>NC_134488.1:0-1200000 GCF_040206685.1 Ascaphus truei
GGAGGGAGAGGTGACAGGGAGGGAGAGGGGTGAAAGGGAGAGAGGTGACAGGGTGAGAGGGAGGGAGGTGACAGGGAGGGAGGGAGGGAGGTGACAGGGAGGGAGGGAGGGAGGGAGAGAGAGTGAGAGGTGACAGGGAGGTGGAGAGAGAGGGAGAGGTGACAGGTATGGAGAGGATGACAGGGAGGGGGAGAGAGACACACACACACACACCCAGACAGAGACACACCCAGACAGAGACACACACCCAGAAAATTATATAAATAATTTATTGACATTAATTAAAATTAAATAAAAAATGAAGACATTAATTGGACATTCCTCATTGTCATTCCTGACCTGACCTTGGGGCTTGTTTATATAATATAAAAATGTGCTAAATAAATAGCAGGGGAAAGCAGAAATATGGTTGTGCATTATTATAAATATATATGTTGCTACTTACAGTACACTTACAGTACTTATTGTACAGACTGTGTCACACGTGCAGCGGCAGCTTTGCCTCTGAGCAGCTCCAGACTGTCTGACACACCTTCTCCTGTGCTCCTCGTGGCAGTCACTGTCACAGGTCAGTGACATCACTGCCATCCCATGGATCACTGCGGCCCCTCCCACCCGGCATCTGTCCAATCCCCTGCCGTCTTGCTGAGCTGCTCCCATCCTCCTCAAATGGCCACCAATCTCCTGCACCGTTACTCCCTGGTAGTGTAGTGTGGTGTGCTCTGCTCATACTCTGCCCCCCGTCTCTCGGCATTCTCACCCAATCCCGTGCATGTTAGCATTCTACTATGAAGGAGTATGCCGGGGCGGGGCTTTGTAGAATTCCTGCCGGCATGCAGGGGATTGGTTGAAGGATGTCTAAAGCCCAACCCCCCCGCATTCTATTCTACAAGTGAAAAAACTCACCAGCTGAGCCCCGCACCCTCCTCGCGCATTTTAATAAAAAATATCACAAAATTCTTCTAAGTCCCTCGGAAAGAGTGAAAGACGCGCACGTTCATTTTCAGAGCTCCTAGACCTTCCTATAAGAAGTTAGCCAAAAAGTAGCTTCGAAAAACGCTTAGGTTAAGTTTGAGAGTTGCTTCTAATGTACCAAAGCTGGACTTAGACATAATTTCACTCTCACAACATTATGGCTGGTTGGAGACAGTCCGAACCACAAGTACCGGGTCCATGGTTCTGGGCGTATACTGGGGGGACGGGGACGACTCCCATTAACCCCTGACTATACCGGGGATACGCTTATCACAATGCCTTTCTGGTCTGTGCTGAAGCAGGGCATTCTGGCAGCCAAGTGGCTTGACCTTTATTAGTGAGCCTGGTTACCCCCTCTCGGAACCACAGACTTAGAAATCGCCAGCTCATATACAGTGCATAAAATATATTTATATATATACCCTTATACACCATTTTAATAAAAAATATCACAAAATTCTTCTAAGTCCCTCGGGAAGAGTGAAAGATGCGCACGTTCATTTTCAGAGCTCCTAGACCTTCCTATAAGAAGTTAGCCAAAAAGTAGCTTCGAAAAACGCTTAGGTTAAGTTTCAGAGTTGCTTCTAATGTACCAAAGCTGAACTTAGACATAATTTCACTCTCACAACATTATGGCTGGTTGGAGACAGTCCGAACCACAAGTACCGGGTCCATGGTTCTGGGCGTATACTGGGGCCTCTCTCCCCCCTCCCATCACTGTGCCTCTCTCCCCCACTCCCCTCACTGTGCCTCTCTCCCCCCTCCTCTCACTGTGCCTCTCTCCCCCCTCCCCTCACTGTGCCTCTCTCCCCCCTCCCCTCACTGTGCCTCTCTCCCCCCTCCCCTCACTGTGCCTCTCTCCCCCCTCCCCTCACTGTGCCTGTCTCCCCTCCTTCCCCTCACTGTGCCTCTCTCCCCCACTCCCCTCACTGTGCCTCTCTCCCCTCCCCTCACTGTGCCCCTCTCCCCTCACTTTGCCTCTCTCCCCCCCCTCACTGTGCCTCTCTCCCCCCTCCCCTCACTGTGCCTCTCTCCCCCCCCCCTCACTGTGCCTCTCTCCCCTCTCCCCTCACTGTGCCTCTCTCCCCCACTCCCCTCACTGTGCCTCTCTCCCCCACTCCCCTCACTGTGCCTCTCTCCCCCACTCCCCTCACTGTGCCTCTCTCCCCCCTCCCCTCACTGTTCCTCTCTCCCCCCTCCCCTCACTGTGCCTCTCTCCCCCTCCCCTCACTGTGTCTCTCTCCCCTCTCCCTCACTGTGCCTCTCCCCCCCCCTCACTGTGCCTCTCTCCCCCCTCCCCTCACTGTGCCTCTCTCCCCTCACTGTGCCTCTCCCCCTCCCCTCCCCGTGCGTCTCTCCCCTTCCCCTCACTGTGCCTCTCTCCCTTCCCCTCACTGTGCCTCTCCCCCCTCCCCTCACTGTGCCTCTCCCCCCTCCCCTCACTGTGCCTCTCCCCCCTCCCCTCATTGTGCATCTCTCCCTTCTCCTCACTGTGCCTCTCTCCCCCACTCCCCTCACTGTGCCTCTCTCCCCCCTCCCCTCACCGTGCCTCTCTCCCCCTCCCCTCACTGTGTCTCTCTCCCCTCACTGTGCCTCTCCCCCCCTCACTGTGCCTCTCTCCCCCCTCCCCTCACTGTGCCTCACTCCCCTCACTGTGCCTCTCCCCCTCCCCTCCCCTCACTGTGCCTCTCTCCCCTTCCCCTCACTGTGCCTCTCTCCCTTCCCCTCACTGTGCCTCTCCCCCCTCACCTCACTGTGCCTCTCCCCCCTCCCCTCACTGTGCCTCTCCCCCTCCCCTCACTGTACCTCTCTCCCCTCACTGTGCCTCTCCCCCCTCCCCTCACTGTGCCTCTCTCCCCCACTCCCCTCACTGTGCCTCTCTCCCCTCCCCTCACTGTGCCCCTCTCCCCTCACTTTGCCTCTCTCCCCCCCTCACTGTGCCTCTCTCCCCCCTCCCCTCACTGTGCCTCTCTCCCCCCCACTCATTGTGCCTCTCTCCCCTCTCCCCTCACTGTGCCTCTCTCCCCCACTCCCCTCACTGTGCCTCTTTCCCCCACTCCCCTCACTGTGCCTCTCTCCCCCCTCCCCTCACTGTTCCTCTCTCCCCCCTCCCCTCACTGTGCCTCTCTCCCCCTCCCCTCACTGTGTCTCTCTCCCCTCTCCCTCACTGTGCCTCTCCCCCCCCTCACTGTGCCTCTCTCCCCCCTCCCCTCACTGTGCCTCTCTCCCCTCACTGTGCCTCTCCCCCTCCCCTCCCCGTGCCTCTCTCCCCTTCCCCTCACTGTGCCTCTCTCCCTTCCCCTCACTGTGCCTCTCTCCCTTCCCCTCACTGTGGCGCTCTCCCTTCCCCTCACTGTGCCTCTCCCCCCTCCCTCACTGTGCCTCTCCCCCCTCCCCTCACTGTGCATCACTCCCTTCTCCTCACTGTGCCTCTCTCCCCCACTCCCCTCACTGTGCCTCTCTACCCCCTCCCCTCACTGTGCCTCTCTCCCCCTGTCACCTCTCGCACCCCCTCCCTCCGTCAGCTCCCTCCCTCCCCCCCTCACAACACATTTGAAGCTCAATATTTCATGGGCTGAAGCGGGGAACATAGATAAAGTGTGCCCTGTAAAGGCGAAGTCTGTGGCATTAACAGGAAGGGAGAAAAAGTACTTTCTACCCATTTTTAGGTACAGCGGTAAAACGGCAAGTTTCTATGGAACTGCAGCTCGGCTTGTGACTGTGGTTTTCCCGGTCACACAAAAATGCTGAAATTCGACTTATACAGTGTTTGTGCTTATTAAACTTGATGAATTCTCTCCTCTTGACTGTAGAATAATGTGTAAAGCAAAGCACAATACATTGCTATGTGTAGAAGCAAAGATATACGCGATTTCACAATGTGTTCCTAGAACAGCTGTGAGCAACTTTTTTACACAACGTTAACAACACATTTGAAGCTCAATATTTCATGGGCTGAAGCGGGGAACATAGATAAAGTGTGCCCTGTAAAGGCGAAGTCTGTGGCATTAACAGGAAGGGAGAAAAAGTACTTTCTACCCATTTTTGGGTACAGCGGTAAAACGGCAAGTTTCTATGGAACTGCAGCTCGGCCGTTGACTGTGGTTTTCCCGGTCACACAAAAATGCTGAAATTCGACTTATACAGTGTTTGTGCTTATTAAACTTGATGAATTCTCTCCTCTTGACTGTAGAATAATGTGTAAAGCAAAGCACAATACATTGCTATGTGTAGAAGCAAAGATATACGCGATTTCACAATGTGTTCCTAGAACAGCTGTGAGCAACTTTTTTACACAAAGTTAACAACACATTTGAAGCTCAATATTTCATGGGCTGAAGCGGGAAACATAGATAAAGTGTGCACTGTAAAGGCGAAGTCTGTGGCATTAACAGGAAGGGAGAAAAAGTACTTTCTACCCATTTTTAGGTACAGCGGTAAAACGGCAAGTTTCTATGGAACTGCAGCTCGGCTTGTGACTGTGGTTTTCCCGGTCACACAAAAATGCTGAAATTCGACTTATACAGTGTTTGTGCTTATTAAACTTGATGAATTCTCTCCTCTTGACTGTAGAATAATGTGTAAAGCAAAGCACAATACATTGCTATGTGTAGAAGCAAAGATATACGCGATTTCACAATGTGTTCCTAGAACAGCTGTGAGCAACTTTTTTACACAACGTTAACAACACATTTGAAGCTCAATATTTCATGGGCTGAAGCGGGGAACATAGATAAAGTGTGCCCTGTAAAGGCGAAGTCTGTGGCATTAACAGGAAGGGAGAAAAAGTACTTTCTACCCATTTTTAGGTACAGCGGTAAAACGGCAAGTTTCTATGGAACTGCAGCTCGGCCGTTGACTGTGGTTTTCCCGGTCACACAAAAATGCTGAAATTCGACTTATACAGTGTTTGTGCTTATTAAACTTGATGAATTCTCTCCTCTTGACTGTAGAATAGTGTGTAAAGCAAAGCACAATACATTGCTATGTGTAGAAGCAAAGATAAACGCGATTTCACAATGTGTTCCTAGAACAGCTGTGAGCAACTTTTTTACACAATGTTAACAACACATTTGAAGCTCAATATTTCATGGGCTGAAGCGGGGAACATAGATAAAGTGTGCCCTGTAAAGGCGAAGTTGTGGCATTAACAGGAAGGGGAAAAAAGTACTTTCTACCCATTTTTAGGTACAGCGGTAAAACGGCAAGTTTCTATGGAACTGCAGCTCGGCTTGTGACTGTGGTTTTCCCGGTCACACAAAAATGCTGAAATTCGACTTATACAGTGTTTGTGCTTATTAAACTTGATGAATTCTCTCCTCTTGACTGTAGAATAATGTGTAAAGCAAAGCACAATACATTGCTATGTGTAGAAGCAACGATATACGCGATTTCACAATGTGTTCCTAGAACAGCTGTGAGCATCTTTTTTACACAACGTTAACAACACATTTGAAGCTCAATATTTCATGGGCTGAAGCGGGGAACATAGATAAAGTGTGCACTGTAAAGGCGAAGTCTGTGGCATTAACAGGAAGGGAGAAAAGGTACTTTCTACCCATTTTTAGGTACAGCGGTAAAACGGCAAGTTTCTATGGAACTGCAGCTCGGCCGTTGACTGTGGTTTTCCCGGTCACACAAAAATGCTGAAATTCGACTTATACAGTGTTTGTGCTTATTAAACTTGATGAATTCTCTCCTCTTGACTGTAGAATAATGTGTAAAGCAAAGCACAATACATTGCTATGTGTAGAAGCAAAGATATACGCGATTTCACAATGTGTTCCTAGAACAGCTGTGAGCAACTTTTTTACACAACGTTAACAACACATTTGAAGCTCAATATTTCATGGGCTGAAGCGGGGAACATAGATAAAGTGTGCCCTGTAAAGGCGAAGTCTGTGGCATTAACAGGAAGGGAGAAAAAGTACTTTCTACCCATTTTTAGGTACAGCGGTAAAACGGCAAGTTTCTATGGAACTGCAGCTCGGCCATTGACTGTGGTTTTCCCGGTCACACAAAAATGCTGAAATTCGACTTATACAGTGTTTGTGCTTATTAAACTTGATGAATTCTCTCCTCTTGACTGTAGAATAATGTGTAAAGCAAAGCACAATACATTGCTATGTGTAGAAGCAAAGATATACGCGATTTCACAATGTGTTCCTAGAACAGCTGTGAGCAACTTTTTTACACAAAGTTAACAACACATTTGAAGCTCAATATTTCATGGGCTGAAGCGGGAAACATAGATAAAGTGTGCACTGTAAAGGCGAAGTCTGTGGCATTAACAGGAAGGGAGAAAAATTACTTTCTATCCATTTTTAGGTACAGTACAGCGGTAAAACGGCAAGTTTCTATGGAACTGCAGCTCGGCCGTTGACTGTGGTTTTCCCGGTCACACAAAAATGCTGAAATTCGACTTATACAGTGTTTGTGCTTATTAAACTTGATGAATTCTCTCCTCTTGACTGTAGAATAATGTGTAAAGCAAAGCACAATACATTGCTATGTGTAGAAGCAAATATATACGCGATTTCACAATGTGTTCCTAGAACAGCTGTGAGCAACTTTTTTACACAACGTTAACAACACATTTGAAGCTCAATATTTCATGGGCTGAAGCGGGGAACATAGATAAAGTGTGCCCTGTAAAGGCGAAGTCTGTGGCATTAACAGGAAGGGAGAAAAAGTACTTTCTACCCATTTTTAGGTACAGCGGTAAAACGGCAAGTTTCTATGGAACTGCAGCTCGGCCGTTGACTGTGGTTTTCCCGGTCACACAAAAATGCTGAAATTCGACTTATACAGTGTTTGTGCTTATTAAACTTGATGAATTCTCTCCTCTTGACTGTAGAATAGTGTGTAAAGCAAAGCACAATACATTGCTATGTGTAGAAGCAAAGATAAACGCGATTTCACAATGTGTTCCTAGAACAGCTGTGAGCAACTTTTTTACACAATGTTAACAACACATTTGAAGCTCAATATTTCATGGGCTGAAGCGGGGAACATAGATAAAGTGTGCCCTGTAAAGGCGAAGTTGTGGCATTAACAGGAAGGGTAAAAAAGTACTTTCTACCCATTTTTAGGTACAGCGGTAAAACGGCAAGTTTCTATGGAACTGCAGCTCGGCTTGTGACTGTGGTTTTCCCGGTCACACAAAAATGCTGAAATTCGACTTATACAGTGTTTGTGCTTATTAAACTTGATGAATTCTCTCCTCTTGACTGTAGAATAATGTGTAAAGCAAAGCACAATACATTGCTATGTGTAGAAGCAAAGATATACGCGATTTCACAATGTGTTCCTAGAACAGCTGTGAGCAACTTTTTTACACAACGTTAACAACACATTTGAAGCTCAATATTTCATGGGCTGAAGCGGGGAACATAGATAAAGTGTGCCCTGTAAAGGCGAAGTCTGTGGCATTAACAGGAAGGGAGAGAAAGTACTTTCTACCCATTTTTAGGTACAGCGGTAAAACGGCAAGTTTCTATGGAACTGCAGCTCGGCTTGTGACTGTGGTTTTCCCGGTCACACAAAAATGCTGAAATTCGACTTATACAGTGTTTGTGCTTATTAAACTTGATGAATTCTCTCCTCTTGACTGTAGAATAATGTGTAAATCAAAGCACAATACATTGCTATGTGTAGAAGCAAAGATATACGCGATTTCACAATGTGTTCCTAGAACAGCTGTGAGCAACTTTTTTACAAAACGTTAACAACACATTTGAAGCTCAATATTTCATGGGCTGAAGCGGGGAACATAGATAAAGTGTGCCCTGTAAAGGCGAAGTCTGTGGCATTAACAGGAAGGGAGAAAAAGTACTTTCTACCCATTTTTAGGTACAGCGGTAAAACGGCAAGTTTCTATAGAACTGCAGCTCGGCTTGTGACTGTGGTTTTCCCGGTCACACAAAAATGCTGAAATTCGACTTATACAGTGTTTGTGCTTATTAAACTTGATGAATTCTCTCCTCTTGACTGTAGAATAATGTGTAAAGCAAAGCACAATACATTGCTATGTGTAAAAGCAAAGATATACGCGATTTCACAATGTGTTCCTAGAACAGCTGTGAGCATCTTTTTTACACAACGTTAACAACACATTTGAAGCTCAATATTTCATGGGCTGAAGCGGGGAACATAGATAAAGTGTGCACTGTAAAGGCGAAGTCTGTGGCATTAACAGGAAGGGAGAAAAAGTACTTTCTACCCATTTTTAGGTAAAGCGGTAAAACGGCAAGTTTCTATGGAACTGCAGCTCGGCCGTTGACTGTGGTTTTCCCGGTCACACAAAAATGCTGAAATTCGACTTATACAGTGTTTGTGCTTATTAAACTTGATGAATTCTCTCCTCTTGACTGTAGAATAATGTGTAAAGCAAAGCACAATACATTGCTATGTGTAGAAGCAAAGATATACGCGATTTCACAATGTGTTCCTAGAACAGCTGTGAGCAACTTTTTTACACAACGTTAACAACACATTTGAAGCTCAATATTTCATGGGCTGAAGCGGGGAACATAGATAAAGTGTGCCCTGTAAAGGCGAAGTCTGTGGCATTAACAGGAAGGGAGAAAAAGTACTTTCTACCCATTTTTAGGTACAGCGGTAAAACGGCAAGTTTCTATGGAACTGCAGCTCGGCCGTTGACTGTGGTTTTCCCGGTCACACAAAAATGCTGAAATTCGACTTATACAGTGTTTGTGCTTATTAAACTTGATGAATTCTCTCCTCTTGACTGTAGAATAATGTGTAAATCAAAGCACAATACATTGCTATGTGTAGAAGCAAAGATATACGCGATTTCACAATGTGTTCCTAGAACAGCTGTGAGCAACTTTTTTACAAAACGTTAACAACACATTTGAAGCTCAATATTTCATGGGCTGAAGCGGGGAACATAGATAAAGTGTGCCCTGTAAAGGCGAAGTCTGTGGCATTAACAGGAAGGGAGAAAAAGTACTTTCTACCCATTTTTAGGTACAGCGGTAAAACGGCAAGTTTCTATGGAACTGCAGCTCGTCCGTTGACTGTGGTTTTCCCGGTCACACAAAAATGCTGAAATTCGACTTATACAGTGTTTGTGCTTATTAAACTTGATGAATTCTCTCCTCTTGACTAGAATAATGTGTAAAGCAAAGCACAATACATTGCTATGTGTAGAAGCAAAGATATACGCGATTTCACAATGTGTTCCTAGAACAGCTGTGAGCAACTTTTTTACACAACGTTAACAACACATTTGAAGCTCAATATTTCATGGGCTGAAGCGGGGAACATAGATAAAGTGTGCCCTGTATAGGCGAAGTCTGTGGCATTAACAGGAAGGGAGAAAAAGTACTTTCTACCCATTTTTAGGTACAGCGGTAAAACGGCAAGTTTCTATAGAACTGCAGCTCGGCTTGTGACTGTGGTTTTCCCGGTCACACAAAAATGCTGAAATTCGACTTATACAGTGTTTGTGCTTATTAAACTTGATGAATTCTCTCCTCTTGACTGTAGAATAATGTGTAAAGCAAAGCACAATACATTGCTATGTGTAGAAGCAAAGATATACGCGATTTCACAATGTGTTCCTATAACAGCTGTGAGCAATTTTTTTACACAACGTTAACAACACATTTGAAGCTCAATATTTCATGGGCTGAAGCGGGGAACATAGATAAAGTGTGCCCTGTAAAGGCGAAGTCTGTGGCATTAACAGGAAGGGAGAAAAAGTACTTTCTACCCATTTTTAGGTACAGCGGTAAAACGGCAAGTTTCTATGGAACTGCAGCTCGGCCGTTGACTGTGGTTTTCCCGGTCACACAAAAATGCTGAAATTCGACTTATACAGTGTTTGTGCTTATTAAACTTGATGAATTCTCTCCTCTTGACTGTAGAATAATGTGTAAACCAAAGCACAATACATTGCTATGTGTAGAAGCAAAGATATACGCGATTTCACAATGTGTTCCTAGAACAGCTGTGAGCAACTTTTTTACACAAGGTTAACAACACATTTGAAGCTCAATATTTCATGGGCTGAAGCGGGGAACATAGATAAAGTGTGCCCTGTAAAGGCGAAGTCTGTGGCATTAACAGGAAGGGAGAAAAAGTACTTTCTACCCATTTTTAGGTACAGCGGTAAAACGGCAAGTTTCTATGGAACTGCAGCTCGGCCGTTGACTGTGGTTTTCCCGGTCACACAAAAATGCTGAAATTCGACTTATACAGTGTTTGTGCTTATTAAACTTGATGAATTCTCTCCTCTTGACTGTAGAATAATGTGTAAAGCAAAGCACAATACATTGCTATGTGTAGAAGCAAAGATATACGCGATTTCACAATGTGTTCCTAAAACAGCTGTGAGCAACTTTTTTACACAACGTTAACAACACATTTGAAGCTCAATATTTCATGGGCTGAAGCGGGGAACATAGATAAAGTGTGCCCTGTAAAGGCGAAGTCTGTGGCATTAACAGGAAGGGAGAAAAAGTACTTTCTACCCATTTTTAGGTACAGCGGTAAAACGGCAAGTTTCTATGGAACTGCAGCTCGGCCGTTGACTGTGGTTTTCCCGGTCACACAAAAATGCTGAAATTCGACTTATACAGTGTTTGTGCTTATTAAACTTGATGAATTCTCTCCTCTTGACTGTAGAATAATGTGTAAAGCAAAGCACAATACATTGCTATGTGTAGAAGCAAAGATATACGCGATTTCACAATGTGTTCCTAGAACAGCTGTGAGCAACTTTTTTACACAAAGTTAACAACACATTTGAAGCTCAATATTTCATGGGCTGAAGCGGGGAACATAGATAATGTGTGCCCTGTAAAGGCGAAGTCTGTGGCATTAACAGGAAGGGAGAAAAAGTACTTTCTACCCATTTTTAGGTACAGCGGTAAAACGGCAAGTTTCTATAGAACTGCAGCTCGGCTTGTGACTGTGGTTTTCCCGGTCACACAAAAATGCTGAAATTCGACTTATACAGTGTTTGTGCTTATTAAACTTGATGAATTCTCTCCTCTTGACTGTAGAATAATGTGTAAAGCAAAGCACAATACATTGCTATGTGTAGAAGCAAAGATATACGCGATTTCACAATGTGTTCCTAGAACAGCTGTGAGCAACTTTTTTACACAACGTTAACAACACATTTGAAGCTCAATATTTCATGGGCTGAAGCGGGGAACATAGATAAAGTGTGCCCTGTATAGGCGAAGTCTGTGGCATTAACAGGAAGGGAGAAAAAGTACTTTCTACCCATTTTTAGGTACAGCGGTAAAACGGCAAGTTTCTATAGAACTGCAGCTCGGCTTGTGACTGTGGTTTTCCCGGTCACACAAAAATGCTGAAATTCGACTTATACAGTGTTTGTGCTTATTAAACTTGATGAATTCT
Organism: Ascaphus truei; assembly: GCF_040206685.1. Lineage (NCBI taxonomy): Eukaryota > Metazoa > Chordata > Amphibia > Anura > Ascaphidae > Ascaphus > Ascaphus truei. The sequence continues at coordinate 11,374 of NC_134488.1, forward strand.
CTCCTCTTGACTGTAGAATAATGTGTAAAGCAAAGCACAATACATTGCTATGTGTAGAAGCAAAGATATACGCGATTTCACAATGTGTTCCTAGAACAGCTGTGAGCAACTTTTTTACACAACGTTAACAACACATTTGAAGCTCAATATTTCATGGGCTGAAGCGGGGAACATAGATAAAGTGTGCCCTGTATAGGCGAAGTCTGTGGCATAAACAGGAAGGGAGAAAAAGTACTTTCTACCCATTTTTAGGTACAGCGGTAAAACGGCAAGTTTCTATGGAACTGCAGCTCGGCCGTTGACTGTGGTTTTCCCGGTCACACAAAAATGCTGAAATTCGACTTATACAGTGTTTGTGCTTATTAAACTTGATGAATTCTCTCCTCTTGACTGTAGAATAATGTGTAAACCAAAGCACAATACATTGCTATGTGTAGAAGCAAAGATATACGCGATTTCACAATGTGTTCCTAGAACAGCTGTGAGCAACTTTTTTACACAAGGTTAACAACACATTTGAAGCTCAATATTTCATGGGCTGAAGCGGGGAACATAGATAAAGTGTGCCCTGTAAAGGCGAAGTCTGTGGCATTAACAGGAAGGGAGAAAAAGTACTTTCTACCCATTTTTAGGTACAGCGGTAAAACGGCAAGTTTCTATGGAACTGCAGCTCGGCCGTTGACTGTGGTTTTCCCGGTCACACAAAAATGCTGAAATTCGACTTATACAGTGTTTGTGCTTATTAAACTTGATGAATTCTCTCCTCTTGACTGTAGAATAATGTGTAAAGCAAAGCACAATACATTGCTATGTGTAGAAGCAAAGATATACGCGATTTCACAATGTGTTCCTAGAACAGCTGTGAGCAACTTTTTTACACAACGTTAACAACACATTTGAAGCTCAATATTTCATGGGCTGAAGCGGGGAACATAGATAAAGTGTGCCCTGTATAGGCGAAGTCTGTGGCATTAACAGGAAGGGAGAAAAAGTACTTTCTACCCATTTTTAGGTACAGCGGTAAAACGGCAAGTTTCTATAGAACTGCAGCTCGGCTTGTGACTGTGGTTTTCCCGGTCACACAAAAATGCTGAAATTCGACTTATACAGTGTTTGTGCTTATTAAACTTGATGAATTCTCTCCTCTTGACTGTAGAATAATGTGTAAAGCAAAGCACAATACATTGCTATGTGTAGAAGCAAAGATATACGCGATTTCACAATGTGTTCCTATAACAGCTGTGAGCAATTTTTTTACACAACGTTAACAACACATTTGAAGCTCAATATTTCATGGGCTGAAGCGGGGAACATAGATAAAGTGTGCCCTGTAAAGGCGAAGTCTGTGGCATTAACAGGAAGGGAGAAAAAGTACTTTCTACCCATTTTTAGGTACAGCGGTAAAACGGCAAGTTTCTATGGAACTGCAGCTCGGCCGTTGACTGTGGTTTTCCCGGTCACACAAAAATGCTGAAATTCGACTTATACAGTGTTTGTGCTTATTAAACTTGATGAATTCTCTCCTCTTGACTGTAGAATAATGTGTAAACCAAAGCACAATACATTGCTATGTGTAGAAGCAAAGATATACGCGATTTCACAATGTGTTCCTAGAACAGCTGTGAGCAACTTTTTTACACAAGGTTAACAACACATTTGAAGCTCAATATTTCATGGGCTGAAGCGGGGAACATAGATAAAGTGTGCCCTGTAAAGGCGAAGTCTGTGGCATTAACAGGAAGGGAGAAAAAGTACTTTCTACCCATTTTTAGGTACAGCGGTAAAACGGCAAGTTTCTATGGAACTGCAGCTCGGCCGTTGACTGTGGTTTTCCCGGTCACACAAAAATGCTGAAATTCGACTTATACAGTGTTTGTGCTTATTAAACTTGATGAATTCTCTCCTCTTGACTGTAGAATAATGTGTAAAGCAAAGCACAATACATTGCTATGTGTAGAAGCAAAGATATACGCGATTTCACAATGTGTTCCTAAAACAGCTGTGAGCAACTTTTTTACACAACGTTAACAACACATTTGAAGCTCAATATTTCATGGGCTGAAGCGGGGAACATAGATAAAGTGTGCCCTGTAAAGGCGAAGTCTGTGGCATTAACAGGAAGGGAGAAAAAGTACTTTCTACCCATTTTTAGGTACAGCGGTAAAACGGCAAGTTTCTATGGAACTGCAGCTCGGCCGTTGACTGTGGTTTTCCCGGTCACACAAAAATGCTGAAATTCGACTTATACAGTGTTTGTGCTTATTAAACTTGATGAATTCTCTCCTCTTGACTGTAGAATAATGTGTAAAGCAAAGCACAATACATTGCTATGTGTAGAAGCAAAGATATACGCGATTTCACAATGTGTTCCTAGAACAGCTGTGAGCAACTTTTTTACACAAAGTTAACAACACATTTGAAGCTCAATATTTCATGGGCTGAAGCGGGGAACATAGATAATGTGTGCCCTGTAAAGGCGAAGTCTGTGGCATTAACAGGAAGGGAGAAAAAGTACTTTCTACCCATTTTTAGGTACAGCGGTAAAACGGCAAGTTTCTATAGAACTGCAGCTCGGCTTGTGACTGTGGTTTTCCCGGTCACACAAAAATGCTGAAATTCGACTTATACAGTGTTTGTGCTTATTAAACTTGATGAATTCTCTCCTCTTGACTGTAGAATAATGTGTAAAGCAAAGCACAATACATTGCTATGTGTAGAAGCAAAGATATACGCGATTTCACAATGTGTTCCTAGAACAGCTGTGAGCAACTTTTTTACACAACGTTAACAACACATTTGAAGCTCAATATTTCATGGGCTGAAGCGGGGAACATAGATAAAGTGTGCCCTGTATAGGCGAAGTCTGTGGCATTAACAGGAAGGGAGAAAAAGTACTTTCTACCCATTTTTAGGTACAGCGGTAAAACGGCAAGTTTCTATAGAACTGCAGCTCGGCTTGTGACTGTGGTTTTCCCGGTCACACAAAAATGCTGAAATTCGACTTATACAGTGTTTGTGCTTATTAAACTTGATGAATTCTCTCCTCTTGACTGTAGAATAATGTGTAAAGCAAAGCACAATACATTGCTATGTGTAGAAGCAAAGATATACGCGATTTCACAATGTGTTCCTAGAACAGCTGTGAGCAACTTTTTTACACAACGTTAACAACACATTTGAAGCTCAATATTTCATGGGCTGAAGCGGGGAACATAGATAAAGTGTGCCCTGTATAGGCGAAGTCTGTGGCATAAACAGGAAGGGAGAAAAAGTACTTTCTACCCATTTTTAGGTACAGCGGTAAAACGGCAAGTTTCTATGGAACTGCAGCTCGGCCGTTGACTGTGGTTTTCCCGGTCACACAAAAATGCTGAAATTCGACTTATACAGTGTTTGTGCTTATTAAACTTGATGAATTCTCTCCTCTTGACTGTAGAATAATGTGTAAACCAAAGCACAATACATTGCTATGTGTAGAAGCAAAGATATACGCGATTTCACAATGTGTTCCTAGAACAGCTGTGAGCAACTTTTTTACACAAGGTTAACAACACATTTGAAGCTCAATATTTCATGGGCTGAAGCGGGGAACATAGATAAAGTGTGCCCTGTAAAGGCGAAGTCTGTGGCATTAACAGGAAGGGAGAAAAAGTACTTTCTACCCATTTTTAGGTACAGCGGTAAAACGGCAAGTTTCTATGGAACTGCAGCTCGGCCGTTGACTGTGGTTTTCCCGGTCACACAAAAATGCTGAAATTCGACTTATACAGTGTTTGTGCTTATTAAACTTGATGAATTCTCTCCTCTTGACTGTAGAATAATGTGTAAAGCAAAGCACAATACATTGCTATGTGTAGAAGCAAAGATATACGCGATTTCACAATGTGTTCCTAGAACAGCTGTGAGCAACTTTTTTACACAACGTTAACAACACATTTGAAGCTCAATATTTCATGGGCTGAAGCGGGGAACATAGATAAAGTGTGCCCTGTATAGGCGAAGTCTGTGGCATAAACAGGAAGGGAGAAAAAGTACTTTCTACCCATTTTTAGGTACAGCGGTAAAACGGCAAGTTTCTATGGAACTGCAGCTCGGCCGTTGACTGTGGTTTTCCCGGTCACACAAAAATGCTGAAATTCGACTTATACAGTGTTTGTGCTTATTAAACTTGATGAATTCTCTCCTCTTGACTGTAGAATAATGTGTAAACCAAAGCACAATACATTGCTATGTGTAGAAGCAAAGATATACGCGATTTCACAATGTGTTCCTAGAACAGCTGTGAGCAACTTTTTTACACAAGGTTAACAACACATTTGAAGCTCAATATTTCATGGGCTGAAGCGGGGAACATAGATAAAGTGTGCCCTGTAAAGGCGAAGTCTGTGGCATTAACAGGAAGGGAGAAAAAGTACTTTCTACCCATTTTTAGGTACAGCGGTAAAACGGCAAGTTTCTATGGAACTGCAGCTCGGCCGTTGAATGTGGTTTTCCCGGTCACACAAAAATGCTGAAATTCGACTTATACAGTGTTTGTGCTTATTAAACTTGATGAATTCTCTCCTCTTGACTGTAGAATAATGTGTAAAGCAAAGCACAATACATTGCTATGTGTAGAAGCAAAGATATACGCGATTTCACAATGTGTTCCTAGAACAGCTGTGAGCAACTTTTTTACACAACGTTAACAACACATTTGAAGCTCAATATTTCATGGGCTGAAGCGGGGAACATAGATAATGTGTGCCCTGTAAAGGCGAAGTCTGTGGCATTAACAGGAAGGGAGAAAAAGTACTTTCTACCCATTTTTAGGTACAGCGGTAAAACGGCAAGTTTCTATAGAACTGCAGCTCGGCTTGTGACTGTGGTTTTCCCGGTCACACAAAAATGCTGAAATTCGACTTATACAGTGTTTGTGCTTATTAAACTTGATGAATTCTCTCCTCTTGACTGTAGAATAATGTGTAAATCAAAGCACAATACATTGCTATGTGTAGAAGCAAAGATATACGCGATTTCACAATGTGTTCCTAGAACAGCTGTGAGCAACTTTTTTACACAACGTTAACAACACATTTGAAGCTCAATATTTCATGGGCTGAAGCGGGGAACATAGATAAAGTGTGCCCTGTATAGGCGAAGTCTGTGGCATTAACAGGAAGGGAGAAAAAGTACTTTCTACCCATTTTTAGGTACAGCGGTAAAACGGCAAGTTTCTATAGAACTGCAGCTCGGCTTGTGACTGTGGTTTTCCCGGTCACACAAAAATGCTGAAATTCGACTTATACAGTGTTTGTGCTTATTAAACTTGATGAATTCTCTCCTCTTGACTGTAGAATAATGTGTAAAGCAAAGCACAATACATTGCTATGTGTAGAAGCAAAGATATACGCGATTTCACAATGTGTTCCTAGAACAGCTGTGAGCAACTTTTTTACACAACGTTAACAACACATTTGAAGCTCAATATTTCATGGGCTGAAGCGGGGAACATAGATAAAGTGTGCCCTGTAAAGGCGAAGTCTGTGGCATAAACAGGAAGGGAGAAAAAGTACTTTCTACCCATTTTTAGGTACAGCGGTAAAACGGCAAGTTTCTATGGAACTGCAGCTCGGCCGTTGACTGTGGTTTTCCCGGTCACACAAAAATGCTGAAATTCGACTTATACAGTGTTTGTGCTTATTAAACTTGATGAATTCTCTCCTCTTGACTGTAGAATAATGTGTAAAGCAAAGCACAATACATTGCTATGTGTAGAAGCAAAGATATACGCGATTTCACAATGTGTTCCTAGAACAGCTGTGAGCAACTTTTTTACACAACGTTAACAACACATTTGAAGCTCAATATTTCATGGGCTGAAGCGGGGAACATAGATAAAGTGTGCCCTGTATAGGCGAAGTCTGTGGCATTAACAGGAAGGGAGAAAAAGTACTTTCTACCCATTTTTAGGTACAGCGGTAAAACGGCAAGTTTCTATAGAACTGCAGCTCGGCTTGTGACTGTGGTTTTCCCGGTCACACAAAAATGCTGAAATTCGACTTATACAGTGTTTGTGCTTATTAAACTTGATGAATTCTCTCCTCTTGACTGTAGAATAATGTGTAAAGCAAAGCACAATACATTGCTATGTGTAGAAGCAAAGATATACGCGATTTCACAATGTGTTCCTAGAACAGCTGTGAGCAACTTTTTTACACAACGTTAACAACACATTTGAAGCTCAATATTTCATGGGCTGAAGCGGGGAACATAGATAAAGTGTGCCCTGTAAAGGCGAAGTCTGTGGCATTAACAGGAAGGGAGAAAAAGTACTTTCTACCCATTTTTAGGTACAGCGGTAAAACGGCAAGTTTCTATGGAACTGCAGCTCGGCTTGTGACTGTGGTTTTCCCGGTCACACAAAAATGCTGAAATTCGACTTATACAGTGTTTGTGCTTATTAAACTTGATGAATTCTCTCCTCTTGACTGTAGAATAATGTGTAAAGCAAAGCACAATACATTGCTATGTGTAGAAGCAAAGATATACGCGATTTCACAATGTGTTCCTATAATAGCTGTGAGCAACTTTTTTACACAACGTTAACAACACATTTGAAGCTCAATATTTCATGGGCTGAAGCGGGGAACATAGATAAAGTGTGCCCTGTATAGGCGAAGTCTGTGGCATAAACAGGAAGGGAGAAAAAGTACTTTCTACCCATTTTTAGGTACAGCGGTAAAACGGCAAGTTTCTATGGAACTGCAGCTCGGCCGTTGACTGTGGTTTTCCCGGTCACACAAAAATGCTGAAATTCGACTTATACAGTGTTTGTGCTTATTAAACTTGATGAATTCTCTCCTCTTGACTGTAGAATAATGTGTAAACCAAAGCACAATACATTGCTATGTGTAGAAGCAAAGATATACGCGATTTCACAATGTGTTCCTAGAACAGCTGTGAGCAACTTTTTTACACAAGGTTAACAACACATTTGAAGCTCAATATTTCATGGGCTGAAGCGGGGAACATAGATAAAGTGTGCCCTGTAAAGGCGAAGTCTGTGGCATTAACAGGAAGGGAGAAAAAGTACTTTCTACCCATTTTTAGGTACAGCGGTAAAACGGCAAGTTTCTATGGAACTGCAGCTCGGCCGTTGACTGTGGTTTTCCCGGTCACACAAAAATGCTGAAATTCGACTTATACAGTGTTTGTGCTTATTAAACTTGATGAATTCTCTCCTCTTGACTGTAGAATAATGTGTAAAGCAAAGCACAATACATTGCTATGTGTAGAAGCAAAGATATACGCGATTTCACAATGTGTTCCTAGAACAGCTGTGAGCAACTTTTTTACACAACGTTAACAACACATTTGAAGCTCAATATTTCATGGGCTGAAGCGGGGAACATAGATAAAGTGTGCCCTGTATAGGCGAAGTCTGTGGCATAAACAGGAAGGGAGAAAAAGTACTTTCTACCCATTTTTAGGTACAGCGGTAAAACGGCAAGTTTCTATGGAACTGCAGCTCGGCCGTTGACTGTGGTTTTCCCGGTCACACAAAAATGCTGAAATTCGACTTATACAGTGTTTGTGCTTATTAAACTTGATGAATTCTCTCCTCTTGACTGTAGAATAATGTGTAAACCAAAGCACAATACATTGCTATGTGTAGAAGCAAAGATATACGCGATTTCACAATGTGTTCCTAGAACAGCTGTGAGCAACTTTTTTACACAAGGTTAACAACACATTTGAAGCTCAATATTTCATAGGCTGAAGCGGGGAACATAGATAAAGTGTGCCCTGTAAAGGCGAAGTCTGTGGCATTAACAGGAAGGGAGAAAAAGTACTTTCTACCCATTTTTAGGTACAGCGGTAAAACGGCAAGTTTCTATGGAACTGCAGCTCGGCCGTTGACTGTGGTTTTCCCGGTCACACAAAAATGCTGAAATTCGACTTATACAGTGTTTGTGCTTATTAAACTTGATGAATTCTCTCCTCTTGACTGTAGAATAATGTGTAAAGCAAAGCACAATACATTGCTATGTGTAGAAGCAAAGATATACGCGATTTCACAATGTGTTCCTAGAACAGCTGTGAGCAACTTTTTTACACAACGTTAACAACACATTTGAAGCTCAATATTTCATGGGCTGAAGCGGGGAACATAGATAATGTGTGCCCTGTAAAGGCGAAGTCTGTGGCATTAACAGGAAGGGAGAAAAAGTACTTTCTACCCATTTTTAGGTACAGCGGTAAAACGGCAAGTTTCTATAGAACTGCAGCTCGGCTTGTGACTGTGGTTTTCCCGGTCACACAAAAATGCTGAAATTCGACTTATACAGTGTTTGTGCTTATTAAACTTGATGAATTCTCTCCTCTTGACTGTAGAATAATGTGTAAATCAAAGCACAATACATTGCTATGTGTAGAAGCAAAGATATACGCGATTTCACAATGTGTTCCTAGAACAGCTGTGAGCAACTTTTTTACACAACGTTAACAACACATTTGAAGCTCAATATTTCATGGGCTGAAGCGGGGAACATAGATAAAGTGTGCCCTGTATAGGCGAAGTCTGTGGCATTAACAGGAAGGGAGAAAAAGTACTTTCTACCCATTTTTAGGTACAGCGGTAAAACGGCAAGTTTCTATAGAACTGCAGCTCGGCTTGTGACTGTGGTTTTCCCGGTCACACAAAAATGCTGAAATTCGACTTATACAGTGTTTGTGCTTATTAAACTTGATGAATTCTCTCCTCTTGACTGTAGAATAATGTGTAAAGCAAAGCACAATACATTGCTATGTGTAGAAGCAAAGATATACGCGATTTCACAATGTGTTCCTAGAACAGCTGTGAGCAACTTTTTTACACAACGTTAACAACACATTTGAAGCTCAATATTTCATGGGCTGAAGCGGGGAACATAGATAAAGTGTGCCCTGTAAAGGCGAAGTCTGTGGCATAAACAGGAAGGGAGAAAAAGTACTTTCTACCCATTTTTAGGTACAGCGGTAAAACGGCAAGTTTCTATGGAACTGCAGCTCGGCCGTTGACTGTGGTTTTCCCGGTCACACAAAAATGCTGAAATTCGACTTATACAGTGTTTGTGCTTATTAAACTTGATGAATTCTCTCCTCTTGACTGTAGAATAATGTGTAAAGCAAAGCACAATACATTGCTATGTGTAGAAGCAAAGATATACGCGATTTCACAATGTGTTCCTAGAACAGCTGTGAGCAACTTTTTTACACAACGTTAACAACACATTTGAAGCTCAATATTTCATGGGCTGAAGCGGGGAACATAGATAAAGTGTGCCCTGTATAGGCGAAGTCTGTGGCATTAACAGGAAGGGAGAAAAAGTACTTTCTACCCATTTTTAGGTACAGCGGTAAAACGGCAAGTTTCTATAGAACTGCAGCTCGGCTTGTGACTGTGGTTTTCCCGGTCACACAAAAATGCTGAAATTCGACTTATACAGTGTTTGTGCTTATTAAACTTGATGAATTCTCTCCTCTTGACTGTAGAATAATGTGTAAAGCAAAGCACAATACATTGCTATGTGTAGAAGCAAAGATATACGCGATTTCACAATGTGTTCCTAGAACAGCTGTGAGCAACTTTTTTACACAACGTTAACAACACATTTGAAGCTCAATATTTCATGGGCTGAAGCGGGGAACATAGATAAAGTGTGCCCTGTAAAGGCGAAGTCTGTGGCATTAACAGGAAGGGAGAAAAAGTACTTTCTACCCATTTTTAGGTACAGCGGTAAAACGGCAAGTTTCTATGGAACTGCAGCTCGGCTTGTGACTGTGGTTTTCCCGGTCACACAAAAATGCTGAAATTCGACTTATACAGTGTTTGTGCTTATTAAACTTGATGAATTCTCTCCTCTTGACTGTAGAATAATGTGTAAAGCAAAGCACAATACATTGCTATGTGTAGAAGCAAAGATATACGCGATTTCACAATGTGTTCCTATAATAGCTGTGAGCAACTTTTTTACACAACGTTAACAACACATTTGAAGCTCAATATTTCATGGGCTGAAGCGGGGAACATAGATAAAGTGTGCCCTGTAAAGGCGAAGTCTGTGGCATTAACAGGAAGGGAGAAAAAGTACTTTCTACCCATTTTTAGGTACAGCGGTAAAACGGCAAGTTTCTATAGAACTGCAGCTCGGCTTGTGACTGTGGTTTTCCCGGTCACACAAAAATGCTGAAATTCGACTTATACAGTGTTTGTGCTTATTAAACTTGATGAATTCTCTCCTCTTGACTGTAGAATAATGTGTAAAGCAAAGCACAATACATTGCTATGTGTAGAAGCAAAGATATACGCGATTTCACAATGTGTTCCTAGAACAGCTGTGAGCAACTTTTTTACACAAGGTTAACAACACATTTGAAGCTCAATATTTCATGGGCTGAAGCGGGGAACATAGATAAAGTGTGCCCTGTAAAGGCGAAGTCTGTGGCATTAACAGGAAGGGAGAAAAAGTACTTTCTACCCATTTTTAGGTACAGCGGTAAAACGGCAAGTTTCTATAGAACTGCAGCTCGGCTTGTGACTGTGGTTTTCCCGGTCACACAAAAATGCTGAAATTCGACTTATACAGTGTTTGTGCTTATTAAACTTGATGAATTCTCTCCTCTTGACTTTAGAATAATGTGTAAAGCAAAGCACAATACATTGCTATGTGTAGAAGCAAAGATATACGCGATTTCACAATGTGTTCCTAGAACAGCTGTGAGCAACTTTTTTACACAACGTTAACAACACATTTGAAGCTCAATTAGAAGCAACTCTGAAACTTAACCTAAGCGTTTTTCGAAGATACTTTTTAGCTAACTTCTTATAGGAAGGTCTAGGAGTTCTGAAAATGAACGTGCGCGTCTTTCATTCTTCCCGAGGGACTTAGAAGAATTTTGTGATATTTTTTATTAAAATGGTGTATAAGGGTATATATATAAATATATTTTATGCACTGTATATGAGCTGGCGATTTCTAAGTCTGTGGTTCCGAGAGGGGGTAACCAGGCTCACTAATAAAGGTCAAGCCACTTGCCTGCCAGAATGCCCTGCTTCAGCACAGACCAGAAAGGCATTGTGATAAGCGTATCCCCGGTATAGTCAGGGGTTAATGGGAGTCGTCCCCGTCCCCCCAGTATACGGCTAGAACCATGGACCCGGTACTTGTGGTTCGGACTGTCTCCAACCAGCCATAATGTTGTGAGAGTGAAATTATGTCTAAGTCCAGCTTTGGTACATTAGAAGCAACTCTGAAACTTAACCTAAGCATTTTTCGAAGCTACTTTTTGGCTAACTTCTTATAGGAAGGTCTAGGAGCTCTGAAAATGAACGTGCGCGTCTTTCACTCTTCCCGAGGGACTTAGAAGAATTTTGTGATATTTTTTATTAAAATGGTGTATAAGGGTTTATATATAAATAGATTTTATGCACTGTATATGAGCTGGCGATTTCTAAGTCTGTGGTTCCGAGAGGGGGTAACCAGGCTCACTAATAAAGGTCAAGCCACTTGCCTGCCAGAATGCCCTGCTTCAGCACAGACCAGAAAGGCATTGTGATAAGCGTATCCCCGGTATAGTCAGGGGTTAATGGGAGTCGTCCCCGTCCCCCCAGTATACGGCCAGAACCATGGACCCGGTACTTGTGGTTCGGACTGTCTCCAACCAGCCATAATGTTGTGAGAGTGAAATTATGTCTAAGTCCAGCTTTGGTACATTAGAAGCAACTCTGAAACTTAACCTAAGCGTTTTTCGAAGCTACTTTTTGGCTAACTTCTTATAGGAAGGTCTAGGAGCTCTGAAAATGAACGTGCGCGTCTTTCACTCTTCCCGAGGGACTTAGAAGAATTTTGTGATATTTTTTATTAAAATGGTGTATAAGGGTATATATATAAATATATTTTATGCACTGTATATGAGCTGGCGATTTCTAAGTCTGTGGTTCCGAGAGGGGGTAACCAGGCTCACTAATAAAGGTCAAGCCACTTGGCTGCCAGAATTCCCTCCTTCAGCACAGACCAGAAAGGCATTGTGATAAGCGTATCCCCGGTATAGTCAGGGGTTAATGGGAGTCGTCCCCGTCCCCCCAGTATACGGCCAGAACCATGGACCCGGTACTTGTGGTTCGGACTGTCTCCAACCAGCCATAATGTTGTGAGAGTGAAATTATGTCTAAGTCCAGCTTTGGTACATTAGAAGCAACTCTGAAACTTAACCTAAGCGTTTTTCGAAGCTACTTTTTGGCTAACTTCTAATAGGAAGGTCTAGGAGCTCTGAAAATGAACGTGCGCGTCTTTCACTCTTCCCGAGGGACTTAGAAGAATTTTGTGATATTTTTTATAAAAATGGTGTATAAGGGTATATATATAAATATATTTTATGCACTGTATATGAGCTGGCGATTTCTAAGTCTGTGGTTCCGAGAGGGGGTAACCAGGCTCACTAATAAAGGTCAAGCCACTTGGCTGCCAGAATTCCCTCCTTCAGCACAGACCAGAAAGGCATTGTGATAAGCGTATCCCCGGTATAGTCAGGGGTTAATGGGAGTCGTCCCCGTCCCCCCAGTATACGGCCAGAACCATGGACCCGGTACTTGTGGTTCGGACTGTCTCCAACCAGCCATAATGTTGTGAGAGTGAAATTATGTCAAAGTCCAGCTTTGGTACATTAGAAGCAACTCTGACACTTAACCTAAGCGTTTTTCGAAGCTACTTTTTGGCTAACTTCTTATAGGAAGGTCTAAGAGCTCTGAAAATGAACGTGCGCGTCTTTCACTCTTCCCGAGGGACTTAGAAGAATTTTGTGATATTTTTTATTAAAATGGTGTATAAGGGTATATATATAAATATATTTTATGCACTGTATATGAGCTGGCGATTTCTAAGTCTGTGGTTCCGAGAGGGGGTAACCAGGCTCACTAATAAAGGTCAAGCCACTTGCCTGCCAGAATGCCCTGCTTCAGCACAGACCAGAAAGGCATTGTGATAAGCGTATCCCCGGTATAGTCAGGGGTTAATGGGAGTCGTCCCCGTCCCCCCAGTATACGGCTAGAACCATGGACCCGGTACTTGTGGTTCGGACTGTCTCCAACCAGCCATAATGTTGTGAGAGTGAAATTATGTCTAAGTCCAGCTTTGGTACATTAGAAGCAACTCTGAAACTTAACCTAAGCATTTTTCGAAGCTACTTTTTGGCTAACTTCTTATAGGAAGGTCTAGGAGCTCTGAAAATGAACGTGCGCGTCTTTCACTCTTCCCGAGGGACTTAGAAGAATTTTGTGATATTTTTTATTAAAATGGTGTATAAGGGTTTATATATAAATAGATTTTATGCACTGTATATGAGCTGGCGATTTCTAAGTCTGTGGTTCCGAGAGGGGGTAACCAGGCTCACTAATAAAGGTCAAGCCACTTGCCTGCCAGAATGCCCTGCTTCAGCACAGACCAGAAAGGCATTGTGATAAGCGTATCCCCGGTATAGTCAGGGGTTAATGGGAGTCGTCCCCGTCCCCCCAGTATACGGCCAGAACCATGGACCCGGTACTTGTGGTTCGGACTGTCTCCAACCAGCCATAATGTTGTGAGAGTGAAATTATGTCTAAGTCCAGCTTTGGTACATTAGAAGCAACTCTGAAACTTAACCTAAGCGTTTTTCGAAGCTACTTTTTGGCTAACTTCTTATAGGAAGGTCTAGGAGCTCTGAAAATGAACGTGCGCGTCTTTCACTCTTCCCGAGGGACTTAGAAGAATTTTGTGATATTTTTTATTAAAATGGTGTATAAGGGTATATATATAAATATATTTTATGCACTGTATATGAGCTGGCGATTTCTAAGTCTGTGGTTCCGAGAGGGGGTAACCAGGCTCACTAATAAAGGTCAAGCCACTTGGCTGCCAGAATTCCCTCCTTCAGCACAGACCAGAAAGGCATTGTGATAAGCGTATCCCCGGTATAGTCAGGGGTTAATGGGAGTCGTCCCCGTCCCCCCAGTATACGGCCAGAACCATGGACCCGGTACTTGTGGTTCGGACTGTCTCCAACCAGCCATAATGTTGTGAGAGTGAAATTATGTCTAAGTCCAGCTTTCGTACATTAGAAGCAACTCTGAAACTTAACCTAAGCGTTTTTCGAAGCTACTTTTTGGCTAACTTCTAATAGGAAGGTCTAGGAGCTCTGAAAATGAACGTGCGCGTCTTTCACTCTTCCCGAGGGACTTAGAAGAATTTTGTGATATTTTTTATAAAAATGGTGTATAAGGGTATATATATAAATATATTTTATGCACTGTATATGAGCTGGCGATTTCTAAGTCTGTGGTTCCGAGAGGGGGTAACCAGGCTCACTAATAAAGGTCAAGCCACTTGGCTGCCAGAATTCCCTCCTTCAGCACAGACCAGAAAGGCATTGTGATAAGCGTATCCCCGGTATAGTCAGGGGTTAATGGGAGTCGTCCCCGTCCCCCCAGTATACGGCCAGAACCATGGACCCGGTACTTGTGGTTCGGACTGTCTCCAACCAGCCATAATGTTGTGAGAGTGAAATTATGTCAAAGTCCAGCTTTGGTACATTAGAAGCAACTCTGACACTTAACCTAAGCGTTTTTCGAAGCTACTTTTTGGCTAACTTCTTATAGGAAGGTCTAAGAGCTCTGAAAATGAACGTGCGCGTCTTTCACTCTTCCCGAGGGACTTAGAAGAATTTTGTGATATTTTTTATTAAAATGGTGTATAAGGGTTTAGATATAAATATATTTTATGCACTGTATATGAGCTGGCGATTTCTAAGTCTGTGGTTCCGAGAGGGGGTAACCAGGCTCACTAATAAAGGTCAAGCCACTTGCCTGCCAGAATGCCCTGCTTCAGCACAGACCAGAAAGGCATTGTGATAAGCGTATCCCCGGTATAGTCAGGGGTTAATGGGAGTCGTCCCCGTCCCCCCAGTATACGGCCAGAACCATGGACCCGGTACTTGTGGTTCAGACTGTCTCCAACCAGCCATAATGTTGTGAGAGTGAAATTATGTCTAAGTCCAGCTTTGGTACATTAGAAGCAACTCTGAAACTTAACCTAAGCGTTTTTCGAAGCTACTTTTTGGCTAACTTCTTATAGGAATGTCTAGGAGCTCTGAAAATGAACGTGCGCGTCTTTCACTCTTCCCGAGGGACTTAGAAGAATTTTGTGATATTTTTTATTAAAATGGTGTATAAGGGTTTATATATAAATATATTTTATGCACTGTATATGAGCTGGCGATTTCTAAGTCTGTGGTTCCGAGAGGGGGTAACCAGGCTCACTAATAAAGGTCAAGCCACTTGCCTGCCAGAATGCCCTGCTTCAGCACAGACCAGAAAGGCATTGTGATAAGCGTATCCCCGGTATAGTCAGGGGTTAATGGGAGTCGTCCCCGTCCCCCCAGTATACGGCCAGAACCATGGACCCGGTACTTGTGGTTCGGACTGTCTCCAACCAGCCATAATGTTGTGAGAGTGAAATTATGTCAAAGTCCAGCTTTGTTACATTAGAAGCAACTCTGAAACTTAACCTAAGCGTTTTTCGAAGCTACTTTTTGGCTAACTTCTTATAGGAAGGTCTAGGAGCTCTGAAAATGAACGTGCGCGTCTTTCACTCTTCCCGAGGGACTTAGAAGAATTTTGTGATATTTTTTATTAAAATGGTGTATAAGGGTTTATATATAAATATATTTTATGCACTGTATATGAGCTGGCGATTTCTAAGTCTGTGGTTCCAAGAGGGGGTAACCAGGCTCACTAATAAAGGTCAAGCCACTTGCCTGCCAGAATGCCCTGCTTCAGCACAGACCAGAAAGGCATTGTGATAAGCGTATCCCCGGTATAGTCAGGGGTTAATGGGAGTCGTCCCCGTCCCCCCAGTATACGGCTAGAACCATGGACCCGGTACTTGTGGTTCGGAATGTCTCCAACCAGCCATAATGTTGTGAGAGTGAAATTATGTCTAAGTCCAGCTTTGGTACATTAGAAGCAACTCTGAAACTTAACCTAAGCATTTTTCGAAGCTACTTTTTGGATAACTTCTTATAGGAAGGTCTAAGAGCTCTGAAAATGAACGTGCGCGTCTTTCACTCTTCCCGAGGGACTTAGAAGAATTTTGTGATATTTTTTATTAAAATGGTGTATAAGGGTTTATATATAAATATATTTTATGCACTGTATATGAGCTGGCGATTTCTAAGTCTGTGGTTCCGAGAGGGGGTAACCAGGCTCACTAATAAAGGTCAAGCCACTTGGCTGCCAGAATTCCCTGCTTCAGCACAGACCAGAAAGGCATTGTGATAAGCGTATCCCCGGTATAGTCAGGGGTTAATGGGAGTCGTCCCCGTCCCCCCAGTATACGGCCAGAACCATGGACCCGGTACTTGTGGTTCAGACTGTCTCCAACCAGCCATAATGTTGTGAGAGTGAAATTATGTCTAAGTCCAGCTTTGGTACATTAGAAGCAACTCTGAAACTTAACCTAAGCGTTTTTCGAAGCTACTTTTTGGCTAACTTCTTATAGGAAGGTCTAGGAGCTCTGAAAATGAACGTGCGCGTCTTTCACTCTACCCGAGGGACTTAGAAGAATTTTGTGATATTTTTTATTAAAATGGTGTATAAGGGTTTATATATAAATATATTTTATGCACTGTATATGAGCTGGCGATTTCTAAGTCTGTGGTTCCGAGAGGGGGTAACCAGGCTCACTAATAAAGGTCAAGCCACTTGCCTGCCAGAATGCCCTGCTTCAGCACAGACCAGAAAGGCATTGTGATAAGCGTATCCCCGGTATAGTCAGGGGTTAATGGGAGTCGTCCCCGTCCCCCCAGTATACGGCCAGAACCATGGACCCGGTACTTGTGGTTCGGACTGTCTCCAACCAGCCATAATGTTGTGAGAGTGAAATTATGTCAAAGTCCAGCTTTGGTACATTAGAAGCAACTCTGAAACTTAACCTAAGCGTTTTTCGAAGCTACTTTTTGGATAACTTCTTATAGGAAGGTCTAAGAGCTCTGAAAATGAACGTGCGCGTCTTTCACTCTTCCCGAGGGACTTAGAAGAATTTTGTGATATTTTTTATTAAAATGGTGTATAAGGGTTTATATATAAATATATTTTATGCACTGTATATGAGCTGGCGATTTCTAAGTCTGTGGTTCCGAGAGGGGGTAACCAGGCTCACTAATAAAGGTCAAGCCACTTGGCTGCCAGAATTCCCTGCTTCAGCACAGACCAGAAAGGCATTGTGATAAGCGTATCCCCGGTATAGTCAGGGGTTAATGGGAGTCGTCCCCGTCCCCCCAGTATACGGCCAGAACCATGGACCCGGTACTTGTGGTTCAGACTGTCTCCAACCAGCCATAATGTTGTGAGAGTGAAATTATGTCTAAGTCCAGCTTTGGTACATTAGAAGCAACTCTGAAACTTAACCTAAGCGTTTTTCGAAGCTACTTTTTGGCTAACTTCTTATAGGAAGGTCTAGGAGCTCTGAAAATGAACGTGCGCGTCTTTCACTCTACCCGAGGGACTTAGAAGAATTTTGTGATATTTTTTATTAAAATGGTGTATAAGAGTATATATATAAATATATTTTATGCACTGTATATGAGCTGGCGATTTCTAAGTCTGTGGTTCCAAGAGGGGGTAACCAGGCTCACTAATAAAGGTCAAGCCACTTGCCTGCCAGAATGCCCTGCTTCAGCACAGACCAGAAAGGCATTGTGATAAGCGTATCCCCGGTATAGTCAGGGGTTAATGGGAGTCGTCCCCGTCCCCCCAGTATACGGCTAGAACCATGGACCCGGTACTTGTGGTTCGGAATGTCTCCAACCAGCCATAATGTTGTGAGAGTGAAATTATGTCTAAGTCCAGCTTTGGTACATTAGAAGCAACTCTGAAACTTAACCTTAGCGTTTTTCGAAGCTACTTTTTGGATAACTTCTTATAGGAAGGTCTAAGAGCTCTGAAAATGAACGTGCGTGTCTTTCACTCTTCCCGAGGGACTTAGAAGAATTTTGTGATATTTGTTTATTAAAATGGTGTATAAGGGTATATATATAAATATATTTTATGCACTGTATATGAGCTGGCGATTTCTAAGTCTGTGGTTCCGAGAGGGGGTAACCAGGCTCACTAATAAAGGTCAAGCCACTTGCCTGCCAGAATGCCCTGCTTCAGCACAGACCAGAAAGGCATTGTGATAAGCGTATCCCCGGTATAGTCAGGGGTTAATGGGAGTCGTCCCCGTCCCCCCAGTATACGGCTAGAACCATGGACCCGGTACTTGTGGTTCGGAATGTCTCCAACCAGCCATAATGTTGTGAGAGTGAAATTATGTCTAAGTCCAGCTTTGGTACATTAGAAGCAACTCTGAAACTTAACCTAAGCGTTTTTCGAAGCTACTTTTTGGATAACTTCTTATAGGAAGGTCTAAGAGCTCTGAAAATGAACGTGTGCGTCTTTCACTCTTCCCGAGGGACTTAGAAGAATTTTGTGATATTTTTTATTAAAATGGTGTATAAGGGTTTATATATAAATATATTTTATGCACTGTATATGAGCTGGCGATTTCTAAGTCTGTGGTTCCGAGAGGGGGTAACCAGGCTCACTAATAAAGGTCAAGCCACTTGCCTGCCAGAATGCCCTGCTTCAGCACAGACCAGAAAGGCATTGTGATAAGCGTATCCCCGGTATAGTCAGGGGTTAATGGGAGTCGTCCCCGTCCCCCCAGTATACGGCCAGAACCATGGACCCGGTACTTGTGGTTCGGACTGTCTCCAACCAGCCATAATGTTGTGAGAGTGAAATTATGTCAAAGTCCAGCTTTGGTACATTAGAAGCAACTCTGAAACTTAACCTAAGCGTTTTTCGAAGCTACTTTTTGGCTAACTTCTTATAGGAAGGTCTAGGAGCTCTGAAAATGAACGTGCACGTCTTTCACTCTTCCCGAGGGACTTAGAAGAATTTTGTGATATTTTTTATTAAAATGGTGTATAAGGGTATATATATAAATATATTTTATGCACTGTATATGAGCTGGCGATTTCTAAGTCTGTGGTTCCAAGAGGGGGTAACCAGGCTCACTAATAAAGGTCAAGCCACTTGCCTGCCAGAATGCCCTGCTTCAGCACAGACCAGAAAGGCATTGTGATAAGCGTATCCCCGGTATAGTCAGGGGTTAATGGGAGTCGTCCCCGTCCCCCCAGTATACGGCCAGAACCATGGACCCGGTACTTGTGGTTCAGACTGTCTCCAACCAGCCATAATGTTGTGAGAGTGAAATTATGTCAAAGTCCAGCTTTGGTACATTAGAAGCAACTCTGAAACTTAACCTAAGCGTTTTTCGAAGCTACTTTTTGGCTAACTTCTTATAGGAAGGTCTAGGAGCTCTGAAAATGAACGTGCGCGTCTTTCACTCTTCCCGAGGGACTTAGAAGAATTTTGTGATATTTTTTATTAAAATGGTGTATAAGAGTATATATATAAATATATTTTATGCACTGTATATGAGCTGGCGATTTCTAAGTCTGTGGTTCCAAGAGGGGGTAACCAGGCTCACTAATAAAGGTCAAGCCACTTGCCTGCCAGAATGCCCTGCTTCAGCACAGACCAGAAAGGCATTGTGATAAGCGTATCCCCGGTATAGTCAGGGGTTAATGGGAGTCGTCCCCGTCCCCCCAGTATACGGCTAGAACCATGGACCCGGTACTTGTGGTTCGGAATGTCTCCAACCAGCCATAATGTTGTGAGAGTGAAATTATGTCTAAGTCCAGCTTTGGTACATTAGAAGCAACTCTGAAACTTAACCTAAGCGTTTTTCGAAGCTACTTTTTGGATAACTTCTTATAGGAAGGTCTAAGAGCTCTGAAAATGAACGTGCGCGTCTTTCACTCTTCCCGAGGGACTTAGAAGAATTTTGTGATATTTTTAATTAAAATGGTGTATAAGGGTTTATATATAAATATATTTTATGCACTGTATATGAGCTGGCGATTTCTAAGTCTGTGGTTCCAAGAGGGGGTAACCAGGCTCACTAATAAAGGTCAAGCCACTTGCCTGCCAGAATGCCCTGCTTCAGCACAGACCAGAAAGGCATTGTGATAAGCGTATCCCCGGTATAGTCAGGGGTTAATGGGAGTCGTCCCCGTCCCCCCAGTATACGGCCAGAACCATGGACCCGGTACTTGTGGTTCGGAATGTCTCCAACCAGCCATAATGTTGTGAGAGTGAAATTATGTCTAAGTCCAGCTTTGGTACATTAGAAGCAACTCTGAAACTTAACCTAAGCGTTTTTCGAAGCTACTTTTTGGCTAACTTCTTATAGGAAGGTCTAGGAGCTCTGAAAATGAACGTGCGCGTCTTTCACTCTACCCGAGGGACTTAGAAGAATTTTGTGATATTTTTTATTAAAATGGTGTATAAGAGTATATATATAAATATATTTTATGCACTGTATATGAGCTGGCGATTTCTAAGTCTGTGGTTCCAAGAGGGGGTAACCAGGCTCACTAATAAAGGTCAAGCCACTTGCCTGCCAGAATGCCCTGCTTCAGCACAGACCAGAAAGGCATTGTGATAAGCGTATCCCCGGTATAGTCAGGGGTTAATGGGAGTCGTCCCCGTCCCCCCAGTATACGGCTAGAACCATGGACCCGGTACTTGTGGTTCGGAATGTCTCCAACCAGCCATAATGTTGTGAGAGTGAAATTATGTCTAAGTCCAGCTTTGGTACATTAGAAGCAACTCTGAAACTTAACCTAAGCGTTTTTCGAAGCTACTTTTTGGATAACTTCTTATAGGAAGGTCTAAGAGCTCTGAAAATGAACGTGCGTGTCTTTCACTCTTCCCGAGGGACTTAGAAGAATTTTGTGATATTTTTTTATTAAAATGGTGTATAAGGGTATATATATAAATATATTTTATGCACTGTATATGAGCTGGCGATGTCTAAGTCTGTGGTTCCGAGAGGGGGTAACCAGGCTCACTAATAAAGGTCAAGCCACTTGCCTGCCAGAATGCCCTGCTTCAGCACAGACCAGAAAGGCATTGTGATAAGCGTATCCCCGGTATAGTCAGGGGTTAATGGGAGTCGTCCCCGTCCCCCCAGTATACGGCTAGAACCATGGACCCGGTACTTGTGGTTCGGAATGTCTCCAACCAGCCATAATGTTGTGAGAGTGAAATTATGTCTAAGTCCAGCTTTGGTACATTAGAAGCAACTCTGAAACTTAACCTAAGCGTTTTTCGAAGCTACTTTTTGGATAACTTCTTATAGGAAGGTCTAAGAGCTCTGAAAATGAACGTGTGCGTCTTTCACTCTTCCCGAGGGACTTAGAAGAATTTTGTGATATTTTTTATTAAAATGGTGTATAAGGGTTTATATATAAATATATTTTATGCACTGTATATGAGCTGGCGATTTCTAAGTCTGTGGTTCCGAGAGGGGGTAACCAGGCTCACTAATAAAGGTCAAGCCACTTGCCTGCCAGAATGCCCTGCTTCAGCACAGACCAGAAAGGCATTGTGATAAGCGTATCCCCGGTATAGTCAGGGGTTAATGGGAGTCGTCCCCGTCCCCCCAGTATACGGCCAGAACCATGGACCCGGTACTTGTGGTACGGACTGTCTCCAACCAGCCATAATGTTGTGAGAGTGAAATTATGTCAAAGTCCAGATTTGGTACATTAGAAGCAACTCTGAAACTTAACCTAAGCGTTTTTCGAAGCTACTTTTTGGCTAACTTCTTATAGGAAGGTCTAGGAGCTCTGAAAATGAACGTGCACGTCTTTCACTCTTCCCGAGGGACTTAGAAGAATTTTGTGATATTTTTTATTAAAATGGTGTATAAGGGTATATATATAAATATATTTTATGCACTGTATATGAGCTGGCGATTTCTAAGTCTGTGGTTCCAAGAGGGGGTAACCAGGCTCACTAATAAAGGTCAAGCCACTTGCCTGCCAGAATGCCCTGCTTCAGCACAGACCAGAAAGGCATTGTGATAAGCGTATCCCCGGTATAGTCAGGGGTTAATGGGAGTCGTCCCCGTCCCCCCAGTATACGGCCAGAACCATGGACCCGGTACTTGTGGTTCAGACTGTCTCCAACCAGCCATAATGTTGTGAGAGTGAAATTATGTCTAAGTCCAGCTTTGGTACATTAGAAGCAACTCTGAAACTTAACCTAAGCGTTTTTCGAAGCTACTTTTTGGCTAACTTCTTATAGGAAGGTCTAGGAGCTCTGAAAATGAACGTGCGCGTCTTTCACTCTTCCCGAGGGACTTAGAAGAATTTTGTGATATTTTTTATTAAAATGGTGTATAAGAGTATATATATAAATATATTTTATGCACTGTATATGAGCTGGCGATTTCTAAGTCTGTGGTTCCAAGAGGGGGTAACCAGGCTCACTAATAAAGGTCAAGCCACTTGCCTGCCAGAATGCCCTGCTTCAGCACAGACCAGAAAGGCATTGTGATAAGCGTATCCCCGGTATAGTCAGGGGTTAATGGGAGTCGTCCCCGTCCCCCCAGTATACGGCTAGAACCATGGACCCGGTACTTGTGGTTCGGAATGTCTCCAACCAGCCATAATGTTGTGAGAGTGAAATTATGTCTAAGTCCAGCTTTGGTACATTAGAAGCAACTCTGAAACTTAACCTAAGCGTTTTTCGAAGCTACTTTTTGGATAACTTCTTATAGGAAGGTCTAAGAGCTCTGAAAATGAACGTGCGTGTCTTTCACTCTTCCCGAGGGACTTAGAAGAATTTTGTGATATTTTTTTATTAAAATGGTGTATAAGGGTATATATATAAATATATTTTATGCACTGTATATGAGCTGGCGATTTCTAAGTCTGTGGTTCCGAGAGGGGGTAACCAGGCTCACTAATAAAGGTCAAGCCACTTGCCTGCCAGAATGCCCTGCTTCAGCACAGACCAGAAAGGCATTGTGATAAGCGTATCCCCGGTATAGTCAGGGGTTAATGGGAGTCGTCCCCGTCCCCCCAGTATACGGCTAGAACCATGGACCCGGTACTTGTGGTTCGGAATGTCTCCAACCAGCCATAATGTTGTGAGAGTGAAATTATGTCTAAGTCCAGCTTTGGTACATTAGAAGCAACTCTGAAACTTAACCTAAGCGTTTTTCGAAGCTACTTTTTGGATAACTTCTTATAGGAAGGTCTAAGAGCTCTGAAAATGAACGTGCGTGTCTTTCACTCTTCCCGAGGGACTTAGAAGAATTTTGTGATATTTTTTTATTAAAATGGTGTATAAGGGTATATATATAAATATATTTTATGCACTGTATATGAGCTGGCGATTTCTAAGTCTGTGGTTCCGAGAGGGGGTAACCAGGCTCACTAATAAAGGTCAAGCCACTTGCCTGCCAGAATGCCCTGCTTCAGCACAGACCAGAAAGGCATTGTGATAAGCGTATCCCCGGTATAGTCAGGGGTTAATGGGAGTCGTCCCCGTCCCCCCAGTATACGGCTAGAACCATGGACCCGGTACTTGTGGTTCGGAATGTCTCCAACCAGCCATAATGTTGTGAGAGTGAAATTATGTCTAAGTCCAGCTTTGGTACATTAGAAGCAACTCTGAAACTTAACCTAAGCGTTTTTCGAAGCTACTTTTTGGATAACTTCTTATAGGAAGGTCTAAGAGCTCTGAAAATGAACGTGTGCGTCTTTCACTCTTCCCGAGGGACTTAGAAGAATTTTGTGATATTTTTTATTAAAATGGTGTATAAGGGTTTATATATAAATATATTTTATGCACTGTATATGAGCTGGCGATTTCTAAGTCTGTGGTTCCGAGAGGGGGTAACCAGGCTCACTAATAAAGGTCAAGCCACTTGCCTGCCAGAATGCCCTGCTTCAGCACAGACCAGAAAGGCATTGTGATAAGCGTATCCCCGGTATAGTCAGGGGTTAATGGGAGTCGTCCCCGTCCCCCCAGTATACGGCCAGAACCATGGACCCGGTACTTGTGGTTCGGACTGTCTCCAACCAGCCATAATGTTGTGAGAGTGAAATTATGTCAAAGTCCAGATTTGGTACATTAGAAGCAACTCTGAAACTTAACCTAAGCGTTTTTCGAAGCTACTTTTTGGCTAACTTCTTATAGGAAGGTCTAGGAGCTCTGAAAATGAACGTGCACGTCTTTCACTCTTCCCGAGGGACTTAGAAGAATTTTGTGATATTTTTTATTAAAATGGTGTATAAGGGTATATATATAAATATATTTTATGCACTGTATATGAGCTGGCGATTTCTAAGTCTGTGGTTCCAAGAGGGGGTAACCAGGCTCACTAATAAAGGTCAAGCCACTTGCCTGCCAGAATGCCCTGCTTCAGCACAGACCAGAAAGGCATTGTGATAAGCGTATCCCCGGTATAGTCAGGGGTTAATGGGAGTCGTCCCCGTCCCCCCAGTATACGGCCAGAACCATGGACCCGGTACTTTTGGTTCAGACTGTCTCCAACCAGCCATAATGTTGTGAGAGTGAAATTATGTCTAAGTCCAGCTTTGGTACATTAGAAGCAACTCTGAAACTTAACCTAAGCGTTTTTCGAAGCTACTTTTTGGCTAACTTCTTATAGGAAGGTCTAGGAGCTCTGAAAATGAACGTGCGCGTCTTTCACTCTTCCCGAGGGACTTAGAAGAATTTTGTGATATTTTTTATTAAAATGGTGTATAAGAGTATATATATAAATATATTTTATGCACTGTATATGAGCTGGCGATTTCTAAGTCTGTGGTTCCAAGAGGGGGTAACCAGGCTCACTAATAAAGGTCAAGCCACTTGCCTGCCAGAATGCCCTGCTTCAGCACAGACCAGAAAGGCATTGTGATAAGCGTATCCCCGGTATAGTCAGGGGTTAATGGGAGTCGTCCCCGTCCCCCCAGTATACGGCTAGAACCATGGACCCGGTACTTGTGGTTCGGAATGTCTCCAACCAGCCATAATGTTGTGAGAGTGAAATTATGTCTAAGTCCAGCTTTGGTACATTAGAAGCAACTCTGAAACTTAACCTAAGCGTTTTTCGAAGCTACTTTTTGGATAACTTCTTATAGGAAGGTCTAAGAGCTCTGAAAATGAACGTGCGTGTCTTTCACTCTTCCCGAGGGACTTAGAAGAATTTTGTGATATTTTTTTATTAAAATGGTGTATAAGGGTATATATATAAATATATTTTATGCACTGTATATGAGCTGGCGATTTCTAAGTCTGTGGTTCCGAGAGGGGGTAACCAGGCTCACTAATAAAGGTCAAGCCACTTGCCTGCCAGAATGCCCTGCTTCAGCACAGACCAGAAAGGCATTGTGATAAGCGTATCCCCGGTATAGTCAGGGGTTAATGGGAGTCGTCCCCGTCCCCCCAGTATACGGCTAGAACCATGGACCCGGTACTTGTGGTTCGGAATGTCTCCAACCAGCCATAATGTTGTGAGAGTGAAATTATGTCTAAGTCCAGCTTTGGTACATTAGAAGCAACTCTGAAACTTAACCTAAGCGTTTTTCGAAGCTACTTTTTGGATAACTTCTTATAGGAAGGTCTAAGAGCTCTGAAAATGAACGTGTGCGTCTTTCACTCTTCCCGAGGGACTTAGAAGAATTTTGTGATATTTTTTATTAAAATGGTGTATAAGGGTTTATATATAAATATATTTTATGCACTGTATATGAGCTGGCGATTTCTAAGTCTGTGGTTCCGAGAGGGGGTAACCAGGCTCACTAATAAAGGTCAAGCCACTTGCCTGCCAGAATGCCCTGCTTCAGCACAGACCAGAAAGGCATTGTGATAAGCGTATCCCCGGTATAGTCAGGGGTTAATGGGAGTCGTCCCCGTCCCCCCAGTATACGGCCAGAACCATGGACCCGGTACTTGTGGTTCGGACTGTCTCCAACCAGCCATAATGTTGTGAGAGTGAAATTATGTCTAAGTCCAGCTTTGGTACATTAGAAGCAACTCTGAAACTTAACCTAAGCGTTTTTCGAAGCTACTTTTTGGCTAACTTCTAATAGGAAGGTCTAGGAGCTCTGAAAATGAACGTGCGCGTCTTTCACTCTTCCCGAGGGACTTAGAAGAATTTTGTGATATTTTTTATAAAAATGGTGTATAAGGGTATATATATAAATATATTTTATGCACTGTATATGAGCTGGCGATTTCTAAGTCTGTGGTTCCGAGAGGGGGTAACCAGGCTCACTAATAAAGGTCAAGCCACTTGGCTGCCAGAATTCCCTCCTTCAGCACAGACCAGAAAGGCATTGTGATAAGCGTATCCCCGGTATTGTCAGGGGTTAATGGGAGTCGTCCCCGTCCCCCCAGTATACGGCCAGAACCATGGACCCGGTACTTGTGGTTCGGACTGTCTCCAACCAGCCATAATGTTGTGAGAGTGAAATTATGTCAAAGTCCAGCTTTGGTACATTAGAAGCAACTCTGACACTTAACCTAAGCGTTTTTCGAAGCTACTTTTTGGCTAACTTCTTATAGGAAGGTCTAAGAGCTCTGAAAATGAACGTGCGCGTCTTTCACTCTTCCCGAGGGACTTAGAAGAATTTTGTGATATTTTTTATTAAAATGGTGTATAAGGGTTTAGATATAAATATATTTTATGCACTGTATATGAGCTGGCGATTTCTAAGTCTGTGGTTCCGAGAGGGGGTAACCAGGCTCACTAATAAAGGTCAAGCCACTTGCCTGCCAGAATGCCCTGCTTCAGCACAGACCAGAAAGGCATTGTGATAAGCGTATCCCCGGTATAGTCAGGGGTTAATGGGAGTCGTCCCCGTCCCCCCAGTATACGGCCAGAACCATGGACCCGGTACTTGTGGTTCAGACTGTCTCCAACCAGCCATAATGTTGTGAGAGTGAAATTATGTCTAAGTCCAGCTTTGGTACATTAGAAGCAACTCTGAAACTTAACCTAAGCGTTTTTCGAAACTACTTTTTGGCTAACTTCTTATAGGAATGTCTAGGAGCTCTGAAAATGAACGTGCGCGTCTTTCACTCTTCCCGAGGGACTTAGAAGAATTTTGTGATATTTTTTATTAAAATGGTGTATAAGGGTTTATATATAAATATATTTTATGCACTGTATATGAGCTGGCGATTTCTAAGTCTGTGGTTCCGAGAGGGGGTAACCAGGCTCACTAATAAAGGTCAAGCCACTTGCCTGCCAGAATGCCCTGCTTCAGCACAGACCAGAAAGGCATTGTGATAAGCGTATCCCCGGTATAGTCAGGGGTTAATGGGAGTCGTCCCCGTCCCCCCAGTATACGGCCAGAACCATGGACCCGGTACTTGTGGTTCGGACTGTCTCCAACCAGCCATAATGTTGTGAGAGTGAAATTATGTCAAAGTCCAGCTTTGGTACATTAGAAGCAACTCTGAAACTTAACCTAAGCGTTTTTCGAAGCTACTTTTTGGCTAACTTCTTATAGGAAGGTCTAGGAGCTCTGAAAATGAACGTGCGCGTCTTTCACTCTTCCCGAGGGACTTAGAAGAATTTTGTGATATTTTTTATTAAAATGGTGTATAAGGGTATATATATAAATATATTTTATGCACTGTATATGAGCTGGCGATTTCTAAGTCTGTGGTTCCAAGAGGGGGTAACCAGGCTCACTAATAAAGGTCAAGCCACTTGCCTGCCAGAATGCCCTGCTTCAGCACAGACCAGAAAGGCATTGTGATAAGCGTATCCCCGGTATAGTCAGGGGTTAATGGGAGTCGTCCCCGTCCCCCCAGTATACGGCTAGAACCATGGACCCGGTACTTGTGGTTCGGAATGTCTCCAACCAGCCATAATGTTGTGAGAGTGAAATTATGTCTAAGTCCAGCTTTGGTACATTAGAAGCAACTCTGAAACTTAACCTAAGCGTTTTTCGAAGCTACTTTTTGGATAACTTCTTATAGGAAGGTCTAAGAGCTCTGAAAATGAACGTGTGCGTCTTTCACTCTTCCCGAGGGACTTAGAAGAATTTTGTGATATTTTTTATTAAAATGGTGTATAAGGGTTTATATATAAATATATTTTATGCACTGTATATGAGCTGGCGATTTCTAAGTCTGTGGTTCCGAGAGGGGGTAACCAGGCTAACTAATAAAGGTCAAGCCACTTGCCTGCCAGAATGCCCTGCTTCAGCACAGACCAGAAAGGCATTGTGATAAGCGTATCCCCGGTATAGTCAGGGGTTAATGGGAGTCGTCCCCGTCCCCCCAGTATACGGCCAGAACCATGGACCCGGTACTTGTGGTTCGGACTGTCTCCAACCAGCCATAATGTTGTGAGAGTGAAATTATGTCAAAGTCCAGATTTGGTACATTAGAAGCAACTCTGAAACTTAACCTAAGCGTTTTTCGAAGCTACTTTTTGGCTAACTTCTTATAGGAAGGTCTAGGAGCTCTGAAAATGAACGTGCACGTCTTTCACTCTTCCCGAGGGACTTAGAAGAATTTTGTGATATTTTTTATTAAAATGGTGTATAAGGGTATATATATAAATATATTTTATGCACTGTATATGAGCTGGCGATTTCTAAGTCTGTGGTTCCAAGAGGGGGTAACCAGGCTCACTAATAAAGGTCAAGCCACTTGCCTGCCAGAATGCCCTGCTTCAGCACAGACCAGAAAGGCATTGTGATAAGCGTATCCCCGGTATAGTCAGGGGTTAATGGGAGTCGTCCCCGTCCCCCCAGTATACGGCCAGAACCATGGACCCGGTACTTGTGGTTCAGACTGTCTCCAACCAGCCATAATGTTGTGAGAGTGAAATTATGTCTAAGTCCAGCTTTGGTACATTAGAAGCAACTCTGAAACTTAACCTAAGCGTTTTTCGAAGCTACTTTTTGGCTAACTTCTTATAGGAAGGTCTAGGAGCTCTGAAAATGAACGTGCGCGTCTTTCACTCTTCCCGAGGGACTTAGAAGAATTTTGTGATATTTTTTATTAAAATGGTGTATAAGAGTATATATATAAATATATTTTATGCACTGTATATGAGCTGGCGATTTCTAAGTCTGTGGTTCCAAGAGGGGGTAACCAGGCTCACTAATAAAGGTCAAGCCACTTGCCTGCCAGAATGCCCTGCTTCAGCACAGACCAGAAAGGCATTGTGATAAGCGTATCCCCGGTATAGTCAGGGGTTAATGGGAGTCGTCCCCGTCCCCCCAGTATACGGCCAGAACCATGGACCCGGTACTTGTGGTTCAGACTGTCTCCAACCAGCCATAATGTTGTGAGAGTGAAATTATGTCTAAGTCCAGCTTTGGTACATTAGAAGCAACTCTGAAACTTAACCTAAGCGTTTTTCGAAGCTACTTTTTGGCTAACTTCTTATAGGAAGGTCTAGGAGCTCTGAAAATGAACGTGCGCGTCTTTCACTCTTCCCGAGGGACTTAGAAGAATTTTGTGATATTTTTTATTAAAATGGTGTATAAGAGTATATATATAAATATATTTTATGCACTGTATATGAGCTGGCGATTTCTAAGTCTGTGGTTCCAAGAGGGGGTAACCAGGCTCACTAATAAAGGTCAAGCCACTTGCCTGCCAGAATGCCCTGCTTCAGCACAGACCAGAAAGGCATTGTGATAAGCGTATCCCCGGTATAGTCAGGGGTTAATGGGAGTCGTCCCCGTCCCCCCAGTATACGGCTAGAACCATGGACCCGGTACTTGTGGTTCGGAATGTCTCCAACCAGCCATAATGTTGTGAGAGTGAAATTATGTCTAAGTCCAGCTTTGGTACATTAGAAGCAACTCTGAAACTTAACCTAAGCGTTTTTCGAAGCTACTTTTTGGATAACTTCTTATAGGAAGGTCTAAGAGCTCTGAAAATGAACGTGCGTGTCTTTCACTCTTCCCGAGGGACTTAGAAGAATTTTGTGATATTTTTTTATTAAAATGGTGTATAAGGGTATATATATAAATATATTTTATGCACTGTATATGAGCTGGCGATTTCTAAGTCTGTGGTTCCGAGAGGGGGTAACCAGGCTCACTAATAAAGGTCAAGCCACTTGCCTGCCAGAATGCCCTGCTTCAGCACAGACCAGAAAGGCATTGTGATAAGCGTATCCCCGGTATAGTCAGGGGTTAATGGGAGTCGTCCCCGTCCCCCCAGTATACGGCTAGAACCATGGACCCGGTACTTGTGGTTCGGAATGTCTCCAACCAGCCATAATGTTGTGAGAGTGAAATTATGTCTAAGTCCAGCTTTGGTACATTAGAAGCAACTCTGAAACTTAACCTAAGCGTTTTTCGAAGCTACTTTTTGGATAACTTCTTATAGGAAGGTCTAAGAGCTCTGAAAATGAACGTGTGCGTCTTTCACTCTTCCCGAGGGACTTAGAAGAATTTTGTGATATTTTTTATTAAAATGGTGTATAAGGGTTTATATATAAATATATTTTATGCACTGTATATGAGCTGGCGATTTCTAAGTCTGTGGTTCCGAGAGGGGGTAACCAGGCTCACTAATAAAGGTCAAGCCACTTGCCTGCCAGAATGCCCTGCTTCAGCACAGACCAGAAAGGCATTGTGATAAGCGTATCCCCGGTATAGTCAGGGGTTAATGGGAGTCGTCCCCGTCCCCCCAGTATACGGCCAGAACCATGGACCCGGTACTTGTGGTTCGGACTGTCTCCAACCAGCCATAATGTTGTGAGAGTGAAATTATGTCTAAGTCCAGCTTTGGTACATTAGAAGCAACTCTGAAACTTAACCTAAGCGTTTTTCGAAGCTACTTTTTGGCTAACTTCTAATAGGAAGGTCTAGGAGCTCTGAAAATGAACGTGCGCGTCTTTCACTCTTCCCGAGGGACTTAGAAGAATTTTGTGATATTTTTTATAAAAATGGTGTATAAGGGTATATATATAAATATATTTTATGCACTGTATATGAGCTGGCGATTTCTAAGTCTGTGGTTCCGAGAGGGGGTAACCAGGCTCACTAATAAAGGTCAAGCCACTTGGCTGCCAGAATTCCCTCCTTCAGCACAGACCAGAAAGGCATTGTGATAAGCGTATCCCCGGTATAGTCAGGGGTTAATGGGAGTCGTCCCCGTCCCCCCAGTATACGGCCAGAACCATGGACCCGGTACTTGTGGTTCGGACTGTCTCCAACCAGCCATAATGTTGTGAGAGTGAAATTATGTCTAAGTCCAGCTTTGGTACATTAGAAGCAACTCTGAAACTTAACCTAAGCGTTTTTCGAAGCTACTTTTTGGCTAACTTCTAATAGGAAGGTCTAGGAGCTCTGAAAATGAACGTGTGCGTCTTTCACTCTTCCCGAGGGACTTAGAAGAATTTTGTGATATTTTTTATAAAAATGGTGTATAAGGGTATATATATAAATATATTTTATGCACTGTATATGAGCTGGCGATTTCTAAGTCTGTGGTACCGAGAGGGGGTAACCAGGCTCACTAATAAAGGTCAAGCCACTTGGCTGCCAGAATTCCCTCCTTCAGCACAGACCAGAAAGGCATTGTGATAAGCGTATCCCCGGTATAGTCAGGGGTTAATGGGAGTCGTCCCCGTCCCCCCAGTATACGGCCAGAACCATGGACCCGGTACTTGTGGTTCGGACTGTCTCCAACCAGCCATAATGTTGTGAGAGTGAAATTATGTCAAAGTCCAGCTTTGGTACATTAGAAGCAACTCTGACACTTAACCTAAGCGTTTTTCGAAGCTACTTTTTGGCTAACTTCTTATAGGAAGGTCTAAGAGCTCTGAAAATGAACGTGCGCGTCTTTCACTCTTCCCGAGGGACTTAGAAGAATTTTGTGCATATTTTTTATTAAAATGGTGTATAAGGGTTTAGATATAAATATATTTTATGCACTGTATATGAGCTGGCGATTTCTAAGTCTGTGGTTCCGAGAGGGGGTAACCAGGCTCACTAATAAAGGTCAAGCCACTTGCCTGCCAGAATGCCCTGCTTCAGCACAGACCAGAAAGGCATTGTGATAAGCGTATCCCCGGTATAGTCAGGGGTTAATGGGAGTCGTCCCCGTCCCCCCAGTATACGGCCAGAACCATGGACCCGGTACTTGTGGTTCAGACTGTCTCCAACCAGCCATAATGTTGTGAGAGTGAAATTATGTCTAAGTCCAGCTTTGGTACATTAGAAGCAACTCTGAAACTTAACCTAAGCGTTTTTCGAAGCTACTTTTTGGCTAACTTCTTATAGGAATGTCTAGGAGCTCTGAAAATGAACGTGCGCGTCTTTCACTCTTCCCGAGGGACTTAGAAGAATTTTGTGATATTTTTTATTAAAATGGTGTATAAGGGTTTATATATAAATATATTTTATGCACTGTATATGAGCTGGCGATTTCTAAGTCTGTGGTTCCGAGAGGGGGTAACCAGGCTCACTAATAAAGGTCAAGCCACTTGCCTGCCAGAATGCCCTGCTTCAGCACAGACCAGAAAGGCATTGTGATAAGCGTATCCCCGGTATAGTCAGGGGTTAATGGGAGTCGTCCCCGTCCCCCCAGTATACGGCCAGAACCATGGACCCGGTACTTGTGGTTCGGACTGTCTCCAACCAGCCATAATGTTGTGAGAGTGAAATTATGTCAAAGTCCAGCTTTGGTACATTAGAAGCAACTCTGAAACTTAACCTAAGCGTTTTTCGAAGCTACTTTTTGGCTAACTTCTTATAGGAAGGTCTAGGAGCTCTGAAAATGAACGTGCGCGTCTTTCACTCTTCCCGAGGGACTTAGAAGAATTTTGTGATATTTTTTATTAAAATGGTGTTTAAGGGTATATATATAAATATATTTTATGCACTGTATATGAGCTGGCGATTTCTAAGTCTGTGGTTCCAAGAGGGGGTAACCAGGCTCACTAATAAAGGTCAAGCCACTTGCCTGCCAGAATGCCCTGCTTCAGCACAGACCAGAAAGGCATTGTGATAAGCGTATCCCCGGTATAGTCAGGGGTTAATGGGAGTCGTCCCCGTCCCCCCAGTATACGGCTAGAACCATGGACCCGGTACTTGTGGTTCGGAATGTCTCCAACCAGCCATAATGTTGTGAGAGTGAAATTATGTCTAAGTCCAGCTTTGGTACATTAGAAGCAACTCTGAAACTTAACCTAAGCGTTTTTCGAAGCTACTTTTTGGATAACTTCTTATAGGAAGGTCTAAGAGCTCTGAAAATGAACGTGCGCGTCTTTCACTCTACCCGAGGGACTTAGAAGAATTTTGTGATATTTTTTATTAAAATGGTGTATAAGAGTATATATATAAATATATTTTATGCACTGTATATGAGCTGGCGATTTCTAAGTCTGTGGTTCCAAGAGGGGGTAACCAGGCTCACTAATAAAGGTCAAGCCACTTGCCTGCCAGAATGCCCTGCTTCAGCACAGACCAGAAAGGCATTGTGATAAGCGTATCCCCGGTATAGTCAGGGGTTAATGGGAGTCGTCCCCGTCCCCCCAGTATACGGCTAGAACCATGGACCCGGTACTTGTGGTTCGGAATGTCTCCAACCAGCCATAATGTTGTGAGAGTGAAATTATGTCTAAGTCCAGCTTTGGTACATTAGAAGCAACTCTGAAACTTAACCTAAGCGTTTTTCGAAGCTACTTTTTGGATAACTTCTTATAGGAAGGTCTAAGAGCTCTGAAAATGAACGTGCGTGTCTTTCACTCTTCCCGAGGGACTTAGAAGAATTTTGTGATATTTTTTTATTAAAATGGTGTATAAGGGTATATATATAATTATATTTTATGCACTGTATATGAGCTGGCGATTTCTAAGTCTGTGGTTCCGAGAGGGGGTAACCAGGCTCACTAATAAAGGTCAAGCCACTTGCCTGCCAGAATGCCCTGCTTCAGCACAGACCAGAAAGGCATTGTGATAAGCGTATCCCCGGTATAGTCAGGGGTTAATGGGAGTCGTCCCCGTCCCCCCAGTATACGGCTAGAACCATGGACCCGGTACTTGTGGTTCGGAATGTCTCCAACCAGCCATAATGTTGTGAGAGTGAAATTATGTCTAAGTCCAGCTTTGGTACATTAGAAGCAACTCTGAAACTTAACCTAAGCGTTTTTCGAAGCTACTTTTTGGATAACTTCTTATAGGAAGGTCTAAGAGCTCTGAAAATGAACGTGTGCGTCTTTCACTCTTCCCGAGGGACTTAGAAGAATTTTGTGATATTTTTAATTAAAATGGTGTATAAGGGTTTATATATAAATATATTTTATGCACTGTATATGAGCTGGCGATTTCTAAGTCTGTGGTTCCGAGAGGGGGTAACCAGGCTCACTAATAAAGGTCAAGCCACTTGCCTGCCAGAATGCCCTGCTTCAGCACAGACCAGAAAGGCATTGTGATAAGCGTATCCCCGGTATAGTCAGGGGTTAATGGGAGTCGTCCCCGTCCCCCCAGTATACGGCCAGAACCATGGACCCGGTACTTGTGGTTCGGACTGTCTCCAACCAGCCATAATGTTGTGAGAGTGAAATTATGTCAAAGTCCAGCTTTGGTACATTAGAAGCAACTCTGAAACTTAACCTAAGCGTTTTTCGAAGCTACTTTTTGGCTAACTTCTTATAGGAAGGTCTAAGAGCTCTGAAAATGAACGTGCGTGTCTTTCACTCTTCCCGAGGGACTTAGAAGAATTTTGTGATATTTTTTTATTAAAATGGTGTATAAGGGTATATATATAAATATATTTTATGCACTGTATATGAGCTGGCGATTTCTAAGTCTGTGGTTCCGAGAGGGGGTAACCAGGCTCACTAATAAAGGTCAAGCCACTTGCCTGCCAGAATGCCCTGCTTCAGCACAGACCAGAAAGGCATTGTGATAAGCGTATCCCCGGTATAGTCAGGGGTTAATGGGAGTCGTCCCCGTCCCCCCAGTATACGGCCAGAACTATGGACCCGGTACTTGTGGTTCAGACTGTCTCCAACCAGCCATAATGTTGTGAGAGTGAAATTATGTCTAAGTCCAGCTTTGGTACATTAGAAGCAACTCTGAAACTTAACCTAAGCGTTTTTCGAAGCTACTTTTTGGCTAACTTCTTATAGGAAGGTCTAGGAGCTCTGAAAATGAACGTGCGCGTCTTTCACTCTTCCCGAGGGACTTAGAAGAATTTTGTGATATTTTTAATTAAAATGGTGTATAAGGGTTTATATATAAATATATTTTATGCACTGTATATGAGCTGGCGATTTCTAAGTCTGTGGTTCCGAGAGGGGGTAACCAGGCTCACTAATAAAGGTCAAGCCACTTGCCTGCCAGAATGCCCTGCTTCAGCACAGACCAGAAAGGCATTGTGATAAGCGTATCCCCGGTATAGTCAGGGGTTAATGGGAGTCGTCCCCGTCCCCCCAGTATACGGCCAGAACCATGGACCCGGTACTTGTGGTTCGGACTGTCTCCAACCAGCCATAATGTTGTGAGAGTGAAATTATGTCAAAGTCCAGCTTTGGTACATTAGAAGCAACTCTGAAACTTAACCTAAGCGTTTTTCGAAGCTACTTTTTGGCTAACTTCTTATAGGAAGGTCTAGGAGCTCTGAAAATGAACGTGCGCGTCTTTCACTCTTCCCGAGGGACTTAGAAGAATTTTGTGATATTTTTTATTAAAATGGTGTATAAGGGTATATATATAAATATATTTTATGCACTGTATATGAGCTGGCGATTTCTAAGTCTGTGGTTCCAAGAGGGGGTAACCAGGCTCACTAATAAAGGTCAAGCCACTTGCCTGCCAGAATGCCCTGCTTCAGCACAGACCAGAAAGGCATTGTGATAAGCGTATCCCCGGTATAGTCAGGGGTTAATGGGAGTCGTCCCCGTCCCCCCAGTATACGGCCAAAACCATGGACCCGGTACTTGTGGTTCAGACTGTCTCCAACCAGCCATAATGTTGTGAGAGTGAAATTATGTCTAAGTCCAGCTTTGGTACATTAGAAGCAACTCTGAAACTTAACCTAAGCGTTTTTCGAAGCTACTTTTTGGCTAACTTCTTATAGGAAGGTCTAGGAGCTCTTAAAATGAACGTGCGCGTCTTTCACTCTTCCCGAGGGACTTAGAAGAATTTTGTGATATTTTTTATTAAAATGGTGTATAAGAGTATATATATAAATATATTTTATGCACTGTATATGAGCTGGCGATTTCTAAGTCTGTGGTTCCAAGAGGGGGTAACCAGGCTCACTAATAAAGGTCAAGCCACTTGCCTGCCAGAATGCCCTGCTTCAGCACAGACCAGAAAGGCATTGTGATAAGCGTATCCCCGGTATAGTCAGGGGTTAATGGGAGTCGTCCCCGTCCCCCCAGTATACGGCTAGAACCATGGACCCGGTACTTGTGGTTCGGAATGTCTCCAACCAGCCATAATGTTGTGAGAGTGAAATTATGTCTAAGTCCAGCTTTGGTACATTAGAAGCAACTCTGAAACTTAACCTAAGCGTTTTTCGAAGCTACTTTTTGGATAACTTCTTATAGGAAGGTCTAAGAGCTCTGAAAATGAACGTGCGTGTCTTTCACTCTTCCCGAGGGACTTAGAAGAATTTTGTGATATTTTTTTATTAAAATGGTGTATAAGGGTATATATATAAATATATTTTATGCACTGTATATGAGCTGGCGATTTCTAAGTCTGTGGTTCCGAGAGGGGGTAACCAGGCTCACTAATAAAGGTCAAGCCACTTGCCTGCCAGAATGCCCTGCTTCAGCACAGACCAGAAAGGCATTGTGATAAGCGTATCCCCGGTATAGTCAGGGGTTAATGGGAGTCGTCCCCGTCCCCCCAGTATACGGCTAGAACCATGGACCCGGTACTTGTGGTTCGGAATGTCTCCAACCAGCCATAATGTTGTGAGAGTGAAATTATGTCTAAGTCCAGCTTTGGTACATTAGAAGCAACTCTGAAACTTAACCTAAGCGTTTTTCGAAGCTACTTTTTGGATAACTTCTTATAGGAAGGTCTAAGAGCTCTGAAAATGAACGTGTGCGTCTTTCACTCTTCCCGAGGGACTTAGAAGAATTTTGTGATATTTTTTATTAAAATGGTGTATAAGGGTTTATATATAAATATATTTTATGCACTGTATATGAGCTGGCGATTTCTAAGTCTGTGGTTCCGAGAGGGGGTAACCAGGCTCACTAATAAAGGTCAAGCCACTTGCCTGCCAGAATGCCCTGCTTCAGCACAGACCAGAAAGGCATTGTGATAAGCGTATCCCCGGTATAGTCAGGGGTTAATGGGAGTCGTCCCCGTCCCCCCAGTATACGACCAGAACCATGGACCCGGTACTTGTGGTTCAGACTGTCTCCAACCAGCCATAATGTTGTGAGAGTGAAATTATGTCTAAGTCCAGCTTTGGTACATTAGAAGCAACTCTGAAACTTAACCTAAGCGTTTTTCGAAGCTACTTTTTGGCTAACTTCTTATAGGAAGGTATAGGAGCTCTGAAAATGAACGTGCGCGTCTTTCACTCTTCCCGAGGGACTTAGAAGAATTTTGTGATATTTTTTTATTAAAATGGTGTATAAGGGTATATATATAAATATATTTTATGCACTGTATATGAGCTGGCGATTTCTAAGTCTGTGGTTCCGAGAGGGGGTAACCAGGCTCACTAATAAAGGTCAAGCCACTTGCCTGCCAGAATGCCCTGCTTCAGCACAGACCAGAAAGGCATTGTGATAAGCGTATCCCCGGTATAGTCAGGGGTTAATGGGAGTCGTCCCCGTCCCCCCAGTATACGGCTAGAACCATGGACCCGGTACTTGTGGTTCGGAATGTCTCCAACCAGCCATAATGTTGTGAGAGTGAAATTATGTCTAAGTCCAGCTTTGGTACATTAGAAGCAACTCTGAAACTTAACCTAAGCGTTTTTCGAAGCTACTTTTTGGATAACTTCTTATAGGAAGGTCTAAGAGCTCTAAAAATGAACGTGTGCGTCTTTCACTCTTCCCGAGGGACTTAGAAGAATTTTGTGATATTTTTTATTAAAATGGTGTATAAGGGTTTATATATAAATATATTTTATGCACTGTATATGAGCTGGCGATTTCTAAGTCTGTGGTTCCGAGAGGGGGTAACCAGGCTCACTAATAAAGGTCAAGCCACTTGCCTGCCAGAATGCCCTGCTTCAGCACAGACCAGAAAGGCATTGTGATAAGCGTATCCCCGGTATAGTCAGGGGTTAATGGGAGTCGTCCCCGTCCCCCCAGTATACGGCTAGAACCATGGACCCGGTACTTGTGGTTCGGAATGTCTCCAACCAGCCATAATGTTGTGAGAGTGAAATTATGTCTAAGTCCAGCTTTAGTACATTAGAAGCAACTCTGAAACTTAACCTAAGCGTTTTTCGAAGCTACTTTTTGGATAACTTCTTATAGGAAGGTCTAAGAGCTCTGAAAATGAACGTGCGCGTCTTTCACTCTTCCCGAGGGACTTAGAAGAATTTTGTGATATTTTTTATTAAAATGGTGTATAAGGGTTTATATATAAATATATTTTATGCACTGTATATGAGCTGGCGATTTCTAAGTCTGTGGTTCCGAGAGGGGGTAACCAGGTTCACTAATAAAGGTCAAGCCACTTGCCTGCCAGAATGCCCTGCTTCAGCACAGACCAGAAAGGCATTGTGATAAGCGTATCCCCGGTATAGTCAGGGGTTAATGGGAGTCGTCCCCGTCCCCCCAGTATACGGCCAGAACCATGGACCCGGTACTTGTGGTTCAGACTGTCTCCAACCAGCCATAATGTTGTGAGAGTGAAATTATGTCAAAGTCCAGCTTTGGTACATTAGAAGCAACTCTGAAACTTAACCTAAGCGTTTTTCGAAGCTACTTTTTGGCTAAATTCTTATAGGAAGGTCTAGGAGCTCTGAAAATGAACGTGCGCGTCTTTCACTCTTCCCGAGGGACTTAGAAGAATTTTGTGATATTTTTTATTAAAATGGTGTATAAGGGTATATATATAAATATATTTTATGCACTGTATATGAGCTGGCGATTTCTAAGTCTGTGGTTCCAAGAGGGGGTAACCAGGCTCACTAATAAAGGTCAAGCCACTTGCCTGCCAGAATGCCCTGCTTCAGCACAGACCAGAAAGGCATTGTGATAAGCGTATCCCCGGTATAGTCAGGGGTTAATGGGAGTCGTCCCCGTCCCCCCAGTATACGGCTAGAACCATGGACCCGGTACTTGTGGTTCGGAATGTCTCCAACCAGCCATAATGTTGTGAGAGTGAAATTATGTCTAAGTCCAGCTTTAGTACATTAGAAGCAACTCTGAAACTTAACCTAAGCGTTTTTCGAAGCTACTTTTTGGATAACTTCTTATAGGAAGGTCTAAGAGCTCTGAAAATGAACGTGCGCGTCTTTCACTCTTCCCGAGGGACTTAGAAGAATTTTGTGATATTTTTTATTAAAATGGTGTATAAGGGTTTATATATAAATATATTTTATGCACTGTATATGAGCTGGCGATTTCTAAGTCTGTGGTTCCGAGAGGGGGTAACCAGGTTCACTAATAAAGGTCAAGCCACTTGCCTGCCAGAATGCCCTGCTTCAGCACAGACCAGAAAGGCATTGTGATAAGCGTATCCCCGGTATAGTCAGGGGTTAATGGGAGTCGTCCCCGTCCCCCCAGTATACGGCCAGAACCATGGACCCGGTACTTGTGGTTCAGACTGTCTCCAACCAGCCATAATGTTGTGAGAGTGAAATTATGTCAAAGTCCAGCTTTGGTACATTAGAAGCAACTCTGAAACTTAACCTAAGCGTTTTTCGAAGCTACTTTTTGGCTAAATTCTTATAGGAAGGTCTAGGAGCTCTGAAAATGAACTTGCGCGTCTTTCACTCTTCCCGAGGGACTTAGAAGAATTTTGTGATATTTTTTATAAAAATGGTGTATAAGGGTATATA
This sequence comes from Ascaphus truei, assembly GCF_040206685.1. NCBI lineage: Eukaryota > Metazoa > Chordata > Amphibia > Anura > Ascaphidae > Ascaphus > Ascaphus truei. The sequence continues at coordinate 51,320 of NC_134488.1, forward strand.
TATAAATATATTTTATGCACTGTATATGAGCTGGCGATTTCTAAGTCTGTGGTTCCGAGAGGGGGTAACCAGGCTCACTAATAAAGGTCAAGCCACTTGCCTGCCAGAATGCCCTGCTTCAGCACAGACCAGAAAGGCATTGTGATAAGCGTATCCCCGGTATAGTCAGGGGTTAATGGGAGTCGTCCCCGTCCCCCCAGTATACGGCTAGAACCATGGACCCGGTACTTGTGGTTCGGAATGTCTCCAACCAGCCATAATGTTGTGAGAGTGAAATTATGTCAAAGTCCAGCTTTGGTACATTAGAAGCAACTCTGAAACTTAACCTAAGCGTTTTTTGAAGCTACTTTTTGGCTAACTTCTTATAGGAAGGTCTAGGAGCTCTGAAAATGAACGTGCGCGTCTTTCACTCTTCCCGAGGGACTTAGAAGAATTTTGTGATATTTTTTATTAAAATGGTGTATAAGGGTATATATATAAATATATTTTATGCACTGTATATGAGCTGGCGATTTCTAAGTCTGTGGTTCCAAGAGGGGGTAACCAGGCTCACTAATAAAGGTCAAGCCACTTGCCTGCCAGAATGCCCTGCTTCAGCACAGACCAGAAAGGCATTGTGATAAGCGTATCCCCGGTATAGTCAGGGGTTAATGGGAGTCGTCCCCGTCCCCCCAGTATACGGCCAGAACCATGGACCCGGTACTTGTGGTTCAGACTGTCTCCAACCAGCCATAATGTTGTGAGAGTGAAATTATGTCTAAGTCCAGCTTTGGTACATTAGAAGCAACTCTGAAACTTAACCTAAGCGTTTTTCGAAGCTACTTTTTGGCTAACTTCTTATAGGAAGGTCTAGGATCTCTTAAAATGAACGTGCGCGTCTTTCACTCTTCCCGAGGGACTTAGAAGAATTTTGTGATATTTTTTATTAAAATGGTGTATAAGAGTATATATATAAATATATTTTATGCACTGTATATGAGCTGGCGATTTCTAAGTCTGTGGTTCCAAGAGGGGGTAACCAGGCTCACTAATAAATGTCAAGCCACTTGCCTGCCAGAATGCCCTGCTTCAGCACAGACCAGAAAGGCATTGTGATAAGCGTATCCCCGGTATAGTCAGGGGTTAATGGGAGTCGTCCCCGTCCCCCCAGTATACGGCTAGAACCATGGACCCGGTACTTGTGGTTCGGAATGTCTCCAACCAGCCATAATGTTGTGAGAGTGAAATTATGTCTAAGTCCAGCTTTGGTACATTAGAAGCAACTCTGAAACTTAACCTAAGCGTTTTTCGAAGCTACTTTTTGGATAACTTCTTATAGGAAGGTCTAAGAGCTCTAAAAATGAACGTGTGCGTCTTTCACTCTTCCCGAGGGACTTAGAAGAATTTTGTGATATTTTTTATTAAAATGGTGTATAAGGGTTTATATATAAATATATTTTATGCACTGTATATGAGCTGGCGATTTCTAAGTCTGTGGTTCCGAGAGGGGGTAACCAGGCTCACTAATAAAGGTCAAGCCACTTGCCTGCCAGAATGCCCTGCTTCAGCACAGACCAGAAAGGCATTGTGATAAGCGTATCCCCGGTATAGTCAGGGGTTAATGGGAGTCGTCCCCGTCCCCCCAGTATACGGCCAGAACCATGGACCCGGTACTTGTGGTTCAGACTGTCTCCAACCAGCCATAATGTTGTGAGAGTGAAATTATGTCTAAGTCCAGCTTTGGTACATTAGAAGCAACTCTGAAACTTAACCTAAGCGTTTTTCGAAGCTACTTTTTGGCTAACTTCTTATAGGAAGGTCTAGGAGCTCTGAAAATGAACGTGCGCGTCTTTCACTCTTCCCGATGGACTTAGAAGAATTTTGTGATATTTTTAATTAAAATGGTGTATAAGGGTTTATATATAAATATATTTTATGCACTGTATATGAGCTGGCGATTTCTAAGTCTGTGGTTCCGAGAGGGGGTAACCAGGCTCACTAATAAAGGTCAAGCCACTTGCCTGCCAGAATGCCCTGCTTCAGCACAGACCAGAAAGGCATTGTGATAAGCGTATCCCCGGTATAGTCAGGGGTTAATGGGAGTCGTCCCCGTCCCCCCAGTATACGGCCAGAACCATGGACCCGGTACTTGTGGTTCGGACTGTCTCCAACCAGCCATAATGTTGTGAGAGTGAAATTATGTCAAAGTCCAGCTTTGGTACATTAGAAGCAACTCTGAAACTTAACCTAAGCGTTTTTCGAAGCTACTTTTTGGATAACTTCTTATAGGAAGGTCTTAAGAGCTCTGAAAATGAACGTGCGTGTCTTTCACTCTTCCCGAGGGACTTAGAAGAATTTTGTGATATTTTTTTATTAAAATGGTGTATAAGGGTATATATATAAATATATTTTATGCACTGTATATGAGCTGGCGATTTCTAAGTCTGTGGTTCCGAGAGGGGGTAACCAGGCTCACTAATAAAGGTCAAGCCACTTGCCTGCCAGAATGCCCTGCTTCAGCACAGACCAGAAAGGCATTGTGATAAGCGTATCCCCGGTATAGTCAGGGGTTAATGGGAGTCGTCCCCGTCCCCCCAGTATACGGCTAGAACCATGGACCCGGTACTTGTGGTTCGGAATGTCTCCAACCAGCCATAATGTTGTGAGAGTGAAATTATGTCTAAGTCCAGCTTTGGTACATTAGAAGCAACTCTGAAACTTAACCTAAGCGTTTTTCGAAGCTACTTTTTGGATAACTTCTTATAGGAAGGTCTAAGAGCTCTGAAAATGAACGTGTGCGTCTTTCACTCTTCCCGAGGGACTTAGAAGAATTTTGTGATATTTTTTATTAAAATGGTGTATAAGGGTTTATATATAAATATATTTTATGCACTGTATATGAGCTGGCGATTTCTAAGTCTGTGGTTCCGAGAGGGGGTAACCAGGCTCACTAATAAAGGTCAAGCCACTTGCCTGCCAGAATGCCCTGCTTCAGCACAGACCAGAAAGGCATTGTGATAAGCGTATCCCCGGTATAGTCAGGGGTTAATGGGAGTCGTCCCCGTCCCCCCAGTATACGACCAGAACCATGGACCCGGTACTTGTGGTTCAGACTGTCTCCAACCAGCCATAATGTTGTGAGAGTGAAATTATGTCTAAGTCCAGCTTTGGTACATTAGAAGCAACTCTGAAACTTAACCTAAGCGTTTTTCGAAGCTACTTTTTGGCTAACTTCTTATAGGAAGGTCTAGGAGCTCTGAAATTGAACGTGCGCGTCTTTCACTCTTCCCGAGGGACTTAGAAGAATTTTGTGATATTTTTAATTAAAATGGTGTATAAGGGTTTATATATAAATATATTTTATGCACTGTATATGAGCTGGCGATTTCTAAGTCTGTGGTTCCGAGAGGGGGTAACCAGGCTCACTAATAAAGGTCAAGCCACTTGCCTGCCAGAATGCCCTGCTTCAGCACAGACCAGAAAGGCATTGTGATAAGCGTATCCCCGGTATAGTCAGGGGTTAATGGGAGTCGTCCCCGTCCCCCCAGTATACGGCCAGAACCATGGACCCGGTACTTGTGGTTCGGACTGTCTCCAACCAGCCATAATGTTGTGAGAGTGAAATTATGTCAAAGTCCAGCTTTGGTACATTAGAAGCAACTCTGAAACTTAACCTAAGCGTTTTTCGAAGCTACTTTTTGGCTAACTTCTTATAGGAAGGTCTAGGAGCTCTGAAAATGAACGTGCGCGTCTTTCACTCTTCCCGAGGGACTTAGAAGAATTTTGTGATATTTTTTATTAAAATGGTGTATAAGGGTATATATATAAATATATTTTATGCACTGTATATGAGCTGGCGATTTCTAAGTCTGTGGTTCCAAGAGGGGGTAACCAGGCTCACTAATAAAGGTCAAGCCACTTGCCTGCCAGAATGCCCTGCTTCAGCACAGACCAGAAAGGCATTGTGATAAGCGTATCCCCGGTATAGTCAGGGGTTAATGGGAGTCGTCCCCGTCCCCCCAGTATACGGCTAGAACCATGGACCCGGTACTTGTGGTTCGGAATGTCTCCAACCAGCCATAATGTTGTGAGAGTGAAATTATGTCTAAGTCCAGCTTTAGTACATTAGAAGCAACTCTGAAACTTAACCTAAGCGTTTTTCGAAGCTACTTTTTGGATAACTTCTTATAGGAAGGTCTAAGAGCTCTGAAAATGAACGTGCGCGTCTTTCACTCTTCCCGAGGGACTTAGAAGAATTTTGTGATATTTTTTATTAAAATGGTGTATAAGGGTTTATATATAAATATATTTTATGCACTGTATATGAGCTGGCGATTTCTAAGTCTGTGGTTCCGAGAGGGGGTAACCAGGTTCACTAATAAAGGTCAAGCCACTTGCCTGCCAGAATGCCCTGCTTCAGCACAGACCAGAAAGGCATTGTGATAAGCGTATCCCCGGTATAGTCAGGGGTTAATGGGAGTCGTCCCCGTCCCCCCAGTATACGGCCAGAACCATGGACCCGGTACTTGTGGTTCAGACTGTCTCCAACCAGCCATAATGTTGTGAGAGTGAAATTATGTCTAAGTCCAGCTTTAGTACATTAGAAGCAACTCTGAAACTTAACCTAAGCGTTTTTCGAAGCTACTTTTTGGATAACTTCTTATAGGAAGGTCTAAGAGCTCTGAAAATGAACGTGCGCGTCTTTCACTCTTCCCGAGGGACTTAGAAGAATTTTGTGATATTTTTTATTAAAATGGTGTATAAGGGTTTATATATAAATATATTTTATGCACTGTATATGAGCTGGCGATTTCTAAGTCTGTGGTTCCGAGAGGGGGTAACCAGGTTCACTAATAAAGGTCAAGCCACTTGCCTGCCAGAATGCCCTGCTTCAGCACAGACCAGAAAGGCATTGTGATAAGCGTATCCCCGGTATAGTCAGGGGTTAATGGGAGTCGTCCCCGTCCCCCCAGTATACGGCCAGAACCATGGACCCGGTACTTGTGGTTCAGACTGTCTCCAACCAGCCATAATGTTGTGAGAGTGAAATTATGTCAAAGTCCAGCTTTGGTACATTAGAAGCAACTCTGAAACTTAACCTAAGCGTTTTTCGAAGCTACTTTTTGGCTAAATTCTTATAGGAAGGTCTAGGAGCTCTGAAAATGAACGTGCGCGTCTTTCACTCTTCCCGAGGGACTTAGAAGAATTTTGTGATATTTTTTATTAAAATGGTGTATAAGGGTATATATATAAATATATTTTATGCACTGTATATGAGCTGGCGATTTCTAAGTCTGTGGTTCCAAGAGGGGGTAACCAGGCTCACTAATAAAGGTCAAGCCACTTGCCTGCCAGAATGCCCTGCTTCAGCACAGACCAGAAAGGCATTGTGATAAGCGTATCCCCGGTATAGTCAGGGGTTAATGGGAGTCGTCCCCGTCCCCCCAGTATACGGCTAGAACCATGGACCCGGTACTTGTGGTTCGGAATGTCTCCAACCAGCCATAATGTTGTGAGAGTGAAATTGTGTCTAAGTCCAGCTTTAGTACATTAGAAGCAACTCTGAAACTTAACCTAAGCGTTTTTCGAAGCTACTTTTTGGATAACTTCTTATAGGAAGGTCTAAGAGCTCTGAAAATGAACGTGCGCGTCTTTCACTCTTCCCGAGGGACTTAGAAGAATTTTGTGATATTTTTTATTAAAATGGTGTATAAGGGTTTATATATAAATATATTTTATGCACTGTATATGAGCTGGCGATTTCTAAGTCTGTGGTTCCGAGAGGGGGTAACCAGGTTCACTAATAAAGGTCAAGCCACTTGCCTGCCAGAATGCCCTGCTTCAGCACAGACCAGAAAGGCATTGTGATAAGCGTATCCCCGGTATAGTCAGGGGTTAATGGGAGTCGTCCCCGTCCCCCCAGTATACGGCCAGAACCATGGACCCGGTACTTGTGGTTCAGACTGTCTCCAACCAGCCATAATGTTGTGAGAGTGAAATTATGTCAAAGTCCAGCTTTGGTACATTAGAAGCAACTCTGAAACTTAACCTAAGCGTTTTTCGAAGCTACTTTTTGGCTAAATTCTTATAGGAAGGTCTAGGAGCTCTGAAAATGAACGTGCGCGTCTTTCACTCTTCCCGAGGGACTTAGAAGAATTTTGTGATATTTTTTATTAAAATGGTGTATAAGGGTATATATATAAATATATTTTATGCACTGTATATGAGCTGGCGATTTCTAAGTCTGTGGTTCCGAGAGGGGGTAACCAGGCTCACTAATAAAGGTCAAGCCACTTGCCTGCCAGAATGCCCTGCTTCAGCACAGACCAGAAAGGCATTGTGATAAGCGTATCCCCGGTATAGTCAGGGGTTAATGGGAGTCGTCCCCGTCCCCCCAGTATACGGCTAGAACCATGGACCCGGTACTTGTGGTTCGGAATGTCTCCAACCAGCCATAATGTTGTGAGAGTGAAATTATGTCAAAGTCCAGCTTTGGTACATTAGAAGCAACTCTGAAACTTAACCTAAGCGTTTTTCGAAGCTACTTTTTGGCTAACTTCTTATAGGAAGGTCTAGGAGCTCTGAAAATGAACGTGCGCGTCTTTCACTCTTCCCGAGGGACTTAGAAGAATTTTGTGATATTTTTTATTAAAATGGTGTATAAGGGTATATATATAAATATATTTTATGCACTGTATATGAGCTGGCGATTTCTAAGTCTGTGGTTCCAAGAGGGGGTAACCAGGCTCACTAATAAAGGTCAAGCCACTTGCCTGCCAGAATGCCCTGCTTCAGCACAGACCAGAAAGGCATTGTGATAAGCGTATCCCCGGTATAGTCAGGGGTTAATGGGAGTCGTCCCCGTCCCCCCAGTATACGGCCAGAACCATGGACCCGGTACTTGTGGTTCAGACTGTCTCCAACCAGCCATAATGTTGTGAGAGTGAAATTATGTCTAAGTCCAGCTTTGGTACATTAGAAGCAACTCTGAAACTTAACCTAAGCGTTTTTCGAAGCTACTTTTTGGCTAACTTCTTATAGGAAGGTCTAGGAGCTCTTAAAATGAACGTGCGCGTCTTTCACTCTTCCCGAGGGACTTAGAAGAATTTTGTGATATTTTTTATTAAAATGGTGTATAAGAGTATATATATAAATATATTTTATGCACTGTATATGAGCTGGCGATTTCTAAGTCTGTGGTTCCAAGAGGGGGTAACCAGGCTCACTAATAAATGTCAAGCCACTTGCCTGCCAGAATGCCCTGCTTCAGCACAGACCAGAAAGGCATTGTGATAAGCGTATCCCCGGTATAGTCAGAGGTTAATGGGAGTCGTCCCCGTCCCCCCAGTATACGGCTAGAACCATGGACCCGGTACTTGTGGTTCGGAATGTCTCCAACCAGCCATAATGTTGTGAGAGTGAAATTATGTCTAAGTCCAGCTTTGGTACATTAGAAGCAACTCTGAAACTTAACCTAAGCGTTTTTCGAAGCTACTTTTTGGCTAACTTCTTATAGGAAGGTCTAGGAGCTCTGAAAATGAACGTGCGCGTCTTTCACTCTTCCCGAGGGACTTAGAAGAATTTTGTGATATTTTTTATTAAAATGGTGTATAAGGGTATATATATAAATATATTTTATGCACTGTATATGAGCTGGCGATTTCTAAGTCTGTGGTTCCAAGAGGGGGTAACCAGGCTCACTAATAAAGGTCAAGCCACTTGCCTGCCAGAATGCCCTGCTTCAGCACAGACCAGAAAGGCATTGTGATAAGCGTATCCCCGGTATAGTCAGGGGTTAATGGGAGTCGTCCCCGTCCCCCCAGTATACGGCCAGAACCATGGACCCGGTACTTGTGGTTCAGACTGTCTCCAACCAGCCATAATGTTGTGAGAGTGAAATTATGTCTAAGTCCAGCTTTGGTACATTAGAAGCAACTCTGAAACTTAACCTAAGCGTTTTTCGAAGCTACTTTTTGGCTAACTTCTTATAGGAAGGTCTAGGAGCTCTTAAAATGAACGTGCGCGTCTTTCACTCTTCCCGAGGGACTTAGAAGAATTTTGTGATATTTTTTATTAAAATGGTGTATAAGAGTATATATATAAATATATTTTATGCACTGTATATGAGCTGGCGATTTCTAAGTCTGTGGTTCCAAGAGGGGGTAACCAGGCTCACTAATAAATGTCAAGCCACTTGCCTGCCAGAATGCCCTGCTTCAGCACAGACCAGAAAGGCATTGTGATAAGCGTATCCCCGGTATAGTCAGGGGTTAATGGGAGTCGTCCCCGTCCCCCCAGTATACGGCTAGAACCATGGACCCGGTACTTGTGGTTCGGAATGTCTCCAACCAGCCATAATGTTGTGAGAGTGAAATTATGTCTAAGTCCAGCTTTGGTACATTAGAAGCAACTCTGAAACTTAACCTAAGCGTTTTTCGAAGCTACTTTTTGGATAACTTCTTATAGGAAGGTCTAAGAGCTCTGAAAATGAACGTGCGTGTCTTTCACTCTTCCCGAGGGACTTAGAAGAATTTTGTGATATTTTTTTATTAAAATGGTGTATAAGGGTATATATATAAATATATTTTATGCACTGTATATGAGCTGGCGATTTCTAAGTCTGTGGTTCCGAGAGGGGGTAACCAGGCTCACTAATAAAGGTCAAGCCACTTGCCTGCCAGAATGCCCTGCTTCAGCACAGACCAGAAAGGCATTGTGATAAGCGTATCCCCGGTATAGTCAGGGGTTAATGGGAGTCGTCCCCGTCCCCCCAGTATACGGCCAGAACCATGGACCCGGTACTTGTGGTTCAGACTGTCTCCAACCAGCCATAATGTTGTGAGAGTGAAATTATGTCTAAGTCCAGCTTTAGTACATTAGAAGCAACTCTGAAACTTAACCTAAGCGTTTTTCGAAGCTACTTTTTGGATAACTTCTTATAGGAAGGTCTAAGAGCTCTGAAAATGAACGTGCGCGTCTTTCACTCTTCCCGAGGGACTTAGAAGAATTTTGTGATATTTTTTATTAAAATGGTGTATAAGGGTTTATATATAAATATATTTTATGCACTGTATATGAGCTGGCGATTTCTAAGTCTGTGGTTCCGAGAGGGGGTAACCAGGTTCACTAATAAAGGTCAAGCCACTTGCCTGCCAGAATGCCCTGCTTCAGCACAGACCAGAAAGGCATTGTGATAAGCGTATCCCCGGTATAGTCAGGGGTTAATGGGAGTCGTCCCCGTCCCCCCAGTATACGGCCAGAACCATGGACCCGGTACTTGTGGTTCAGACTGTCTCCAACCAGCCATAATGTTGTGAGAGTGAAATTATGTCAAAGTCCAGCTTTGGTACATTAGAAGCAACTCTGAAACTTAACCTAAGCGTTTTTCGAAGCTACTTTTTGGCTAAATTCTTATAGGAAGGTCTAGGAGCTCTGAAAATGAACGTGCGCGTCTTTCACTCTTCCCGAGGGACTTAGAAGAATTTTGTGATATTTTTTATTAAAATGGTGTATAAGGGTATATATATAAATATATTTTATGCACTGTATATGAGCTGGCGATTTCTAAGTCTGTGGTTCCAAGAGGGGGTAACCAGGCTCACTAATAAAGGTCAAGCCACTTGCCTGCCAGAATGCCCTGCTTCAGCACAGACCAGAAAGGCATTGTGATAAGCGTATCCCCGGTATAGTCAGGGGTTAATGGGAGTCGTCCCCGTCCCCCCAGTATACGGCTAGAACCATGGACCCGGTACTTGTGGTTCGGAATGTCTCCAACCAGCCATAATGTTGTGAGAGTGAAATTATGTCTAAGTCCAGCTTTAGTACATTAGAAGCAACTCTGAAACTTAACCTAAGCGTTTTTCGAAGCTACTTTTTGGATAACTTCTTATAGGAAGGTCTAAGAGCTCTGAAAATGAACGTGCGCGTCTTTCACTCTTCCCGAGGGACTTAGAAGAATTTTGTGATATTTTTTATTAAAATGGTGTATAAGGGTTTATATATAAATATATTTTATGCACTGTATATGAGCTGGCGATTTCTAAGTCTGTGGTTCCGAGAGGGGGTAACCAGGTTCACTAATAAAGGTCAAGCCACTTGCCTGCCAGAATGCCCTGCTTCAGCACAGACCAGAAAGGCATTGTGATAAGCGTATCCCCGGTATAGTCAGGGGTTAATGGGAGTCGTCCCCGTCCCCCCAGTATACGGCCAGAACCATGGACCCGGTACTTGTGGTTCAGACTGTCTCCAACCAGCCATAATGTTGTGAGAGTGAAATTATGTCAAAGTCCAGCTTTGGTACATTAGAAGCAACTCTGAAACTTAACCTAAGCGTTTTTCGAAGCTACTTTTTGGCTAAATTCTTATAGGAAGGTCTAGGAGCTCTGAAAATGAACGTGCGCGTCTTTCACTCTTCCCGAGGGACTTAGAAGAATTTTGTGATATTTTTTATTAAAATGGTGTATAAGGGTATATATATAAATATATTTTATGCACTGTATATGAGCTGGCGATTTCTAAGTCTGTGGTTCCGAGAGGGGGTAACCAGGCTCACTAATAAAGGTCAAGTCACTTGCCTGCCAGAATGCCCTGCTTCAGCACAGACCAGAAAGGCATTGTGATAAGCGTATCCCCGGTATAGTCAGGGGTTAATGGGAGTCGTCCCCGTCCCCCCAGTATACGGCTAGAACCATGGACCCGGTACTTGTGGTTCGGAATGTCTCCAACCAGCCATAATGTTGTGAGAGTGAAATTATGTCAAAGTCCAGCTTTGGTACATTAGAAGCAACTCTGAAACTTAACCTAAGCGTTTTTCGAAGCTACTTTTTGGCTAACTTCTTATAGGAAGGTCTAGGAGCTCTGAAAATGAACGTGCGCGTCTTTCACTCTTCCCGAGGGACTTAGAAGAATTTTGTGATATTTTTTATTAAAATGGTGTATAAGGGTATATATATAAATATATTTTATGCACTGTATATGAGCTGGCGATTTCTAAGTCTGTGGTTCCAAGAGGGGGTAACCAGGCTCACTAATAAAGGTCAAGCCACTTGCCTGCCAGAATGCCCTGCTTCAGCACAGACCAGAAAGGCATTGTGATAAGCGTATCCCCGGTATAGTCAGGGGTTAATGGGAGTCGTCCCCGTCCCCCCAGTATACGGCCAGAACCATGGACCCGGTACTTGTGGTTCAGACTGTCTCCAACCAGCCATAATGTTGTGAGAGTGAAATTATGTCTAAGTCCAGCTTTGGTACATTAGAAGCAACTCTGAAACTTAACCTAAGCGTTTTTCGAAGCTACTTTTTGGCTAACTTCTTATAGGAAGGTCTAGGAGCTCTTAAAATGAACGTGCGCGTCTTTCACTCTTCCCGAGGGACTTAGAAGAATTTTGTGATATTTTTTATTAAAATGGTGTATAAGAGTATATATATAAATATATTTTATGCACTGTATATGAGCTGGCGATTTCTAAGTCTGTGGTTCCAAGAGGGGGTAACCAGGCTCACTAATAAATGTCAAGCCACTTGCCTGCCAGAATGCCCTGCTTCAGCACAGACCAGAAAGGCATTGTGATAAGCGTATCCCCGGTATAGTCAGGGGTTAATGGGAGTCGTCCCCGTCCCCCCAGTATACGGCTAGAACCATGGACCCGGTACTTGTGGTTCGGAATGTCTCCAACCAGCCATAATGTTGTGAGAGTGAAATTATGTCTAAGTCCAGCTTTGGTACATTAGAAGCAACTCTGAAACTTAACCTAAGCGTTTTTCGAAGCTACTTTTTGGATAACTTCTTATAGGAAGGTCTAAGAGCTCTGAAAATGAACGTGTGCGTCTTTCACTCTTCCCGAGGGACTTAGAAGAATTTTGTGATATTTTTTATTAAAATGGTGTATAAGGGTTTATATATAAATATATTTTATGCACTGTATATGAGCTGGCGATTTCTAAGTCTGTGGTTCCGAGAGGGGGTAACCAGGCTCACTAATAAAGGTCAAGCCACTTGCCTGCCAGAATGCCCTGCTTCAGCACAGACCAGAAAGGCATTGTGATAAGCGTATCCCCGGTATAGTCAGGGGTTAATGGGAGTCGTCCCCGTCCCCCCAGTATACGGCCAGAACCATGGACCCGGTACTTGTGGTTCAGACTGTCTCCAACCAGCCATAATGTTGTGAGAGTGAAATTATGTCTAAGTCCAGCTTTGGTACATTAGAAGCAACTCTGAAACTTAACCTAAGCGTTTTTCGAAGCTACTTTTTGGCTAACTTCTTATAGGAAGGTCTAGGAGCTCTGAAAATGAACGTGCGCGTCTTTCACTCTTCCCGAGGGACTTAGAAGAATTTTGTGATATTTTTTATTAAAATGGTGTATAAGAGTATATATATAAATATATTTTATGCACTGTATATGAGCTGGCGATTTCTAAGTCTGTGGTTCCAAGAGGGGGTAACCAGGCTCACTAATAAAGGTCAAGCCACTTGCCTGCCAGAATGCCCTGCTTCAGCACAGACCAGAAAGGCATTGTGATAAGCGTATCCCCGGTATAGTCAGGGGTTAATGGGAGTCGTCCCCGTCCCCCCAGTATACGGTTAGAACCATGGACCCGGTACTTGTGGTTCGGAATGTCTCCAACCAGCCATAATGTTGTGAGAGTGAAATTATGTCTAAGTCCAGCTTTAGTACATTAGAAGCAACTCTGAAACTTAACCTAAGCGTTTTTCGAAGCTACTTTTTGGCTAACTTCTTATAGGAAGGTCTAAGAGCTCTGAAAATGAACGTGCGCGTCTTTCACTCTTCCCGAGGGACTTAGAAGAATTTTGTGATATTTTTTATTAAAATGGTGTATAAGGGTTTATATATAAATATATTTTATGCACTGTATATGAGCTGGCGATTTCTAAGTCTGTGGTTCCGAGAGGGGGTAACCAGGCTCACTAATAAAGGTCAAGCCACTTGCCTGCCAGAATGCCCTGCTTCAGCACAGACCAGAAAGGCATTGTGATAAGCGTATCCCCGGTATAGTCAGGGGTTAATGGGAGTCGTCCCCGTCCCCCCAGTATACGGCCAGAACCATGGACCCGGTACTTGTGGTTCAGACTGTCTCCAACCAGCCATAATGTTGTGAGAGTGAAATTATGTCAAAGTCCAGCTTTGGTACATTAGAAGCAACTCTGAAACTTAACCTAAGCGTTTTTCGAAGCTACTTTTTGGATAACTTCTTATAGGAAGGTCTAAGAGCTCTGAAAATGAACGTGCGCGTCTTTCACTCTTCCCGAGGGACTTAGAAGAATTTTGTGATATTTTTTATTAAAATGGTGTATAAGGGTTTATATATAAATATATTTTATGCACTGTATATGAGCTGGCGATTTCTAAGTCTGTGGTTCCGAGAGGGGGTAACCAGGCTCACTAATAAAGGTCAAGCCACTTGCCTGCCAGAATGCCCTGCTTCAGCACAGACCAGAAAGGCATTGTGATAAGCGTATCCCCGGTATAGTCAGGGGTTAATGGGAGTCGTCCCCGTCCCCCCAGTATACGACTAGAACCATGGACCCGGTACTTGTGGTTCAGACTGTCTCCAACCAGCCATAATGTTGTGAGAGTGAAATTATGTCTAAGTCCAGCTTTGGTACATTAGAAGCAACTCTGAAACTTAACCTAAGCGTTTTTCGAAGCTACTTTTTGGCTAACTTCTTATAGGAAGGTCTAGGAGCTCTGAAAATGAACGTGCGCGTCTTTCACTCTTCCCGAGGGACTTAGAAGAATTTTGTGATATTTTTAATTAAAATGGTGTATAAGGGTTTATATATAAATATATTTTATGCACTGTATATGAGCTGGCGATTTCTAAGTCTGTGGTTCCGAGAGGGGGTAACCAGGCTCACTAATAAAGGTCAAGCCACTTGCCTGCCAGAATGCCCTGCTTCAGCACAGACCAGAAAGGCATTGTGATAAGCGTATCCCCGGTATAGTCAGGGGTTAATGGGAGTCGTCCCCGTCCCCCCAGTATACGGCCAGAACCATGGACCCGGTACTTGTGGTTCGGACTGTCTCCAACCAGCCATAATGTTGTGAGAGTGAAATTATGTCAAAGTCCAGCTTTGGTACATTAGAAGCAACTCTGAAACTTAACCTAAGCGTTTTTCGAAGCTACTTTTTGGCTAACTTCTTATAGGAAGGTCTAGGAGCTCTGAAAATGAACGTGCGCGTCTTTCACTCTTCCCGAGGGACTTAGAAGAATTTTGTGATATTTTTTATTAAAATGGTGTATAAGGGTATATATATAAATATATTTTATGCACTGTATATGAGCTGGCGATTTCTAAGTCTGTGGTTCCAAGAGGGGGTAACCAGGCTCACTAATAAAGGTCAAGCCACTTGCCTGCCAGAATGCCCTGCTTCAGCACAGACCAGAAAGGCATTGTGATAAGCGTATCCCCGGTATAGTCAGGGGTTAATGGGAGTCGTCCCCGTCCCCCCAGTATACGGCTAGAACCATGGACCCGGTACTTGTGGTTCGGAATGTCTCCAACCAGCCATAATGTTGTGAGAGTGAAATTATGTCTAAGTCCAGCTTTAGTACATTAGAAGCAACTCTGAAACTTAACCTAAGCGTTTTTCGAAGCTACTTTTTGGATAACTTCTTATAGGAAGGTCTAAGAGCTCTGAAAATGAACGTGCGCGTCTTTCACTCTTCCCGAGGGACTTAGAAGAATTTTGTGATATTTTTTATTAAAATGGTGTATAAGGGTTTATATATAAATATATTTTATGCACTGTATATGAGCTGGCGATTTCTAAGTCTGTGGTTCCGAGAGGGGGTAACCAGGCTCACTAATAAAGGTCAAGCCACTTGCCTGCCAGAATGCCCTGCTTCAGCACAGACCAGAAAGGCATTGTGATAAGCGTATCCCCGGTATAGTCAGGGGTTAATGGGAGTCGTCCCCGTCCCCCCAGTATACGGCCAGAACCATGGACCCGGTACTTGTGGTTCAGACTGTCTCCAACCAGCCATAATGTTGTGAGAGTGAAATTATGTCAAAGTCCAGCTTTGGTACATTAGAAGCAACTCTGAAACTTAACCTAAGCGTTTTTCGAAGCTACTTTTTGGCTAAATTCTTATAGGAAGGTCTAGGAGCTCTGAAAATGAACGTGCGCGTCTTTCACTCTTCCCGAGGGACTTAGAAGAATTTTGTGATATTTTTTATTAAAATGGTGTATAAGGGTATATATATAAATATATTTTATGCACTGTATATGAGCTGGCGATTTCTAAGTCTGTGGTTCCGAGAGGGGGTAACCAGGCTCACTAATAAAGGTCAAGCCACTTGCCTGCCAGAATGCCCTGCTTCAGCACAGACCAGAAAGGCATTGTGATAAGCGTATCCCCGGTATAGTCAGAGGTTAATGGGAGTCGTCCCCGTCCCCCCAGTATACGGCTAGAACCATGGACCCGGTACTTGTGGTTCGGAATGTCTCCAACCAGCCATAATGTTGTGAGAGTGAAATTATGTCTAAGTCCAGCTTTGGTACATTAGAAGCAACTCTGAAACTTAACCTAAGCGTTTTTCGAAGCTACTTTTTGGATAACTTCTTATAGGAAGGTCTAGGAGCTCTGAAAATGAACGTGCGCGTCTTTCACTCTTCCCGAGGGACTTAGAAGAATTTTGTGATATTTTTAATTAAAATGGTGTATAAGGGTTTATATATAAATATATTTTATGCACTGTATATGAGCTGGCGATTTCTAAGTCTGTGGTTCCGAGAGGGGGTAACCAGGCTCACTAATAAAGGTCAAGCCACTTGCCTGCCAGAATGCCCTGCTTCAGCACAGACCAGAAAGGCATTGTGATAAGCGTATCCCCGGTATAGTCAGGGGTTAATGGGAGTCGTCCCCGTCCCCCCAGTATACGGCCAGAACCATGGACCCGGTACTTGTGGTTCGGACTGTCTCCAACCAGCCATAATGTTGTGAGAGTGAAATTATGTCAAAGTCCAGCTTTGGTACATTAGAAGCAACTCTGAAACTTAACCTAAGCGTTTTTCGAAGCTACTTTTTGGCTAACTTCTTATAGGAAGGTCTAGGAGCTCTGAAAATGAACGTGCGCGTCTTTCACTCTTCCCGAGGGACTTAGAAGAATTTTGTGATATTTTTTATTAAAATGGTGTATAAGGGTATATATATAAATATATTTTATGCACTGTATATGAGCTGGCGATTTCTAAGTCTGTGGTTCCAAGAGGGGGTAACCAGGCTCACTAATAAAGGTCAAGCCACTTGCCTGCCAGAATGCCCTGCTTCAGCACAGACCAGAAAGGCATTGTGATAAGCGTATCCCCGGTATAGTCAGGGGTTAATGGGAGTCGTCCCCGTCCCCCCAGTATACGGCTAGAACCATGGACCCGGTACTTGTGGTTCGGAATGTCTCCAACCAGCCATAATGTTGTGAGAGTGAAATTATGTCTAAGTCCAGCTTTAGTACATTAGAAGCAACTCTGAAACTTAACCTAAGCGTTTTTCGAAGCTACTTTTTGGATAACTTCTTATAGGAAGGTCTAAGAGCTCTGAAAATGAACGTGCGCGTCTTTCACTCTTCCCGAGGGACTTAGAAGAATTTTGTGATATTTTTTATTAAAATGGTGTATAAGGGTTTATATATAAATATATTTTATGCACTGTATATGAGCTGGCGATTTCTAAGTCTGTGGTTCCGAGAGGGGGTAACCAGGCTCACTAATAAAGGTCAAGCCACTTGCCTGCCAGAATGCCCTGCTTCAGCACAGACCAGAAAGGCATTGTGATAAGCGTATCCCCGGTATAGTCAGGGGTTAATGGGAGTCGTCCCCGTCCCCCCAGTATACGGCTAGAACCATGGACCCGGTACTTGTGGTTCGGAATGTCTCCAACCAGCCATAATGTTGTGAGAGTGAAATTATGTCTAAGTCCAGCTTTAGTACATTAGAAGCAACTCTGAAACTTAACCTAAGCGTTTTTCGAAGCTACTTTTTGGATAACTTCTTATAGGAAGGTCTAAGAGCTCTGAAAATGAACGTGCGCGTCTTTCACTCTTCCCGAGGGACTTAGAAGAATTTTGTGATATTTTTTATTAAAATGGTGTATAAGGGTTTATATATAAATATATTTTATGCACTGTATATGAGCTGGCGATTTCTAAGTCTGTGGTTCCGAGAGGGGGTAACCAGGCTCACTAATAAAGGTCAAGCCACTTGCCTGCCAGAATGCCCTGCTTCAGCACAGACCAGAAAGGCATTGTGATAAGCGTATCCCCGGTATAGTCAGGGGTTAATGGGAGTCGTCCCCGTCCCCCCAGTATACGGCCAGAACCATGGACCCGGTACTTGTGGTTCAGACTGTCTCCAACCAGCCATAATGTTGTGAGAGTGAAATTATGTCAAAGTCCAGCTTTGGTACATTAGAAGCAACTCTGAAACTTAACCTAAGCGTTTTTCGAAGCTACTTTTTGGCTAAATTCTTATAGGAAGGTCTAGGAGCTCTGAAAATGAACGTGCGCGTCTTTCACTCTTCCCGAGGGACTTAGAAGAATTTTGTGATATTTTTTATTAAAATGGTGTATAAGGGTATATATATAAATATATTTTATGCACTGTATATGAGCTGGCGATTTCTAAGTCTGTGGTTCCGAGAGGGGGTAACCAGGCTCACTAATAAAGGTCAAGCCACTTGCCTGCCAGAATGCCCTGCTTCAGCACAGACCAGAAAGGCATTGTGATAAGCGTATCCCCGGTATAGTCAGAGGTTAATGGGAGTCGTCCCCGTCCCCCCAGTATACGGCTAGAACCATGGACCCGGTACTTGTGGTTCGGAATGTCTCCAACCAGCCATAATGTTGTGAGAGTGAAATTATGTCTAAGTCCAGCTTTGGTACATTAGAAGCAACTCTGAAACTTAACCTAAGCGTTTTTCGAAGCTACTTTTTGGATAACTTCTTATAGGAAGGTCTAGGAGCTCTGAAAATGAACGTGCGCGTCTTTCACTCTTCCCGAGGGACTTAGAAGAATTTTGTGATATTTTTAATTAAAATGGTGTATAAGGGTTTATATATAAATATATTTTATGCACTGTATATGAGCTGGCGATTTCTAAGTCTGTGGTTCCGAGAGGGGGTAACCAGGCTCACTAATAAAGGTCAAGCCACTTGCCTGCCAGAATGCCCTGCTTCAGCACAGACCAGAAAGGCATTGTGATAAGCGTATCCCCGGTATAGTCAGGGGTTAATGGGAGTCGTCCCCGTCCCCCCAGTATACGGCCAGAACCATGGACCCGGTACTTGTGGTTCGGACTGTCTCCAACCAGCCATAATGTTGTGAGAGTGAAATTATGTCAAAGTCCAGCTTTGGTACATTAGAAGCAACTCTGAAACTTAACCTAAGCGTTTTTCGAAGCTACTTTTTGGCTAACTTCTTATAGGAAGGTCTAGGAGCTCTGAAAATGAACGTGCGCGTCTTTCACTCTTCCCGAGGGACTTAGAAGAATTTTGTGATATTTTTTATTAAAATGGTGTATAAGGGTATATATATAAATATATTTTATGCACTGTATATGAGCTGGCGATTTCTAAGTCTGTGGTTCCAAGAGGGGGTAACCAGGCTCACTAATAAAGGTCAAGCCACTTGCCTGCCAGAATGCCCTGCTTCAGCACAGACCAGAAAGGCATTGTGATAAGCGTATCCCCGGTATAGTCAGGGGTTAATGGGAGTCGTCCCCGTCCCCCCAGTATACGGCTAGAACCATGGACCCGGTACTTGTGGTTCGGAATGTCTCCAACCAGCCATAATGTTGTGAGAGTGAAATTATGTCTAAGTCCAGCTTTAGTACATTAGAAGCAACTCTGAAACTTAACCTAAGCGTTTTTCGAAGCTACTTTTTGGATAACTTCTTATAGGAAGGTCTAAGAGCTCTGAAAATGAACGTGCGCGTCTTTCACTCTTCCCGAGGGACTTAGAAGAATTTTGTGATATTTTTTATTAAAATGGTGTATAAGGGTTTATATATAAATATATTTTATGCACTGTATATGAGCTGGCGATTTCTAAGTCTGTGGTTCCGAGAGGGGGTAACCAGGCTCACTAATAAAGGTCAAGCCACTTGCCTGCCAGAATGCCCTGCTTCAGCACAGACCAGAAAGGCATTGTGATAAGCGTATCCCCGGTATAGTCAGGGGTTAATGGGAGTCGTCCCCGTCCCCCCAGTATACGGCTAGAACCATGGACCCGGTACTTGTGGTTCGGAATGTCTCCAACCAGCCATAATGTTGTGAGAGTGAAATTATGTCTAAGTCCAGCTTTAGTACATTAGAAGCAACTCTGAAACTTAACCTAAGCGTTTTTCGAAGCTACTTTTTGGATAACTTCTTATAGGAAGGTCTAAGAGCTCTGAAAATGAACGTGCGCGTCTTTCACTCTTCCCGAGGGACTTAGAAGAATTTTGTGATATTTTTTATTAAAATGGTGTATAAGGGTTTATATATAAATATATTTTATGCACTGTATATGAGCTGGCGATTTCTAAGTCTGTGGTTCCGAGAGGGGGTAACCAGGCTCACTAATAAAGGTCAAGCCACTTGCCTGCCAGAATGCCCTGCTTCAGCACAGACCAGAAAGGCATTGTGATAAGCGTATCCCCGGTATAGTCAGGGGTTAATGGGAGTCGTCCCCGTCCCCCCAGTATACGGCCAGAACCATGGACCCGGTACTTGTGGTTCAGACTGTCTCCAACCAGCCATAATGTTGTGAGAGTGAAATTATGTCAAAGTCCAGCTTTGGTACATTAGAAGCAACTCTGAAACTTAACCTAAGCGTTTTTCGAAGCTACTTTTTGGCTAAATTCTTATAGGAAGGTCTAGGAGCTCTGAAAATGAACGTGCGCGTCTTTCACTCTTCCCGAGGGACTTAGAAGAATTTTGTGATATTTTTTATTAAAATGGTGTATAAGGGTATATATATAAATATATTTTATGCACTGTATATGAGCTGGCGATTTCTAAGTCTGTGGTTCCGAGAGGGGGTAACCAGGCTCACTAATAAAGGTCAAGCCACTTGCCTGCCAGAATGCCCTGCTTCAGCACAGACCAGAAAGGCATTGTGATAAGCGTATCCCCGGTATAGTCAGAGGTTAATGGGAGTCGTCCCCGTCCCCCCAGTATACGGCTAGAACCATGGACCCGGTACTTGTGGTTCGGAATGTCTCCAACCAGCCATAATGTTGTGAGAGTGAAATTATGTCTAAGTCCAGCTTTGGTACATTAGAAGCAACTCTGAAACTTAACCTAAGCGTTTTTCGAAGCTACTTTTTGGATAACTTCTTATAGGAAGGTCTAGGAGCTCTGAAAATGAACGTGCGCGTCTTTCACTCTTCCCGAGGGACTTAGAAGAATTTTGTGATATTTTTAATTAAAATGGTGTATAAGGGTTTATATATAAATATATTTTATGCACTGTATATGAGCTGGCGATTTCTAAGTCTGTGGTTCCGAGAGGGGGTAACCAGGCTCACTAATAAAGGTCAAGCCACTTGCCTGCCAGAATGCCCTGCTTCAGCACAGACCAGAAAGGCATTGTGATAAGCGTATCCCCGGTATAGTCAGGGGTTAATGGGAGTCGTCCCCGTCCCCCCAGTATACGGCCAGAACCATGGACCCGGTACTTGTGGTTCGGACTGTCTCCAACCAGCCATAATGTTGTGAGAGTGAAATTATGTCAAAGTCCAGCTTTGGTACATTAGAAGCAACTCTGAAACTTAACCTAAGCGTTTTTCGAAGCTACTTTTTGGATAACTTCTTATAGGAAGGTCTAGGAGCTCTGAAAATGAACGTGCGCGTCTTTCACTCTTCCCGAGGGACTTAGAAGAATTTTGTGATATTTTTTATTAAAATGGTGTATAAGGGTATATATATAAATATATTTTATGCACTGTATATGAGCTGGCGATTTCTAAGTCTGTGGTTCCAAGAGGGGGTAACCAGGCTCACTAATAAAGGTCAAGCCACTTGCCTGCCAGAATGCCCTGCTTCAGCACAGACCAGAAAGGCATTGTGATAAGCGTATCCCCGGTATAGTCAGGGGTTAATGGGAGTCGTCCCCGTCCCCCCAGTATACGGCTAGAACCATGGACCCGGTACTTGTGGTTCGGAATGTCTCCAACCAGCCATAATGTTGTGAGAGTGAAATTATGTCTAAGTCCAGCTTTAGTACATTAGAAGCAACTCTGAAACTTAACCTAAGCGTTTTTCGAAGCTACTTTTTGGATAACTTCTTATAGGAAGGTCTAAGAGCTCTGAAAATGAACGTGCGCGTCTTTCACTCTTCCCGAGGGACTTAGAAGAATTTTGTGATATTTTTTATTAAAATGGTGTATAAGGGTTTATATATAAATATATTTTATGCACTGTATATGAGCTGGCGATTTCTAAGTCTGTGGTTCCGAGAGGGGGTAACCAGGCTCACTAATAAAGGTCAAGCCACTTGCCTGCCAGAATGCCCTGCTTCAGCACAGACCAGAAAGGCATTGTGATAAGCGTATCCCCGGTATAGTCAGGGGTTAATGGGAGTCGTCCCCGTCCCCCCAGTATACGGCCAGAACCATGGACCCGGTACTTGTGGTTCAGACTGTCTCCAACCAGCCATAATGTTGTGAGAGTGAAATTATGTCAAAGTCCAGCTTTGGTACATTAGAAGCAACTCTGAAACTTAACCTAAGCGTTTTTCGAAGCTACTTTTTGGCTAAATTCTTATAGGAAGGTCTAGGAGCTCTGAAAATGAACGTGCGCGTCTTTCACTCTTCCCGAGGGACTTAGAAGAATTTTGTGATATTTTTTATTAAAATGGTGTATAAGGGTATATATATAAATATATTTTATGCACTGTATATGAGCTGGCGATTTCTAAGTCTGTGGTTCCGAGAGGGGGTAACCAGGCTCACTAATAAAGGTCAAGCCACTTGCCTGCCAGAATGCCCTGCTTCAGCACAGACCAGAAAGGCATTGTGATAAGCGTATCCCCGGTATAGTCAGAGGTTAATGGGAGTCGTCCCCGTCCCCCCAGTATACGGCTAGAACCATGGACCCGGTACTTGTGGTTCGGAATGTCTCCAACCAGCCATAATGTTGTGAGAGTGAAATTATGTCTAAGTCCAGCTTTGGTACATTAGAAGCAACTCTGAAACTTAACCTAAGCGTTTTTCGAAGCTACTTTTTGGATAACTTCTTATAGGAAGGTCTAAGAGCTCTGAAAATGAACGTGTGCGTCTTTCACTCTTCCCGAGGGACTTAGAAGAATTTTGTGATATTTTTTATTAAAATGGTGTATAAGGGTATATATATAAATATATTTTATGCACTGTATATGAGCTGGCGATTTCTAAGTCTGTGGTTCCGAGAGGGGGTAACCAGGCTCACTAATAAAGGTCAAGCCACTTGCCTGCCAGAATGCCCTGCTTCAGCACAGACCAGAAAGGCATTGTGATAAGCGTATCCCCGGTATAGTCAGGGGTTAATGGGAGTCGTCCCCGTCCCCCCAGTATACGACCAGAACCATGGACCCGGTACTTGTGGTTCAGACTGTCTCCAACCAGCCATAATGTTGTGAGAGTGAAATTATGTCTAAGTCCAGCTTTGGTACATTAGAAGCAACTCTGAAACTTAACCTAAGCGTTTTTCGAAGCTACTTTTTGGCTAACTTCTTATAGGAAGGTCTAGGAGCTCTGAAAATGAACGTGCGCGTCTTTCACTCTTCCCGAGGGACTTAGAAGAATTTTGTGATATTTTTAATTAAAATGGTGTATAAGGGTTTATATATAAATATATTTTATGCACTGTATATGAGCTGGCGATTTCTAAGTCTGTGGTTCCGAGAGGGGGTAACCAGGCTCACTAATAAAGGTCAAGCCACTTGCCTGCCAGAATGCCCTGCTTCAGCACAGACCAGAAAGGCATTGTGATAAGCGTATCCCCGGTATAGTCAGGGGTTAATGGGAGTCGTCCCCGTCCCCCCAGTATACGGCCAGAACCATGGACCCGGTACTTGTGGTTCGGACTGTCTCCAACCAGCCATAATGTTGTGAGAGTGAAATTATGTCAAAGTCCAGCTTTGGTACATTAGAAGCAACTCTGAAACTTAACCTAAGCGTTTTTCGAAGCTACTTTTTGGCTAACTTCTTATAGGAAGGTCTAGGAGCTCTGAAAATGAACGTGCGCGTCTTTCACTCTTCCCGAGGGACTTAGAAGAATTTTGTGATATTTTTTATTAAAATGGTGTATAAGGGTATATATATAAATATATTTTATGCACTGTATATGAGCTGGCGATTTCTAAGTCTGTGGTTCCAAGAGGGGGTAACCAGGCTCACTAATAAAGGTCAAGCCACTTGCCTGCCAGAATGCCCTGCTTCAGCACAGACCAGAAAGGCATTGTGATAAGCGTATCCCCGGTATAGTCAGGGGTTAATGGGAGTCGTCCCCGTCCCCCCAGTATACGGCTAGAACCATGGACCCGGTACTTGTGGTTCGGAATGTCTCCAACCAGCCATAATGTTGTGAGAGTGAAATTATGTCTAAGTCCAGCTTTAGTACATTAGAAGCAACTCTGAAACTTAACCTAAGCGTTTTTCGAAGCTACTTTTTGGATAACTTCTTATAGGAAGGTCTAAGAGCTCTGAAAATGAACGTGCGCGTCTTTCACTCTTCCCGAGGGACTTAGAAGAATTTTGTGATATTTTTTATTAAAATGGTGTATAAGGGTTTATATATAAATATATTTTATGCACTGTATATGAGCTGGCGATTTCTAAGTCTGTGGTTCCGAGAGGGGGTAACCAGGCTCACTAATAAAGGTCAAGCCACTTGCCTGCCAGAATGCCCTGCTTCAGCACAGACCAGAAAGGCATTGTGATAAGCGTATCCCCGGTATAGTCAGGGGTTAATGGGAGTCGTCCCCGTCCCCCCAGTATACGGCCAGAACCATGGACCCGGTACTTGTGGTTCAGACTGTCTCCAACCAGCCATAATGTTGTGAGAGTGAAATTATGTCAAAGTCCAGCTTTGGTACATTAGAAGCAACTCTGAAACTTAACCTAAGCGTTTTTCGAAGCTACTTTTTGGCTAAATTCTTATAGGAAGGTCTAGGAGCTCTGAAAATGAACGTGCGCGTCTTTCACTCTTCCCGAGGGACTTAGAAGAATTTTGTGATATTTTTTATTAAAATGGTGTATAAGGGTATATATATAAATATATTTTATGCACTGTATATGAGCTGGCGATTTCTAAGTCTGTGGTTCCGAGAGGGGGTAACCAGGCTCACTAATAAAGGTCAAGCCACTTGCCTGCCAGAATGCCCTGCTTCAGCACAGACCAGAAAGGCATTGTGATAAGCGTATCCCCGGTATAGTCAGAGGTTAATGGGAGTCGTCCCCGTCCCCCCAGTATACGGCTAGAACCATGGACCCGGTACTTGTGGTTCGGAATGTCTCCAACCAGCCATAATGTTGTGAGAGTGAAATTATGTCTAAGTCCAGCTTTGGTACATTAGAAGCAACTCTGAAACTTAACCTAAGCGTTTTTCGAAGCTACTTTTTGGATAACTTCTTATAGGAAGGTCTAAGAGCTCTGAAAATGAACGTGTGCGTCTTTCACTCTTCCCGAGGGACTTAGAAGAATTTTGTGATATTTTTTATTAAAATGGTGTATAAGGGTTTATATATAAATATATTTTATGCACTGTATATGAGCTGGCGATTTCTAAGTCTGTAGTTCCGAGAGGGGGTAACCAGGCTCACTAATAAAGGTCAAGCCACTTGCCTGCCAGAATGCCCTGCTTCAGCACAGACCAGAAAGGCATTGTGATAAGCGTATCCCCGGTATAGTCAGGGGTTAATGGGAGTCGTCCCCGTCCCCCCAGTATACGACCAGAACCATGGACCCGGTACTTGTGGTTCAGACTGTCTCCAACCAGCCATAATGTTGTGAGAGTGAAATTATGTCTAAGTCCAGCTTTGGTACATTAGAAGCAACTCTGAAACTTAACCTAAGCGTTTTTCGAAGCTACTTTTTGGCTAACTTCTTATAGGAAGGTCTAGGAGCTCTGAAAATGAACGTGCGCGTCTTTCACTCTTCCCGAGGGACTTAGAAGAATTTTGTGATATTTTTAATTAAAATGGTGTATAAGGGTTTATATATAAATATATTTTATGCACTGTATATGAGCTGGCGATTTCTAAGTCTGTGGTTCCGAGAGGGGGTAACCAGGCTCACTAATAAAGGTCAAGCCACTTGCCTGCCAGAATGCCCTGCTTCAGCACAGACCAGAAAGGCATTGTGATAAGCGTATCCCCGGTATAGTCAGGGGTTAATGGGAGTCGTCCCCGTCCCCCCAGTATACGGCCAGAACCATGGACCCGGTACTTGTGGTTCGGACTGTCTCCAACCAGCCATAATGTTGTGAGAGTGAAATTATGTCAAAGTCCAGCTTTGGTACATTAGAAGCAACTCTGAAACTTAACCTAAGCGTTCTTCGAAGCTACTTTTTGGCTAACTTCTTATAGGAAGGTCTAGGAGCTCTGAAAATGAACGTGCGCGTCTTTCACTCTTCCCGAGGGACTTAGAAGAATTTTGTGATATTTTTTATTAAAATGGTGTATAAGGGTATATATATAAATATATTTTATGCACTGTATATGAGCTGGCGATTTCTAAGTCTGTGGTTCCGAGAGGGGGTAACCAGGCTCACTAATAAAGGTCAAGCCACTTGCCTGCCAGAATGCCCTGCTTCAGCACAGACCAGAAAGGCATTGTGATAAGCGTATCCCCGGTATAGTCAGAGGTTAATGGGAGTCGTCCCCGTCCCCCCAGTATACGGCTAGAACCATGGACCCGGTACTTGTGGTTCGGAATGTCTCCAACCAGCCATAATGTTGTGAGAGTGAAATTATGTCTAAGTCCAGCTTTGGTACATTAGAAGCAACTCTGAAACTTAACCTAAGCGTTTTTCGAAGCTACTTTTTGGATAACTTCTTATAGGAAGGTCTAAGAGCTCTGAAAATGAACGTGTGCGTCTTTCACTCTTCCCGAGGGACTTAGAAGAATTTTGTGATATTTTTTATTAAAATGGTGTATAAGGGTTTATATATAAATATATTTTATGCACTGTATATGAGCTGGCGATTTCTAAGTCTGTGGTTCCGAGAGGGGGTAACCAGGCTCACTAATAAAGGTCAAGCCACTTGCCTGCCAGAATGCCCTGCTTCAGCACAGACCAGAAAGGCATTGTGATAAGCGTATCCCCGGTATAGTCAGGGGTTAATGGGAGTCGTCCCCGTCCCCCCAGTATACGGCCAGAACCATGGACCCGGTACTTGTGGTTCGGACTGTCTCCAACCAGCCATAATGTTGTGAGAGTGAAATTATGTCTAAGTCCAGCTTTGGTACATTAGAAGCAACTCTGAAACTTAACCTAAGCGTTTTTCGAAGCTACTTTTTGGATAACTTCTTATAGGAAGGTCTAAGAGCTCTGAAAATGAACGTGCGCGTCTTTCACTCTTCCCGAGGGACTTAGAAGAATTTTGTGATATTTTTTATTAAAATGGTGTATAAGGGTATATATATAAATATATTTTATGCACTGTATATGAGCTGGCGATTTCTAAGTCTGTGGTTCCGAGAGGGGGTAACCAGGCTCACTAATAAAGGTCAAGCCACTTGCCTGCCAGAATGCCCTACTTCAGCACAGACCAGAAAGGCATTGTGATAAGCGTATCCCCGGTATAGTCAGGGGTTAATGGGAGTCGTCCCCGTCCCCCCAGTATACGGCCAGAACCATGGACCCGGTACTTGTGGTTCAGACTGTCTCCAACCAGCCATAATGTTGTGAGAGTAAAATTATGTCTAAGTCCAGCTTTGGTACATTAGAAGCAACTCTGAAACTTAACCTAAGCGTTTTTCGAAGCTACTTTTTGGCTAACTTCTTATAGGAAGGTCTAGGAGCTCTGAAAATGAACGTGCGCGTCTTTCACTCTTCCCGAGGGACTTAGAAGAATTTTGTGATATTTTTTATTAAAATGGTGTATAAGGGTTTATATATAAATATATTTTATGCACTGTATATGAGCTGGCGATTTCTAAGTCTGTGGTTCCGAGAGGGGGTAACCAGGCTCACTAATAAAGGTCAAGCCACTTGCCTGCCAGAATGCCCTGCTTCAGCACAGACCAGAAAGGCATTGTGATAAGCGTATCCCCGGTATAGTCAGGGGTTAATGGGAGTCGTCCCCGTCCCCCCAGTATACGGCCAGAACCATGGACCCGGTACTTGTGGTTCGGACTGTCTCCAACCAGCCATAATGTTGTGAGAGTGAAATTATGTCAAAGTCCAGCTTTGGTACATTAGAAGCAACTCTGAAACTTAACCTAAGCGTTTTTCGAAGCTACTTTTTGGCTAACTTCTTATAGGAAGGTCTAGGAGCTCTGAAAATGAACGTGCGCGTCTTTCACTCTTCCCGAGGGACTTAGAAGAATTTTGTGATATTTTTAATTAAAATGGTGTATAAGGGTTTATATATAAATATATTTTATGCACTGTATATGAGCTGGCGATTTCTAAGTCTGTGGTTCCGAGAGGGGGTAACCAGGCTCACTAATAAAGGTCAAGCCACTTGCCTGCCAGAATGCCCTGCTTCAGCACAGACCAGAAAGGCATTGTGATAAGCGTATCCCCGGTATAGTCAGGGGTTAATGGGAGTCGTCCCCGTCCCCCCAGTATACGGCCAGAACCATGGACCCGGTACTTGTGGTTCAGACTGTCTCCAACCAGCCATAATGTTGTGAGAGTGAAATTATGTCTAAGTCCAGCTTTGGTACATTAGAAGCAACTCTGAAACTTAACCTAAGCGTTTTTCGAAGCTACTTTTTGGCTAACTTCATATAGGAAGGTCTAGGAGCTCTGAAAATGAACGTACGCGTCTTTCACTCTTCCCGAGGGACTTAGAAGAATTTTGTGATATTTTTTATTAAAATGGTGTATAAGGGTTTATATATAAATATATTTTA
Source organism: Ascaphus truei (assembly GCF_040206685.1). NCBI lineage: Eukaryota > Metazoa > Chordata > Amphibia > Anura > Ascaphidae > Ascaphus > Ascaphus truei. Next base: position 79,363 of record NC_134488.1, read on the forward strand.
TGCACTGTATATGAGCTGGCGATTTCTAAGTCTGTGGTTCCGAGAGGGGGTAACCAGGCTCACTAATAGAGGTCAAGCCACTTGCCTGCCAGAATGCCCTGCTTCAGCACAGACCAGAAAGGCATTGTGATAAGCGTATCCCCGGTATAGTCAGGGGTTAATGGGAGTCGTCCCCGTCCCCCCAGTATACGGCCAGAACCATGGACCCGGTACTTGTGGTTCGGACTGTCTCCAACCAGCCATAATGTTGTGAGAGTGAAATTATGTCTAAGTCCAGCTTTGGTACATTAGAAGCAACTCTGAAACTTAACCTAAGCGTTTTTCGAAGCTACTTTTTGGCTAACTTCTTATAGGAAGGTCTAGGAGCTCTGAAAATGAACGTGCTCGTCTTTCACTCTTCCCGAGGGACTTAGAAGAATTTTGTGATATTTTTTATTAAAATGGTGTATAAGGGTTTATATATAAATATATTTTATGCACTGTATATGAGCTGGCGATTTCTAAGTCTGTGGTTCCGAGAGGGTGTAACCAGGCTCACTAATAAAGGTCAAGACACTTGCCTGCCAGAATGCCCTGCTTCAGCACAGACCAGAAAGGCATTGTGATAAGCGTATCCCCGGTATAGTCAGGGGTTAATGGGAGTCGTCCCCGTCCCCCCAGTATACGGCCAGAACCATGGACCCGGTACTTGTGGTTCGGACTGTCTCCAACCAGCCATAATGTTGTGAGAGTGAAATTATGTCTAAGTCCAGCTTTGGTACATTAGAAGCAACTCTGAAACTTAACCTAAGCGTTTTTCGAAGCTACTTTTTGGCTAACTTCTTATAGGAAGGTCTAGGAGCTCTGAAAATGAACGTGCGCGTCTTTCACTCTTCCCGAGGGACTTAGAAGAATTTTGTGATATTTTTTATTAAAATGGTGTATAAGGGTTTATATATAAATATATTTTATGCACTGTATATGAGCTGGCGATTTCTAAGTCTGTGGTTCCGAGAGGGGGTAACCAGGCTCACTAATAAAGGTCAAGCCACTTGGCTGCCAGAATGCCCTGCTTCAGCACAGACCAGAAAGGCATTGTGATAAGCGTATCCCCGGTATAGTCAGGGGTTAATGGGAGTCGTCCCCGTCCCCCCAGTATACGGCCAGAACCATGGACCCGGTACTTGTGGTTCGGACTGTCTCCAACCAGCCATAATGTTGTGAGAGTGAAATTATGTCAAAGTCCAGCTTTGGTACATTAGAAGCAACTCTGAAACTTAACCTAAGCGTTTTTCGAAGCTTCTTTTTGGCTAACTTCTTATAGGAAGGTCTAGGAGCTCTGAAAATGAACGTGCGCGTCTTTCACTCTTCCCGAGGGACTTAGAAGAATTTTGTGATATTTTTTATTAAAATGGTGTATAAGGGTTTATATATAAATATATTTTATGCACTGTATATGAGCTGGCGATTTCTAAGTCTGTGGTTCCGAGAGGGGGTAACCAGGCTCACTAATAAAGGTCAAGCCACTTGCCTGCCAGAATGCCCTGCTTCAGCACAGACCAGAAAGGCATTGTGATAAGCGTATCCCCGGTATAGTCAGGGGTTAATGGGAGTCGTCCCCGTCCCCCCAGTATACGGCCAGAACCATGGACCCGGTACTTGTGGTTCAGACTGTCTCCAACCAGCCATAATGTTGTGAGAGTGAAATTATGTCTAAGTCCAGCTTTGGTACATTAGAAGCAACTCTGAAACTTAACCTAAGCGTTTTTCGAAGCTACTTTTTGGCTAACTTCATATAGGAAGGTCTAGGAGCTCTGAAAATGAACGTACGCGTCTTTCACTCTTCCCGAGGGACTTAGAAGAATTTTGTGATATTTTTTATTAAAATGGTGTATAAGGGTTTATATATAAATATATTTTATGCACTGTATATGAGCTGGCGATTTCTAAGTCTGTGGTTCCGAGAGGGGGTAACCAGGCTCACTAATAGAGGTCAAGCCACTTGCCTGCCAGAATGCCCTGCTTCAGCACAGACCAGAAAGGCATTGTGATAAGCGTATCCCCGGTATAGTCAGGGGTTAATGGGAGTCGTCCCCGTCCCCCCAGTATACGGCCAGAACCATGGACCCGGTACTTGTGGTTCGGACTGTCTCCAACCAGCCATAATGTTGTGAGAGTGAAATTATGTCTAAGTCCAGCTTTGGTACATTAGAAGCAACTCTGAAACTTAACCTAAGCGTTTTTCGAAGCTACTTTTTGGCTAACTTCTTATAGGAAGGTCTAGGAGCTCTGAAAATGAACGTGCTCGTCTTTCACTCTTCCCGAGGGACTTAGAAGAATTTTGTGATATTTTTTATTAAAATGGTGTATAAGGGTTTATATATAAATATATTTTATGCACTGTATATGAGCTGGCGATTTCTAAGTCTGTGGTTCCGAGAGGGTGTAACCAGGCTCACTAATAAAGGTCAAGACACTTGCCTGCCAGAATGCCCTGCTTCAGCACAGACCAGAAAGGCATTGTGATAAGCGTATCCCCGGTATAGTCAGGGGTTAATGGGAGTCGTCCCCGTCCCCCCAGTATACGGCCAGAACCATGGACCCGGTACTTGTGGTTCGGACTGTCTCCAACCAGCCATAATGTTGTGAGAGTGAAATTATGTCTAAGTCCAGCTTTGGTACATTAGAAGCAACTCTGAAACTTAACCTAAGCGTTTTTCGAAGCTACTTTTTGGCTAACTTCTTATAGGAAGGTCTAGGAGCTCTGAAAATGAACGTGCGCGTCTTTCACTCTTCCCGAGGGACTTAGAAGAATTTTGTGATATTTTTTATTAAAATGGTGTATAAGGGTTTATATATAAATATATTTTATGCACTGTATATGAGCTGGCGATTTCTAAGTCTGTGGTTCCGAGAGGGGGTAACCAGGCTCACTAATAAAGGTCAAGCCACTTGGCTGCCAGAATGCCCTGCTTCAGCACAGACCAGAAAGGCATTGTGATAAGCGTATCCCCGGTATAGTCAGGGGTTAATGGGAGTCGTCCCCGTCCCCCCAGTATACGGCCAGAACCATGGACCCGGTACTTGTGGTTCGGACTGTCTCCAACCAGCCATAATGTTGTGAGAGTGAAATTATGTCTAAGTCCAGCTTTGGTACATTAGAAGCAACTCTGAAACTTAACCTAAGCGTTTTTCGAAGCTACTTTTTGGCTAACTTCTTATAGGAAGGTCTAAGAGCTCTGAAAATGAACGTGCTCGTCTTTCACTCTTCCCGAGGGACTTAGAAGAATTTTGTGATATTTTTTATTAAAATGGTGTATAAGGGTTTATATATAAATATATTTTATGCACTGTATATGAGCTGGCGATTTCTAAGTCTGTGGTTCCGAGAGGGGGTAACCAGGCTCACTAATAAAGGTCAAGCCACTTGCCTGCCAGAATGCCCTGCTTCAGCACAGACCAGAAAGGCATTGTGATAAGCGTAACCCCGGTATAGTCAGGGGTTAATGGGAGTCGTCCCCGTCCCCCCAGTATACGGCCAGAACCATGGACCCGGTACTTGTGGTTCGGACTGTCTCCAACCAGCCATAATGTTGTGAGAGTGAAATTATGTCTAAGTCCAGCTTTGGTACATTAGAAGCAACTCTGAAACTTAACCTAAGCGTTTTTCGAAGCTACTTTTTGGCTAACTTCTTATAGGAAGGTCTAGGAGCTCTGAAAATGAACGTGGTCGTCTTTCACTCTTCCCGAGGGACTTAGAAGAATTTTGTGATATTTTTTATTAAAATGGTGTATAAGGGTTTATATATAAATATATTTTATGCACTGTATATGAGCTGGCGATTTCTAAGTCTGTGGTTCCGAGAGGGGGTAACCAGGCTCACTAATAAAAGTCAAGCCACTTGCCTGCCAGAATGCCCTGCTTCAGCACAGACCAGAAAGGCATTGTGATAAGCGTATCCCCGGTATAGTCAGGGGTTAATGGGAGTCGTCCCCGTCCCCCCAGTATACGGCCAGAACCATGGACCCGGTACTTGTGGTTCGGACTGTCTCCAACCAGCCATAATGTTGTGAGAGTGAAATTATGTCTAAGTCCAGCTTTGGTACATTAGAAGCAACTCTGAAACTTTACCTAAGCGTTTTTCGAAGCTACTTTTTGGCTAACTTCTTATAGGAAGGTCTAGGAGCTCTGAAAATGAACGTGCGCGTCTTTCACTCTTCCCGAGGGACTTAGAAGAATTTTGTGATATTTTTTATAAAAATGGTGTATAAGGGTATATATATAAATATATTTTATGCACTGTATATGAGCTGGCGTTTTGTAAGTCTGTGGTTCCGAGAGGGGGTAACCAGGCTCACTAATAAAGGTCAAGCCACTTGGCTGCCAGAATTCCCTCCTTCAGCACAGACCAGAAAGGCATTGTGATAAGCGTATCCCCGGTATAGTCAGGGGTTAATGGGAGTCGTCCCCGTCCCCCCAGTATACGGCCAGAACCATGGACCCGGTACTTGTGGTTCGGACTGTCTCCAACCAGCCATAATGTTGTGAGAGTGAAATTATGTCTAAGTCCAGCTTTGGTACATTAGAAGCAACTCTGAAACTTAACCTAAGCGTTTTTCGAAGCTACTTTTTGGCTAACTTCTTATAGGAAGGTCTAGGAGCTCTGAAAATGAACGTGCGCGTCTTTCACTCTTCCCGAGGGACTTAGAAGAATTTTGTGATATTTTTTATTAAAATGGTGTATAAGGGTTTATATATAAATATATTTTATGCACTGTATATGAGCTGGCGATTTCTAAGTCTGTGGTTCCGAGAGGGGGTAACCAGGCTCACTAATAAAGGTCAAGCCACTTGCCTGCCAGAATGCCCTGCTTCAGCACAGACCAGAAAGGCATTGTGATAAGCGTATCCCCGGTATAGTCAGGGGTTAATGGGAGTCGTCCCCGTCCCCCCAGTATACGGCCAGAACCATGGACCCGGTACTTGTGGTTCGGACTGTCTCCAACCAGCCATAATGTTGTGAGAGTGAAATTATGTCTAAGTCCAGCTTTGGTACATTAGAAGCAACTCTGAAACTTAACCTAAGCGTTTTTCGAAGCTACTTTTTGGCTAACTTCTTATAGGAAGGTCTAGGAGCTCTGAAAATGAACGTGCGCGTCTTTCACTCTTCCCGAGGGACTTAGAAGAATTTTGTGATATTTTTTATAAAAATGGTGTATAAGGGTATATATATAAATATATTTTATGCACTGTATATGAGCTGGCGATTTGTAAGTCTGTGGTTCCGAGAGGGGGTAACCAGGCTCACTAATAAAGGTCAAGCCACTTGGCTGCCAGAATTCCCTCCTTCAGCACAGACCAGAAAGGCATTGTGATAAGCGTATCCCCGGTATAGTCAGGAGTTAATGGGAGTCGTCCCCGTCCCCCCAGTATACGGCCAGAACCATGGACCCGGTACTTGTGGTTCGGACTGTCTCCAACCAGCCATAATGTTGTGAGAGTGAAATTATGTCTAAGTCCAGCTTTGGTACATTAGAAGCAACTCTGAGACTTAACCTAAGCGTTTTTCGAAGCTACTTTTTGGCTAACTTCTTATAGGAAGGTGTAGGAGCTCTGAAAATGAACGTGCTCGTCTTTCACTCTTCCCGAGGGACTTAGAAGAATTTTGTGATATTTTTTATTAAAATGGTGTATAAGGGTTTATATATAAATATATTTTATGCACTGTATATGAGCTGGCGATTTCTAAGTCTGTGGTTCCGAGAGGGGGTAACCAGGCTCACTAATAAAGGTCAAGCCACTTGGCTGCCAGAATTCCCTCCTTCAGCACAGACCAGAAAGGCATTGTGATAAGCGTATCCCCGGTATAGTCAGGGGTTAATGGGAGTCGTCCCCGTCCCCCCAGTATACGGCCAGAACAATGGACCCGGTACTTGTGGTTCGGACTGTCTCCAACCAGCCATAATGTTGTGAGAGTGAAATTATGTCTAAGTCCAGCTTTGGTACATTAGAAGCAACTCTGAAACTTAACCTAAGCGTTTTTCGAAGCTACTTTTTGGCTAACTTCTTATAGGAAGGTCTAGGAGCTCTGAAAATGAACGTGCGCGTCTTTCACTCTTCCCGAGGGACTTAGAAGAATTTTGTGATATTTTTTATTAAAATGGTGTATAAGGGTTTATATATAAATATATTTTATGCACTGTATATGAGCTGGCGATTTCTAAGTCTGTGGTTCCGAGAGGGGGTAACCAGGCTCACTAATAAAGGTCAAGCCACTTGCCTGCCAGAATGCCCTGCTTCAGCACAGACCAGAAAGGCATTGTGATAAGCGTATCCCCGGTATAGTCAGGGGTTAATGGGAGTCGTCCCCGTCCCCCCAGTATACGGCCAGAACCATGGACCCGGTACTTGTGGTTCGGACTGTCTCCAACCAGCCATAATGTTGTGAGAGTGAAATTATGTCTAAGTCCAGCTTTGGTACATTAGAAGCAACTCTGAAACTTAACCTAAGCGTTTTTCGAAGCTACTTTTTGGCTAACTTCTTATAGGAAGGTCTAAGAGCTCTGAAAATGAACGTGGTCGTCTTTCACTCTTCCCGAGGGACTTAGAAGAATTTTGTGATATTTTTTATTAAAATGGTGTATAAGGGTTTATATATAAATATATTTTATGCACTGTATATGAGCTGGCGATTTCTAAGTCTGTGGTTCCGAGAGGGGGTAACCAGGCTCACTAATAAAAGTCAAGCCACTTGCCTGCCAGAATGCCCTGCTTCAGCACAGACCAGAAAGGCATTGTGATAAGCGTATCCCCGGTATAGTCAGGGGTTAATGGGAGTCGTCCCCGTCCCCCCAGTATACGGCCAGAACCATGGACCCGGTACTTGTGGTTCGGACTGTCTCCAACCAGCCATAATGTTGTGAGAGTGAAATTATGTCTAAGTCCAGCTTTGGTACATTAGAAGCAACTCTGAAACTTAACCTAAGCGTTTTTCGAAGCTACTTTTTGGCTAACTTCTTATAGGAAGGTCTAGGAGCTCTGAAAATGAACGTGCGCGTCTTTCACTCTTCCCGAGGGACTTAGAAGAATTTTGTGATATTTTTTATTAAAATGGTGTATAAGGGTTTATATATAAATATATTTTATGCACTGTATATGAGCTGGCGATTTCTAAGTCTGTGGTTCCGAGAGGGGGTAACCAGGCTCACTAATAAAGGTCAAGCCACTTGCCTGCCAGAATGCCCTGCTTCAGCACAGACCAGAAAGGCATTGTGATAAGCGTATCCCCGGTATAGTCAGGGGTTAATGGGAGTCGTCCCCGTCCCCCCAGTATACGGCCAGAACCATGGACCCGGTACTTGTGGTTCGGACTGTCTCCAACCAGCCATAATGTTGTGAGAGTGAAATTATGTCTAAGTCCAGCTTTGGTACATTAGAAGCAACTCTGAAACTTAACCTAAGCGTTTTTCGAAGCTACTTTTTGGCTAACTTCTTATAGGAAGGTCTAGGAGCTCTGAAAATGAACGTGCGCGTCTTTCACTCTTCCCGAGGGACTTAGAAGAATTTTGTGATATTTTTAATTAAAATGGTGTATAAGGGTTTATATATAAATATATTTTATGCACTGTATATGAGCTGGCGATTTCTAAGTCTGTGGTTCCGAGAGGGGGTAACCAGGCTCACTAATAAAGGTCAAGCCACTTGGCTGCCAGAATTCCCTCCTTCAGCACAGACCAGAAAGGCATTGTGATAAGCGTATCCCCGGTATAGTCAGGGGTTAATGGGAGTCGTCCCCGTCCCCCCAGTATACGGCCAGAACCATGGACCCGGTACTTGTGGTTCGGACTGTCTCCAACCAGCCATAATGTTGTGAGAGTGAAATTATGTCTAAGTCCAGCTTTGGTACATTTGAAGCAACTCTGAGACTTAACCTAAGCGTTTTTCGAAGCTACTTTTTGGCTAACTTCTTATAGGAAGGTGTAGGAGCTCTGAAAATGAACGTGCTCGTCTTTCACTCTTCCCGAGGGACTTAGAAGAATTTTGTGATATTTTTTATTAAAATGGTGTATAAGGGTTTATATATAAATATATTTTATGCACTGTATATGAGCTGGCGATTTCTAAGTCTGTGGTTCCGAGAGGGGGTAACCAGGCTCACTAATAAAGGTCAAGCCACTTGCCTGCCAGAATGCCCTGCTTCAGCAGAGACCAGAAAGGCATTGTGATAAGCGTATCCCCGGTATAGTCAGGGGTTAATGGGAGTCGTCCCCGTCCCCCCAGTATACGGCCAGAACCATGGACCCGGTACTTGTGGTTCGGACTGTCTCCAACCAGCCATAATGTTGTGAGAGTGAAATTATGTCTAAGTCCAGCTTTGGTACATTAGAAGCAACTCTGAAACTTAACCTAAGCGTTTTTCGAAGCTACATTTTGGCTAACTTCTTATAGGAAGGTCTAGGAGCTCTGAAAATGAACGTGCGCGTCTTTCACTCTTCCCGAGGGACTTAGAAGAATTTTGTGATATTTTTTATTAAAATGGTGTATAAGGGTTTATATATAAATATATTTTATGCACTGTATATGAGCTGGCGATTTCTAAGTCTGTGGTTCCAAGAGGGGGTAACCAGGCTCACTAATAAAGGTCAAGCCACTTGCCTGCCAGAATGCCCTGCTTCAGCACAGACCAGAAAGGCATTGTGATAAGCGTATCCCCGGTATAGTTAGGGGTTAATGGGAGTCGTCCCCGTCCCCCCAGTATACGGCTAGAACCATGGACCCGGTACTTGTGGTTCGGACTGTCTCCAACCAGCCATAATGTTGTGAGAGTGAAATTATGTCTAAGTCCAGCTTTGGTACATTAGAAGCAACTCTGAAACTTAACCTAAGCGTTTTTCGAAGCTACGTTTTGGCTAACTTCTTATAGGAAGGTCTAGGAGCTCTGAAAATGAACGTGCGCGTCTTTCACTCTTCCCGAGGGACTTAGAAGAATTTTGTGATATTTTTTTATAAAAATGGTGTATAAGGGTATATATATAAATATATTTTATGCACTGTATATGAGCTGGCGATTTCTAAGTCTGTGGTTCCGAGAGGGGGTAACCAGGCTCACTAATAAAGGTCAAGCCACTTGGCTGCCAGAATTCCCTCCTTCAGCACAGACCAGAAAGGCATTGTGATAAGCGTATCCCCGGTATAGTCAGGGGTTAATGGGAGTCGTCCCCGTCCCCCCAGTATACGGCCAGAACCATGGACCCGGTACTTGTGGTTCGGACTGTCTCCAACCAGCCATAATGTTGTGAGAGTGAAATTATGTCTAAGTCCAGCTTTGGTACATTAGAAGCAACTCTGAAACTTAACCTAAGCGTTTTTCGAAGCTACTTTTTGGCTAACTTCTTATAGGAAGGTCTAGGAGCTCTGAAAATGAACGTGCGCGTCTTTCACTCTTCCCGAGGGACTTAGAAGAATTTTGTGATATTTTTTATTAAAATGGTGTATAAGGGTTTATATATAAATATATTTTATGCACTGTATATGAGCTGGCGATTTCTAAGTCTGTGGTTCCGAGAGGGGGTAACCAGGCTCACTAATAAAGGTCAAGCCACTTGCCTGCCAGAATGCCCTGCTTCAGCAGAGACCAGAAAGGCATTGTGATAAGCGTATCCCCGGTATAGTCAGGGGTTAATGGGAGTCGTCCCCGTCCCCCCAGTATACGGCCAGAACCATGGACCCGGTACTTGTGGTTCGGACTGTCTCCAACCAGCCATAATGTTGTGAGAGTGAAATTATGTCTAAGTCCAGCTTTGGTACATTAGAAGCAACTCTGAAACTTAACCTAAGCGTTTTTCGAAGCTACATTTTGGCTAACTTCTTATAGGAAGGTCTAGGAGCTCTGAAAATGAACGTGCGCGTCTTTCACTCTTCCCGAGGGACTTAGAAGAATTTTGTGATATTTTTTATTAAAATGGTGTATAAGGGTTTATATATAAATATATTTTATGCACTGTATATGAGCTGGCGATTTCTAAGTCTGTGGTTCCAAGAGGGGGTAACCAGGCTCACTAATAAAGGTCAAGCCACTTGCCTGCCAGAATGCCCTGCTTCAGCACAGACCAGAAAGGCATTGTGATAAGCGTATCCCCGGTATAGTTAGGGGTTAATGGGAGTCGTCCCCGTCCCCCCAGTATACGGCTAGAACCATGGACCCGGTACTTGTGGTTCGGACTGTCTCCAACCAGCCATAATGTTGTGAGAGTGAAATTATGTCTAAGTCCAGCTTTGGTACATTAGAAGCAACTCTGAAACTTAACCTAAGCGTTTTTAGAAGCTACGTTTTGGCTAACTTCTTATAGGAAGGTCTAGGAGCTCTGAAAATGAACGTGCGCGTCTTTCACTCTTCCCGAGGGACTTAGAAGAATTTTGTGATATTTTTTTATAAAAATGGTGTATAAGGGTATATATATAAATATATTTTATGCACTGTATATGAGCTGGCGATTTCTAAGTCTGTGGTTCCGAGAGGGGGTAACCAGGCTCACTAATAAAGGTCAAGCCACTTGGCTGCCAGAATTCCCTCCTTCAGCACAGACCAGAAAGGCATTGTGATAAGCGTATCCCCGGTATAGTCAGGGGTTAATGGGAGTCGTCCCCGTCCCCCCAGTATACGGCCAGAACCATGGACCCGGTACTTGTGGTTCGGACTGTCTCCAACCAGCCATAATGTTGTGAGAGTGAAATTATGTCTAAGTCCAGCTTTGGTACATTAGAAGCAACTCTGAAACTTAACCTAAGCGTTTTTCGAAGCTACTTTTTGGCTAACTTCTTATAGGAAGGTCTAGGAGCTCTGAAAATGAACGTGCTCGTCTTTCACTCTTCCCGAGGGACTTAGAAGAATTTTGTGATATTTTTTATAAAAATGGTGTATAAGGGTATATATATAAATATATTTTATGCACTGTATATGAGCTGGCGATTTGTAAGTCTGTGGTTCCGAGAGGGGGTAACCAGGCTCACTAATAAAGGTCAAGCCACTTGGCTGCCAGAATTCCCTCCTTCAGCACAGACCAGAAAGGCATTGTGATAAGCGTATCCCCGGTATAGTCAGGGGTTAATGGGAGTCGTCCCCGTCCCCCCCAGTATACGGCCAGAACCATGGACCCGGTACTTGTGGTTCGGACTGTCTCCAACCAGCCATAATGTTGTGAGAGTGAAATTATGTCTAAGTCCAGCTTTGGTACATTAGAAGCAACTCTGAGACTTAACCTAAGCGTTTTTCGATGCTACTTTTTGGCTAACTTCTTATAGGAAGGTCTAGGAGCTCTGAAAATGAACGTGCTCGTCTTTCACTCTTCCCGAGGGACTTAGAAGAATTTTGTGATATTTTTTATTAAAATGGTGTATAAGGGTTTATATATAAATATATTTTATGCACTGTATATGAGCTGGCGATTTCTAAGTCTATGGTTCCGAGAGGGGGTAACCAGGCTCACTAATAAAGGTCAAGCCACTTGCCTGCCAGAATGCCCTGCTTCAGCACAGACCAGAAAGGCATTGTGATAAGCGTATCCCCGGTATAGTTAGGGGTTAATGGGAGTCGTCCCCGTCCCCCCAGTATACGGCTAGAACCATGGACCCGGTACTTGTGGTTCGGACTGTCTCCAACCAGCCATAATGTTGTGAGAGTGAAATTATGTCTAAGTCCAGCTTTGGTACATTAGAAGCAACTCTGAAACTTAACCTAAGCGTTTTTCGAAGCTACGTTTTGGCTAACTTCTTATAGGAAGGTCTAGGAGCTCTGAAAATGAACGTGCGCGTCTTTCACTCTTCCCGAGGGACTTAGAAGAATTTTGTGATATTTTTTTATAAAAATGGTGTATAAGGGTATATATATAAATATATTTTATGCACTGTATATGAGCTGGCGATTTCTAAGTCTGTGGTTCCGAGAGGGGGTAACCAGGCTCACTAATAAAGGTCAAGCCACTTGGCTGCCAGAATGCCCTGCTTCAGCACAGACCAGAAAGGCATTGTGATAAGCGTATCCCCGGTATAGTCAGGGGTTAATGGGAGTCGTCCCCGTCCCCCCAGTATACGGCCAGAACCATGGACCCGGTACTTGTGGTTCGGACTGTCTCCAACCAGCCATAATGTTGTGAGAGTGAAATTATGTCTAAGTCCAGCTTTGGTACATTAGAAGCAACTCTGAAACTTAACCTAAGCGTTTTTCGAAGCTACTTTTTGGCTAACTTCTTATAGGAAGGTCTAAGAGCTCTGAAAATGAACGTGGTCGTCTTTCACTCTTCCCGAGGGACTTAGAAGAATTTTGTGATATTTTTTATTAAAATGGTGTATAAGGGTTTATATATAAATATATTTTATGCACTGTATATGAGCTGGCGATTTCTAAGTCTGTGGTTCCGAGAGGGGGTAACCAGGCTCACTAATAAAAGTCAAGCCACTTGCCTGCCAGAATGCCCTGCTTCAGCACAGACCAGAAAGGCATTGTGATAAGCGTATCCCCGGTATAGTCAGGGGTTAATGGGAGTCGTCCCCGTCCCCCCAGTATACGGCCAGAACCATGGACCCGGTACTTGTGGTTCGGACTGTCTCCAACCAGCCATAATGTTGTGAGAGTGAAATTATGTCTAAGTCCAGCTTTGGTACATTAGAAGCAACTCTGAAACTTAACCTAAGCGTTTTTCGAAGCTACTTTTTGGCTAACTTCTTATAGGAAGGTCTAGGAGCTCTGAAAATGAACGTGCGCGTCTTTCACTCTTCCCGAGGGACTTAGAAGAATTTTGTGATATTTTTTATTAAAATGGTGTATAAGGGTTTATATATAAATATATTTTATGCACTGTATATGAGCTGGCGATTTCTAAGTCTGTGGTTCCGAGAGGGGGTAACCAGGCTCACTAATAAAGGTCAAGCCACTTGCCTGCCAGAATGCCCTGCTTCAGCACAGACCAGAAAGGCATTGTGATAAGCGTATCCCCGGTATAGTCAGGGGTTAATGGGAGTCGTCCCCGTCCCCCCAGTATACGGCCAGAACCATGGACCCGGTACTTGTGGTTCGGACTGTCTCCAACCAGCCATAATGTTGTGAGAGTGAAATTATGTCTAAGTCCAGCTTTGGTACATTAGAAGCAACTCTGAAACTTAACCTAAGCGTTTTTCGAAGCTACTTTTTGGCTAACTTCTTATAGGAAGGTCTAGGAGCTCTGAAAATGAACGTGCGCGTCTTTCACTCTTCCCGAGGGACTTAGAAGAATTTTGTGATATTTTTAATTAAAATGGTGTATAAGGGTTTATATATAAATATATTTTATGCACTGTATATGAGCTGGCGATTTCTAAGTCTGTGGTTCCGAGAGGGGGTAACCAGGCTCACTAATAAAGGTCAAGCCACTTGGCTGCCAGAATTCCCTCCTTCAGCACAGACCAGAAAGGCATTGTGATAAGCGTATCCCCGGTATAGTCAGGGGTTAATGGGAGTCGTCCCCGTCCCCCCAGTATACGGCCAGAACCATGGACCCGGTACTTGTGGTTCGGACTGTCTCCAACCAGCCATAATGTTGTGAGAGTGAAATTATGTCTAAGTCCAGCTTTGGTACATTTGAAGCAACTCTGAGACTTAACCTAAGCGTTTTTCGAAGCTACTTTTTGGCTAACTTCTTATAGGAAGGTGTAGGAGCTCTGAAAATGAACGTGCTCGTCTTTCACTCTTCCCGAGGGACTTAGAAGAATTTTGTGATATTTTTTATTAAAATGGTGTATAAGGGTTTATATATAAATATATTTTATGCACTGTATATGAGCTGGCGATTTCTAAGTCTGTGGTTCCGAGAGGGGGTAACCAGGCTCACTAATAAAGGTCAAGCCACTTGCCTGCCAGAATGCCCTGCTTCAGCAGAGACCAGAAAGGCATTGTGATAAGCGTATCCCCGGTATAGTCAGGGGTTAATGGGAGTCGTCCCCGTCCCCCCAGTATACGGCCAGAACCATGGACCCGGTACTTGTGGTTCGGACTGTCTCCAACCAGCCATAATGTTGTGAGAGTGAAATTATGTCTAAGTCCAGCTTTGGTACATTAGAAGCAACTCTGAAACTTAACCTAAGCGTTTTTCGAAGCTACATTTTGGCTAACTTCTTATAGGAAGGTCTAGGAGCTCTGAAAATGAACGTGCGCGTCTTTCACTCTTCCCGAGGGACTTAGAAGAATTTTGTGATATTTTTTATTAAAATGGTGTATAAGGGTTTATATATAAATATATTTTATGCACTGTATATGAGCTGGCGATTTCTAAGTCTGTGGTTCCAAGAGGGGGTAACCAGGCTCACTAATAAAGGTCAAGCCACTTGCCTGCCAGAATGCCCTGCTTCAGCACAGACCAGAAAGGCATTGTGATAAGCGTATCCCCGGTATAGTTAGGGGTTAATGGGAGTCGTCCCCGTCCCCCCAGTATACGGCTAGAACCATGGACCCGGTACTTGTGGTTCGGACTGTCTCCAACCAGCCATAATGTTGTGAGAGTGAAATTATGTCTAAGTCCAGCTTTGGTACATTAGAAGCAACTCTGAAACTTAACCTAAGCGTTTTTCGAAGCTACGTTTTGGCTAACTTCTTATAGGAAGGTCTAGGAGCTCTGAAAATGAACGTGCGCGTCTTTCACTCTTCCCGAGGGACTTAGAAGAATTTTGTGATATTTTTTTATAAAAATGGTGTATAAGGGTATATATATAAATATATTTTATGCACTGTATATGAGCTGGCGATTTCTAAGTCTGTGGTTCCGAGAGGGGGTAACCAGGCTCACTAATAAAGGTCAAGCCACTTGGCTGCCAGAATTCCCTCCTTCAGCACAGACCAGAAAGGCATTGTGATAAGCGTATCCCCGGTATAGTCAGGGGTTAATGGGAGTCGTCCCCGTCCCCCCAGTATACGGCCAGAACCATGGACCCGGTACTTGTGGTTCGGACTGTCTCCAACCAGCCATAATGTTGTGAGAGTGAAATTATGTCTAAGTCCAGCTTTGGTACATTAGAAGCAACTCTGAAACTTAACCTAAGCGTTTTTCGAAGCTACTTTTTGGCTAACTTCTTATAGGAAGGTCTAGGAGCTCTGAAAATGAACGTGCGCGTCTTTCACTCTTCCCGAGGGACTTAGAAGAATTTTGTGATATTTTTTATTAAAATGGTGTATAAGGGTTTATATATAAATATATTTTATGCACTGTATATGAGCTGGCGATTTCTAAGTCTGTGGTTCCGAGAGGGGGTAACCAGGCTCACTAATAAAGGTCAAGCCACTTGCCTGCCAGAATGCCCTGCTTCAGCAGAGACCAGAAAGGCATTGTGATAAGCGTATCCCCGGTATAGTCAGGGGTTAATGGGAGTCGTCCCCGTCCCCCCAGTATACGGCCAGAACCATGGACCCGGTACTTGTGGTTCGGACTGTCTCCAACCAGCCATAATGTTGTGAGAGTGAAATTATGTCTAAGTCCAGCTTTGGTACATTAGAAGCAACTCTGAAACTTAACCTAAGCGTTTTTCGAAGCTACATTTTGGCTAACTTCTTATAGGAAGGTCTAGGAGCTCTGAAAATGAACGTGCGCGTCTTTCACTCTTCCCGAGGGACTTAGAAGAATTTTGTGATATTTTTTATTAAAATGGTGTATAAGGGTTTATATATAAATATATTTTATGCACTGTATATGAGCTGGCGATTTCTAAGTCTGTGGTTCCAAGAGGGGGTAACCAGGCTCACTAATAAAGGTCAAGCCACTTGCCTGCCAGAATGCCCTGCTTCAGCACAGACCAGAAAGGCATTGTGATAAGCGTATCCCCGGTATAGTTAGGGGTTAATGGGAGTCGTCCCCGTCCCCCCAGTATACGGCTAGAACCATGGACCCGGTACTTGTGGTTCGGACTGTCTCCAACCAGCCATAATGTTGTGAGAGTGAAATTATGTCTAAGTCCAGCTTTGGTACATTAGAAGCAACTCTGAAACTTAACCTAAGCGTTTTTCGAAGCTACGTTTTGGCTAACTTCTTATAGGAAGGTCTAGGAGCTCTGAAAATGAACGTGCGCGTCTTTCACTCTTCCCGAGGGACTTAGAAGAATTTTGTGATATTTTTTTATAAAAATGGTGTATAAGGGTATATATATAAATATATTTTATGCACTGTATATGAGCTGGCGATTTCTAAGTCTGTGGTTCCGAGAGGGGGTAACCAGGCTCACTAATAAAGGTCAAGCCACTTGGCTGCCAGAATTCCCTCCTTCAGCACAGACCAGAAAGGCATTGTGATAAGCGTATCCCCGGTATAGTCAGGGGTTAATGGGAGTCGTCCCCGTCCCCCCAGTATACGGCCAGAACCATGGACCCGGTACTTGTGGTTCGGACTGTCTCCAACCAGCCATAATGTTGTGAGAGTGAAATTATGTCTAAGTCCAGCTTTGGTACATTAGAAGCAACTCTGAAACTTAACCTAAGCGTTTTTCGAAGCTACTTTTTGGCTAACTTCTTATAGGAAGGTCTAGGAGCTCTGAAAATGAACGTGCTCGTCTTTCACTCTTCCCGAGGGACTTAGAAGAATTTTGTGATATTTTTTATAAAAATGGTGTATAAGGGTATATATATAAATATATTTTATGCACTGTATATGAGCTGGCGATTTGTAAGTCTGTGGTTCCGAGAGGGGGTAACCAGGCTCACTAATAAAGGTCAAGCCACTTGGCTGCCAGAATTCCCTCCTTCAGCACAGACCAGAAAGGCATTGTGATAAGCGTATCCCCGGTATAGTCAGGGGTTAATGGGAGTCGTCCCCGTCCCCCCCAGTATACGGCCAGAACCATGGACCCGGTACTTGTGGTTCGGACTGTCTCCAACCAGCCATAATGTTGTGAGAGTGAAATTATGTCTAAGTCCAGCTTTGGTACATTAGAAGCAACTCTGAGACTTAACCTAAGCGTTTTTCGATGCTACTTTTTGGCTAACTTCTTATAGGAAGGTCTAGGAGCTCTGAAAATGAACGTGCTCGTCTTTCACTCTTCCCGAGGGACTTAGAAGAATTTTGTGATATTTTTTATTAAAATGGTGTATAAGGGTTTATATATAAATATATTTTATGCACTGTATATGAGCTGGCGATTTCTAAGTCTATGGTTCCGAGAGGGGGTAACCAGGCTCACTAATAAAGGTCAAGCCACTTGCCTGCCAGAATGCCCTGCTTCAGCACAGACCAGAAAGGCATTGTGATAAGCGTATCCCCGGTATAGTTAGGGGTTAATGGGAGTCGTCCCCGTCCCCCCAGTATACGGCTAGAACCATGGACCCGGTACTTGTGGTTCGGACTGTCTCCAACCAGCCATAATGTTGTGAGAGTGAAATTATGTCTAAGTCCAGCTTTGGTACATTAGAAGCAACTCTGAAACTTAACCTAAGCGTTTTTCGAAGCTACGTTTTGGCTAACTTCTTATAGGAAGGTCTAGGAGCTCTGAAAATGAACGTGCGCGTCTTTCACTCTTCCCGAGGGACTTAGAAGAATTTTGTGATATTTTTTTATAAAAATGGTGTATAAGGGTATATATATAAATATATTTTATGCACTGTATATGAGCTGGCGATTTCTAAGTCTGTGGTTCCGAGAGGGGGTAACCAGGCTCACTAATAAAGGTCAAGCCACTTGGCTGCCAGAATGCCCTGCTTCAGCACAGACCAGAAAGGCATTGTGATAAGCGTATCCCCGGTATAGTCAGGGGTTAATGGGAGTCGTCCCCGTCCCCCCAGTATACGGCCAGAACCATGGACCCGGTACTTGTGGTTCGGACTGTCTCCAACCAGCCATAATGTTGTGAGAGTGAAATTATGTCTAAGTCCAGCTTTGGTACATTAGAAGCAACTCTGAAACTTAACCTAAGCGTTTTTCGAAGCTACTTTTTGGCTAACTTCTAATAGGAAGGTCTAGGAGCTCTGAAAATGAACGTGCGCGTCTTTCACTCTTCCCGAGGGACTTAGAAGAATTTTGTGATATTTTTTATTAAAATGGTGTATAAGGGTATATATATATGTAGCGGTCATGTAAAATGCCTACAGTCATCTCTCCTGCTGGCAGTAAGGCCTGGTAAGTGTGGGCATGCCAGCAGTAATCATGGAGGTTTTCCCTCACACCCTGGTGGGGTGCCCTGTGTATGGCTGGGACTAGTCACATGCTCTGACTCCATGGTTAGTGATGTCAGAGGTGTGTCAGCCTCAGAAGCTTACATAAGGCACAGCACTGTGTTCTAAAGTTAGTTCTAGTTCAAGTCCCAGTTCTGCATGAGTCTGAGCTGAGGAAGGAGTTCAAGTTCTGTCAGTTATGTTGTAGTAACTCCATGGGAGACTGTGTCCAGGGACCTGGCACAGGACAGTGATTCCTGCGGGAATAGTGAATCCCTGATCTAGGTGACATACCTATCAAAGGGGAGCACGGGCGAGATGATCGGCTGAATATACCTCATTGTGGAGGGCAGCTATGCCCACCGTGACAATAAAGATGGAGCTGATCAGAGAAACCCCTGTGTGTGAGAGTACAATGATTATACAGGAGGTTGCACCACCGAGGAGTTCCTCGTCAGGATCATCCCCATGCGGACGCAGGGACCCTGGTGAGGTGGAGGCGCTGCACTGGAACTAGGTGAGACTCAGCACACTACCTCAGCTGCCTGTCGGGACGGGTTCTCCGCACACACCATCATGCGGGAGACTCAGGAGTCCTGTAGCCAACAGGTGCACCACCAGACACTACCACACTGTAATGGGGACCGGTTAGACCACAGGGGCCAATGTGAGATTGGGTGGGTCAGGCCGGGCCAGAAATACCATTACATTTGGAGGCGCTGCTGAGATCAGATCTGTCATCAGGACAGGCTCTAGCTAGGCACACTGGGAAACAGGGAGAGTGTCTGCTGCCACTTTGTGCTGCGTAGGGACGGACCTAGGGGTAGTCAGGGGGCTGACGGGATATTGTCAGTTCGCAGGGACAACCTAGGGGCCTGAAGGGAGTGAGGGGTCTGGAGCCGGGCTATAGCTGACCGAGTCACCTTGAGGCAGTGCTAGTTGGTAGGATGCCTGAAGGGATAGCCTGTTAACATGGTCAGGAATCCTGGAGAGGGTCTGCGCTAGGCTGACCAAGACAGGTAGATGCCCCAAGTACTGCATGGCAGAGCCAGAGTACCTAGCCCATTCCAGACACTCACCGTAGGGAGCACAGACTGGGAGGAAGGAGTTACAGCAGACACTGAGAGAGTGAGCCTAGCCTGAGGTAGTGCAACACTGGGTCACACCTAGATAAGGTACACATGTGGTGGTGCATCTGAAGCTAATCTTTATTGTACCGGTGTGGTGGCTGCCCCACAGAGTGAAGCCCCATGTACGATAACTGTTACGAGAGAGTGGAGGATCCGCGTGGTGCGGAGAACATGAAATGGCGGACAGGGGCTGATGGGGAGGGCACCCGTGGCGTGCAACCCACTGAAGAGCAGACTGTCACCGAATTGTCATTAACGAATCTGCTCTGGAGCGGAGCGAAGGCCGTGGCTGCCCCGTTTTTATCCTGTCTGGGACAGCGAGGGGCCACCCTTGAAGAGTGTGAGGACATTGTAATAATTGGGGGAGAACCCCGTGAGGAGAGCAAACAAATGGACTTTTTGGGCTTAAAAGTCAACCAAAATGGCGGTTCCCGCTTGCTAGGGAAACCCCATGGGCCAGTCGCAGAGAAAATGGCTGACGCAGGACTTGCAAAGAGCTGGCCGGGAATGGCGCGAACAGCAGAGCCCCGCCCTAATGGGGGGCATGGCGCGAAAGCTATAGCTGCGCCGGAATGGACAGTAACTAATTCAGCCCCTGTGCTGAGTCAACCGCTAAGTCTATGGGACCCTCCCCTGATTTCTACCAGGGGGAGTGATTTTCAACTATGAAAAACATAGGTGCAGGGATGCACCAATATAGGTGCTCAGAAATGTATAAAAGTTGCTGGAGAAATATCTCTTCCAAGTATGAGTTGTAGGCATAGGGCAAAGCTGACAGGGCGCCAGGGTCTCTAGCAATGATGTGGCTCCCCAAGAGCACTATAATAACATGTAATGAGACTCACCCTTGACCAGCTGTAGATGCCGTGCCCGTGATGGATGTCCCAGTGTGTAGCACCGCCAACCCTCGAACGACTCGTCCGTCGTGAGGGCGGTCAATGACCGGCGGTGTGTTGAGTGGTCTCTGCTCCAGCAACCCGGCGTGCGACCGAAAATGGCAGATAAGAGAAGACGCCTCACAAGGAGGAAACACACGATGCACCACCGTCAGAACAAATGGAAGGCTGGTCAGCTGACTGTGAAAAAAACTTTATTGCTCCCAATGTAGAGCTAGCACACTTTGACGCGTTTCAGCCAATTGGCCTTTGTCAAAAAGTGAATAGCAGCTCGCAGACCGCACATGATATAGCGTGTTCAATCATCTACACCTGTCACTCCCTCGTCACCAAGGTGAAGAGCCGGTGTGTGATGAACACAGAAATATCCACTAACACATTGAGTGAGTTAAAAACATATATACAGCGATTCACCTGCCCTCCACTAGCAACATAAACAATCCGAAATCGTGTAGAGGAGATGATAAAGAACAGGGCAGGCCTTATCACGTTAATGAATGGTTAAAAACAAATTAGTTACATTGGTAAGCATGAATCCTTGTATAGAATAAAAATATTATTCATATTAAATGGCAAAACTGGATGACACTACTCTATAATATATAGAGGTTCATGGTTAACATAGTGGAACAATAGGTTATATCTAGAAGTTCATGTATTATAGTAATCAAAGAGAGCATACAGTGCAATTGCTGTGTACATATAAAAATCAGAATTAATGGGTATAACTGTGATGCCAACATTATGAGATAATGGAACAAGGAAGGGGGAGGGGGGGGGGAAGAGAGGGGGGGGGGGGGGAAAGAAGGGGGGGGGGAACGGGGGAAAGGGGAAAGGAAAGAAACCAAGAAATCTCTGCTCTGCTCTGGAGCGGAGCGAAGGCCGTGGCTGCCCCGTTTTTATCCTGTCTGGAACAGCGAGGGGCCACCCTTGAAGAGTGTGAGGACATTGTAATAATTGGGGGAGAACCCCGTGAGGAGAGCAAACAAATGGACTTTTTGGGCTTAAAAGTCAACCAAAATGGCGGTTCCCGCTTGCTAGGGAAACCGCATGGGCCAGTCGCAGAGAAAATGGCTGACGCAGGACTTGCAAAGAGCTGGCCGGGAATGGCGCGAACAGCAGAGCCCCGCCCTAATGGGGGGCATGGCGCGAAAGCTATAGCTGCGCCGGGATGGACAGTAACTAATTCAGCCCCTGTGCTGAGTCAACCGCTAAGTCTATGGGACCCTCCCCTGATTTCTACCAGGGGGAGTGATTTTCAACTATGGCCTGTGGGGATGCACCCACTGGGCCCAGGGACTGATATCCAGACGGCGCCACTACAAAAAGTAGTTCCGGCCGCGGGAGTGAATTACCAAAAAGAAGGATACTTTGCACGCAAAGCTGCTGCAAGGAGAAGGCGGGAACTAGCCGCGGGAAAAGACTACAGCTCTGAGGAGGAAACTGGCGCAAAAACGCAGACCGCGCCCACCAGGACTGAGAAAGGCGTGGCCTTAATTAAGGGGCATGATATTCCCCTGTGGGACCGCCCATTATTGCAACCCCTGGGGGCGGGTTCCAGCTATGTCAGCGGAAGGAGGAGCCGAAGCAGGAAGTGGCGGATCCAGCAACTTCCACCAGCCAGTTGCGAGGAACCACTAAGCTGGAAAGACCTTTACAGAGAGTGGCTCCTGTAAAGAGAATGGCCTGCTCCTCCACTGTGGGCACAATGGTCTCTACACAGCCCTACTCAGTGCCTGGCGGGGTGCTAGTGGTGAGGGTGGCCAATACCGAGACGGTGGTCGGGCTCTGCCTACAATGCGGGCTGCCCGGAGGCACGGTCAATACGGCGGCACGTTGCCCTCATTGCGGGACTCTGTACCTATGGCCTATGCCCACATTTATTCCTATACAGCCTGCTGACCCCCGGTGGACATGACAAGGTGCTCCGCCGAGTCCCCGGGCGCGCTATGGATCAACCGCGCGAGTCCCGGAGACAAGGGACTGGAGCCGGTCAAGTCGGCTGGGTCAGTGGCGATTGAGGCGGCTGAATCAACCCCCGCGTTCGGGGAAAAGAGACTGTCACCCCGCCCGGAGACCCCTAAGTCAGGAAAAGGGGATTACTCAGACGAGGACCTCCGTGAGCTGGCGGTGGTAAAAGCGGAGCTGAAAAGGCAGACTCGAAGGACGACACCCCGTGGGGTGAGTGGCAGGACGTCCCCCGCAGATCGGCGATCCGACCGACGGAGTCCCGCCATCCCAGGACCAGGCGGAGATGGGAGAGAGACGCCTACACCCCTGCGGACGGGTAAGCCAAACAGCCCTATAGCTTACCTGGTTACAACAGACGGCGAAGCGCTGGGAGGGCCGCGCCAGACCCAAAGCGCACGTGGAGGGACGGCATCACTTCCGGTGGTGACGGCGGAGCAACCAGATGTTGTCATAGAGGAAGAGATCCCGCATGGGGGTCCCACGCAAGATGGCGACGCTTCCGGTTCCGGGGAGGACGTCACTTCCGGTGGCGACGGCGGAACCCATGAAGAAAAAGCAGCGACGCTTCTGCGATCGGCTGAAGGTCCCCGATCACTTACAAGGCCCAGAAATTGGAGAGACGATCTCAGGACTGAGGAGGGTGAGACATCATCCTTGGACCAGTCTACGGACATCCAGGAGCGGGTCGTAACCCCGTGGGGTCCCGTCCCATGCCCCTATGCCCAAACCCCCGCCATAGCTAATACCCCTACCCCCATCACACGGTCACCGGGTTTACCGCCTAGCCTGGAGTACGTGGACAATTCACCGGGGGGAGAGGGAAGATGGACTGGGGAAAGGCAGCGCAGTGGCGCTACGGAGGGCGATTCACGGGGAGGGGGAGAGTTGAGCGTGGCCACAACCGCACCCCAGCCAGTGGTAAAGGCCCCGGGGTCCTCGAGGTGGTTTCTACCGCGATCCGCGCGGTCTTCAGGGGTATTCTCACTAGGTGACGACAGGGAGTCAGGGCCAAATCCATTTAAGGATACCCGTTGGTGGGCCCCATTATTCGAAGGGTACTCCGCTTGGATGGACCGTACTCGGTTCCTCATCCGGCGGGGGGACGTGGTAGACTATTGGTGGGCTGTGGGAGAATTCACCCCAGAACAGAGAGATAGGGAACTGCAGGAGCGCTGGTTCCAGCTAGAACACTTGGAGATAGAGCCTATGGGTCCCAGCATCTTATCAGATCCCGTGGACCCTGACGAACCCCTATCATGGGTGCTGCCTGGGAGGGCAGGTAAGGCTGATCTGACTAGGATCAGTAGGGCTGAACGAGCAATAATGGCTCGTTACAAGTCATCCCACGGGATGGAGTACCCGTATGTCCCTGAGCCTCTCATGGACGAAATAGAGGACAACCGGGATAGGTGGCTTAAGGAAAATATCGAAATGCATCTAGTCAGTAAAGGGAATGCCGTAGTGGGGAAGAAGGCCGAGGAACGGATAGAACATTTAATCCGCATATGGGCCATTGGGAGAAATATCTATAAACACAAAGTAACATATAGACCGGAGAGGGGATTACCCAGGCATTTTTCAGTAATGGTCCTGGATATGGGGGGCAGAGAGGTCAAGAAACCTGACCCGTTTCACTATTTTTAGGTGGTACTGTGCATCACGCGGGTCCGTGGCTGCTGGTCGGGGCGGGCTTGGCGGATGACTGTATTCATGTGTACTGTATTAGAATCGTGTGATGTTGATTATGTTTTCTGTTACAGTGTTTCCTGGAAAGAGGTATCTAAATTTAGGTCCCAGCGAGGACGATGGGATTCGCCAGGGGGAGAATGTAGCGGTCATGTAAAATGCCTACAGTCATCTCTCCTGCTGGCAGTAAGGCCTGGTAAGTGTGGGCATGCCAGCAGTAATCATGGAGGTTTTCCCTCACACCCTGGTGGGTTGCCCTGTGTATGGCTGGGACTAGTCACATGCTCTGACTCCATGGTTAGTGATGTCAGAGGTGTGTCAGCCTCAGAAGCTTACAATGTATTGTGCTTTGCTTTACACATTATTCTAAAGTCAAGAGGAGAGAATTCATCAAGTTTAATAAGCACAAACACTGTATAAGTCGAATTTCAGCATTTCTAGAACAGCTGTTGATGAATTCTCTCCTCTTGACTGTAGAATAATGTGTAAAGCAAAGCACAATACATTGCTATGTGTAGAAGCAAAGATATACGCGATTTCACAATGTGTTCCTAGAACAGCTGTGAGCAACTTTTTTACACAACGTTAACAACACATTTGAAGCTCAATATTTCATGGGCTGAAGCGGGGAACATAGATAAAGTGTGCCCTGTAAAGGCGAAGTCTGTGTCATTAACAGGAAGGGAGAAAAAGTACTTTCTACCCATTTTTAATTACAGCGGTAAAACGGCAAGTTTCTATGGAACTGCAGCTCGGCTTGTGACTGTGGTTTTCCCGGTCACACAAAAATGCTGAAATTCGACTTATACAGTGTTTGTGCTTATTAAACTTGATGAATTCTCTCCTCTTGACGGTAGAATAGTGTGTAAAGCAAAGCACAATACATTGCTATGTGTAGAAGCAAAGATATACGCGATTTCAGAATGTGTTCCTAGAACAGCTGCGAGCAACTTTTTTACTCAACGTTAACAACACATCTGAAGCTCAATATTTCTGGGCTGAAGCGGGGAGGATTAGACAAAGTTTGCACTGTAAAGGGGAAGTCTGTGGCATTAACAGGAAGGGAGAAAAAGTACTTTCTACCCATTTCTAGTTCAGCGGTAAAACTGAAATTTCTATGGAACTGCAGCTCGGCTTGTGACTGTGGTTTTCCCGGTCACACAAAAATGCTGAAATTCGACTTATACAGTGTTTGTGCTTATTAAACTTGATGAATTCTCTCCTCTTGACGGTAGAATAGTGTGTAAAGCAAAGCACAATACATTGCTATGTGTAGAAGCAAAGATATACGCGATTTCAGAATGTGTTCCTAGAACAGCTGCGAGCAACTTTTTTACTCAACGTTAACAACTCATCTGAAGCTCAATATTTCTGGGCTGAAGCGGGGAGGATTAGACAAAGTGTGCACTTTAAAGGGGAAGTCTGTGGCATTAACAGGAAGGGAGAAAAAGTACTTTCTACCCATTTTTAGTTCAGCGGTAAAACTGAAATTTCTATGGAACTGCAGCTCGGCTTGTGACTGTGGTTTTCCCAGTCACACAAAAATGCTGAAATTCGACTTATACAGTGTTTGTGCTTATTAAACTTGATGAATTCTCTCCTCTTGACGGTAGAATAGTGTGTAAAGCAAAGCACAATACATTGCTATGTGTAGAAGCAAAGATATACGCGATTTCAGAATGTGTTCCTAGAACAGCTGCGAGCAACTTTTTTACTCAACGTTAACAACACATCTGAAGCTCAATATTTCTGGGCTAAAGCGGGGAGGATTAGACAAAGTGTGTACTGTAAAGGGGAAGTCTGTGGCATTAACAGGAAGGGAGAAAAAGTACTTTCTACCCATTTTTAGTTCAGCGGTAAAACTGAAATTTCTATGGAACTGCAGCTCGGCTTGTGACTGTGGTTTTCCCGGTCAAACAAAAATGCTGAAATTCGACTTATACAGTGTTTGTGCTTATTAAACTTGATGAATTCTCTCCTCTTGACGGTAGAATAGTGTGTAAAGCAAAGCACAATACAGTACATTGCTATGTGTAGAAGCAAAGATATACGCGATTTCAGAATGTGTTCCTAGAACAGCTGCGAGCAACTTTTTTACTCAACGTTAACAACACATCTGAAGCTCAATATTTCTGGGCTGAAGCGGGGAGGATTAGACAAAGTGTGCACTGTAAAGGGGAAGTCTGTGGCATTAACAGGAAGGGAGAAAAAGTACTTTCTACCCATTTTTAGTTCAGCGGTAAAACTGAAATTTCTATGGAACTGCAGCTCGGCTTGTGACTGTGGTTTTCCCGGTCACACAAAAATGCTGAAATTCGACTTATACAGTGTTTGTGCTTATTAAACTTGATGAATTCTCTCCTCTTGACGGTAGAATAGTGTGTAAAGCAAAGCACAATACATTGCTATGTGTAGAAGCAAAGATACTGTATACGCGATTTCAGAATGTGTTCCTAGAACAGCTGCGAGCAACTTTTTTACTCAACGTTAACAACACATCTGAAGCTCAATATTTCTGGGCTGAAGCGGGGAGGATTAGACAAAGTGTGCACTGTAAAGGGGAAGTCTGTGGCATTAACCGGAAGGGAGAAAAAGTACTTTCTACCCATTTTTAGTTCAGCGGTTAATCTGAAATTTCTATGGTACTGCAGCTCGGCTTGTGACTGTGGTTTTCCAGGTCATACAAAAATGCTGAAATTCGACTTATACAGTGTTTGTGGTTATTAAACTTGATGAATTCTCTCCTCTTGACGGTAGAATAGTGTGTAAAGCAAAGCACAATACATTGCTATGTGTAGAAGCAAAGATATACGCGATTTCAGAATGTGTTCCTAGAACAGCTGCGAGCAACTTTTTTACTCAACGTTAACAACACATCTGAAGCTCAATATTTCTGGGCTGAAGCGGGGAGGATTAGACAAAGTGTGCACTGTAAAGGGGAAGTCTGTGGCATTAACAGGAAGGGAGAAAAAGTACTTTCTACCCATTTTTAGTTCAGCGGTAAAACTGAAATTTCTATGGAACTGCAGCTCGGCTTGTGACTGTGGTTTTCCCGGTCACACAAAAATGCTGAAATTCGACTTATACAGTGTTTGTGCTTATTAAACTTGATGAATTTTCACCTCTTGACGGTAGAATAGTGTGTAAAGCAAAGCACAATACATTGCTATGTGTAGAAGCAAAGATATACGCGATTTCAGAATGTGTTCCTAGAACAGCTGCGAGCAACTTTTTTACTCAACGTTAACAACACATCTGAAGCTCAATATTTCTGGGCTGAAGCGGGGAGGATTAGACAAAGTGTGCACTGTAAAGGGGAAGTCTGTGGCATTAACAGGAAGGGAGAAAAAGTACTTTCTACCCATTTTTAGTTCAGCGGTAAAACTGAAATTTCTATGGAACTGCAGCTCGTCTTGTGACTGTGGTTTTCCCGGTCACACAAAAATGCTGAAATTCGACTTATACAGTGTTTGTGCTTATTAAACTTGATGAATTCTCTCCTCTTGACGGTAGAATAGTGTGTAAAGCAAAGCACAATACATTGCTATGTGTAGAAGCAAAGATATACGCGATTTCAGAATGTGTTCCTAGAACAGCTGCGAGCAACTTTTTTACTCAACGTTAACAACACATCTGAAGCTCAATATTTCTGGGCTGAAGCGGGGAGGATTAGACAAAGTGTGCACTGTAAAGGGGAAGTCTGTGGCATTAACAGGAAGGGAGAAAAAGTACTTTCTACCCATTTTTAGTTCAGCGGTAAAACTGAAATTTCTATGGAACTGCAGCTCGGCTTGTGACTGTGGTTTTCCCGGTCAAACAAAAATGCTGAAATTCGACTTATACAGTGTTTGTGCTTATTAAACTTGATGAATTCTCTCCTCTTGACGGTAGAATAGTGTGTAAAGCAAAGCACAATACATTGCTATGTGTAGAAGCAAAGATATACGCGATTTCAGAATGTGTTCCTAGAACAGCTGCGAGCAACTTTTTTACTCAACGTTAACAATACATCTGAAGCTCAATATTTCTGGGCTGAAGCGGGGAGGATTAGACAAAGTGTGCACTGTAAAGGGGAAGTCTGTGGCATTAACAGGAAGGGAGAAAAAGTACATTCTACCCATTTTTAGTTCAGCGGTAAAACTGAAATTTCTATGGAACTGCAGCTCGGCTTGTGACTGTGGTTTTCCCGGTCAAACAAAAATGCTGAAATTCGACTTATACAGTGTTTGTGCTTATTAAACTTGATGAATTCTCTCCTCTTGACGGTAGAATAGTGTGTAAAGCAAAGCACAATACATTGCTATGTGTAGAAGCAAAGATATACGCGATTTCAGAATGTGTTCCTAGAACAGCTGCGAGCAACTTTTTTACTCAACGTTAACAACACATCTGAAGCTCAATATTTCTGGGCTGAAGCGGGGAGGATTAGACAAAGTGTGCACTGTAAAGGGGAAGTCTGTGGCATTAACAGGAAGGGAGAAAAAGTACTTTCTACCCATTTTTAGTTCAGCGGTAAAACTGAAATTTCTATGGAACTGCAGCTCGGCTTGTGACTGTGGTTTTCCCGGTCAAACAAAAATGCTGAAATTCGACTTATACAGTGTTTGTGCTTATTAAACTTGATGAATTCTCTCCTCTTGACGGTAGAATAGTGTGTAAAGCAAAGCACAATACATTGCTATGTGTAGAAGCAAAGATATACGCGATTTCAGAATGTGTTCCTAGAACAGCTGCGAGCAACTTTTTTACTCAACGTTAACAACACATCTGAAGCTCAATATTTCTGGGCTGAAGCGGGGAGGATTAGACAAAGTGTGCACTGTAAAGGGGAAGTCTGTGGCATTAACAGGAAGGGAGAAAAAGTACTTTCTACCCATTTTTAGTTCAGCGGTAAAACTGAAATTTCTATGGAACTGCAGCTCGTCTTGTGACTGTGGTTTTCCCGGTCAAACAAAAATGCTGAAATTCGACTTATACAGTGTTTGTGCTTATTAAACTTGATGAATTCTCTCCTCTTGACGGTAGAATAGTGTGTAAAGCAAAGCACAATACATTGCTATGTGTAGAAGCAAAGATATACGCGATTTCAGAATGTGTTCCTAGAACAGCTGCGAGCAACTTTTTTACTCAACGTTAACAACACATCTGAAGCTCAATATTTCTGGGCTGAAGCGGGGAGGATTAGACAAAGTGTGCACTGTAAAGGGGAAGTCTGTGGCATTAACAGGAAGGGAGAAAAAGTACTTTCTACCCATTTTTAGTTCAGCGGTAAAACTGAAATTTCTATGGAACTGCAGCTCGGCTTGTGACTGTGGTTTTCCCGGTCACTCAAAAATGCTGAAATTCGACTTATACAGTGTTTGTGCTTATTAAACTTGATGAATTCTCTCCTCTTGACGGTAGAATAGTGTGTAAAGCAAAGCACAATACATTGCTATGTGTAGAAGCAAAGATACTGTATACGCGATTTCAGAATGTGTTCCTAGAACAGCTGCGAGCAACTTTTTTACTCAACGTTAACAACACATCTGAAGCTCAATATTTCTGGGCTGAAGCGGGGAGGATTAGACAAAGTGTGCACTGTAAAGGGGAAGTCTGTGGCATTAACAGGAAGGGAGAAAAAGTACTTTCTACCCATTTTTAGTTCAGCGGTAAAACTGAAATTTCTATGGAACTGCAGCTCGGCTTGTGACTGTGGTTTTCCCGGTCACACAAAAATGCTGAAATTCGACTTATACAGTGTTTGTGCTTATTAAACTTGATGAATTCTCTCCTCTTGACGGTAGAATAGTGTGTAAAGCAAAGCACAATACATTGCTATGTGTAGAAGCAAAGATATACGCGATTTCAGAATGTGTTCCTAGAACAGCTGCGAGCAACTTTTTTACTCAACGTTAACAACACATCTGAAGCTCAATATTTCTGGGCTGAAGCGGGGAGGATTAGACAAAGTGTGCACTGTAAAGGGGAAGTCTGTGGCATTAACAGGAAGGGAGAAAAAGTACTTTCTACCCATTTTTAGTTCAGCGGTAAAACTGAAATTTCTATGGAACTGCAGCTCGTCTTGTGACTGTGGTTTTCCCGGTCAAACAAAAATGCTGAAATTCGACTTATACAGTGTTTGTGCTTATTAAACTTGATGAATTCTCTCCTCTTGACGGTAGAATAGTGTGTAAAGCAAAGCACAATACATTGCTATGTGTAGAAGCAAAGATATACGCGATTTCAGAATGTGTTCCTAGAACAGCTGCGAGCAACTTTTTTACTCAACGTTAACAACACATCTGAAGCTCAATATTTCTGGGCTGAAGCGGGGAGGATTAGACAAAGTGTGCACTGTAAAGGGGAAGTCTGTGGCATTAACAGGAAGGGAGAAAAAGTACTTTCTACCCATTTTTAGTTCAGCGGTAAAACTGAAATTTCTATGGAACTGCAGCTCGTCTTGTGACTGTGGTTTTCCCGGTCAAACAAAAATGCTGAAATTCGATTTATACAGTGTTTGTGCTTATTAAACTTGATGAATTCTCTCCTCTTGACGGTTGAATAGTGTGTAAAGCAAAGCACAATACATTGCTATGTGTAGAAGCAAAGATATACGCGATTTCAGAATGTGTTCCTAGAACAGCTGCGAGCAACTTTTTTACTCAACGTTAACAACACATCTGAAGCTCAATATTTCTGGGCTGAAGCGGGGAGGATTAGACAAAGTGTGCACTATAAAGGGGAAGTCTGTGGCATTAACAGGAAGGGAGAAAAAGTACTTTCTACCCATTTTTAGTTCAGCGGTAAAACTGAAATTTCTATGGAACTGCAGCTCGGCTTGTGACTGTGGTTTTCCCGGTCACACAAAAATGCTGAAATTCAACTTATACAGTGTTTGTGCTTATTAAACTTGATGAATTCTCTCCTCTTGACGGTAGAATAGTGTGTAAAGCAAAGCACAATACATTGCTATGTGTAGAAGCAAAGATATACGCGATTTCAGAATGTGTTCCTAGAACAGCTGCGAGCAACTTTTTTACTCAACGTTAACAACACATCTGAAGCTCAATATTTCTGGGCTGAAGCGGGGAGGATTAGACAAAGTGTGCACTGTAAAGGGGAAGTCTGTGGCATTAACAGGAAGGGAGAAAAAGTACTTTCTACCCATTTTTAGTTCAGCGGTAAAACTGAAATTTCTATGGAACTGCAGCTCGGCCTGTGACTGTAGTTTTCCCGGTCACACAAAAATGCTGAAATTCGACTTATACAGTGTTTGTGCTTATTAAACTTGATGAATTCTCTCCTCTTGACGGTAGAATAGTGTGTAAAGCAAAGCACAATACATTGCTATGTGTAGAAGCAAAGATACTGTATACGCGATTTCAGAATGTGTTCCTAGAACAGCTGCGAGCAACTTTTTTACTCAACGTTAACAACACATCTGAAGCTCAATATTTCTGGGCTGAAGCGGGGAGGATTAGACAAAGTGTGCACTGTAAAGGGGAAGTCTGTGGCATTAACAGGAAGGGAGAAAAAGTACTTTCTACCCATTTTTAGTTCAGCGGTAAAACTGAAATTTCTATGGAACTGCAGCTCGGCTTGTGACTGTGGTTTTCCCGGTCACTCAAAAATGCTGAAATTCGACTTATACAGTGTTTGTGCTTATTAAACTTGATGAATTCTCTCCTCTTGACGGTAGAATAGTGTGTAAAGCAAAGCACAATACATTGCTATGTGTAGAAGCAAAGATACTGTATACGCGATTTCAGAATGTGTTCCTAGAACAGCTGCGAGCAACTTTTTTACTCAACGTTAACAACACATCTGAAGCTCAATATTTCTGGGCTGAAGCGGGGAGGATTAGACAAAGTGTGCACTGTAAAGGGGAAGTCTGTGGCATTAACAGGAAGGGAGAAAAAGTACTTTCTACCCATTTTTAGTTCAGCGGTAAAACTGAAATTTCTATGGAACTGCAGCTCGGCTTGTGACTGTGGTTTTCCCGGTCACACAAAAATGCTGAAATTCGACTTATACAGTGTTTGTGCTTATTAAACTTGATGAATTCTCTCCTCTTGACGGTAGAATAGTGTGTAAAGCAAAGCACAATACATTGCTATGTGTAGAAGCAAAGATATACGCGATTTCAGAATGTGTTCCTAGAACAGCTGCGAGCAACTTTTTTACTCAACGTTAACAACACATCTGAAGCTCAATATTTCTGGGCTGAAGCGGGGAGGATTAGACAAAGTGTGCACTGTAAAGGGGAAGTCTGTGGCATTAACAGGAAGGGAGAAAAAGTACTTTCTACCCATTTTTAGTTCAGCGGTAAAACTGAAATTTCTATGGAACTGCAGCTCGGCTTGTGACTGTGGTTTTCCCGGTCACACAAAAATGCTGAAATTCGACTTATACAGTGTTTGTGCTTATTAAACTTGATGAATTTTTTCCTCTTGACGGTAGAATAGTGTGTAAAGCAAAGCACAATACATTGCTATGTGTAGAAGCAAAGATATACGCGATTTCAGAATGTGTTCCTAGAACAGCTGCGAGCAACTTTTTTACTCAACGTTAACAACACATCTGAAGCTCAATATTTCTGGGCTGAAGCGGGGAGGATTAGACAAAGTGTGCACTGTAAAGGGGAAGTCTGTGGCATTAACAGGAAGGGAGAAAAAGTACTTTCTACCCATTTTTAGTTCAGCGGTAAAACTGAAATTTCTATGGAACTGCAGCTCGTCTTGTGACTGTGGTTTTCCCGGTCAAACAAAAATGCTGAAATTCGACTTATACAGTGTTTGTGCTTATTAAACTTGATGAATTCTCTCCTCTTGACGGTAGAATAGTGTGTAAAGCAAAGCACAATACATTGCTATGTGTAGAAGCAAAGATATACGCGATTTCAGAATGTGTTCCTAGAACAGCTGCGAGCAACTTTTTTACTCAACGTTAACAACACATCTGAAGCTCAATATTTCTGGGCTGAAGCGGGGAGGATTAGACAAAGTGTGCACTGTAAAGGGGAAGTCTGTGGCATTAACAGGAAGGGAGAAAAAGTACTTTCTACCCATTTTTAGTTCAGCGGTAAAACTGAAATTTCTATGGAACTGCAGCTCGTCTTGTGACTGTGGTTTTCCCGGTCAAACAAAAATGCTGAAATTCGACTTATACAGTGTTTGTGCTTATTAAACTTGATGAATTCTCTCCTCTTGACGGTTGAATAGTGTGTAAAGCAAAGCACAATACATTGCTATGTGTAGAAGCAAAGATATACGCGATTTCAGAATGTGTTCCTAGAACAGCTGCGAGCAACTTTTTTACTCAACGTTAACAACACATCTGAAGCTCAATATTTCTGGGCTGAAGCGGGGAGGATTAGACAAAGTGTGCACTATAAAGGGGAAGTCTGTGGCATTAACAGGAAGGGAGAAAAAGTACTTTCTACCCATTTTTAGTTCAGCGGTAAAACTGAAATTTCTATGGAACTGCAGCTCGGCTTGTGACTGTGGTTTTCCCGGTCACACAAAAATGCTGAAATTCAACTTATACAGTGTTTGTGCTTATTAAACTTGATGAATTCTCTCCTCTTGACGGTAGAATAGTGTGTAAAGCAAAGCACAATACATTGCTATGTGTAGAAGCAAAGATATACGCGATTTCAGAATGTGTTCCTAGAACAGCTGCGAGCAACTTTTTTACTCAACGTTAACAACACATCTGAAGCTCAATATTTCTGGGCTGAAGCGGGGAGGATTAGACAAAGTGTGCACTGTAAAGGGGAAGTCTGTGGCATTAACAGGAAGGGAGAAAAAGTACTTTCTACCCATTTTTAGTTCAGCGGTAAAACTGAAATTTCTATGGAACTGCAGCTCGGCCTGTGACTGTAGTTTTCCCGGTCACACAAAAATGCTGAAATTCGACTTATACAGTGTTTGTGCTTATTAAACTTGATGAATTCTCTCCTCTTGACGGTAGAATAGTGTGTAAAGCAAAGCACAATACATTGCTATGTGTAGAAGCAAAGATACTGTATACGCGATTTCAGAATGTGTTCCTAGAACAGCTGCGAGCAACTTTTTTACTCAACGTTAACAACACATCTGAAGCTCAATATTTCTGGGCTGAAGCGGGGAGGATTAGACAAAGTGTGCACTGTAAAGGGGAAGTCTGTGGCATTAACAGGAAGGGAGAAAAAGTACTTTCTACCCATTTTTAGTTCAGCGGTAAAACTGAAATTTCTATGGAACTGCAGCTCGGCTTGTGACTGTGGTTTTCCCGGTCACACAAAAATGCTGAAATTCGACTTATACAGTGTTTGTGCTTATTAAACTTGATGAATTTTTTCCTCTTGACGGTAGAATAGTGTGTAAAGCAAAGCACAATACATTGCTATGTGTAGAAGCAAAGATATACGCGATTTCAGAATGTGTTCCTAGAACAGCTGCGAGCAACTTTTTTACTCAACGTTAACAACACATCTGAAGCTCAATATTTCTGGGCTGAAGCGGTGAGGATTAGACAAAGTGTGCACTGTAAAGGGGAAGTCTGTGGCATTAACAGGAAGGGAGAAAAAGTACTTTCTACCCATTTTTAGTTCAGCGGTAAAACTGAAATTTCTATGGAACTGCAGCTCGGCTTGTGACTGTGGTTTTCCCGGTCACACAAAAATGCTGAAATTCGACTTATACAGTGTTTGTGCTTATTAAACTTGATGAATTCTCTCCTCTTGACGGTAGAATAGTGTGTAAAGCAAAGCACAATACATTGCTATGTGTAGAAGCAAAGATATACGCGATTTCAGAATGTGTTCCTAGAACAGCTGCGAGCAACTTTTTTACTCAACGTTAACAACACATCTGAAGCTCAATATTTCTGGGCTGAAGCGGGGAGGATTAGACAAAGTGTGCACTGTAAAGGGGAAGTCTGTGGCATTAACAGGAAGGGAGAAAAAGTACTTTCTACCCATTTTTAGTTCAGCGGTAAAACTGAAATTTCTATGGAACTGCAGCTCGGCTTGTGACTGTGGTTTTCCCGGTCACACAAAAATGCTGAAATTCGACTTATACAGTGTTTGTGCTTATTAAACTTGATGAATTTTTTCCTCTTGACGGTAGAATAGTGTGTAAAGCAAAGCACAATACATTGCTATGTGTAGAAGCAAAGATATACGCGATTTCAGAATGTGTTCCTAGAACAGCTGCGAGCAACTTTTTTACTCAACGTTAACAACACATCTGAAGCTCAATATTTCTGGGCTGAAGCGGGGAGGATTAGACAAAGTGTGCACTGTAAAGGGGAAGTCTGTGGCATTAACAGGAAGGGAGAAAAAGTACTTTCTACCCATTTTTAGTTCAGCGGTAAAACTGAAATTTCTATGGAACTGCAGCTCGTCTTGTGACTGTGGTTTTCCCGGTCAAACAAAAATGCTGAAATTCGACTTATACAGTGTTTGTGCTTATTAAACTTGATGAATTCTCTCCTCTTGACGGTAGAATAGTGTGTAAAGCAAAGCACAATACATTGCTATGTGTAGAAGCAAAGATATACGCGATTTCAGAATGTGTTCCTAGAACAGCTGCGAGCAACTTTTTTACTCAACGTTAACAACACATCTGAAGCTCAATATTTCTGGGCTGAAGCGGGGAGGATTAGACAAAGTGTGCACTGTAAAGGGGAAGTCTGTGGCATTAACAGGAAGGGAGAAAAAGTACTTTCTACCCATTTTTAGTTCAGCGGTAAAACTGAAATTTCTATGGAACTGCAGCTCGGCTTGTGACTGTGGTTTTCCCGGTCACACAAAAATGCTGAAATTCGACTTATACATTGTTTGTGCTTATTAAACTTGATGAATTCTCTCCTCTTGACGGTAGAATAGTGTGTAAAGCAAAGCACAATACATTGCTATGTGTAGAAGCAAAGATATACGCGATTTCAGAATGTGTTCCTAGAACAGCTGCGAGCAACTTTTTTACTCAACGTTAACAACACATCTGAAGCTCAATATTTCTGGGCTGAAGCGGGGAGGATTAGACAAAGTGTGCACTGTAAAGGGGAAGTCTGTGGCATTAACAGGAAGGGAGAAAAAGTACTTTCTACCCATTTTTAGTTCAGCGGTAAAACTGAAATTTCTATGGAACTGCAGCTCGGCTTGTGACTGTGGTTTTCCCGGTCACACAAAAATGCTGAAATTCGACTTATACAGTGTTTGTGCTTATTAAACTTGATAAATTCTCTCCTCTTGACGGTAGAATAGTGTGTAAAGCAAAGCACAATACATTGCTATGTGTAGAAGCAAAGATATACGCGATTTCAGAATGTGTTCCTAGAACAGCTGCGAGCAACTTTTTTACTCAACGTTAACAACACATCTGAAGCTCAATATTTCTGGGCTGAAGCGGGGAGGATTAGACAAAGTGTGCACTGTAAAGGGGAAGTCTGTGGCATTAACAGGAAGGGAGAAAAAGTACTTTCTACCCATTTTTAGTTCAGCGGTAAAACAGAAATTTCTATGGAACTGCAGCTCGGCTTGTGACTGTAGTTTTCCCGGTCACACAAAAATGCTGAAATTCGACTTATACAGTGTTTGTGCTTATTAAACTTGATGAATTCTCTCCTATTGACGGTAGAATAGTGTGTAAAGCAAAGCACAATACATTGCTATGTGTAGAAGCAAAGATATACGCGATTTCAGAATGTGTTCCTAGAACAGCTGCGAGCAACTTTTTTACTCAACGTTAACAACACATCTGAAGCTCAATATTTCTGGGCTGAAGCGGGGAGGATTAGACAAAGTGTGCACTGTAAAGGGGAAGTCTGTGGCATTAACAGGAAGGGAGAAAAAGTACTTTCTACCCATTTTTAGTTCAGCGGTAAAACTGAAATTTCTATGGAACTGCAGCTCGGCTTGTGACTGTGGTTTTCCCGGTCACACAAAAATGCTGAAATTCGACTTATACAGTGTTTGTGCTTATTAAACTTGATGAATTCTCTCCTCTTGACGGTAGAATAGTGTGTAAAGCAAAGCACAATACATTGCTATGTGTAGAAGCAAAGATATACGCGATTTCAGAATGTGTTCCTAGAACAGCTGCGAGCAACTTTTTTACTCAACGTTAACAACACATCTGAAGCTTAATATTTCTGGGCTGAAGCGGGGAGGATTAGACAAAGTGTGCACTGTAAAGGGGAAGTCTGTGGCATTAACAGGAAGGGAGAGAAAGTACTTTCTACCCATTTCTAGTTCAGCGGTAAAACTGAAATTTCTATGGAACTGCAGCTCGGCTTGTGACTGTGGTTTTCCCGGTCACACAAAAATGCTGAAATTCGACTTATACAGTGTTTGTGCTTATTAAACTTGATGAATTCTCTCCTCTTGACGGTAGAATAGTGTGTAAAGCAAAGCACAATACATTGCTATGTGTAGAAGCAAAGATATACGCGATTTCAGAATGTGTTCCTAGAACAGCTGCGAGCAACTTTTTTACTCAACGTTAACAACACATCTGAAGCTCAATATTTCTGGGCTGAAGCGGGGAGGATTAGACAAAGTGTGCACTGTAAAGGGGAAGTCTGTGGCATTAACAGGAAGGGAGAAAAAGTACTTTCTACCCATTTTTAGTTCAGCGGTAAAACTGAAATTTCTATGGAACTGCAGCTCGGCTTGTGACTGTGGTTTTCCCGGTCACACAAAAATGCTGAAATTCGACTTATACAGTGTTTGTGCTTATTAAACTTGATGAATTCTCTCCTCTTGACGGTAGAATAGTGTGTAAAGCAAAGCACAATACATTGCTATGTGTAGAAGCAAAGATATACGCGATTTCAGAATGTGTTCCTAGAACAGCTGCGAGCAACTTTTTTACTCAACGTTAACAACACATCTGAAGCTCAATATTTCTGGGCTGAAGCGGGGAGGATTAGACAAAGTGTGCACTGTAAAGGGGAAGTCTGTGGCTTTAACAGGAAGGGAGAAAAAGTTCTTTCTACCCATTTTTAGTTCAGCGGTAAAACTGAAATTTCTATGGAACTGCAGCTCGGCTTGTGACTGTGGTTTTCCCGGTCACACAAAAATGCTGAAATTCGACTTATACAGTGTTTGTGCTTATTAAACTTGATGAATTCTCTCCTCTTGACGGTAGAATAGTGTGTAAAGCAAAGCACAATACATTGCTATGTGTAGAAGCAAAGATATACGCGATTTCAGAATGTGTTCCTAGAACAGCTGCGAGCAACTTTTTTACTCAACGTTAACAACACATCTGAAGCTCAATATTTCTGGGCTGAAGCGGGGAGGATTAGACAAAGTGTGCACTGTAAAGGGGAAGTCTGTGGCATTAACAGGAAGGGAGAAAAAGTACTTTCTACCCATTTTTAGTTCAGCGGTAAAACTGAAATTTCTATGGAACTGCAGCTCGGCTTGTGACTGTGGTTTTCCCGGTCACACAAAAATGCTGAAATTCGACTTATACAGTGTTTGTGCTTATTAAACTTGATGAATTTTCTCCTCTTGACGGTAGAATAGTGTGTAAAGCAAAGCACAATACATTGCTATGTGTAGAAGCAAAGATATACGCGATTTCAGAATGTGTTCCAAGAACAGCTGCGAGCAACTTTTTTACTCAACGTTAACAACACATCTGAAGCTTAATATTTCTGGGCTGAAGCGGGGAGGATTAGACAAAGTGTGCACTGTAAAGGGGAAGTCTGTGGCATTAACAGGAAGGGAGAGAAAGTACTTTCTACCCATTTCTAGTTCAGCGGTAAAACTGAAATTTCTATGGAACTGCAGCTCGGCTTGTGACTGTGGTTTTCCCGGTCACACAAAAATGCTGAAATTCGACTTATACAGTGTTTGTGCTTATTAAACTTGATGAATTCTCTCCTCTTGACGGTAGAATAGTGTGTAAAGCAAAGCACAATACATTGCTATGTGTAGAAGCAAAGATATACGCGATTTCAGAATGTGTTCCTAGAACAGCTGCGAGCAACTTTTTTACTCAACGTTAACAACACATCTGAAGCTCAATATTTCTGGGCTGAAGCGGGGAGGATTAGACAAAGTGTGCACTGTAAAGGGGAAGTCTGTGGCATTAACAGGAAGGGAGAAAAAGTACTTTCTACCCATTTTTAGTTCAGCGGTAAAACTGAAATTTCTATGGAACTGCAGCTCGGCTTGTGACTGTGGTTTTCCCGGTCACACAAAAATGCTGAAATTCGACTTATACAGTGTTTGTGCTTATTAAACTTGATGAATTCTCTCCTCTTGACGGTAGAATAGTGTGTAAAGCAAAGCACAATACATTGCTATGTGTAGAAGCAAAGATATACGCGATTTCAGAATGTGTTCCTAGAACAGCTGCGAGCAACTTTTTTACTCAACGTTAACAACACATCTGAAGCTCAATATTTCTGGGCTGAAGCGGGGAGGATTAGACAAAGTGTGCACTGTAAAGGGGAAGTCTGTGGCATTAACAGGAAGGGAGAAAAAGTACTTTCTACCCATTTTTAGTTCAACGGTAAAACTGAAATTTCTATGGAACTGCAGCTCGGCTTGTGACTGTGGTTTTCCCGGTCACACAAAAATGCTGAAATTCGACTTATACAGTGTTTGTGCTTATTAAACTTGATGAATTTTCTCCTCTTGACGGTAGAATAGTGTGTAAAGCAAAGCACAATACATTGCTATGTGTAGAAGCAAAGATATACGCGATTTCAGAATGTGTTCCTAGAACAGCTGCGAGCAACTTTTTTACTCAACGTTAACAACACATCTGAAGCTCAATATTTCTGGGCTGAAGCGGGGAGGATTAGACAAAGTGTGCACTGTAAAGGGGAAGTCTGTGGCATTAACAGGAAGGGAGAAAAAGTACTTTCTACCCATTTTTAGTTCAGCGGTAAAACTGAAATTTCTATGGAACTGCAGCTCGGCTTGTGACTGTGGTTTTCCCGGTCACACAAAAATGCTGAAATTCGACTTATACAGTGTTTGTGCTTATTAAACTTGATGAATTCTCTCCTCTTGACGGTAGAATAGTGTGTAAAGCAAAGCACAATACATTGCTATGTGTAGAAGCAAAGATATACGCGATCTCAGAATGTGTTCCTAGAACAGCTGCGAGCAACTTTTTTACTCAACGTTAACAACACATCTGAAGCTCAATATTTCTGGGCTGAAGCGGGGAGGATTAGACAAAGTGTGCACTGTAAAGGGGAAGTCTGTGGCATTAACCGGAAGGGAGAAAAAGTACTTTCTACCCATTTTTAGTCCAGCGGTTAATCTGAAATTTCTATGGAACTGCAGCTCGGCTTGTGACTGTGGTTTTCCCGGTCACACAAAAATGCTGAAATTCGACTTATACAGTGTTTGTGCTTATTAAACTTGATGAATTCTCTCCTCTTGACGGTAGAATAGTGTGTAAAGCAAAGCACAATACATTGCTATGTGTAGAAGCAAAGATATACGCGATTTCAGAATGTGTTCCTAGAACAGCTGCGAGCAACTTTTTTACTCAACGTTAACAACTCATCTGAAGCTCAATATTTCTGGGCTGAAGCGGGGAGGATTAGACAAAGTGTGCACTTTAAAGGGGAAGTCTGTGGCATTAACAGGAAGGGAGAAAAAGTACTTTCTACCATTTTTAGTTCAGCGGTAAAACTGAAATTTCTATGGAACTGCAGCTCGGCTTGTGACTGTGGTTTTCCCGGTCACACAAAAATGCTGAAATTCGACTTATACAGTGTTTGTGCTTATTAAA
Organism: Ascaphus truei; assembly: GCF_040206685.1. NCBI lineage: Eukaryota > Metazoa > Chordata > Amphibia > Anura > Ascaphidae > Ascaphus > Ascaphus truei. Next base: position 119,916 of record NC_134488.1, read on the forward strand.
CTTGATGAATTCTCTCCTCTTGACGGTAGAATAGTGTGTAAAGCAAAGCACAATACATTGCTATGTGTAGAAGCAAAGATATACGCGATTTCAGAATGTGTTCCTAGAACAGCTGCGAGCAACTTTTTTACTCAACGTTAACAACACATCTGAAGCTCAATATTTCTGGGCTGAAGCGGGGAGGATTAGACAAAGTGTGCACTGTAAAGGGGAAGTCTGTGGCATTAACCGGAAGGGAGAAAAAGTACTTTCTACCCATTTTTAGTTCAGCGGTAAAACTGAAATTTCTATGGAACTGCAGCTCGGCTTGTGACTGTGGTTTTCCCGGTCACACAAAAATGCTGAAATTCGACTTATACAGTGTTTGTGCTTATTAACCTTGATGAATTCTCTCCTCTTGACGGTAGAATAGTGTGTAAAGCAAAGCACAATACATTGCTATGTGTAGAAGCAAAGATATACGCGATTTCAGAATGTGTTCCAAGAACAGCTGCGAGCAACTTTTTTACTCAACGTTAACAACACATCTGAAGCTTAATATTTCTGGGCTGAAGCGGGGAGGATTAGACAAAGTGTGCACTGTAAAGGGGAAGTCTGTGGCATTAACAGGAAGGGAGAGAAAGTACTTTCTACCCATTTCTAGTTCAGCGGTAAAACTGAAATTTCTATGGAACTGCAGCTCGGCTTGTGACTGTGGTTTTCCCGGTCACACAAAAATGCTGAAATTCGACTTATACAGTGTTTGTGCTTATTAAACTTGATGAATTCTCTCCTCTTGACGGTAGAATAGTGTGTAAAGCAAAGCACAATACATTGCTATGTGTAGAAGCAAAGATATACGCGATTTCAGAATGTGTTCCTAGAACAGCTGCGAGCAACTTTTTTACTCAACGTTAACAACACATCTGAAGCTCAATATTTCTGGGCTGAAGCGGGGAGGATTAGACAAAGTGTGCACTGTAAAGGGGAAGTCTGTGGCATTAACAGGAAGGGAGAAAAAGTACTTTCTACCCATTTTTAGTTCAGCGGTAAAACTGAAATTTCTATGGAACTGCAGCTCGGCTTGTGACTGTGGTTTTCCCGGTCACACAAAAATGCTGAAATTCGACTTATACAGTGTTTGTGCTTATTAAACTTGATGAATTTTCTCCTCTTGACGGTAGAATAGTGTGTAAAGCAAAGCACAATACATTGCTATGTGTAGAAGCAAAGATATACGCGATTTCAGAATGTGTTCCTAGAACAGCTGCGAGCAACTTTTTTACTCAACGTTAACAACACATCTGAAGCTCAATATTTCTGGGCTGAAGCGGGGAGGATTAGACAAAGTGTGCACTGTAAAGGGGAAGTCTGTGGCATTAACAGGAAGGGAGAAAAAGTACTTTCTACCCATTTTTAGTTCAGCGGTAAAACTGAAATTTCTATGGAACTGCAGCTCGGCTTGTGACTGTGGTTTTCCCGGTCACACAAAAATGCTGAAATTCGACTTATACAGTGTTTGTGCTTATTAAACTTGATGAATTCTCTCCTCTTGACGGTAGAATAGTGTGTAAAGCAAAGCACAATACATTGCTATGTGTAGAAGCAAAGATATACGCGATCTCAGAATGTGTTCCTAGAACAGCTGCGAGCAACTTTTTTACTCAACGTTAACAACACATCTGAAGCTCAATATTTCTGGGCTGAAGCGGGGAGGATTAGACAAAGTGTGCACTGTAAAGGGGAAGTCTGTGGCATTAACCGGAAGGGAGAAAAAGTACTTTCTACCCATTTTTAGTTCAGCGGTTAATCTGAAATTTCTATGGAACTGCAGCTCGGCTTGTGACTGTGGTTTTCCCGGTCACACAAAAATGCTGAAATTCGACTTATACAGTGTTTGTGCTTATTAAACTTGATGAATTCTCTCCTCTTGACGGTAGAATAGTGTGTAAAGCAAAGCACAATACATTGCTATGTGTAGAAGTGTAGAAATACGCGATTTCAGAATGTGTTCCTAGAACAGCTGCGAGCAACTTTTTTACTCAACGTTAACAACACATCTGAAGCTCAATATTTCTGGGCTGAAGCGGGGAGGATTAGACAAAGTGTGCACTGTAAAGGGGAAGTCTGTGGCATTAACAGGAAGGGAGAAAAAGTACTTTCTACCCATTTTTAGTTCAGCGGTAAAACTGAAATTTCTATGGAACTGCAGCTCGGCTTGTGACTGTGGTTTTCCCGGTCACACAAAAATGCTGAAATTCGACTTATACAGTGTTTGTGCTTATTAAACTTGATGAATTCTCTCCTCTTGACGGTAGAATAGTGTGTAAAGCAAAGCACAATACATTGCTATGTGTAGAAGTGTAGAAATACGCGATTTCAGAATGTGTTCCTAGAACAGCTGCGAGCAACTTTTTTACTCAACGTTAACAACACATCTGAAGCTCAATATTTCTGGGCTGAAGCGGGGAGGATTAGACAAAGTGTGCACTGTAAAGGGGAAGTCTGTGACATTAACAGGAAGGGAGAAAAAGTACTTTCTACCCATTTTTAGTTCAGCGGTAAAACTGAAATTTCTATGGAACTGCAGCTCGGCTTGTGACTGTGGTTTTCCCGGTCACACAAAAATGCTGAAATTCGACTTATACAGTGTTTGTGCTTATTAAACTTGATGAATTCTCTCCTCTTGACGGTAGAATAGTGTGTAAAGCAAAGCACAATACATTGCTATGTGTAGAAGCAAAGATATACGCGATTTCAGAATGTGTTCCTAGAACAGCTGCGAGCAACTTTTTTACTCAACGTTAACAACACATCTGAAGCTCAATATTTCTGGGCTGAAGCGGGGAGGATTAGACAAAGTGTGCACTGTAAAGGGGAAGTCTGTGGCATTAACCGGAAGGGAGAAAAAGTACTTTCTACCCATTTTTAGTTCAGCGGTTAATCTGAAATTTCTATGGAACTGCAGCTCGGCTTGTGACTGTGGTTTTCCCGGTCACACAAAAATGCTGAAATTCGACTTATACAGTGTTTGTGCTTATTAAACTTGATGAATTCTCTCCTCTTGACGGTAGAATAGTGTGTAAAGCAAAGCACAATACATTGCTATGTGTAGAAGCAAAGATATACGCGATTTCAGAATGTGTTCCTAGAACAGCTGCGAGCAACTTTTTTACTCAACGTTAACAACACATCTGAAGCTCAATATTTCTGGGCTGAAGCGGGGAGGATTAGACAAAGTGTGCACTGTAAAGGGGAAGTCTGTGGCATTAACAGGAAGGGAGAAAAAGTACTTTCTACCCATTTTTAGTTCAGCGGTAAAACTGAAATTTCTATGGAACTGCAGCTCGGCTTGTGACTGTGATTTTCCCGGTCACACAAAAATGCTGAAATTCGACTTATACAGTGTTTGTGCTTATTAAACTTGATGAATTCTCTCCTCTTGACGGTAGAATAGTGTGTAAAGCAAAGCACAATACATTGCTATGTGTAGAAGCAAAGATATACGCGATTTCAGAATGTGTTCCTAGAACAGCTGCGAGCAACTTTTTTACTCAACGTTAACAACACATCTGAAGCTCAATATTTCTGGGCTGAAGCGGGGAGGATTAGACAAAGTGTGCACTGTAAAGGGGAAGTCTGTGGCATTAACAGGAAGGGAGAAAAAGTACTTTCTACCCATTTTTAGTTCAGCGGTAAAACTGAAATTTCTATGGAACTGCAGCTCGGCTTGTGACTGTGGTTTTCCCGGTCACACAAAAATGCTGAAATTCGACTTATACAGTGTTTGTGCTTATTAAACTTGATGAATTCTCTCCTCTTGACGGTAGAATAGTGTGTAAAGCAAAGCACAATACATTGCTATGTGTAGAAGCAAAGATATACGCGATTTCAGAATGTGTTCCTAGAACAGCTGCGAGCAACTTTTTTACTCAACGTTAACAACACATCTGAAGCTCAATATTTCTGGGCTGAAGCGGGGAGGATTAGACAAAGTGTGCACTGTAAAGGGGAAGTCTGTGGCATTAACAGGAAGGGAGAAAAAGTACTTTCTACCCATTTTTAGTTCAGCGGTAAAACTGAAATTTCTATGGAACTGCAGCTCGGCTTGTGACTGTGGTTTTCCCGGTCACACAAAAATGCTGAAATTCGACTTATACAGTGTTTGTGCTTATTAAACTTGATGAATTTTCTCCTCTTGACGGTAGAATAGTGTGTAAAGCAAAGCACAATACATTGCTATGTGTAGAAGCAAAGATATACGCGATTTCAGAATGTGTTCCTAGAACAGCTGCGAGCAACTTTTTTACTCAACGTTAACAACACATCTGAAGCTCAATATTTCTGGGCTGAAGCGGGGAGGATTAGACAAAGTGTGCACTGTAAAGGGGAAGTCTGTGGCATTAACAGGAAGGGAGAAAAAGTACTTTCTACCCATTTTTAGTTCAGCGGTAAAACTGAAATTTCTATGGAACTGCAGCTCGGCTTGTGACTGTGGTTTTCCCGGTCACACAAAAATGCTGAAATTCGACTTATACAGTGTTTGTGCTTATTAAACTTGATGAATTCTCTCCTCTTGACGGTAGAATAGTGTGTAAAGCAAAGCACAATACATTGCTATGTGTAGAAGCAAAGATATACGCGATCTCAGAATGTGTTCCTAGAACAGCTGCGAGCAACTTTTTTACTCAACGTTAACAACACATCTGAAGCTCAATATTTCTGGGCTGAAGCGGGGAGGATTAGACAAAGTGTGCACTGTAAAGGGGAAGTCTGTGGCATTAACCGGAAGGGAGAAAAAGTACTTTCTACCCATTTTTAGTTCAGCGGTTAATCTGAAATTTCTATGGAACTGCAGCTCGGCTTGTGACTGTGGTTTTCCCGGTCACACAAAAATGCTGAAATTCGACTTATACAGTGTTTGTGCTTATTAAACTTGATGAATTCTCTCCTCTTGACGGTAGAATAGTGTGTAAAGCAAAGCACAATACATTGCTATGTGTAGAAGTGTAGAAATACGCGATTTCAGAATGTGTTCCTAGAACAGCTGCGAGCAACTTTTTTACTCAACGTTAACAACACATCTGAAGCTCAATATTTCTGGGCTGAAGCGGGGAGGATTAGACAAAGTGTGCACTGTAAAGGGGAAGTCTGTGGCATTAACAGGAAGGGAGAAAAAGTACTTTCTACCCATTTTTAGTTCAGCGGTAAAACTGAAATTTCTATGGAACTGCAGCTCGGCTTGTGACTGTGGTTTTCCCGGTCACACAAAAATGCTGAAATTCGACTTATACAGTGTTTGTGCTTATTAAACTTGATGAATTCTCTCCTCTTGACGGTAGAATAGTGTGTAAAGCAAAGCACAATACATTGCTATGTGTAGAAGCAAAGATATACGCGATTTCAGAATGTGTTCCTAGAACAGCTGCGAGCAACTTTTTTACTCAACGTTAACAACACATCTGAAGCTCAATATTTCTGGGCTGAAGCGGGGAGGATTAGACAAAGTGTGCACTGTAAAGGGGAAGTCTGTGGCATTAACAGGAAGGGAGAAAAAGTACTTTCTACCCATTTTTAGTTCAGCGGTAAAACTGAAATTTCTATGGAACTGCAGCTCGGCTTGTGACTGTGGTTTTCCCGGTCACACAAAAATGCTGAAATTCGACTTATACAGTGTTTGTGCTTATTAAACTTGATGAATTTTCTCCTCTTGACGGTAGAATAGTGTGTAAAGCAAAGCACAATACATTGCTATGTGTAGAAGCAAAGATATACGCGATTTCAGAATGTGTTCCTAGAACAGCTGCGAGCAACTTTTTTACTCAACGTTAACAACACATCTGAAGCTCAATATTTCTGGGCTGAAGCGGGGAGGATTAGACAAAGTGTGCACTGTAAAGGGGAAGTCTGTGGCATTAACAGGAAGGGAGAAAAAGTACTTTCTACCCATTTTTAGTTCAGCGGTAAAACTGAAATTTCTATGGAACTGCAGCTCGGCTTGTGACTGTGGTTTTCCCGGTCACACAAAAATGCTGAAATTCGACTTATACAGTGTTTGTGCTTATTAAACTTGATGAATTCTCTCCTCTTGACGGTAGAATAGTGTGTAAAGCAAAGCACAATACATTGCTATGTGTAGAAGCAAAGATATACGCGATCTCAGAATGTGTTCCTAGAACAGCTGCGAGCAACTTTTTTACTCAACGTTAACAACACATCTGAAGCTCAATATTTCTGGGCTGAAGCGGGGAGGATTAGACAAAGTGTGCACTGTAAAGGGGAAGTCTGTGGCATTAACCGGAAGGGAGAAAAAGTACTTTCTACCCATTTTTAGTTCAGCGGTTAATCTGAAATTTCTATGGAACTGCAGCTCGGCTTGTGACTGTGGTTTTCCCGGTCACACAAAAATGCTGAAATTCGACTTATACAGTGTTTGTGCTTATTAAACTTGATGAATTCTCTCCTCTTGACGGTAGAATAGTGTGTAAAGCAAAGCACAATACATTGCTATGTGTAGAAGTGTAGAAATACGCGATTTCAGAATGTGTTCCTAGAACAGCTGCGAGCAACTTTTTTACTCAACGTTAACAACACATCTGAAGCTCAATATTTCTGGGCTGAAGCGGGGAGGATTAGACAAAGTGTGCACTGTAAAGGGGAAGTCTGTGGCATTAACAGGAAGGGAGAAAAAGTACTTTCTACCCATTTTTAGTTCAGCGGTAAAACTGAAATTTCTATGGAACTGCAGCTCGGCTTGTGACTGTGGTTTTCCCGGTCACACAAAAATGCTGAAATTCGACTTATACAGTGTTTGTGCTTATTAAACTTGATGAATTCTCTCCTCTTGACGGTAGAATAGTGTGTAAAGCAAAGCACAATACATTGCTATGTGTAGAAGTGTAGAAATACGCGATTTCAGAATGTGTTCCTAGAACAGCTGCGAGCAACTTTTTTACTCAACGTTAACAACACATCTGAAGCTCAATATTTCTGGGCTGAAGCGGGGAGGATTAGACAAAGTGTGCACTGTAAAGGGGAAGTCTGTGGCATTAACAGGAAGGGAGAAAAAGTACTTTCTACCCATTTTTAGTTCAGCGGTAAAACTGAAATTTCTATGGAACTGCAGCTCGGCTTGTGACTGTGGTTTTCCCGGTCACACAAAAATGCTGAAATTCGACTTATACAGTGTTTGTGCTTATTAAACTTGATGAATTCTCTCCTCTTGACGGTAGAATAGTGTGTAAAGCAAAGCACAATACATTGCTATGTGTAGAAGCAAAGATATACGCGATTTCAGAATGTGTTCCTAGAACAGCTGCGAGCAACTTTTTTACTCAACGTTAACAACACATCTGAAGCTCAATATTTCTGGGCTGAAGCGGGGAGGATTAGACAAAGTGTGCACTGTAAAGGGGAAGTCTGTGGCATTAACCGGAAGGGAGAAAAAGTACTTTCTACCCATTTTTAGTTCAGCGGTTAATCTGAAATTTCTATGGAACTGCAGCTCGGCTTGTGACTGTGGTTTTCCCGGTCACACAAAAATGCTGAAATTCGACTTATACAGTGTTTGTGCTTATTAAACTTGATGAATTCTCTCCTCTTGACGGTAGAATAGTGTGTAAAGCAAAGCACAATACATTGCTATGTGTAGAAGCAAAGATATACGCGATTTCAGAATGTGTTCCTAGAACAGCTGCGAGCAACTTTTTTACTCAACGTTAACAACACATCTGAAGCTCAATATTTCTGGGCTGAAGCGGGGAGGATTAGACAAAGTGTGCACTGTAAAGGGGAAGTCTGTGGCATTAACAGGAAGGGAGAAAAAGTACTTTCTACCCATTTTTAGTTCAGCGGTAAAACTGAAATTTCTATGGAACTGCAGCTCGGCTTGTGACTGTGGTTTTCCCGGTCACACAAAAATGCTGAAATTCGACTTATACAGTGTTTGTGCTTATTAAACTTGATGAATTTTCTCCTCTTGACGGTAGAATAGTGTGTAAAGCAAAGCACAATACATTGCTATGTGTAGAAGCAAAGATATACGCGATTTCAGAATGTGTTCCTAGAACAGCTGCGAGCAACTTTTTTACTCAACGTTAACAACACATCTGAAGCTCAATATTTCTGGGCTGAAGCGGGGAGGATTAGACAAAGTGTGCACTGTAAAGGGGAAGTCTGTGGCATTAACAGGAAGGGAGAAAAAGTACTTTCTACCCATTTTTAGTTCAGCGGTAAAACTGAAATTTCTATGGAACTGCAGCTCGGCTTGTGACTGTGGTTTTCCCGGTCACACAAAAATGCTGAAATTCGACTTATACAGTGTTTGTGCTTATTAAACTTGATGAATTCTCTCCTCTTGACGGTAGAATAGTGTGTAAAGCAAAGCACAATACATTGCTATGTGTAGAAGCAAAGATATACGCGATCTCAGAATGTGTTCCTAGAACAGCTGCGAGCAACTTTTTTACTCAACGTTAACAACACATCTGAAGCTCAATATTTCTGGGCTGAAGCGGGGAGGATTAGACAAAGTGTGCACTGTAAATGGGAAGTCTGTGGCATTAACAGGAAGGGAGAAAAAGTACTTTCTACCCATTTTTAGTTCAGCGGTAAAACTGAAATTTCTATGGAACTGCAGCTCTGCTTTGACTGTGGTTTTCCCGGTCACACAAAAATGCTGAAATTCGACTTATACAGTGTTTGTGCTTATTAAACTTGATGAATTCTCTCCTCTTGACGGTAGAATAGTGTGTAAAGCAAAGCACAATACATTGCTATGTGTAGAAGTGTAGAAATACGCGATTTCAGAATGTGTTCCTAGAACAGCTGCGAGCAACTTTTTTACTCAACGTTAACAACACATCTGAAGCTCAATATTTCTGGGCTGAAGCGGGGAGGATTAGACAAAGTGTGCACTGTAAAGGGGAAGTCTGTGGCATTAACAGGAAGGGAGAAAAAGTACTTTCTACCCATTTTTAGTTCAGCGGTAAAACTGAAATTTCTATGGAACTGCAGCTCGGCTTGTGACTGTGGTTTTCCCGGTCACACAAAAATGCTGAAATTCGACTTATACAGTGTTTGTGCTTATTAAACTTGATGAATTCTCTCCTCTTGACGGTAGAATAGTGTGTAAAGCAAAGCACAATACATTGCTATGTGTAGAAGTGTAGAAATACGCGATTTCAGAATGTGTTCCTAGAACAGCTGCGAGCAACTTTTTTACTCAACGTTAACAACACATCTGAAGCTCAATATTTCTGGGCTGAAGCGGGGAGGATTAGACAAAGTGTGCACTGTAAAGGGGAAGTCTGTGGCATTAACAGGAAGGGAGAAAAAGTACTTTCTACCCATTTTTAGTTCAGCGGTAAAACTGAAATTTCTATGGAACTGCAGCTCGGCTTGTGACTGTGGTTTTCCCGGTCACACAAAAATGCTGAAATTCGACTTATACAGTGTTTGTGCTTATTAAACTTGATGAATTCTCTCCTCTTGACGGTAGAATAGTGTGTAAAGCAAAGCACAATACATTGCTATGTGTAGAAGCAAAGATATACGCGATTTCAGAATGTGTTCCTAGAACAGCTGCGAGCAACTTTTTTACTCAACGTTAACAACACATCTGAAGCTCAATATTTCTGGGCTGAAGCGGGGAGGATTAGACAAAGTGTGCACTGTAAAGGGGAAGTCTGTGGCATTAACCGGAAGGGAGAAAAAGTACTTTCTACCCATTTTTAGTTCAGCGGTTAATCTGAAATTTCTATGGAACTGCAGCTCGGCTTGTGACTGTGGTTTTCCCGGTCACACAAAAATGCTGAAATTCGACTTATACAGTGTTTGTGCTTATTAAACTTGATGAATTCTCTCCTCTTGACGGTAGAATAGTGTGTAAAGCAAAGCACAATACATTGCTATGTGTAGAAGCAAAGATATACGCGATTTCAGAATGTGTTCCTAGAACAGCTGCGAGCAACTTTTTTACTCAACGTTAACAACACATCTGAAGCTCAATATTTCTGGGCTGAAGCGGGGAGGATTAGACAAAGTGTGCACTGTAAAGGGGAAGTCTGTGGCATTAACAGGAAGGGAGAAAAAGTACTTTCTACCCATTTTTAGTTCAGCGGTAAAACTGAAATTTCTATGGAACTGCAGCTCGGCTTGTGACTGTGGTTTTCCCGGTCACACAAAAATGCTGAAATTCGACTTATACAGTGTTTGTGCTTATTAAACTTGATGAATTTTCTCCTCTTGACGGTAGAATAGTGTGTAAAGCAAAGCACAATACATTGCTATGTGTAGAAGCAAAGATATACGCGATTTCAGAATGTGTTCCTAGAACAGCTGCGAGCAACTTTTTTACTCAACGTTAACAACACATCTGAAGCTCAATATTTCTGGGCTGAAGCGGGGAGGATTAGACAAAGTGTGCACTGTAAAGGGGAAGTCTGTGGCATTAACAGGAAGGGAGAAAAAGTACTTTCTACCCATTTTTAGTTCAGCGGTAAAACTGAAATTTCTATGGAACTGCAGCTCGGCTTGTGACTGTGGTTTTCCCGGTCACACAAAAATGCTGAAATTCGACTTATACAGTGTTTGTGCTTATTAAACTTGATGAATTCTCTCCTCTTGACGGTAGAATAGTGTGTAAAGCAAAGCACAATACATTGCTATGTGTAGAAGCAAAGATATACGCGATCTCAGAATGTGTTCCTAGAACAGCTGCGAGCAACTTTTTTACTCAACGTTAACAACACATCTGAAGCTCAATATTTCTGGGCTGAAGCGGGGAGGATTAGACAAAGTGTGCACTGTAAATGGGAAGTCTGTGGCATTAACAGGAAGGGAGAAAAAGTACTTTCTACCCATTTTTAGTTCAGCGGTAAAACTGAAATTTCTATGGAACTGCAGCTCTGCTTTGACTGTGGTTTTCCCGGTCACACAAAAATGCTGAAATTCGACTTATACAGTGTTTGTGCTTATTAAACTTGATGAATTCTCTCCTCTTGACGGTAGAATAGTGTGTAAAGCAAAGCACAATACATTGCTATGTGTAGAAGTGTAGAAATACGCGATTTCAGAATGTGTTCCTAGAACAGCTGCGAGCAACTTTTTTACTCAACGTTAACAACACATCTGAAGCTCAATATTTCTGGGCTGAAGCGGGGAGGATTAGACAAAGTGTGCACTGTAAAGGGGAAGTCTGTGGCATTAACAGGAAGGGAGAAAAAGTACTTTCTACCCATTTTTAGTTCAGCGGTAAAACTGAAATTTCTATGGAACTGCAGCTCGGCTTGTGACTGTGGTTTTCCCGGTCACACAAAAATGCTGAAATTCGACTTATACAGTGTTTGTGCTTATTAAACTTGATGAATTCTCTCCTCTTGACGGTAGAATAGTGTGTAAAGCAAAGCACAATACATTGCTATGTGTAGAAGTGTAGAAATACGCGATTTCAGAATGTGTTCCTAGAACAGCTGCGAGCAACTTTTTTACTCAACGTTAACAACACATCTGAAGCTCAATATTTCTGGGCTGAAGCGGGGAGGATTAGACAAAGTGTGCACTGTAAAGGGGAAGTCTGTGGCATTAACAGGAAGGGAGAAAAAGTACTTTCTACCCATTTTTAGTTCAGCGGTAAAACTGAAATTTCTATGGAACTGCAGCTCGGCTTGTGACTGTGGTTTTCCCGGTCACACAAAAATGCTGAAATTCGACTTATACAGTGTTTGTGCTTATTAAACTTGATGAATTCTCTCCTCTTGACGGTAGAATAGTGTGTAAAGCAAAGCACAATACATTGCTATGTGTAGAAGCAAAGATATACGCGATTTCAGAATGTGTTCCTAGAACAGCTGCGAGCAACTTTTTTACTCAACGTTAACAACACATCTGAAGCTCAATATTTCTGGGCTGAAGCGGGGAGGATTAGACAAAGTGTGCACTGTAAAGGGGAAGTCTGTGGCATTAACCGGAAGGGAGAAAAAGTACTTTCTACCCATTTTTAGTTCAGCGGTTAATCTGAAATTTCTATGGAACTGCAGCTCGGCTTGTGACTGTGGTTTTCCCGGTCACACAAAAATGCTGAAATTCGACTTATACAGTGTTTGTGCTTATTAAACTTGATGAATTCTCTCCTCTTGACGGTAGAATAGTGTGTAAAGCAAAGCACAATACATTGCTATGTGTAGAAGCAAAGATATACGCGATTTCAGAATGTGTTCCTAGAACAGCTGCGAGCAACTTTTTTACTCAACGTTAACAACACATCTGAAGCTCAATATTTCTGTGCTGAAGCGGGGAGGATTAGACAAAGTGTGCACTGTAAAGGGGAAGTCTGTGGCATTAACAGGAAGGGAGAAAAAGTACTTTCTACCCATTTTTAGTTCAGCGGTAAAACTGAAATTTCTATGGAACTGCAGCTCGGCTTGTGACTGTGGTTTTCCCGGTCACACAAAAATGCTGAAATTCGACTTATACAGTGTTTGTGCTTATTAAACTTGATGAATTTTCTCCTCTTGACGGTAGAATAGTGTGTAAAGCAAAGCACAATACATTGCTATGTGTAGAAGCAAAGATATACGCGATTTCAGAATGTGTTCCTAGAACAGCTGCGAGCAACTTTTTTACTCAACGTTAACAACACATCTGAAGCTCAATATTTCTGGGCTGAAGCGGGGAGGATTAGACAAAGTGTGCACTGTAAAGGGGAAGTCTGTGGCATTAACAGGAAGGGAGAAAAAGTACTTTCTACCCATTTTTAGTTCAGCGGTAAAACTGAAATTTCTATGGAACTGCAGCTCGGCTTGTGACTGTGGTTTTCCCGGTCACACAAAAATGCTGAAATTCGACTTATACAGTGTTTGTGCTTATTAAACTTGATGAATTCTCTCCTCTTGACGGTAGAATAGTGTGTAAAGCAAAGCACAATACATTGCTATGTGTAGAAGCAAAGATATACGCGATCTCAGAATGTGTTCCTAGAACAGCTGCGAGCAACTTTTTTACTCAACGTTAACAACACATCTGAAGCTCAATATTTCTGGGCTGAAGCGGGGAGGATTAGACAAAGTGTGCACTGTAAATGGGAAGTCTGTGGCATTAACAGGAAGGGAGAAAAAGTACTTTCTACCCATTTTTAGTTCAGCGGTAAAACTGAAATTTCTATGGAACTGCAGCTCTGCTTTGACTGTGGTTTTCCCGGTCACACAAAAATGCTGAAATTCGACTTATACAGTGTTTGTGCTTATTAAACTTGATGAATTCTCTCCTCTTGACGGTAGAATAGTGTGTAAAGCAAAGCACAATACATTGCTATGTGTAGAAGTGTAGAAATACGCGATTTCAGAATGTGTTCCTAGAACAGCTGCGAGCAACTTTTTTACTCAACGTTAACAACACATCTGAAGCTCAATATTTCTGGGCTGAAGCGGGGAGGATTAGACAAAGTGTGCACTGTAAAGGGGAAGTCTGTGGCATTAACAGGAAGGGAGAAAAAGTACTTTCTACCCATTTTTAGTTCAGCGGTAAAACTGAAATTTCTATGGAACTGCAGCTCGGCTTGTGACTGTGGTTTTCCCGGTCACACAAAAATGCTGAAATTCGACTTATACAGTGTTTGTGCTTATTAAACTTGATGAATTCTCTCCTCTTGACGGTAGAATAGTGTGTAAAGCAAAGCACAATACATTGCTATGTGTAGAAGTGTAGAAATACGCGATTTCAGAATGTGTTCCTAGAACAGCTGCGAGCAACTTTTTTACTCAACGTTAACAACACATCTGAAGCTCAATATTTCTGGGCTGAAGCGGGGAGGATTAGACAAAGTGTGCACTGTAAAGGGGAAGTCTGTGGCATTAACAGGAAGGGAGAAAAAGTACTTTCTACCCATTTTTAGTTCAGCGGTAAAACTGAAATTTCTATGGAACTGCAGCTCGGCTTGTGACTGTGGTTTTCCCGGTCACACAAAAATGCTGAAATTCGACTTATACAGTGTTTGTGCTTATTAAACTTGATGAATTCTCTCCTCTTGACGGTAGAATAGTGTGTAAAGCAAAGCACAATACATTGCTATGTGTAGAAGCAAAGATATACGCGATTTCAGAATGTGTTCCTAGAACAGCTGCGAGCAACTTTTTTACTCAACGTTAACAACACATCTGAAGCTCAATATTTCTGGGCTGAAGCGGGGAGGATTAGACAAAGTGTGCACTGTAAAGGGGAAGTCTGTGGCATTAACCGGAAGGGAGAAAAAGTACTTTCTACCCATTTTTAGTTCAGCGGTTAATCTGAAATTTCTATGGAACTGCAGCTCGGCTTGTGACTGTGGTTTTCCCGGTCACACAAAAATGCTGAAATTCGACTTATACAGTGTTTGTGCTTATTAAACTTGATGAATTCTCTCCTCTTGACGGTAGAATAGTGTGTAAAGCAAAGCACAATACATTGCTATGTGTAGAAGCAAAGATATACGCGATTTCAGAATGTGTTCCTAGAACAGCTGCGAGCAACTTTTTTACTCAACGTTAACAACACATCTGAAGCTCAATATTTCTGTGCTGAAGCGGGGAGGATTAGACAAAGTGTGCACTGTAAAGGGGAAGTCTGTGGCATTAACAGGAAGGGAGAAAAAGTACTTTCTACCCATTTTTAGTTCAGCGGTAAAACTGAAATTTCTATGGAACTGCAGCTCGGCTTGTGACTGTGGTTTTCCCGGTCACACAAAAATGCTGAAATTCGACTTATACAGTGTTTGTGCTTATTAAACTTGATGAATTTTCTCCTCTTGACGGTAGAATAGTGTGTAAAGCAAAGCACAATACATTGCTATGTGTAGAAGCAAAGATATACGCGATTTCAGAATGTGTTCCTAGAACAGCTGCGAGCAACTTTTTTACTCAACGTTAACAACACATCTGAAGCTCAATATTTCTGGGCTGAAGCGGGGAGGATTAGACAAAGTGTGCACTGTAAAGGGGAAGTCTGTGGCATTAACAGGAAGGGAGAAAAAGTACTTTCTACCCATTTTTAGTTCAGCGGTAAAACTGAAATTTCTATGGAACTGCAGCTCGGCTTGTGACTGTGGTTTTCCCGGTCACACAAAAATGCTGAAATTCGACTTATACAGTGTTTGTGCTTATTAAACTTGATGAATTTTCTCCTCTTGACGGTAGAATAGTGTGTAAAGCAAAGCACAATACATTGCTATGTGTAGAAGCAAAGATATACGCGATTTCAGAATGTGTTCCTAGAACAGCTGCGAGCAACTTTTTTACTCAACGTTAACAACACATCTGAAGCTCAATATTTCTGGGCTGAAGCGGGGAGGATTAGACAAAGTGTGCACTGTAAAGGGGAAGTCTGTGGCATTAACAGGAAGGGAGAAAAAGTACTTTCTACCCATTTTTAGTTCAGCGGTAAAACTGAAATTTCTATGGAACTGCAGCTCGGCTTGTGACTGTGGTTTTCCCGGTCACACAAAAATGCTGAAATTCGACTTATACAGTGTTTGTGCTTATTAAACTTGATGAATTCTCTCCTCTTGACGGTAGAATAGTGTGTAAAGCAAAGCACAATACATTGCTATGTGTAGAAGCAAAGATATACGCGATCTCAGAATGTGTTCCTAGAACAGCTGCGAGCAACTTTTTTACTCAACGTTAACAACACATCTGAAGCTCAATATTTCTGGGCTGAAGCGGGGAGGATTAGACAAAGTGTGCACTGTAAATGGGAAGTCTGTGGCATTAACAGGAAGGGAGAAAAAGTACTTTCTACCCATTTTTAGTTCAGCGGTAAAACTGAAATTTCTATGGAACTGCAGCTCTGCTTTGACTGTGGTTTTCCCGGTCACACAAAAATGCTGAAATTCGACTTATACAGTGTTTGTGCTTATTAAACTTGATGAATTCTCTCCTCTTGACGGTAGAATAGTGTGTAAAGCAAAGCACAATACATTGCTATGTGTAGAAGTGTAGAAATACGCGATTTCAGAATGTGTTCCTAGAACAGCTGCGAGCAACTTTTTTACTCAACGTTAACAACACATCTGAAGCTCAATATTTCTGGGCTGAAGCGGGGAGGATTAGACAAAGTGTGCACTGTAAAGGGGAAGTCTGTGGCATTAACAGGAAGGGAGAAAAAGTACTTTCTACCCATTTTTAGTTCAGCGGTAAAACTGAAATTTCTATGGAACTGCAGCTCGGCTTGTGACTGTGGTTTTCCCGGTCACACAAAAATGCTGAAATTCGACTTATACAGTGTTTGTGCTTATTAAACTTGATGAATTCTCTCCTCTTGACGGTAGAATAGTGTGTAAAGCAAAGCACAATACATTGCTATGTGTAGAAGTGTAGAAATACGCGATTTCAGAATGTGTTCCTAGAACAGCTGCGAGCAACTTTTTTACTCAACGTTAACAACACATCTGAAGCTCAATATTTCTGGGCTGAAGCGGGGAGGATTAGACAAAGTGTGCACTGTAAAGGGGAAGTCTGTGGCATTAACAGGAAGGGAGAAAAAGTACTTTCTACCCATTTTTAGTTCAGCGGTAAAACTGAAATTTCTATGGAACTGCAGCTCGGCTTGTGACTGTGGTTTTCCCGGTCACACAAAAATGCTGAAATTCGACTTATACAGTGTTTGTGCTTATTAAACTTGATGAATTCTCTCCTCTTGACGGTAGAATAGTGTGTAAAGCAAAGCACA
Organism: Ascaphus truei; assembly: GCF_040206685.1. Taxonomy (NCBI): domain Eukaryota; kingdom Metazoa; phylum Chordata; class Amphibia; order Anura; family Ascaphidae; genus Ascaphus; species Ascaphus truei. The sequence goes on from NC_134488.1 coordinate 136,596, forward strand.
ATACATTGCTATGTGTAGAAGCAAAGATATACGCGATTTCAGAATGTGTTCCTAGAACAGCTGCGAGCAACTTTTTTACTCAACGTTAACAACACATCTGAAGCTCAATATTTCTGGGCTGAAGCGGGGAGGATTAGACAAAGTGTGCACTGTAAAGGGGAAGTCTGTGGCATTAACCGGAAGGGAGAAAAAGTACTTTCTACCCATTTTTAGTTCAGCGGTTAATCTGAAATTTCTATGGAACTGCAGCTCGGCTTGTGACTGTGGTTTTCCCGGTCACACAAAAATGCTGAAATTCGACTTATACAGTGTTTGTGCTTATTAAACTTGATGAATTCTCTCCTCTTGACGGTAGAATAGTGTGTAAAGCAAAGCACAATACATTGCTATGTGTAGAAGCAAAGATATACGCGATTTCAGAATGTGTTCCTAGAACAGCTGCGAGCAACTTTTTTACTCAACGTTAACAACACATCTGAAGCTCAATATTTCTGTGCTGAAGCGGGGAGGATTAGACAAAGTGTGCACTGTAAAGGGGAAGTCTGTGGCATTAACAGGAAGGGAGAAAAAGTACTTTCTACCCATTTTTAGTTCAGCGGTAAAACTGAAATTTCTATGGAACTGCAGCTCGGCTTGTGACTGTGGTTTTCCCGGTCACACAAAAATGCTGAAATTCGACTTATACAGTGTTTGTGCTTATTAAACTTGATGAATTTTCTCCTCTTGACGGTAGAATAGTGTGTAAAGCAAAGCACAATACATTGCTATGTGTAGAAGCAAAGATATACGCGATTTCAGAATGTGTTCCTAGAACAGCTGCGAGCAACTTTTTTACTCAACGTTAACAACACATCTGAAGCTCAATATTTCTGGGCTGAAGCGGGGAGGATTAGACAAAGTGTGCACTGTAAAGGGGAAGTCTGTGGCATTAACAGGAAGGGAGAAAAAGTACTTTCTACCCATTTTTAGTTCAGCGGTAAAACTGAAATTTCTATGGAACTGCAGCTCGGCTTGTGACTGTGGTTTTCCCGGTCACACAAAAATGCTGAAATTCGACTTATACAGTGTTTGTGCTTATTAAACTTGATGAATTCTCTCCTCTTGACGGTAGAATAGTGTGTAAAGCAAAGCACAATACATTGCTATGTGTAGAAGCAAAGATATACGCGATCTCAGAATGTGTTCCTAGAACAGCTGCGAGCAACTTTTTTACTCAACGTTAACAACACATCTGAAGCTCAATATTTCTGGGCTGAAGCGGGGAGGATTAGACAAAGTGTGCACTGTAAATGGGAAGTCTGTGGCATTAACAGGAAGGGAGAAAAAGTACTTTCTACCCATTTTTAGTTCAGCGGTAAAACTGAAATTTCTATGGAACTGCAGCTCTTCTTTGACTGTGGTTTTCCCGGTCACACAAAAATGCTGAAATTCGACTTATACAGTGTTTGTGCTTATTAAACTTGATGAATTCTCTCCTCTTGACGGTAGAATAGTGTGTAAAGCAAAGCACAATACATTGCTATGTGTAGAAGTGTAGAAATACGCGATTTCAGAATGTGTTCCTAGAACAGCTGCGAGCAACTTTTTTACTCAACGTTAACAACACATCTGAAGCTCAATATTTCTGGGCTGAAGCGGGGAGGATTAGACAAAGTGTGCACTGTAAAGGGGAAGTCTGTGGCATTAACAGGAAGGGAGAAAAAGTACTTTCTACCCATTTTTAGTTCAGCGGTAAAACTGAAATTTCTATGGAACTGCAGCTCGGCTTGTGACTGTGGTTTTCCCGGTCACACAAAAATGCTGAAATTCGACTTATACAGTGTTTGTGCTTATTAAACTTGATGAATTCTCTCCTCTTGACGGTAGAATAGTGTGTAAAGCAAAGCACAATACATTGCTATGTGTAGAAGCAAAGATATACGCGATTTCAGAATGTGTTCCTAGAACAGCTGCGAGCAACTTTTTTACTCAACGTTAACAACACATCTGAAGCTCAATATTTCTGGGCTGAAGCGGGGAGGATTAGACAAAGTGTGCACTGTAAAGGGGAAGTCTGTGGCATTAACCGGAAGGGAGAAAAAGTACTTTCTACCCATTTTTAGTTCAGCGGTTAATCTGAAATTTCTATGGAACTGCAGCTCGTCTTGTGACTGTGGTTTTCCCGGTCACACAAAAATGCTGAAATTCGACTTATACAGTGTTTGTGCTTATTAAACTTGATGAATTCTCTCCTCTTGACGGTAGAATAGTGTGTAAAGCAAAGCACAATACATTGCTATGTGTAGAAGTGTAGAAATACGCGATTTCAGAATGTGTTCCTAGAACAGCTGCGAGCAACTTTTTTACTCAACGTTAACAACACATCTGAAGCTCAATATTTCTGGGCTGAAGCGGGGAGGATTAGACAAAGTGTGCACTGTAAAGGGGAAGTCTGTGGCATTAACAGGAAGGGAGAAAAAGTACTTTCTACCCATTTTTAGTTCAGCGGTAAAACTGAAATTTCTATGGAACTGCAGCTCGGCTTGTGACTGTGGTTTTCCCGGTCACACAAAAATGCTGAAATTCGACTTATACAGTGTTTGTGCTTATTAAACTTGATGAATTCTCTCCTCTTGACGGTAGAATAGTGTGTAAAGCAAAGCACAATACATTGCTATGTGTAGAAGTGTAGAAATACGCGATTTCAGAATGTGTTCCTAGAACAGCTGCGAGCAACTTTTTTACTCAACGTTAACAACACATCTGAAGCTCAATATTTCTGGGCTGAAGCGGGGAGGATTAGACAAAGTGTGCACTGTAAAGGGGAAGTCTGTGGCATTAACAGGAAGGGAGAAAAAGTACTTTCTACCCATTTTTAGTTCAGCGGTAAAACTGAAATTTCTATGGAACTGCAGCTCGGCTTGTGACTGTGGTTTTCCCGGTCACACAAAAATGCTGAAATTCGACTTATACAGTGTTTGTGCTTATTAAACTTGATGAATTCTCTCCTCTTGACGGTAGAATAGTGTGTAAAGCAAAGCACAATACATTGCTATGTGTAGAAGCAAAGATATACGCGATTTCAGAATGTGTTCCTAGAACAGCTGCGAGCAACTTTTTTACTCAACGTTAACAACACATCTGAAGCTCAATATTTCTGGGCTGAAGCGGGGAGGATTAGACAAAGTGTGCACTGTAAAGGGGAAGTCTGTGGCATTAACCGGAAGGGAGAAAAAGTACTTTCTACCCATTTTTAGTTCAGCGGTTAATCTGAAATTTCTATGGAACTGCAGCTCGGCTTGTGACTGTGGTTTTCCCGGTCACACAAAAATGCTGAAATTCGACTTATACAGTGTTTGTGCTTATTAAACTTGATGAATTCTCTCCTCTTGACGGTAGAATAGTGTGTAAAGCAAAGCACAATACATTGCTATGTGTAGAAGCAAAGATATACGCGATTTCAGAATGTGTTCCTAGAACAGCTGCGAGCAACTTTTTTACTCAACGTTAACAACACATCTGAAGCTCAATATTTCTGTGCTGAAGCGGGGAGGATTAGACAAAGTGTGCACTGTAAAGGGGAAGTCTGTGGCATTAACAGGAAGGGAGAAAAAGTACTTTCTACCCATTTTTAGTTCAGCGGTAAAACTGAAATTTCTATGGAACTGCAGCTCGGCTTGTGACTGTGGTTTTCCCGGTCACACAAAAATGCTGAAATTCGACTTATACAGTGTTTGTGCTTATTAAACTTGATGAATTTTCTCCTCTTGACGGTAGAATAGTGTGTAAAGCAAAGCACAATACATTGCTATGTGTAGAAGCAAAGATATACGCGATTTCAGAATGTGTTCCTAGAACAGCTGCGAGCAACTTTTTTACTCAACGTTAACAACACATCTGAAGCTCAATATTTCTGGGCTGAAGCGGGGAGGATTAGACAAAGTGTGCACTGTAAAGGGGAAGTCTGTGGCATTAACAGGAAGGGAGAAAAAGTACTTTCTACCCATTTTTAGTTCAGCGGTAAAACTGAAATTTCTATGGAACTGCAGCTCGGCTTGTGACTGTGGTTTTCCCGGTCACACAAAAATGCTGAAATTCGACTTATACAGTGTTTGTGCTTATTAAACTTGATGAATTCTCTCCTCTTGACGGTAGAATAGTGTGTAAAGCAAAGCACAATACATTGCTATGTGTAGAAGCAAAGATATACGCGATCTCAGAATGTGTTCCTAGAACAGCTGCGAGCAACTTTTTTACTCAACGTTAACAACACATCTGAAGCTCAATATTTCTGGGCTGAAGCGGGGAGGATTAGACAAAGTGTGCACTGTAAATGGGAAGTCTGTGGCATTAACAGGAAGGGAGAAAAAGTACTTTCTACCCATTTTTAGTTCAGCGGTAAAACTGAAATTTCTATGGAACTGCAGCTCTTCTTTGACTGTGGTTTTCCCGGTCACACAAAAATGCTGAAATTCGACTTATACAGTGTTTGTGCTTATTAAACTTGATGAATTCTCTCCTCTTGACGGTAGAATAGTGTGTAAAGCAAAGCACAATACATTGCTATGTGTAGAAGTGTAGAAATACGCGATTTCAGAATGTGTTCCTAGAACAGCTGCGAGCAACTTTTTTACTCAACGTTAACAACACATCTGAAGCTCAATATTTCTGGGCTGAAGCGGGGAGGATTAGACAAAGTGTGCACTGTAAAGGGGAAGTCTGTGGCATTAACAGGAAGGGAGAAAAAGTACTTTCTACCCATTTTTAGTTCAGCGGTAAAACTGAAATTTCTATGGAACTGCAGCTCGGCTTGTGACTGTGGTTTTCCCGGTCACACAAAAATGCTGAAATTCGACTTATACAGTGTTTGTGCTTATTAAACTTGATGAATTCTCTCCTCTTGACGGTAGAATAGTGTGTAAAGCAAAGCACAATACATTGCTATGTGTAGAAGCAAAGATATACGCGATTTCAGAATGTGTTCCTAGAACAGCTGCGAGCAACTTTTTTACTCAACGTTAACAACACATCTGAAGCTCAATATTTCTGGGCTGAAGCGGGGAGGATTAGACAAAGTGTGCACTGTAAAGGGGAAGTCTGTGGCATTAACCGGAAGGGAGAAAAAGTACTTTCTACCCATTTTTAGTTCAGCGGTTAATCTGAAATTTCTATGGAACTGCAGCTCGTCTTGTGACTGTGGTTTTCCCGGTCACACAAAAATGCTGAAATTCGACTTATACAGTGTTTGTGCTTATTAAACTTGATGAATTCTCTCCTCTTGACGGTAGAATAGTGTGTAAAGCAAAGCACAATACATTGCTATGTGTAGAAGCAAAGATATACGCGATTTCAGAATGTGTTCCTAGAACAGCTGCGAGCAACTTTTTTACTCAACGTTAACAACACATCTGAAGCTCAATATTTCTGGGCTGAAGCGGGGAGGATTAGACAAAGTGTGCACTGTAAAGGGGAAGTCTGTGGCATTAACCGGAAGGGAGAAAAAGTACTTTCTACCCATTTTTAGTTCAGCGGTTAATCTGAAATTTCTATGGAACTGCAGCTCGGCTTGTGACTGTGGTTTTCCCGGTCACACAAAAATGCTGAAATTCGACTTATACAGTGTTTGTGCTTATTAAACTTGATGAATTCTCTCCTCTTGACGGTAGAATAGTGTGTAAAGCAAAGCACAATACATTGCTATGTGTAGAAGCAAAGATATACGCGATTTCAGAATGTGTTCCTAGAACAGCTGCGAGCAACTTTTTTACTCAACGTTAACAACACATCTGAAGCTCAATATTTCTGGGCTGAAGCGGGGAGGATTAGACAAAGTGTGCACTGTAAAGGGGAAGTCTGTGGCATTAACAGGAAGGGAGAAAAAGTACTTTCTACCCATTTTTAGTTCAGCGGTAAAACTGAAATTTCTATGGAACTGCAGCTCGGCTTGAGACTGTGGTTTTCCCGGTCACACAAAAATGCTGAAATTCGACTTATACAGTGTTTGTGCTTATTAAACTTGATGAATTCTCTCCTCTTGACGGTAGAATAGTGTGTAAAGCAAAGCACAATACATTGCTATGTGTAGAAGCAAAGATATACGCGATTTCAGAATGTGTTCCTAGAACAGCTGCGAGCAACTTTTTTACTCAACGTTAACAACACATCTGAAGCTCAATATTTCTGGGCTGAAGCGGGGAGGATTAGACAAAGTGTGCACTGTAAAGGGGAAGTCTGTGGCATTAACCGGAAGGGAGAAAAAGTACTTTCTACCCATTTTTAGTTCAGCGGTTAATCTGAAATTTCTATGGAACTGCAGCTCGGCTTGTGACTGTGGTTTTCCCGGTCACACAAAAATGCTGAAATTCGACTTATACAGTGTTTGTGCTTATTAAACTTGATGAATTCTCTCCTCTTGACGGTAGAATAGTGTGTAAAGCAAAGCACAATACATTGCTATGTGTAGAAGCAAAGATATACGCGATTTCAGAATGTGTTCCTAGAACAGCTGCGAGCAACTTTTTTACTCAACGTTAACAACACATCTGAAGCTCAATATTTCTGGGCTGAAGCGGGGAGGATTAGACAAAGTGTGCACTGTAAAGGGGAAGTCTGTGGCATTAACAGGAAGGGAGAAAAAGTACTTTCTACCCATTTTTAGTTCAGCGGTAAAACTGAAATTTCTATGGAACTGCAGCTCGTCTTGTGACTGTGGTTTTCCCGGTCACACAAAAATGCTGAAATTCGACTTATACAGTGTTTGTGCTTATTAAACTTGATGAATTCTCTCCTCTTGACGGTAGAATAGTGTGTAAAGCAAAGCACAATACATTGCTATGTGTAGAAGTGTAGAAATACGCGATTTCAGAATGTGTTCCTAGAACAGCTGCGAGCAACTTTTTTACTCAACGTTAACAACACATCTGAAGCTCAATATTTCTGGGCTGAAGCGGGGAGGATTAGACAAAGTGTGCACTGTAAAGGGGAAGTCTGTGGCATTAACAGGAAGGGAGAAAAAGTACTTTCTACCCATTTTTAGTTCAGCGGTAAAACTGAAATTTCTATGGAACTGCAGCTCGGCTTGTGACTGTGGTTTTCCCGGTCACACAAAAATGCTGAAATTCGACTTATACAGTGTTTGTGCTTATTAAACTTGATGAATTCTCTCCTCTTGACGGTAGAATAGTGTGTAAAGCAAAGCACAATACATTGCTATGTGTAGAAGCAAAGATATACGCGATTTCAGAATGTGTTCCTAGAACAGCTGCGAGCAACTTTTTTACTCAACGTTAACAACACATCTGAAGCTCAATATTTCTGGGCTGAAGCGGGGAGGATTAGACAAAGTGTGCACTGTAAAGGGGAAGTCTGTGGCATTAACCGGAAGGGAGAAAAAGTACTTTCTACCCATTTTTAGTTCAGCGCTTAATCTGAAATTTCTATGGAACTGCAGCTCGTCTTGTGACTGTGGTTTTCCCGGTCACACAAAAATGCTGAAATTCGACTTATACAGTGTTTGTGCTTATTAAACTTGATGAATTCTCTCCTCTTGACGGTAGAATAGTGTGTAAAGCAAAGCACAATACATTGCTATGTGTAGAAGCAAAGATATACGCGATTTCAGAATGTGTTCCTAGAACAGCTGCGAGCAACTTTTTTACTCAACGTTAACAACACATCTGAAGCTCAATATTTCTGGGCTGACGCGGGGAGGATTAGACAAAGTGTGCACTGTAAAGGGGAAGTCTGTGGCATTAACCGGAAGGGAGAAAAAGTACTTTCTACCCATTTTTAGTTCAGCGGTTAATCTGAAATTTCTATGGAACTGCAGCTCGGCTTGTGACTGTGGTTTTCCCGGTCACACAAAAATGCTGAAATTCGACTTATACAGTGTTTGTGCTTATTAAACTTGATGAATTCTCTCCTCTTGACGGTAGAATAGTGTGTAAAGCAAAGCACAATACATTGCTATGTGTAGAAGCAAAGATATACGCGATTTCAGAATGTGTTCCTAGAACAGCTGCGAGCAACTTTTTTACTCAACGTTAACAACACATCTGAAGCTCAATATTTCTGGGCTGAAGCGGGGAGGATTAGACAAAGTGTGCACTGTAAAGGGGAAGTCTGTGGCATTAACAGGAAGGGAGAAAAAGTACTTTCTACCCATTTTTAGTTCAGCGGTAAAACTGAAATTTCTATGGAACTGCAGCTCGGCTTGTGACTGTGGTTTTCCCGGTCACACAAAAATGCTGAAATTCGACTTATACAGTGTTTGTGCTTATTAAACTTGATGAATTCTCTCCTCTTGACGGTAGAATAGTGTGTAAAGCAAAGCACAATACATTGCTATGTGTAGAAGTGTAGAAATACGCGATTTCAGAATGTGTTCCTAGAACAGCTGCGAGCAACTTTTTTACTCAACGTTAACAACACATCTGAAGCTCAATATTTCTGGGCTGAAGCGGGGAGGATTAGACAAAGTGTGCACTGTAAAGGGGAAGTCTGTGGCATTAACAGGAAGGGAGAAAAAGTACTTTCTACCCATTTTTAGTTCAGCGGTAAAACTGAAATTTCTATGGAACTGCAGCTCGGCTTGTGACTGTGGTTTTCCCGGTCACACAAAAATGCTGAAATTCGACTTATACAGTGTTTGTGCTTATTAAACTTGATGAATTCTCTCCTCTTGACGGTAGAATAGTGTGTAAAGCAAAGCACAATACATTGCTATGTGTAGAAGCAAAGATATACGCGATTTCAGAATGTGTTCCTAGAACAGCTGCGAGCAACTTTTTTACTCAACGTTAACAACACATCTGAAGCTCAATATTTCTGGGCTGAAGCGGGGAGGATTAGACAAAGTGTGCACTGTAAAGGGGAAGTCTGTGGCATTAACCGGAAGGGAGAAAAAGTACTTTCTACCCATTTTTAGTTCAGCGCTTAATCTGAAATTTCTATGGAACTGCAGCTCGTCTTGTGACTGTGGTTTTCCCGGTCACACAAAAATGCTGAAATTCGACTTATACAGTGTTTGTGCTTATTAAACTTGATGAATTCTCTCCTCTTGACGGTAGAATAGTGTGTAAAGCAAAGCACAATACATTGCTATGTGTAGAAGCAAAGATATACGCGATTTCAGAATGTGTTCCTAGAACAGCTGCGAGCAACTTTTTTACTCAACGTTAACAACACATCTGAAGCTCAATATTTCTGGGCTGACGCGGGGAGGATTAGACAAAGTGTGCACTGTAAAGGGGAAGTCTGTGGCATTAACAGGAAGGGAGAAAAAGTACTTTCTACCCATTTTTAGTTCAGCGGTAAAACTGAAATTTCTATGGAACTGCAGCTCGTCTTGTGACTGTGGTTTTCCCGGTCACACAAAAATGCTGAAATTCGACTTATACAGTGTTTGTGCTTATTAAACTTGATGAATTCTCACCTCTTGACGGTAGAATAGTGTGTAAAGCAAAGCACAATACATTGCTATGTGTAGAAGCAAAGATATACGCGATTTCAGAATGTGTTCCTAGAACAGCTGCGAGCAACTTTTTTACTCAACGTTAACAACACATCTGAAGCTCAATATTTCTGGGCTGAAGCGGGGAGGATTAGACAAAGTGTGCACTGTAAAGGGGAAGTCTGTGGCATTAACAGGAAGGGAGAAAAAGTACTTTCTACCCATTTTTAGTTCAGCGGTAAAACTGAAATTTCTATGGAACTGCAGCTCGGCTTGTGACTGTGTTTTTTCCGGTCACACAAAAATGCTGAAATTCGACTTATACAGTGTTTGTGCTTATTAAACTTGATGAATTCTCTCCTCTTGACGGTAGAATAGTGTGTAAAGCAAAGCACAATACATTGCTATGTGTAGAAGCAAAGATATACGCGATTTCAGAATGTGTTCCTAGAACAGCTGCGAGCAACTTTTTTACTCAACGTTAACAACACATCTGAAGCTCAATATTTCTGGGCTGAAGCGGGGAGGATTAGACAAAGTGTGCACTGTAAAGGGGAAGTCTGTGGCATTAACAGGAAGGGAGAAAAAGTACTTTCTACCCATTTTTAGTTCAGCGGTAAAACTGAAATTTCTATGGAACTGCAGCTCGGCTTGTGACTGTGGTTTTCCCGGTCACACAAAAATGCTGAAATTCGACTTATACAGTGTTTGTGCTTATTAAACTTGATGAATTCTCTCCTCTTGACGGTAGAATAGTGTGTAAAGCAAAGCACAATACATTGCTATGTGTCGAAGCAAAGATATACGCGATTTCAGAATGTGTTCCTAGAACAGCTGCGAGCAACTTTTTTACTCAACGTTAACAACACATCTGAAGCTCAATATTTCTGGGCTGAAGCGGGGAGGATTAGACAAAGTGTGCACTGTAAAGGGGAAGTCTGTGGCATTAACCGGAAGGGAGAAAAAGTACTTTCTACCCATTTTTAGTTCAGCGGTTAATCTGAAATTTCTATGGAACTGCAGCTCGTCTTGTGACTGTGGTTTTCCCGGTCACACAAAAATGCTGAAATTCGACTTATACAGTGTTTGTGCTTATTAAACTTGATGAATTCTCTCCTCTTGACGGTAGAATAGTGTGTAAAGCAAAGCACAATACATTGCTATGTGTAGAAGCAAAGATATACGCGATTTCAGAATGTGTTCCTAGAACAGCTGCGAGCAACTTTTTTACTCAACGTTAACAACACATCTGAAGCTCAATATTTCTGGGCTGAAGCGGGGAGGATTAGACAAAGTGTGCACTGTAAAGGGGAAGTCTGTGGCATTAACAGGAAGGGAGAAAAAGTACTTTCTACCCATTTTTAGTTCAGCGGTAAAACTGAAATTTCTATGGAACTGCAGCTCGTCTTGTGACTGTGGTTTTCCCGGTCACACAAAAATGCTGAAATTCGACTTATACAGTGTTTGTGCTTATTAAACTTGATGAATTCTCACCTCTTGACGGTAGAATAGTGTGTAAAGCAAAGCACAATACATTGCTATGTGTAGAAGCAAAGATATACGCGATTTCAGAATGTGTTCCTAGAACAGCTGCGAGCAACTTTTTTACTCAACGTTAACAACACATCTGAAGCTCAATATTTCTGGGCTGAAGCGGGGAGGATTAGACAAAGTGTGCACTGTAAAGGGGAAGTCTGTGGCATTAACAGGAAGGGAGAAAAAGTACTTTCTACCCATTTTTAGTTCAGCGGTAAAACTGAAATTTCTATGGAACTGCAGCTCGGCTTGTGACTGTGTTTTTTCCGGTCACACAAAAATGCTGAAATTCGACTTATACAGTGTTTGTGCTTATTAAACTTGATGAATTCTCTCCTCTTGACGGTAGAATAGTGTGTAAAGCAAAGCACAATACATTGCTATGTGTAGAAGTGTAGAAATACGCGATTTCAGAATGTGTTCCTAGAACAGCTGCGAGCAACTTTTTTACTCAACGTTAACAACACATCTGAAGCTCAATATTTCTGGGCTGAAGCGGGGAGGATTAGACAAAGTGTGCACTGTAAAGGGGAAGTCTGTGGCATTAACAGGAAGGGAGAAAAAGTACTTTCTACCCATTTTTAGTTCAGCGGTAAAACTGAAATTTCTATGGAACTGCAGCTCGGCTTGTGACTGTGGTTTTCCCGGTCACACAAAAATGCTGAAATTCGACTTATACAGTGTTTGTGCTTATTAAACTTGATGAATTCTCTCCTCTTGACGGTAGAATAGTGTGTAAAGCAAAGCACAATACATTGCTATGTGTCGAAGCAAAGATATACGCGATTTCAGAATGTGTTCCTAGAACAGCTGCGAGCAACTTTTTTACTCAACGTTAACAACACATCTGAAGCTCAATATTTCTGGGCTGAAGCGGGGAGGATTAGACAAAGTGTGCACTGTAAAGGGGAAGTCTGTGGCATTAACCGGAAGGGAGAAAAAGTACTTTCTACCCATTTTTAGTTCAGCGGTTAATCTGAAATTTCTATGGAACTGCAGCTCGTCTTGTGACTGTGGTTTTCCCGGTCACACAAAAATGCTGAAATTCGACTTATACAGTGTTTGTGCTTATTAAACTTGATGAATTCTCTCCTCTTGACGGTAGAATAGTGTGTAAAGCAAAGCACAATACATTGCTATGTGTAGAAGCAAAGATATACGCGATTTCAGAATGTGTTCCTAGAACAGCTGCGAGCAACTTTTTTACTCAACGTTAACAACACATCTGAAGCTCAATATTTCTGGGCTGAAGCGGGGAGGATTAGACAAAGTGTGCACTGTAAAGGGGAAGTCTGTGGCATTAACAGGAAGGGAGAAAAAGTACTTTCTACCCATTTTTAGTTCAGCGGTAAAACTGAAATTTCTATGGAACTGCAGCTCGTCTTGTGACTGTGGTTTTCCCGGTCACACAAAAATGCTGAAATTCGACTTATACAGTGTTTGTGCTTATTAAACTTGATGAATTCTCACCTCTTGACGGTAGAATAGTGTGTAAAGCAAAGCACAATACATTGCTATGTGTAGAAGCAAAGATATACGCGATTTCAGAATGTGTTCCTAGAACAGCTGCGAGCAACTTTTTTACTCAACGTTAACAACACATCTGAAGCTCAATATTTCTGGGCTGAAGCGGGGAGGATTAGACAAAGTGTGCACTGTAAAGGGGAAGTCTGTGGCATTAACAGGAAGGGAGAAAAAGTACTTTCTACCCATTTTTAGTTCAGCGGTAAAACTGAAATTTCTATGGAACTGCAGCTCGTCTTGTGACTGTGGTTTTCCCGGTCAAACAAAAATGCTGAAATTCGACTTATACAGTGTTTGTGCTTATTAAACTTGATGAATTCTCTCCTCTTGACGGTAGAATAGTGTGTAAAGCAAAGCACAATACATTGCTATGTGTAGAAGCAAAGATATACGCGATTTCAGAATGTGTTCCTAGAACAGCTGCGAGCAACTTTTTTACTCAACGTTAACAACACATCTGAAGCTCAATATTTCTGGGCTGAAGCGGGGAGGATTAGACAAAGTGTGCACTGTAAAGGGGAAGTCTGTGGCATTAACAGGAAGGGAGAAAAAGTACTTTCTACCCATTTTTAGTTCAGCGGTAAAACTGAAATTTCTATGGAACTGCAGCTCGTCTTGTGACTGTGGTTTTCCCGGTCACACAAAAATGCTGAAATTCGACTTATACAGTGTTTGTGCTTATTAAACTTGATGAATTCTCACCTCTTGACGGTAGAATAGTGTGTAAAGCAAAGCACAATACATTGCTATGTGTAGAAGCAAAGATATACGCGATTTCAGAATGTGTTCCTAGAACAGCTGCGAGCAACTTTTTTACTCAACGTTAACAACACATCTGAAGCTCAATATTTCTGGGCTGAAGCGGGGAGGATTAGACAAAGTGTGCACTGTAAAGGGGAAGTCTGTGGCATTAACAGGAAGGGAGAAAAAGTACTTTCTACCCATTTTTAGTTCAGCGGTAAAACTGAAATTTCTATGGAACTGCAGCTCGGCTTGTGACTGTGTTTTTTCCGGTCACACAAAAATGCTGAAATTCGACTTATACAGTGTTTGTGCTTATTAAACTTGATGAATTCTCTCCTCTTGACGGTAGAATAGTGTGTAAAGCAAAGCACAATACATTGCTATGTGTAGAAGCAAAGATATACGCGATTTCAGAATGTGTTCCTAGAACAGCTGCGAGCAACTTTTTTACTCAACGTTAACAACACATCTGAAGCTCAATATTTCTGGGCTGAAGCGGGGAGGATTAGACAAAGTGTGCACTGTAAAGGGGAAGTCTGTGGCATTAACAGGAAGGGAGAAAAAGTACTTTCTACCCATTTTTAGTTCAGCGGTAAAACTGAAATTTCTATGGAACTGCAGCTCGGCCTGTGACTGTGGTTTTCCCGGTCACACAAAAATGCTGAAATTCGACTTATACAGTGTTTGTGCTTATTAAACTTGATGAATTCTCACCTCTTGACGGTAGAATAGTGTGTAAAGCAAAGCACAATACATTGCTATGTGTAGAAGCAAAGATATACGCGATTTCAGAATGTGTTCCTAGAACAGCTGCGAGCAACTTTTTTACTCAACGTTAACAACACATCTGAAGCTCAATATTTCTGGGCTGAAGCGGGGAGGATTAGACAAAGTGTGCACTGTAAAGGGGAAGTCTGTGGCATTAACAGGAAGGGAGAAAAAGTACTTTCTACCCATTTTTAGTTCAGCGGTAAAACTGAAATTTCTATGGAACTGCAGCTCGGCTTGTGACTGTGGTTTTTCCGGTCACACAAAAATGCTGAAATTCGACTTATACAGTGTTTGTGCTTATTAAACTTGATGAATTCTCACCTCTTGACGGTAGAATAGTGTGTAAAGCAAAGCACAATACATTGCTATGTGTAGAAGCAAAGATATACGCGATTTCAGAATGTGTTCCTAGAACAGCTGCGAGCAACTTTTTTACTCAACGTTAACAACACATCTGAAGCTTAATATTTCTGGGCTGAAGCGGGGAGGATTAGACAAAGTGTGCACTGTAAAGGGGAAGTCTGTGGCATTAACAGGATGGGAGAAAAAGTACTTTCTACCCATTTTTAGTTCAGCGGTAAAACTGAAATTTCTATGGAACTGCAGCTCGGCTTGTGACTGTGGTTTTCCCGGTCACACAAAAATGCTGAAATTCGACTTATACAGTATTTGTGCTTTTTAAACTTGATGAATTTTCTCCTCTTGACGGTAGAATAGTGTGTAAAGCAAAGCACAATACATTGCTATGTGTAGAAGCAAAGATATACGCGATTTCAGAATGTGTTCCTAGAACAGCTGCGAGCAACTTTTTTACTCAACGTTAACAACACATCTGAAGCTCAATATTTCTGGGCTGAAGCGGGGAGGATTAGACAAAGGGTGCACTGTAAAGGGGAAGTCTGTGGCATTAACAGGAAGGGAGAAAAAGTACTTTCTACCCATTTCTAGTTCAGCGGTAAAACTGAAATTTCTATGGAACTGCAGCTCGGCTTGTGACTGTGGTTTTCCCGGTCACACAAAAATGCTGAAATTCGACTTATACAGTGTTTGTGCTTATTAACCTTGATGAATTCTCTCCTCTTGACGGTAGAATAGTGTGTAAAGCAAAGCACAATACATTGCTATGTGTAGAAGCAAAGATATACGCGATTTCAGAATGTGTTCCAAGAAAAGCTGCGAGCAACTTTTTTACTCAACGATAACAACACATCTGAAGCTTAATATTTCTGGGCTGAAGCGGGGAGGATTAGACAAAGTGTGCACTGTAAAGGGGAAGTCTGTGGCATTAACAGGAAGGGAGAGAAAGTACTTTCTACCCATTTCTAGTTCAGCGGTAAAACTGAAATTTCTATGGAACTGCAGCTCGGCTTGTGACTGTGGTTTTCCCGGTCACACAAAAATGCTGAAATTCGACTTATACAGTGTTTGTGCTTATTAAACTTGATGAATTCTCTCCTCTTGACGGTTGAATAGTGTGTAAAGCAAAGCACAATACATTGCTATGTGTAGAAGCAAAGATATACGCGATTTCAGAATGTGTTCCTAGAACAGCTGCGAGCAACTTTTTTACTCAACGTTAACAACACATCTGAAGCTCAATATTTCTGGGCTGAAGCGGGGAGGATTAGACAAAGTGTGCACTGTAAAGGGGAAGTCTGTGGCATTAACAGGAAGGGAGAAAAAGTACTTTCTACCCATTTTTAGTTCAGCGGTAAAACTGAAATTTCTATGGAACTGCAGCTCGGCTTGTGACTGTGGTTTTCCCGGTCACACAAAAATGCTGAAATTCGACTTATACAGGGTTTGTGCTTATTAAACTTGATGAATTCTCTCCTCTTGACGGTAGAATAGTGTGTAAAGCAAAGCACAATACATTGCTATGTGTAGAAGCAAAGATATACGCGATTTCAGAATGTGTTCCTAGAACAGCTGCGAGCAACTTTTTTACTCAACGTTAACAACACATCTGAAGCTCAATATTTCTGGGCTGAAGCGGGGAGGATTAGACAAAGTGTGCACTGTAAAGGGGAAGTCTGTGGCATTAACAGGAAGGGAGAAAAAGTACTTTCTACCCATTTTTAGTTCAGCGGTAAAACTAAAAATTCTATGGAACTGCAGCTCGTCTTGTGACTGTGGTTTTCCCGGTCACACAAAAATGCTGAAATTCGACTTATACAGTGTTTGTGCTTATTAAACTTGATGAATTCTCTCCTCTTGACGGTAGAATAGTGTGTAAAGCAAAGCACAATACATTGCTATGTGTAGAAGCAAAGATATACGCGATTTCAGAATGTGTTCCTAGAACAGCTGCGAGCAACTTTTTTACTCAACGTTAACAACACATCTGAAGCTCAATATTTCTGGGCTGAAGCGGGGAGGATTAGACAAAGGGTGCACTGTAAAGGGGAAGTCTGTGGCATTAACAGGAAGGGAGAAAAAGTACTTTCTACCCATTTCTAGTTCAGCGGTAAAACTGAAATTTCTATGGAACTGCAGCTCGGCTTGTGACTGTGGTTTTCCCGGTCACACAAAAATGCTGAAATTCGACTTATACAGTGTTTGTGCTTATTAACCTTGATGAATTCTCTCCTCTTGACGGTAGAATAGTGTGTAAAGCAAAGCACAATACATTGCTATGTGTAGAAGCAAAGATATACGCGATTTCAGAATGTGTTCCAAGAACAGCTGCGAGCAACTTTTTTACTCAACGATAACAACACATCTGAAGCTTAATATTTCTGGGCTGAAGCGGGGAGGATTAGACAAAGTGTGCACTGTAAAGGGGAAGTCTGTGGCATTAACAGGAAGGGAGAGAAAGTACTTTCTACCCATTTCTAGTTCAGCGGTAAAACTGAAATTTCTATGGAACTGCAGCTCGGCTTGTGACTGTGGTTTTCCCGGTCACACAAAAATGCTGAAATTCGACTTATACAGTGTTTGTGCTTATTAAACTTGATGAATTCTCTCCTCTTGACGGTTGAATAGTGTGTAAAGCAAAGCACAATACATTGCTATGTGTAGAAGCAAAGATATACGCGATTTCAGAATGTGGTCCTAGAACAGCTGCGAGCAACTTTTTTACTCAACGTTAACAACACATCTGAAGCTCAATATTTCTGGGCTGAAGCGGGGAGGATTAGACAAAGTGTGCACTGTAAAGGGGAAGTCTGTGGCATTAACAGGAAGGGAGAAAAAGTACTTTCTACCCATTTTTAGTTCAGCGGTAAAACTGAAATTTCTATGGAACTGCAGCTCGGCTTGTGACTGTGGTTTTCCCGGTCACACAAAAATGCTGAAATTCGACTTATACAGTGTTTGTGCTTATTAAACTTGATGAATTCTCTCCTCTTGACGGTAGAATAGTGTGTAAAGCAAAGCACAATACATTGCTATGTGTAGAAGCAAAGATATACGCGATTTCAGAATGTGTTCCTAGAACAGCTGCGAGCAACTTTTTTACTCAACGTTAACAACACATCTGAAGCTCAATATTTCTGGGCTGAAGCGGGGAGGATTAGACAAAGTGTGCACTGTAAAGGGGAAGTCTGTGGCATTAACAGGAAGGGAGAAAAAGTACTTTCTACCCATTTTTAGTTCAGCGGTAAAACTGAAATTTCTATGGAACTGCAGCTCGGCTTGTGACTGTGGTTTTCCCGGTCACACAAAAATGCTGAAATTCGACTTATACAGGGTTTGTGCTTATTAAACTTGATGAATTCTCTCCTCTTGACGGTAGAATAGTGTGTAAAGCAAAGCACAATACATTGCTATGTGTAGAAGCAAAGATATACGCGATTTCAGAATGTGTTCCTAGAACAGCTGCGAGCAACTTTTTTACTCAACGTTAACAACACATCTGAAGCTCAATATTTCTGGGCTGAAGCGGGGAGGATTAGACAAAGTGTGCACTGTAAAGGGGAAGTCTGTGGCATTAACAGGAAGGGAGAAAAAGTACTTTCTACCCATTTTTAGTTCAGCGGTAAAACTAAAAATTCTATGGAACTGCAGCTCGTCTTGTGACTGTGGTTTTCCCGGTCACACAAAAATGCTGAAATTCGACTTATACAGTGTTTGTGCTTATTAAACTTGATGAATTCTCTCCTCTTGACGGTAGAATAGTGTGTAAAGCAAAGCACAATACATTGCTATGTGTAGAAGCAAAGATATACGCGATTTCAGTATGTGTTCCTAGAACAGCTGCGAGCAACTTTTTTACTCAACGTTAACAACACATCTGAAGCTCAATATTTCTGGGCTGAAGCGGGGAGGATTAGACAAAGTGTGCACTGTAAAGGGGAAGTCTGTGGCATTAACCGGAAGGGAGAAAAAGTACTTTCTACCCATTTTTAGTTCAGCGGTAAAACGGAAATTTCTATGGAACTGCAGCTCGGCTTGTGACTGTGGTTTTCCCGGTCACACAAAAATGCTGAAATTCGACTTATACAGTGTTTGTGCTTATTAAACTTGATGAATTCTCTCCTCTTGACGGTAGAATAGTGTGTAAAGCAAAGCACAATACATTGCTATGTGTAGAAGCAAAGATATACGCGATTTCAGAATGTGTTCCTAGAACAGCTGCGAGCAACTTTTTTACTCAACGTTAACAACACATCTGAAGCTCAATATTTCTGGGCTGAAGCGGGGAGGATTAGACAAAGTGTGCACTGTAAAGGGGAAGTCTGTGGCATTAACAGGAAGGGAGAAAAAGTACTTTCTACCCATTTTTAGTTCAGCGGTAAAACTGAAATTTCTATGGAACTGCAGCTCGGCTTGTGACTGTGGTTTTCCCGGTCACACAAAAAATGCTGAAATTCGACTTTTACAGTGTTTGTGCTTATTAAACTTGATGAATTCTCTCCTCTTGACGGTAGAATAGTGTGTAAAGCAAAGCACAATACATTGCTATGTGTAGAAGCAAAGATATACGCGATCTCAGAATGTGTTCCTAGAACAGCTGCGAGCAACTTTTTTACTCAACGTTAACAACACATCTGAAGCTCAATATTTCTGGGCTGAAGCGGGGAGGATTAGACAAAGGGTGCACTGTAAAGGGGAAGTCTGTGGCATTAACAGGAAGGGATAAAAAGTACTTTCTAACCATTTCTATTTCAGCGGTAAAACTGAAATTTCTATGGAACTGCAGCTCGGCTTGTGACTGTGGTTTTCCCGGTCACACAAAAATGCTGAAATTCGACTTATACAGTGTTTGTGCTTATTAAACTTGATGAATTCTCTCCTCTTGACGGTAGAATAGTGTGTAAAGCAAAGCACAATACATTGCTATGTGTCGAAGCAAAGATATACGCGATTTCAGAATGTGTTCCTAGAACAGCTGCGAGCAACTTTTTTACTCAACGTTAACAACACATCTGAAGTTCAATATTTCTGGGCTGAAGCGGGGAGGATTAGACAAAGTGTGCACTGTAAAGGGGAAGTCTGTGGCATTAACAGGAAGGGAGAAAAAGTACTTTCTACCCATTTTTAGTTCAGCGGTAAAACTGAAATTTCTATGGAACTGCAGCTCGGCTTGTGACTGTGGTTTTCCCGGTCACACAAAAATGCTGAAATTCGACTTATACAGTGTTTGTGCTTATTAAACTTGATGAATTCTCTCCTCTTGACGGTAGAATAGTGTGTAAAGCAAAGCACAATACATTGCTATGTGTAGAAGCAAAGATATACGCGATTTCAGAATGTGTTCCTAGAACAGCTGCGAGCAACTTTTTTACTCAACGTTAACAACACATCTGAAGCTCAATATTTCTGGGCTGAAGCGGGGAGGATTAGACAAAGTGTGCACTGTAAAGGGGAAGTCTGTGGCATTAACAGGAAGGGAGAAAAAGTACTTTCTACCCATTTTTAGTTCAGCGGTAAAACTGAAATTTCTATGGAACTGCAGCTCGGCTTGTGACTGTGGTTTTCCCGGTCACACAAAAATGCTGAAATTCGACTTATACAGTGTTTGTGCTTATTAAACTTGATGAATTCTCTCCTCTTGACGGTAGAATAGTGTGTAAAGCAAAGCACAATACATTGCTATGTGTAGAAGCAAAGATATACGCGATCTCAGAATGTGTTCCTAGAACAGCTGCGAGCAACTTTTTTACTCAACGTTAACAACACATCTGAAGCTCAATATTTCTGGGCTGAAGCGGGGAGGATTAGACAAAGTGTGCACTGTAAAGGGGAAGTCTGTGGCATTAACCGGAAGGGAGAAAAAGTACTTTCTACCCATTTTTAGTTCAGCGGTTAATCTGAAATTTCTATGGAACTGCAGCTCGTCTTGTGACTGTGGTTTTCCCGGTCACACAAAAATGCTGAAATTCGACTTATACAGTGTTTGTGCTTATTAAACTTGATGAATTCTCTCCTCTTGACGGTAGAATAGTGTGTAAAGCAAAGCACAATACATTGCTATGTGTAGAAGTGTAGAAATACGCGATTTCAGAATGTGTTCCTAGAACAGCTGCGAGCAACTTTTTTACTCAACGTTAACAACACATCTGAAGCTCAATATTTCTGGGCTGAAGCGGGGAGGATTAGACAAAGTGTGCACTGTAAAGGGGAAGTCTGTGGCATTAACAGGAAGGGAGAAAAAGTACTTTCTACCCATTTTTAGTTCAGCGGTAAAACTGAAATTTCTATGGAACTGCAGCTCGGCTTGTGACTGTGGTTTTCCCGGTCACACAAAAATGCTGAAATTCGACTTATACAGTGTTTGTGCTTATTAAACTTGATGAATTCTCTCCTCTTGACGGTAGAATAGTGTGTAAAGCAAAGCACAATACATTGCTATGTGTAGAAGTGTAGAAATACGCGATTTCAGAATGTGTTCCTAGAACAGCTGCGAGCAACTTTTTTACTCAACGTTAACAACACATCTGAAGCTCAATATTTCTGGGCTGAAGCGGGGAGGATTAGACAAAGTGTGCACTGTAAAGGGGAAGTCTGTGGCATTAACAGGAAGGGAGAAAAAGTACTTTCTACCCATTTTTAGTTCAGCGGTAAAACTGAAATTTCTATGGAACTGCAGCTCGGCTTGTGACTGTGGTTTTCCCGGTCACACAAAAATGCTGAAATTCGACTTATACAGGGTTTGTGCTTATTAAACTTGATGAATTCTCTCCTCTTGACGGTAGAATAGTGTGTAAAGCAAAGCACAATACATTGCTATGTGTAGAAGCAAAGATATACGCGATTTCAGAATGTGTTCCTAGAACAGCTGCGAGCAACTTTTTTACTCAACGTTAACAACACATCTGAAGCTCAATATTTCTGGGCTGAAGCGGGGAGGATTAGACAAAGTGTGCACTGTAAAGGGGAAGTCTGTGGCATTAACAGGAAGGGAGAAAAAGTACTTTCTACCCATTTTTAGTTCAGCGGTAAAACTAAAAATTCTATGGAACTGCAGCTCGTCTTGTGACTGTGGTTTTCCCGGTCACACAAAAATGCTGAAATTCGACTTATACAGTGTTTGTGCTTATTAAACTTGATGAATTCTCTCCTCTTGACGGTAGAATAGTGTGTAAAGCAAAGCACAATACATTGCTATGTGTAGAAGCAAAGATATACGCGATTTCAGTATGTGTTCCTAGAACAGCTGCGAGCAACTTTTTTACTCAACGTTAACAACACATCTGAAGCTCAATATTTCTGGGCTGAAGCGGGGAGGATTAGACAAAGTGTGCACTGTAAAGGGGAAGTCTGTGGCATTAACCGGAAGGGAGAAAAAGTACTTTCTACCCATTTTTAGTTCAGCGGTAAAACGGAAATTTCTATGGAACTGCAGCTCGGCTTGTGACTGTGGTTTTCCCGGTCACACAAAAATGCTGAAATTCGACTTATACAGTGTTTGTGCTTATTAAACTTGATGAATTTTCTCCTCTTGACGGTAGAATAGTGTGTAAAGCAAAGCACAATACATTGCTATGTGTAGAAGCAAAGATATACGCGATTTCAGAATGTGTTCCTAGAACAGCTGCGAGCAACTTTTTTACTCAACGTTAACAACACATCTGAAGCTCAATATTTCTGGGCTGAAGCGGGGAGGATTAGACAAAGTGTGCACTGTAAAGGGGAAGTCTGTGGCATTAACAGGAAGGGAGAAAAAGTACTTTCTACCCATTTTTAGTTCAGCGGTAAAACTGAAATTTCTATGGAACTGCAGCTCGGCTTGTGACTGTGGTTTTCCCGGTCACACAAAAAATGCTGAAATTCGACTTTTACAGTGTTTGTGCTTATTAAACTTGATGAATTCTCTCCTCTTGACGGTAGAATAGTGTGTAAAGCAAAGCACAATACATTGCTATGTGTAGAAGCAAAGATATACGCGATCTCAGAATGTGTTCCTAGAACAGCTGCGAGCAACTTTTTTACTCAACGTTAACAACACATCTGAAGCTCAATATTTCTGGGCTGAAGCGGGGAGGATTAGACAAAGGGTGCACTGTAAAGGGGAAGTCTGTGGCATTAACAGGAAGGGATAAAAAGTACTTTCTAACCATTTCTATTTCAGCGGTAAAACTGAAATTTCTATGGAACTGCAGCTCGGCTTGTGACTGTGGTTTTCCCGGTCACACAAAAATGCTGAAATTCGACTTATACAGTGTTTGTGCTTATTAAACTTGATGAATTCTCTCCTCTTGACGGTAGAATAGTGTGTAAAGCAAAGCACAATACATTGCTATGTGTCGAAGCAAAGATATACGCGATTTCAGAATGTGTTCCTAGAACAGCTGCGAGCAACTTTTTTACTCAACGTTAACAACACATCTGAAGCTCAATATTTCTGGGCTGAAGCGGGGAGGATTAGACAAAGTGTGCACTGTAAAGGGGAAGTCTGTGGCATTAACCGGAAGGGAGAAAAAGTACTTTCTACCCATTTTTAGTTCAGCGGTTAATCTGAAATTTCTATGGAACTGCAGCTCGTCTTGTGACTGTGGTTTTCCCGGTCACACAAAAATGCTGAAATTCGACTTATACAGTGTTTGTGCTTATTAAACTTGATGAATTCTCACCTCTTGACGGCAGAATAGTGTGTAAAGCAAAGCACAATACATTGCTATGTGTAGAAGCAAAGATATACGCGATTTCAGAATGTGTTCCTAGAACAGCTGCGAGCAACTTTTTTACTCAACGTTAA
The DNA here is from genome assembly GCF_040206685.1 of Ascaphus truei. Classification (NCBI taxonomy): domain Eukaryota; kingdom Metazoa; phylum Chordata; class Amphibia; order Anura; family Ascaphidae; genus Ascaphus; species Ascaphus truei. The sequence continues at coordinate 159,743 of NC_134488.1, forward strand.
CAACACATCTGAAGCTCAATATTTCTGGGCTGAAGCGGGGAGGATTAGACAAAGTGTGCACTGTAAAGGGGAAGTCTGTGGCATTAACAGGAAGGGAGAAAAAGTACTTTCTACCCATTTTTAGTTCAGCGGTAAAACTGAAATTTCTATGGAACTGCAGCTCGGCTTGTGACTGTGTTTTTTCCGGTCACACAAAAATGCTGAAATTCGACTTATACAGTGTTTGTGCTTATTAAACTTGATGAATTCTCTCCTCTTGACGGTAGAATAGTGTGTAAAGCAAAGCACAATACATTGCTATGTGTAGAAGTGTAGAAATACGCGATTTCAGAATGTGTTCCTAGAACAGCTGCGAGCAACTTTTTTACTCAACGTTAACAACACATCTGAAGCTCAATATTTCTGGGCTGAAGCGGGGAGGATTAGACAAAGTGTGCACTGTAAAGGGGAAGTCTGTGGCATTAACAGGAAGGGAGAAAAAGTACTTTCTACCCATTTTTAGTTCAGCGGTAAAACGGAAATTTCTATGGAACTGCAGCTCGGCTTGTGACTGTGGTTTTCCCGGTCACACAAAAATGCTGAAATTCGACTTATACAGTGTTTGTGCTTATTAAACTTGATGAATTCTCTCCTCTTGACGGTAGAATAGTGTGTAAAGCAAAGCACAATACATTGCTATGTGTAGAAGCAAAGATATACGCGATTTCAGAATGTGTTCCTAGAACAGCTGCGAGCAACTTTTTTACTCAACGTTAACAACACATCTGAAGCTCAATATTTCTGGGCTGAAGCGGGGAGGATTAGACAAAGTGTGCACTGTAAAGGGGAAGTCTGTGGCATTAACAGGAAGGGAGAAAAAGTACTTTCTACCCATTTTTAGTTCAGCGGTAAAACTGAAATTTCTATGGAACTGCAGCTCGGCTTGTGACTGTGGTTTTCCCGGTCACACAAAAAATGCTGAAATTCGACTTTTACAGTGTTTGTGCTTATTAAACTTGATGAATTCTCTCCTCTTGACGGTAGAATAGTGTGTAAAGCAAAGCACAATACATTGCTATGTGTAGAAGCAAAGATATACGCGATCTCAGAATGTGTTCCTAGAACAGCTGCGAGCAACTTTTTTACTCAACGTTAACAACACATCTGAAGCTCAATATTTCTGGGCTGAAGCGGGGAGGATTAGACAAAGGGTGCACTGTAAAGGGGAAGTCTGTGGCATTAACAGGAAGGGATAAAAAGTACTTTCTAACCATTTCTATTTCAGCGGTAAAACTGAAATTTCTATGGAACTGCAGCTCGGCTTGTGACTGTGGTTTTCCCGGTCACACAAAAATGCTGAAATTCGACTTATACAGTGTTTGTGCTTATTAAACTTGATGAATTCTCTCCTCTTGACGGTAGAATAGTGTGTAAAGCAAAGCACAATACATTGCTATGTGTCGAAGCAAAGATATACGCGATTTCAGAATGTGTTCCTAGAACAGCTGCGAGCAACTTTTTTACTCAACGTTAACAACACATCTGAAGTTCAATATTTCTGGGCTGAAGCGGGGAGGATTAGACAAAGTGTGCACTGTAAAGGGGAAGTCTGTGGCATTAACAGGAAGGGAGAAAAAGTACTTTCTACCCATTTTTAGTTCAGCGGTAAAACTGAAATTTCTATGGAACTGCAGCTCGGCTTGTGACTGTGGTTTTCCCGGTCACACAAAAATGCTGAAATTCGACTTATACAGTGTTTGTGCTTATTAAACTTGATGAATTCTCTCCTCTTGACGGTAGAATAGTGTGTAAAGCAAAGCACAATACATTGCTATGTGTAGAAGCAAAGATATACGCGATTTCAGAATGTGTTCCTAGAACAGCTGCGAGCAACTTTTTTACTCAACGTTAACAACACATCTGAAGCTCAATATTTCTGGGCTGAAGCGGGGAGGATTAGACAAAGTGTGCACTGTAAAGGGGAAGTCTGTGGCATTAACAGGAAGGGAGAAAAAGTACTTTCTACCCATTTTTAGTTCAGCGGTAAAACTGAAATTTCTATGGAACTGCAGCTCGGCTTGTGACTGTGGTTTTCCCGGTCACACAAAAATGCTGAAATTCGACTTATACAGTGTTTGTGCTTATTAAACTTGATGAATTTTCTCCTCTTGACGGTAGAATAGTGTGTAAAGCAAAGCACAATACATTGCTATGTGTAGAAGCAAAGATATACGCGATTTCAGAATGTGTTCCTAGAACAGCTGCGAGCAACTTTTTTACTCAACGTTAACAACACATCTGAAGCTCAATATTTCTGGGCTGAAGCGGGGAGGATTAGACAAAGTGTGCACTGTAAAGGGGAAGTCTGTGGCATTAACAGGAAGGGAGAAAAAGTACTTTCTACCCATTTTTAGTTCAGCGGTAAAACTGAAATTTCTATGGAACTGCAGCTCGGCTTGTGACTGTGGTTTTCCCGGTCACACAAAAATGCTGAAATTCGACTTATACAGTGTTTGTGCTTATTAAACTTGATGAATTCTCTCCTCTTGACGGTAGAATAGTGTGTAAAGCAAAGCACAATACATTGCTATGTGTAGAAGCAAAGATATACGCGATCTCAGAATGTGTTCCTAGAACAGCTGCGAGCAACTTTTTTACTCAACGTTAACAACACATCTGAAGCTCAATATTTCTGGGCTGAAGCGGGGAGGATTAGACAAAGTGTGCACTGTAAAGGGGAAGTCTGTGGCATTAACCGGAAGGGAGAAAAAGTACTTTCTACCCATTTTTAGTTCAGCGGTTAATCTGAAATTTCTATGGAACTGCAGCTCGGCTTGTGACTGTGGTTTTCCCGGTCACACAAAAATGCTGAAATTCGACTTATACAGTGTTTGTGCTTATTAAACTTGATGAATTCTCTCCTCTTGACGGTAGAATAGTGTGTAAAGCAAAGCACAATACATTGCTATGTGTAGAAGTGTAGAAATACGCGATTTCAGAATGTGTTCCTAGAACAGCTGCGAGCAACTTTTTTACTCAACGTTAACAACACATCTGAAGCTCAATATTTCTGGGCTGAAGCGGGGAGGATTAGACAAAGTGTGCACTGTAAAGGGGAAGTCTGTGGCATTAACAGGAAGGGAGAAAAAGTACTTTCTACCCATTTTTAGTTCAGCGGTAAAACTGAAATTTCTATGGAACTGCAGCTCGGCTTGTGACTGTGGTTTTCCCGGTCACACAAAAATGCTGAAATTCGACTTATACAGTGTTTGTGCTTATTAAACTTGATGAATTCTCTCCTCTTGACGGTAGAATAGTGTGTAAAGCAAAGCACAATACATTGCTATGTGTAGAAGTGTAGAAATACGCGATTTCAGAATGTGTTCCTAGAACAGCTGCGAGCAACTTTTTTACTCAACGTTAACAACACATCTGAAGCTCAATATTTCTGGGCTGAAGCGGGGAGGATTAGACAAAGTGTGCACTGTAAAGGGGAAGTCTGTGGCATTAACAGGAAGGGAGAAAAAGTACTTTCTACCCATTTTTAGTTCAGCGGTAAAACTGAAATTTCTATGGAACTGCAGCTCGGCTTGTGACTGTGGTTTTCCCGGTCACACAAAAATGCTGAAATTCGACTTATACAGTGTTTGTGCTTATTAAACTTGATGAATTCTCTCCTCTTGACGGTAGAATAGTGTGTAAAGCAAAGCACAATACATTGCTATGTGTAGAAGCAAAGATATACGCGATTTCAGAATGTGTTCCTAGAACAGCTGCGAGCAACTTTTTTACTCAACGTTAACAACACATCTGAAGCTCAATATTTCTGGGCTGAAGCGGGGAGGATTAGACAAAGTGTGCACTGTAAAGGGGAAGTCTGTGGCATTAACCGGAAGGGAGAAAAAGTACTTTCTACCCATTTTTAGTTCAGCGGTTAATCTGAAATTTCTATGGAACTGCAGCTCGGCTTGTGACTGTGGTTTTCCCGGTCACACAAAAATGCTGAAATTCGACTTATACAGTGTTTGTGCTTATTAAACTTGATGAATTCTCTCCTCTTGACGGTAGAATAGTGTGTAAAGCAAAGCACAATACATTGCTATGTGTAGAAGCAAAGATATACGCGATTTCAGAATGTGTTCCTAGAACAGCTGCGAGCAACTTTTTTACTCAACGTTAACAACACATCTGAAGCTCAATATTTCTGGGCTGAAGCGGGGAGGATTAGACAAAGTGTGCACTGTAAAGGGGAAGTCTGTGGCATTAACAGGAAGGGAGAAAAAGTACTTTCTACCCATTTTTAGTTCAGCGGTAAAACTGAAATTTCTATGGAACTGCAGCTCGGCTTGTGACTGTGGTTTTCCCGGTCACACAAAAATGCTGAAATTCGACTTATACAGTGTTTGTGCTTATTAAACTTGATGAATTCTCTCCTCTTGACGGTAGAATAGTGTGTAAAGCAAAGCACAATACATTGCTATGTGTAGAAGCAAAGATATACGCGATCTCAGAATGTGTTCCTAGAACAGCTGCGAGCAACTTTTTTACTCAACGTTAACAACACATCTGAAGCTCAATATTTCTGGGCTGAAGCGGGGAGGATTAGACAAAGTGTGCACTGTAAAGGGGAAGTCTGTGGCATTAACCGGAAGGGAGAAAAAGTACTTTCTACCCATTTTTAGTTCAGCGGTTAATCTGAAATTTCTATGGAACTGCAGCTCGGCTTGTGACTGTGGTTTTCCCGGTCACACAAAAATGCTGAAATTCGACTTATACAGTGTTTGTGCTTATTAAACTTGATGAATTCTCTCCTCTTGACGGTAGAATAGTGTGTAAAGCAAAGCACAATACATTGCTATGTGTAGAAGTGTAGAAATACGCGATTTCAGAATGTGTTCCTAGAACAGCTGCGAGCAACTTTTTTACTCAACGTTAACAACACATCTGAAGCTCAATATTTCTGGGCTGAAGCGGGGAGGATTAGACAAAGTGTGCACTGTAAAGGGGAAGTCTGTGGCATTAACAGGAAGGGAGAAAAAGTACTTTCTACCCATTTTTAGTTCAGCGGTAAAACTGAAATTTCTATGGAACTGCAGCTCGGCTTGTGACTGTGGTTTTCCCGGTCACACAAAAATGCTGAAATTCGACTTATACAGTGTTTGTGCTTATTAAACTTGATGAATTCTCTCCTCTTGACGGTAGAATAGTGTGTAAAGCAAAGCACAATACATTGCTATGTGTAGAAGTGTAGAAATACGCGATTTCAGAATGTGTTCCTAGAACAGCTGCGAGCAACTTTTTTACTCAACGTTAACAACACATCTGAAGCTCAATATTTCTGGGCTGAAGCGGGGAGGATTAGACAAAGTGTGCACTGTAAAGGGGAAGTCTGTGGCATTAACAGGAAGGGAGAAAAAGTACTTTCTACCCATTTTTAGTTCAGCGGTAAAACTGAAATTTCTATGGAACTGCAGCTCGGCTTGTGACTGTGGTTTTCCCGGTCACACAAAAATGCTGAAATTCGACTTATACAGTGTTTGTGCTTATTAAACTTGATGAATTCTCTCCTCTTGACGGTAGAATAGTGTGTAAAGCAAAGCACAATACATTGCTATGTGTAGAAGCAAAGATATACGCGATTTCAGAATGTGTTCCTAGAACAGCTGCGAGCAACTTTTTTACTCAACGTTAACAACACATCTGAAGCTCAATATTTCTGGGCTGAAGCGGGGAGGATTAGACAAAGTGTGCACTGTAAAGGGGAAGTCTGTGGCATTAACCGGAAGGGAGAAAAAGTACTTTCTACCCATTTTTAGTTCAGCGGTTAATCTGAAATTTCTATGGAACTGCAGCTCGGCTTGTGACTGTGGTTTTCCCGGTCACACAAAAATGCTGAAATTCGACTTATACAGTGTTTGTGCTTATTAAACTTGATGAATTCTCTCCTCTTGACGGTAGAATAGTGTGTAAAGCAAAGCACAATACATTGCTATGTGTAGAAGCAAAGATATACGCGATTTCAGAATGTGTTCCTAGAACAGCTGCGAGCAACTTTTTTACTCAACGTTAACAACACATCTGAAGCTCAATATTTCTGGGCTGAAGCGGGGAGGATTAGACAAAGTGTGCACTGTAAAGGGGAAGTCTGTGGCATTAACAGGAAGGGAGAAAAAGTACTTTCTACCCATTTTTAGTTCAGCGGTAAAACTGAAATTTCTATGGAACTGCAGCTCGGCTTGTGACTGTGGTTTTCCCGGTCACACAAAAATGCTGAAATTCGACTTATACAGTGTTTGTGCTTATTAAACTTGATGAATTTTCTCCTCTTGACGGTAGAATAGTGTGTAAAGCAAAGCACAATACATTGCTATGTGTAGAAGCAAAGATATACGCGATTTCAGAATGTGTTCCTAGAACAGCTGCGAGCAACTTTTTTACTCAACGTTAACAACACATCTGAAGCTCAATATTTCTGGGCTGAAGCGGGGAGGATTAGACAAAGTGTGCACTGTAAAGGGGAAGTCTGTGGCATTAACAGGAAGGGAGAAAAAGTACTTTCTACCCATTTTTAGTTCAGCGGTAAAACTGAAATTTCTATGGAACTGCAGCTCGGCTTGTGACTGTGGTTTTCCCGGTCACACAAAAATGCTGAAATTCGACTTATACAGTGTTTGTGCTTATTAAACTTGATGAATTCTCTCCTCTTGACGGTAGAATAGTGTGTAAAGCAAAGCACAATACATTGCTATGTGTAGAAGCAAAGATATACGCGATCTCAGAATGTGTTCCTAGAACAGCTGCGAGCAACTTTTTTACTCAACGTTAACAACACATCTGAAGCTCAATATTTCTGGGCTGAAGCGGGGAGGATTAGACAAAGTGTGCACTGTAAATGGGAAGTCTGTGGCATTAACAGGAAGGGAGAAAAAGTACTTTCTACCCATTTTTAGTTCAGCGGTAAAACTGAAATTTCTATGGAACTGCAGCTCTGCTTTGACTGTGGTTTTCCCGGTCACACAAAAATGCTGAAATTCGACTTATACAGTGTTTGTGCTTATTAAACTTGATGAATTCTCTCCTCTTGACGGTAGAATAGTGTGTAAAGCAAAGCACAATACATTGCTATGTGTAGAAGTGTAGAAATACGCGATTTCAGAATGTGTTCCTAGAACAGCTGCGAGCAACTTTTTTACTCAACGTTAACAACACATCTGAAGCTCAATATTTCTGGGCTGAAGCGGGGAGGATTAGACAAAGTGTGCACTGTAAAGGGGAAGTCTGTGGCATTAACAGGAAGGGAGAAAAAGTACTTTCTACCCATTTTTAGTTCAGCGGTAAAACTGAAATTTCTATGGAACTGCAGCTCGGCTTGTGACTGTGGTTTTCCCGGTCACACAAAAATGCTGAAATTCGATTTATACAGTGTTTGTGCTTATTAAACTTGATGAATTCTCTCCTCTTGACGGTAGAATAGTGTGTAAAGCAAAGCACAATACATTGCTATGTGTAGAAGCAAAGATATACGCGATTTCAGAATGTGTTCCTAGAACAGCTGCGAGCAACTTTTTTACTCAACGTTAACAACACATCTGAAGCTCAATATTTCTGGGCTGAAGCGGGGAGGATTAGACAAAGTGTGCACTGTAAAGGGGAAGTCTGTGGCATTAACAGGAAGGGAGAAAAAGTACTTTCTACCCATTTTTAGTTCAGCGGTAAAACTGAAATTTCTATGGAACTGCAGCTCGGCTTGTGACTGTGGTTTTCCCGGTCACACAAAAATGCTGAAATTCGACTTATACAGGGTTTGTGCTTATTAAACTTGATGAATTCTCTCCTCTTGACGGTAGAATAGTGTGTAAAGCAAAGCACAATACATTGCTATGTGTAGAAGCAAAGATATACGCGATTTCAGAATGTGTTCCTAGAACAGCTGCGAGCAACTTTTTTACTCAACGTTAACAACACATCTGAAGCTCAATATTTCTGGGCTGAAGCGGGGAGGATTAGACAAAGTGTGCACTGTAAAGGGGAAGTCTGTGGCATTAACAGGAAGGGAGAAAAAGTACTTTCTACCCATTTTTAGTTCAGCGGTAAAACTAAAAATTCTATGGAACTGCAGCTCGTCTTGTGACTGTGGTTTTCCCGGTCACACAAAAATGCTGAAATTCGACTTATACAGTGTTTGTGCTTATTAAACTTGATGAATTCTCTCCTCTTGACGGTAGAATAGTGTGTAAAGCAAAGCACAATACATTGCTATGTGTAGAAGCAAAGATATACGCGATTTCAGTATGTGTTCCTAGAACAGCTGCGAGCAACTTTTTTACTCAACGTTAACAACACATCTGAAGCTCAATATTTCTGGGCTGAAGCGGGGAGGATTAGACAAAGTGTGCACTGTAAAGGGGAAGTCTGTGGCATTAACCGGAAGGGAGAAAAAGTACTTTCTACCCATTTTTAGTTCAGCGGTAAAACGGAAATTTCTATGGAACTGCAGCTCGGCTTGTGACTGTGGTTTTCCCGGTCACACAAAAATGCTGAAATTCGACTTATACAGTGTTTGTGCTTATTAAACTTGATGAATTTTCTCCTCTTGACGGTAGAATAGTGTGTAAAGCAAAGCACAATACATTGCTATGTGTAGAAGCAAAGATATACGCGATTTCAGAATGTGTTCCTAGAACAGCTGCGAGCAACTTTTTTACTCAACGTTAACAACACATCTGAAGCTCAATATTTCTGGGCTGAAGCGGGGAGGATTAGACAAAGTGTGCACTGTAAAGGGGAAGTCTGTGGCATTAACAGGAAGGGAGAAAAAGTACTTTCTACCCATTTTTAGTTCAGCGGTAAAACTGAAATTTCTATGGAACTGCAGCTCGGCTTGTGACTGTGGTTTTCCCGGTCACACAAAAAATGCTGAAATTCGACTTTTACAGTGTTTGTGCTTATTAAACTTGATGAATTCTCTCCTCTTGACGGTAGAATAGTGTGTAAAGCAAAGCACAATACATTGCTATGTGTAGAAGCAAAGATATACGCGATCTCAGAATGTGTTCCTAGAACAGCTGCGAGCAACTTTTTTACTCAACGTTAACAACACATCTGAAGCTCAATATTTCTGGGCTGAAGCGGGGAGGATTAGACAAAGGGTGCACTGTAAAGGGGAAGTCTGTGGCATTAACAGGAAGGGATAAAAAGTACTTTCTAACCATTTCTATTTCAGCGGTAAAACTGAAATTTCTATGGAACTGCAGCTCGGCTTGTGACTGTGGTTTTCCCGGTCACACAAAAATGCTGAAATTCGACTTATACAGTGTTTGTGCTTATTAAACTTGATGAATTCTCTCCTCTTGACGGTAGAATAGTGTGTAAAGCAAAGCACAATACATTGCTATGTGTCGAAGCAAAGATATACGCGATTTCAGAATGTGTTCCTAGAACAGCTGCGAGCAACTTTTTTACTCAACGTTAACAACACATCTGAAGCTCAATATTTCTGGGCTGAAGCGGGGAGGATTAGACAAAGTGTGCACTGTAAAGGGGAAGTCTGTGGCATTAACCGGAAGGGAGAAAAAGTACTTTCTACCCATTTTTAGTTCAGCGGTTAATCTGAAATTTCTATGGAACTGCAGCTCGTCTTGTGACTGTGGTTTTCCCGGTCACACAAAAATGCTGAAATTCGACTTATACAGTGTTTGTGCTTATTAAACTTGATGAATTCTCTCCTCTTGACGGTAGAATAGTGTGTAAAGCAAAGCACAATACATTGCTATGTGTAGAAGCAAAGATATACGCGATTTCAGAATGTGTTCCTAGAACAGCTGCGAGCAACTTTTTTACTCAACGTTAACAACACATCTGAAGCTCAATATTTCTGGGCTGACGCGGGGAGGATTAGACAAAGTGTGCACTGTAAAGGGGAAGTCTGTGGCATTAACAGGAAGGGAGAAAAAGTACTTTCTACCCATTTTTAGTTCAGCGGTAAAACTGAAATTTCTATGGAACTGCAGCTCGTCTTGTGACTGTGGTTTTCCCGGTCACACAAAAATGCTGAAATTCGACTTATACAGTGTTTGTGCTTATTAAACTTGATGAATTCTCACCTCTTGACGGCAGAATAGTGTGTAAAGCAAAGCACAATACATTGCTATGTGTAGAAGCAAAGATATACGCGATTTCAGAATGTGTTCCTAGAACAGCTGCGAGCAACTTTTTTACTCAACGTTAACAACACATCTGAAGCTCAATATTTCTGGGCTGAAGCGGGGAGGATTAGACAAAGTGTGCACTGTAAAGGGGAAGTCTGTGGCATTAACAGGAAGGGAGAAAAAGTACTTTCTACCCATTTTTAGTTCAGCGGTAAAACTGAAATTTCTATGGAACTGCAGCTCGGCTTGTGACTGTGTTTTTTCCGGTCACACAAAAATGCTGAAATTCGACTTATACAGTGTTTGTGCTTATTAAACTTGATGAATTCTCTCCTCTTGACGGTAGAATAGTGTGTAAAGCAAAGCACAATACATTGCTATGTGTAGAAGTGTAGAAATACGCGATTTCAGAATGTGTTCCTAGAACAGCTGCGAGCAACTTTTTTACTCAACGTTAACAACACATCTGAAGCTCAATATTTCTGGGCTGAAGCGGGGAGGATTAGACAAAGTGTGCACTGTAAAGGGGAAGTCTGTGGCATTAACAGGAAGGGAGAAAAAGTACTTTCTACCCATTTTTAGTTCAGCGGTAAAACTGAAATTTCTATGGAACTGCAGCTCGGCTTGTGACTGTGGTTTTCCCGGTCACACAAAAATGCTGAAATTCGACTTATACAGTGTTTGTGCTTATTAAACTTGATGAATTCTCTCCTCTTGACGGTAGAATAGTGTGTAAAGCAAAGCACAATACATTGCTATGTGTCGAAGCAAAGATATACGCGATTTCAGAATGTGTTCCTAGAACAGCTGCGAGCAACTTTTTTACTCAACGTTAACAACACATCTGAAGCTCAATATTTCTGGGCTGAAGCGGGGAGGATTAGACAAAGTGTGCACTGTAAAGGGGAAGTCTGTGGCATTAACCGGAAGGGAGAAAAAGTACTTTCTACCCATTTTTAGTTCAGCGGTTAATCTGAAATTTCTATGGAACTGCAGCTCGTCTTGTGACTGTGGTTTTCCCGGTCACACAAAAATGCTGAAATTCGACTTATACAGTGTTTGTGCTTATTAAACTTGATGAATTCTCTCCTCTTGACGGTAGAATAGTGTGTAAAGCAAAGCACAATACATTGCTATGTGTAGAAGCAAAGATATACGCGATTTCAGAATGTGTTCCTAGAACAGCTGCGAGCAACTTTTTTACTCAACGTTAACAACACATCTGAAGCTCAATATTTCTGGGCTGAAGCGGGGAGGATTAGACAAAGTGTGCACTGTAAAGGGGAAGTCTGTGGCATTAACAGGAAGGGAGAAAAAGTACTTTCTACCCATTTTTAGTTCAGCGGTAAAACTGAAATTTCTATGGAACTGCAGCTCGTCTTGTGACTGTGGTTTTCCCGGTCACACAAAAATGCTGAAATTCGACTTATACAGTGTTTGTGCTTATTAAACTTGATGAATTCTCACCTCTTGACGGTAGAATAGTGTGTAAAGCAAAGCACAATACATTGCTATGTGTAGAAGCAAAGATATACGCGATTTCAGAATGTGTTCCTAGAACAGCTGCGAGCAACTTTTTTACTCAACGTTAACAACACATCTGAAGCTCAATATTTCTGGGCTGAAGCGGGGAGGATTAGACAAAGTGTGCACTGTAAAGGGGAAGTCTGTGGCATTAACAGGAAGGGAGAAAAAGTACTTTCTACCCATTTTTAGTTCAGCGGTAAAACTGAAATTTCTATGGAACTGCAGCTCGGCTTGTGACTGTGTTTTTTCCGGTCACACAAAAATGCTGAAATTCGACTTATACAGTGTTTGTGCTTATTAAACTTGATGAATTCTCTCCTCTTGACGGTAGAATAGTGTGTAAAGCAAAGCACAATACATTGCTATGTGTAGAAGTGTAGAAATACGCGATTTCAGAATGTGTTCCTAGAACAGCTGCGAGCAACTTTTTTACTCAACGTTAACAACACATCTGAAGCTCAATATTTCTGGGCTGAAGCGGGGAGGATTAGACAAAGTGTGCACTGTAAAGGGGAAGTCTGTGGCATTAACCGGAAGGGAGAAAAAGTACTTTCTACCCATTTTTAGTTCAGCGGTTAATCTGAAATTTCTATGGAACTGCAGCTCGTCTTGTGACTGTGGTTTTCCCGGTCACACAAAAATGCTGAAATTCGACTTATACAGTGTTTGTGCTTATTAAACTTGATGAATTCTCTCCTCTTGACGGTAGAATAGTGTGTAAAGCAAAGCACAATACATTGCTATGTGTAGAAGCAAAGATATACGCGATTTCAGAATGTGTTCCTAGAACAGCTGCGAGCAACTTTTTTACTCAACGTTAACAACACATCTGAAGCTCAATATTTCTGGGCTGAAGCGGGGAGGATTAGACAAAGTGTGCACTGTAAAGGGGAAGTCTGTGGCATTAACAGGAAGGGAGAAAAAGTACTTTCTACCCATTTTTAGTTCAGCGGTAAAACTGAAATTTCTATGGAACTGCAGCTCGTCTTGTGACTGTGGTTTTCCCGGTCACACAAAAATGCTGAAATTCGACTTATACAGTGTTTGTGCTTATTAAACTTGATGAATTCTCACCTCTTGACGGTAGAATAGTGTGTAAAGCAAAGCACAATACATTGCTATGTGTAGAAGCAAAGATATACGCGATTTCAGAATGTGTTCCTAGAACAGCTGCGAGCAACTTTTTTACTCAACGTTAACAACACATCTGAAGCTCAATATTTCTGGGCTGAAGCGGGGAGGATTAGACAAAGTGTGCACTGTAAAGGGGAAGTCTGTGGCATTAACAGGAAGGGAGAAAAAGTACTTTCTACCCATTTTTAGTTCAGCGGTAAAACTGAAATTTCTATGGAACTGCAGCTCGGCTTGTGACTGTGTTTTTTCCGGTCACACAAAAATGCTGAAATTCGACTTATACAGTGTTTGTGCTTATTAAACTTGATGAATTCTCTCCTCTTGACGGTAGAATAGTGTGTAAAGCAAAGCACAATACATTGCTATGTGTAGAAGCAAAGATATACGCGATTTCAGAATGTGTTCCTAGAACAGCTGCGAGCAACTTTTTTACTCAACGTTAACAACACATCTGAAGCTCAATATTTCTGGGCTGAAGCGGGGAGGATTAGACAAAGTGTGCACTTTAAAGTGGAAGTCTTTGGCATTAACAGGAAGGGAGAAAAAGTACTTTCTACCCATTTTTAGTTCAGCGTTAAAACTGAAATTTCTATGGAACTGCAGCTCGTCTTGTGACTGTGGTTTTCCCGGTCACACAAAAATGCTGAAATTCGACTTATACAGTGTTTGTGCTTATTAAACTTGATGAATTCTCTCCTCTTGACGGTAGAATAGTGTGTAAAGCAAAGCACAATACATTGCTATGTGTAGAAGCAAAGATATACGCGATTTCAGAATGTGTTCCTAGAACAGCTGCGAGCAACTTTTTTACTCAACGTTAACAACACATCTGAAGCTCAATATTTCTGGGCTGAAGCGGGGAGGATTAGACAAAGTGTGCACTGTAAAGGGGAAGTCTGTGGCATTAACAGGAAGGGAGAAAAAGTACTTTCTACCCATTTTTAGTTCAGCGGTAAAACTGAAATTTCTATGGAACTGCAGCTCGGCTTGTGACTGTGGTTTTCCCGGTCACACAAAAATGCTGAAATTCGACTTATACAGTGTTTGTGCTTATTAAACTTGATGAATTCTCTCCTCTTGACGGTAGAATAGTGTGTAAAGCAAAGCACAATACATTGCTATGTGTAGAAGCAAAGATATACGCGATTTCAGAATGTGTTCCTAGAACAGCTGCGAGCAACTTTTTTACTCAACGTTAACAACACATCTGAAGCTCAATATTTCTGGGCTGAAGCGGGGAGGATTAGACAAAGTGTGCACTGTAAAGGGGAAGTCTGTGGCATTAACAGGAAGGGAGAAAAAGTACTTTCTACCCATTTTTAGTTCAGCGGTAAAACTGAAATTTCTATGGAACTGCAGCTCGCCTTGTGACTGTGGTTTTCCCGGTCACACAAAAATGCTGAAATTCGACTTATACAATGTTTGTGCTTATTAAACTTGATGAATTCTCTCCTCTTGACGGTAGAATAGTGTGTAAAGCAAAGCACAATACATTGCTATGTGTAGAAGCAAAGATATACGCGATTTCAGAATTTGTTCCTAGAACAGCTGCGAGCAACTTTTTTACTCAACGTTAACAACACATCTGAAGCTCAATATTTCTGGGCTGAAGCGGGGAGGATTAGACAAAGTGTGCACTGTAAAGGGGAAGTCTGTGGCATTAACAGGAAGGGAGAAAAAGTACTTTCTACCCATTTTTAGTTCAGCGGTAAAACTGAAATTTCTATGGAACTGCAGCTCGTCTTGTGACTGTGGTTTTCCCGGTCACACAAAAATGCTGAAATTCGACTTATACAGTGTTTGTGCTTATTAAACTTGATGAATTCTCTCCTCTTGACGGTAGAATAGTGTGTAAAGCAAAGCACAATACATTGCTATGTGTAGAAGCAAAGATACTGTATACGCGATTTCAGAATTTGTTCCTAGAACAGCTGCGAGCAACTTTTTTACTCAACGTTAACAACACATCTGAAGCTCAATATTTCTGGGCTGAAGCGGGGAGGATTAGACAAAGTGTGCACTGTAAAGGGGAAGTCTGTGGCATTAACAGGAAGGGAGAAAAAGTACTTTCTACCCATTTTTAGTTCAGCGGTAAAACTGAAATTTCTATGGAACTGCAGCTCGGCTTGTGACTGTGGTTTTCCCGGTCACACAAAAATGCTGAAATTCGACTTATACAATGTTTGTGCTTATTAAACTTGATGAATTCTCTCCTCTTGACGGTAGAATAGTGTGTAAGGCAAAGCACAATACATTGCTATGTGTAGAAGCAAAGATCTACGCGATTTCAGAATGTGTTCCTAGAACAGCTGCGAGCAACTTTTTTACTCAACGTTAACAACACATCTGAAGCTCAATATTTCTGGGCTGAAGCGGGGAGGATTAGACAAAGTGTGCACTGTAAAGGGGAAGTCTGTGGCATTAACAGGAAGGGAGAAAAAGTACTTTCTACCCATTTTTAGTTCAGCGGTAAAACTGAAATTTCTATGGAACTGCAGCTCGTCTTGTGACTGTGGTTTTCCCGGTCACACAAAAATGCTGAAATTCGACTTATACAGTGTTTGTGCTTATTAAACTTGATGAATTCTCTCCTCTTGACGGTAGAATAGTGTGTAAAGCAAAGCACAATACATTGCTATGTGTAGAAGCAAAGATATACGCGATTTCAGAATGTGTTCCTAGAACAGCTGCGAGCAACTTTTTTACTCAACGTTAACAACACATCTGAAGCTCAATATTTCTGGGCTGAAGCGGGGAGGATTAGACAAAGTGTGCACTGTAAAGGGGAAGTCTGTGGCATTAACAGGAAGGGAGAAAAAGTACTTTCTACCCATTTTTAGTTCAGCGGTAAAACTGAAATTTCTATGGAACTGCAGCTCGTCTTGTGACTGTGGTTTTCCCGGTCACACAAAAATGCTGAAATTCGACTTATACAGTGTTTGTGCTTATTAAACTTGATGAATTCTCTCCTCTTGACGGTAGAATAGTGTGTAAAGCAAAGCACAATACATTGCTATGTGTAGAAGCAAAGATATACGCGATTTCAGAATGTGTTCCTAGAACAGCTGCGAGCAACTTTTTTACTCAACGTTAACAACACATCTGAAGCTCAATATTTCTGGGCTGAAGCGGGGAGGATTAGACAAAGTGTGCACTGTAAAGGGGAAGTCTGTGGCATTAACAGGAAGGGAGAAAAAGTACTTTCTACCCATTTTTAGTTCAGCGGTAAAACTGAAATTTCTATGGAACTGCAGCTCGGCTTGTGACTGTGGTTTTCCCGGTCACACAAAAATGCTGAAATTCGACTTATACAGTGTTTGTGCTTATTAAACTTGATTAATTCTCTCCTCTTGACGGTAGAATAGTGTGTAAAGCAAAGCACAATACATTGCTATGTGTAGAAGCAAAGATATACGCGATTTCAGAATGTGTTCCTAGAACAGCTGCGAGCAACTTTTTTACTCAACGTTAACAACACATCTGAAGCTCAATATTTCTGGGCTGAAGCGGGGAGGATTAGACAAAGTGTGCACTGTAAAGGGGAAGTCTGTGGCATTAACAGGAAGGGAGAAAAAGTACTTTCTACCCATTTTTAGTTCAGCGGTAAAACTGAAATTTCTATGGAACTGCAGCTCGGCTTGTGACTGTGGTTTTCCCGGTCACACAAAAATGCTGAAATTCGACTTATACAGTATTTGTGCTTATTAAACTTGATGAATTCTCTCCTCTTGACGGTAGAATAGTGTGTAAAGCAAAGCACAATACATTGCTATGTGTAGAAGCAAAGATATACGCGATTTCAGAATGTGTTCCTGGAACAGCTGCGAGCAACTTTTTTACTCAACGTTAACAACACATCTGAAGCTCAATATTTCTGGGCTGAAGCGGGGAGGATTAGACAAAGTGTGCACTTTAAAGGGGAAGTCTGTGGCATTAACAGGAAGGGAGAAAAAGTACTTTCTACCCATTTTTAGTTCAGCGGTAAAACTGAAATTTCTATGGAACTGCAGCTCGTCTTGTGACTGTGGTTTTCCCGGTCACACAAAAATGCTGAAATTCGACTTATACAGTGTTTGTGCTTATTAAACTTGATGAATTCTCTCCTCTTGACGGTAGAATAGTGTGTAAAGCAAAGCACAATACATTGCTATGTGTAGAAGCAAAGATATACACGATTTCATAATGTGTTCCTAGAACAGCTGCGAGCAACTTTTTTACTCAACGTTAACAACACATCTGAAGCTCAATATTTCTGGGCTGAAGGGGTGAGGATTAGACAAAGTGTGCACTGTAAAGGGGAAGTCTGTGGCATTAACAGGAAGGGAGAAAAAGTACTTTCTACCCATTTTTAGGTTAAGCGGTAAAACTGAAGTTTCTATGGAACTGCAGCTCGGCTTGTGACTCTGGTTTTCCCGGTC
The DNA here is from genome assembly GCF_040206685.1 of Ascaphus truei. Lineage (NCBI taxonomy): Eukaryota > Metazoa > Chordata > Amphibia > Anura > Ascaphidae > Ascaphus > Ascaphus truei. The sequence goes on from NC_134488.1 coordinate 176,949, forward strand.
ACACAAAAATGCTGAAATTCGACTTATACAGTGTTTGTGCTTATTAAACTTGATGAATTCTCTCCTCTAGACGGTAGAATAGTGTGTAAAGCAAAGCACAATACATTGCTATGTGTAGAAGCAAAGATATACGCGATTTCAGAATGTGTTCCTAGAACAGCTGCGAGCAACTTTTTTACTCAACGTTAACAACACATCTGAAGCTCAATATTTCTGGGCTGAAGCGGGGAGGATTAGACAAAGTGTGCACTGTAAAGGGGAAGTCTGTGGCATTAACAGGAAGGGAGAAAAAGTACTTTCTACCCATTTTTAGTTCAGCGGTAAAACTGAAATTTCTATGGAACTGCAGCTCGGCTTGTGACTGTGGTTTTCCCGGTCACACAAAAATGCTGAAATTCGACTTATACAGTGTTTGTGCTTATTAAACTTGATGAATTCTCTCCTCTTGACGGTAGAATAGTGTGTAAAGCAAAGCACAATACATTGCTATGTGTAGAAGCAAAGATATACGCGATTTCAGAATGTGTTCCTAGAACAGCTGCGAGCAACTTTTTTACTCAACGTTAACAACACATCTGAAGCTCAATATTTCTGGGCTGAAGCGGGGAGGATTAGACAAAGTGTGCACTGTAAAGGGGAAGTCTGTGGCATTAACAGGAAGGGAGAAAAAGTACTTTCTACCCATTTTTAGGTTCAGCGGTAAAACTGAAATTTCTATGGAACTGCAGCTCGGCTTGTGACTCTGGTTTTCCCGGTCACACAAAAATGCTGAAATTCGACTTATACAGTGTTTGTGCTTATTAAACTTGATGAATTCTCTCCTCTAGACGGTAGAATAGTGTGTAAAGCAAAGCACAATACATTGCTATGTGTAGAAGCAAAGATATACGCGATTTCAGAATGTGTTCCTAGAACAGCTGCGAGCAACTTTTTTACTCAACGTTAACAACACATCTGAAGCTCAATATTTCTGGGCTGAAGCGGGGAGGATTAGACAAAGTGTGCACTGTAAAGGGGAAGTCTGTGGCATTAACAGGAAGGGAGAAAAAGTACTTTCTACCCATTTTTAGTTCAGCGGTAAAACTGAAATTTCTATGGAACTGCAGCTCGGCTTGTGACTGATGTTTTCCCGGTCACACAAAAATGCTGAAATTCGACTTATACAGTGTTTGTGCTTATTAAACTTGATGAATTCTCTCCTCTTGACGGTAGAATAGTGTGTAAAGCAAAGCACAATACATTGCTATGTGTAAAAGCAAAGATATACGCGATTTCATAATGTGTTCCTAGAACAGCTGCGAGCAACTTTTTTACTCAACGTTAACAACACATCTGAAGCTCAATATTTCTGGGCTGAAGCGGAGAGGATTAGACAAAGTGTGCACTGTAAAGGGGAAGTCTGTGGCATTAACAGGAAGGGAGAAAAAGTACTTTCTACCCATTTTTAGTTCAGCGGTAAAACTAAAATTTCTATGGAACTGCAGCTCGGCTTGTGACTGTGGTTTTCCCGGTCACACAAAAATGCTGAAATTCGACTTATACAGTGTTTGTGCTTATTAAACTTGATGAATTCTCTCCTCTTGACGGTAGAATAGTGTGTAAAGCAAAGCACAATACATTGCTATGTGTAAAAGCAAAGATATACGCGATTTCATAATGTGTTCCTAGAACAGCTGCGAGCAACTTTTTTACTCAACGTTAACAACACATCTGAAGCTCAATATTTCTGGGCTGAAGCGGGGAGGATTAGACAAAGTGTGCACTGTAAAGGGGAAGTCTGTGGCATTAACAGGAAGGGAGAAAAAGTACTTTCTACCCATTTTTAGTTCAGCGGTAAAACTGAAATTTCTATGGAACTGCAGCTCGACTTGTGACTGTGGTTTTCCCGTTCACACAAAAATGCTGAAATTCGACTTATACAGTGTTTGTGCTTATTAAACTTGATGAATTTTCTCTTCTTGACGGTAGAATAGTGTGTAAAGCAAAGCACAATACATTGCTATGTGTAGAAGCAAAGATATACGCGATTTCAGAATGTGTTCCTAGAACAGCTGCGAGCAACTTTTTTACTCAACGTTAACAACACATCTGAAGCTCAATATTTCTGGGCTGAAGCGGGGAGGATTAGACAACGTGTGCACTGTAAAGGGGAAGTCTGTGGCATTAACAGGAAGGGAGAAAAAGTACTTTCTACCCATTTTTAGTTCAGCGGTAAAACTGAAATTTCTATGGAACTGCAGCTCGGCTTGTGACTGTGGTTTTCCCGGTCACACAAAAATGCTGAAATTCGACTTATACAGTGTTTGTGCTTATTAAACTTGATGAATTCTCTCCTCTTGACGGTAGAATAGTGTGTAAAGCAAAGCACAATACATTGCTATGTGTAAAAGCAAAGATATACGCGATTTCATAATGTGTTCCTAGAACAGCTGCGAGCAACTTTTTTACTCAACGTTAACAACACATCTGAAGCTCAATATTTCTGGGCTGAAGCGGGGAGGATTAGACAAAGTGTGCACTGTAAAGGGGAAGTCTGTGGCATTAACAGGAAGGGAGAAAAAGTACTTTCTACCCATTTTTAGTTCAGCGGTAAAACTGAAATTTCTATGGAACTGCAGCTCGGCTTGTGACTGTGGTTTTCCCGGTCACACAAAAATGCTGAAATTCGACTTATACAGTGTTTGTGCTTATTAAACTTGATGAATTCTCTCCTCTTGACGGTAGAATAGTGTGTAAAGCAAAGCACAATACATTGCTATGTGTAGAAGCAAAGATATACGCGATTTCATAATGTGTTCCTAGAACAGCTGCGAGTAACTTTTTTACTCAACGTTAACAACACATCTGAAGCTCAATATTTCTGGGCTGATGCGGGGAGAATTAGACAAAGTGTGCACTGTAAAGGGGAAGTCTGTGGCATTAACAGGAAGGGAGAAAAAGTACTTTCTACCCATTTTTAGTTCAGCGGTAAAACTGAAATTTCTATGGAACTGCAGCTCGGCTTGTGACTGTGGTTTTCCCGGTCACACAAAAATGCTGAAATTCGACTTATACAGTGTTTGTGCTTATTAAACTTGATGAATTCTCTCCTCTTGACGGTAGAATAGTGTGTAAAGCAAAGCACAATACATTGCTATGTGTAGAAGCAAAGATATACGCGATTTCAGAATGTGTTCCTAGAACAGCTGCGAGCAACTTTTTTACTCAACGTTAACAACACATCTGAAGCTCAATATTTCTGGGCTGAAGCGGGGAGGATTAGACAAAGTGTGCACTGTAAAGGGGAAGTCTGTGGCATTAACCGGAAGGGAGAAAAAGTACTTTCTACCCATTTTTAGTTCAGCGGTTAATCTGAAATTTCTATGGAACTGCAGCTCGGCTTGTGACTGTGGTTTTCCCGGTCACACAAAAATGCTGAAATTCGACTTATACAGTGTTTGTGCTTATTAAACTTGATGAATTCTCTCCTCTTGACGGTAGAATAGTGTGTAAAGCAAAGCACAATACATTGCTATGTGTAGAAGCAAAGATATACGCGATTTCAGAATGTGTTCCTAGAACAGCTGCGAGCAACTTTTTTACTCAACGTTAACAACACATCTGAAGCTCAATATTTCTGGGCTGAAGCGGGGAGGATTAGACAAAGTGTGCACTGTAAAGGGGAAGTCTGTGGCATTAACCGGAAGGGAGAAAAAGTACTTTCTACCCATTTTTAGTTCAGCGCTTAATCTGAAATTTCTATGGAACTGCAGCTCGTCTTGTGACTGTGGTTTTCCCGGTCACACAAAAATGCTGAAATTCGACTTATACAGTGTTTGTGCTTATTAAACTTGATGAATTCTCTCCTCTAGACGGTAGAATAGTGTGTAAAGCAAAGCACAATACATTGCTATGTGTAGAAGCAAAGATATACGCGATTTCAGAATGTGTTCCTAGAACAGCTGCGAGCAACTTTTTTACTCAACGTTAACAACACATCTGAAGCTCAATATTTCTGGGCTGAAGCGGGGAGGATTAGACAAAGTGTGCACTGTAAAGGGGAAGTCTGTGGCATTAACAGGAAGGGAGAAAAAGTACTTTCTACCCATTTTTAGTTCAGCGGTAAAACTGAAATTTCTATGGAACTGCAGCTCGGCTTGTGACTGTGGTTTTCCCGGTCACACAAAAATGCTGAAATTCGACTTATACAGTGTTTGTGCTTATTAAACTTGATGAATTCTCTCCTCTTGACGGTAGAATAGTGTGTAAAGCAAAGCACAATACATTGCTATGTGTAGAAGCAAAGATATGCGCGATTTCAGAATGTGTTCCTAGAACAGCTGCGAGCAACTTTTTTACTCAACGTTAACAACACATCTGAAGTTCAATATTTCTGGGCTGAAGCGGGGAGGATTAGACAAAGTGTGCACTGTAAAGGGGAAGTCTGTGGCATTAACAGGAAGGGAGAAAAAGTACTTTCTACCCATTTTTAGTTCAGCGGTAAAACTGAAATTTCTATGGAACTGCAGCTCTGCTTTGACTGTGGTTTTCCCGGTCACACAAAAATGCTGAAATTCGACTTATACAGTGTTTGTGCTTATTAAACTTGATGAATTCTCTCCTCTTGACGGTAGAATAGTGTGTAAAGCAAAGCACAATACATTGCTATGTGTAGAAGCAAAGATATACGCGATTTCAGAATGTGTTCCTAGAACAGCTACGAGCAACTTTTTTACTCAACGTTAACAACACATCTGAAGCTCAATATTTCTGGGCTGAAGCGGGGAGGATTAGACAAAGTGTGCACTGTAAAGGGGAAGTCTGTGGCATTAACAGGAAGGGAGAAAAAGTACTTTCTACCCCTTTTTAGTTCAGCGGTAAAACTGAAATTTCTATGGAACTGCAGCTCGGCTTGTGACTGTGGTTTTCCCTGTCACACAAAAATGCTGAAATTCGACTTATACAGTGTTTGTGCTTATTAAACTTGATGAATTCTCTCCTCTTGACGGTAGAATAGTGTGTAAAGCAAAGCACAATACATTGCTATGTGTAGAAGCAAAGATATACGCGATTTCAGAATGTGTTCCTAGAACAGCTGCGAGCAACTTTTTTACTCAACGTTAACAACACATCTGAAGCTCAATATTTCTGGGCTGAAGCGGGGAGGATTAGACAAAGTGTGCACTGTAAAGGGGAAGTCTGTGGCATTAACAGGAAGGGAGAAAAAGTACTTTCTACCCATTTTTAGTTCAGCGGTAAAACTGAAATTTCTATGGAACTGCAGCTCGGCTTGTGACTGTGGTTTTCCCGGTCACACAAAAATGCTGAAATTCGACTTATACAGTGTTTGTGCTTATTAAACTTGATGAATTCTCTCCTCTTGACGGTAGAATAGTGTGTAAAGCAAAGCACAATACATTGCTATGTGTAGAAGCAAAGATATGCGCGATTTCAGAATGTGTTCCTAGAACAGCTGCGAGCAACTTTTTTACTCAACGTTAACAACACATCTGAAGTTCAATATTTCTGGGCTGAAGCGGGGAGGATTAGACAAAGTGTGCACTGTAAAGGGGAAGTCTGTGGCATTAACAGGAAGGGAGAAAAAGTACTTTCTACCCATTTTTAGTTCAGCGGTAAAACTGAAATTTCTATGGAACTGCAGCTCTGCTTTGACTGTGGTTTTCCCGGTCACACAAAAATGCTGAAATTCGACTTATACAGTGTTTGTGCTTATTAAACTTGATGAATTCTCTCCTCTTGACGGTAGAATAGTGTGTAAAGCAAAGCACAATACATTGCTATGTGTAGAAGCAAAGATATACGCGATTTCAGAATGTGTTCCTAGAACAGCTACGAGCAACTTTTTTACTCAACGTTAACAACACATCTGAAGCTCAATATTTCTGGGCTGAAGCGGGGAGGATTAGACAAAGTGTGCACTGTAAAGGGGAAGTCTGTGGCATTAACAGGAAGGGAGAAAAAGTACTTTCTACCCCTTTTTAGTTCAGCGGTAAAACTGAAATTTCTATGGAACTGCAGCTCGGCTTGTGACTGTGGTTTTCCCTGTCACACAAAAATGCTGAAATTCGACTTATACAGTGTTTGTGCTTATTAAACTTGATGAATTCTCTCCTCTTGACGGTAGAATAGTGTGTAAAGCAAAGCACAATACATTGCTATGTGTAGAAGCAAAGATATACGCGATTTCAGAATGTGTTCCTAGAACAGCTGCGAGCAACTTTTTTACTCAACGTTAACAACACATCTGAAGCTCAATATTTCTGGGCTGAAGCGGGGAGGATTAGACAAAGTGTGCACTGTAAAGGGGAAGTCTGTGGCATTAACAGGAAGGGAGAAAAAGTACTTTCTACCCATTTTTAGTTCAGCGGTAAAACTGAAATTTCTATGGAACTGCAGCTCGGCTTGTGACTGTGGTTTTCCCGGTCACACAAAAATGCTGAAATTCGACTTATACAGTGTTTGTGCTTATTAAACTTGATGAATTCTCTCCTCTTGACGGTAGAATAGTGTGTAAAGCAAAGCACAATACATTGCTATGTGTAAAAGCAAAGATATACGCGATTTCAGAATGTGTTCCTAGAACAGCTGCGAGCAACTTTTTTACTCAACGTTAACAACACATCTGAAGCTCAATATTTCTGGGCTGAAGCGGAGAGGATTAGACAAAGTGTGCACTGTAAAGGGGAAGTCTGTGGCATTAACAGGAAGGGAGAAAAAGTACTTTCTACCCATTTTTAGTTCAGCGGTAAAACTAAAATTTCTATGGAACTGCAGCTCGGCTTGTGACTGTGGTTTTCCCGGTCACACAAAAATGCTGAAATTCGACTTATACAGTGTTTGTGCTTATTAAACTTGATGAATTCTCTCCTCTTGACGGTAGAATAGTGTGTAAAGCAAAGCACAATACATTGCTATGTGTAAAAGCAAAGATATACGCGATTTCATAATGTGTTCCTAGAACAGCTGCGAGCAACTTTTTTACTCAACGTTAACAACACATCTGAAGCTCAATATTTCTGGGCTGAAGCGGGGAGGATTAGACAAAGTGTGCACTGTAAAGGGGAAGTCTGTGGCATTAACAGGAAGGGAGAAAAAGTACTTTCTACCCATTTTTAGTTCAGCGGTAAAACTGAAATTTCTATGGAACTGCAGCTCGGCTTGTGACTGTGGTTTTCCCGGTCACACAAAAATGCTGAAATTCGACTTATACAGTGTTTGTGCTTATTAAACTTGATGAATTCTCTCCTCTTGACGGTAGAATAGTGTGTAAAGCAAAGCACAATACATTGCTATGTGTAGAAGCAAAGATATACGCGATTTCATAATGTGTTCCTAGAACAGCTGCGAGTAACTTTTTTACTCAACGTTAACAACACATCTGAAGCTCAATATTTCTGGGCTGATGCGGGGAGAATTAGACAAAGTGTGCACTGTAAAGGGGAAGTCTGTGGCATTAACAGGAAGGGAGAAAAAGTACTTTCTACCCATTTTTAGTTCAGCGGTAAAACTGAAATTTCTATGGAACTGCAGCTCGGCTTGTGACTGTGGTTTTCCCGGTCACACAAAAATGCTGAAATTCGACTTATACAGTGTTTGTGCTTATTAAACTTGATGAATTCTCTCCTCTTGACGGTAGAATAGTGTGTAAAGCAAAGCACAATACATTGCTATGTGTAGAAGCAAAGATATACGCGATTTCATAATGTGTTCCTAGAACAGCTGCGAGCAACTTTTTTACTCAACGTTAACAACACATCTGAAGCTCAATATTTCTGGGCTGAAGCGGGGAAGATTAGACAAAGTGTGCACTGTAAAGGGGAAGTCTGTGGCATTAACAGGAAGGGAGAAAAAGTACTTTCTACTCATTTTTAGTTCAGCGGTAAAACTGAAATTTCTATGGAACTGCAGCTCGGCTTGTGACTCTGGTTTTCCCGGTCACACAAAAATGCTGAAATTCGACTTATACAGTGTTTGTGCTTATTAAACTTGATGAATTCTCTCCTCTTGACGGTAGAATAGTGTGTAAAGCAAAGCACAATACATTGCTATGTGTAGAAGCAAAGATATACACGATTTCATAATGTGTTCCTAGAACAGCTGCGAGCAACTTTTTTACTCAACGTTAACAACACATCTGAAGCTCAATATTTCTGGGCTGAAGGGGTGAGGATTAGACAAAGTGTGCACTGTAAAGGGGAAGTCTGTGGCATTAACAGGAAGGGAGAAAAAGTACTTTCTACCCATTTTTAGGTTCAGCGGTAAAACTGAAGTTTCTATGGAACTGCAGCTCGGCTTGTGACTCTGGTTTTCCCGGTCACACAAAAATGCTGAAATTCGACTTATACAGTGTTTGTGCTTATTAAACTTGATGAATTCTCTCCTCTAGACGGTAGAATAGTGTGTAAAGCAAAGCACAATACATTGCTATGTGTAGAAGCAAAGATATACGCGATTTCAGAATGTGTTCCTAGAACAGCTGCGAGCAACTTTTTTACTCAACGTTAACAACACATCTGAAGCTCAATATTTCTGGGCTGAAGCGGGGAGGATTAGACAAAGTGTGCACTGTAAAGGGGAAGTCTGTGGCATTAACAGGAAGGGAGAAAAAGTACTTTCTACCCATTTTTAGTTCAGCGGTAAAACTGAAATTTCTATGGAACTGCAGCTCGGCTTGTGACTGTGGTTTTCCCGGTCACACAAAAATGCTGAAATTCGACTTATACAGTGTTTGTGCTTATTAAACTTGATGAATTCTCTCCTCTTGACGGTAGAATAGTGTGTAAAGCAAAGCACAATACATTGCTATGTGTAAAAGCAAAGATATACGCGATTTCATAATGTGTTCCTAGAACAGCTGCGAGCAACTTTTTTACTCAACGTTAACAACACATCTGAAGCTCAATATTTCTGGGCTGAAGCGGGGAGGATTAGACAAAGTGTGCACTGTAAAGGGGAAGTCTGTGGCATTAACAGGAAGGGAGAAAAAGTACTTTCTACCCATTTTTAGTTCAGCGGTAAAACTGAAATTTCTATGGAACTGCAGCTCGACTTGTGACTGTGGTTTTCCCTTTCACACAAAAATGCTGAAATTCGACTTATACAGTGTTTGTGCTTATTAAACTTGATGAATTTTCTCTTCTTGACGGTAGAATAGTGTGTAAAGCAAAGCACAATACATTGCTATGTGTAGAAGCAAAGATATACGCGATTTCAGAATGTGTTCCTAGAACAGCTGCGAGCAACTTTTTTACTCAACGTTAACAACACATCTGAAGCTCAATATTTCTGGGCTGAAGCGGGGAGGATTAGACAAAGTGTGCACTGTATAGGGGAAGTCTGTGGCATTAACAGGAAGGGAGAAAAAGTACTTTCTACCCATTTTTAGGTTCAGCGGTAAAACTGAAGTTTCTATGGAACTGCAGCTCGGCTTGTGACTGTGGTTTTCCCGGTCACACAAAAATGCTGAAATTCGACTTATACAGTGTTTGTGCTTATTAAACTTGATGAATTCTCTCCTCTTGACGGTAGAATAGTGTGTAAAGCAAAGCACAATACATTGCTATGTGTAGAAGCAAAGATATACGCGATTTCAGAATGTGTTCCTAGAACAGCTGCGAGCAACTTTTTTACTCAACGTTAACAACACATCTGAAGCTTAATATTTCTGGGCTGAAGCGGGGAGGATTAGACATAGTGTGCACTGTAAAGGGCAAGTCTGTGGCATTAACAGGAAGGGAGAAAAAGTACTTTCTACCCATTTTTAGTTCAGCGGTAAAACTGAAATTTCTATGGAACTGCAGCTCGGCTTGTGACTGTGGTTTTCCCGGTCACACAAAAATGCTGAAATTCGACTTATACAGTGTTTGTGCTTATTAAACTTGATGAATTCTCTCCTCTTGACGGTAGAATAGTGTGTAAAGCAAAGCACAATACATTGCTATGTGTAGAAGCAAAGATATACACGATTTCATAATGTGTTCCTAGAACAGCTGCGAGCAACTTTTTTACTCAACGTTAACAACACATCTGAAGCTCAATATTTTTGGGCTGAAGCGGGGAGGATTAGACAAAGTGTGCACTGTAAAGGGGAAGTCTGTGGCATTAACAGGAAGGGAGAAAAAGTACTTTCTACCCATTTTTAGGTTCAGCGGTAAAACTGAAGTTTCTATGGAACTGCAGCTCGGCTTGTGACTCTGGTTTTCCCGGTCACACAAAAATGCTGAAATTCGACTTATACAGTGTTTGTGCTTATTAAACTTGATGAATTCTCTCCTCTTGACGGTAGAATAGTGTGTAAAGCAAAGCACAATACATTGCTATGTGTAGAAGCAAAGATATACGCGATTTCAGAATGTGTTCCTAGAACAGCTGCGAGCAACTTTTTTACTCAACGTTAACAACACATCTGAAGTTTAATATTTCTGGGCTGAAGCGGGGAGGATTAGACAAAGTGTGCACTGTAAAGGGGAAGTCTGTGGCATTAACAGGAAGGGAGAAAAAGTACTTTCTACCCATTTTTATTTCAGCGGTAAAACTGAAATTTCTATGGAACTGCAGCTCGGCTTGTGACTGTGGTTTTCCCGGTCACACAAAAATGCTGAAATTCGACTTATACAGTGTTTGTGCTTATTAAACTTGATGAATTCTCTCCTCTTGACGGTAGAATAGTGTGTAAAGCAAAGCACAATACATTGCTATGTGTAGAAGCAAAGATATACGCGATTTCAGAATGTGTTCCTAGAACAGCTGTGAGCAACTTTTTTACTCAACGTTAACAACACATCTGAAGCTCAATATTTCTGGGCTGAAGCGGGGAAGATTAGACAAAGTGTGCACTGTAAAGGGGAAGTCTGTGGCATTAACAGGAAGGGAGAAAAAGTACTTTCTACCCATTTTTATTTCAGCGGTAAAACTGAAATTTCTATGGAACTGCAGCTCGGCTTGTGACTGTGGTTTTCCCGGTCACACAAAAATGCTGAAATTCGACTTATACAGTGTTTGTGCTTATTAAACTTGATGAATTCTCTCCTCTTGACGGTAGAATAGTGTGTAAAGCAAAGCACAATACATTGCTATGTGTAGAAGCAAAGATATACGCGATTTCAGAATGTGTTCCTAGAACAGCTGCGAGCAACTTTTTTACTCAACGTTAACAACACATCTGAAGCTCAATATTTCTGGGCTGAAGCGGGGAGGATTAGACAAAGTGTGCACTGTAAAGGGGAAGTCTGTGGCATTAACAGGAAGGGAGAAAAAGTACTTTCTACCCATTTTTAGTTCAGCGGTAAAACTGAAATTTCTATGGAACTGCAGCTCGGCTTGTGACTGTGGTTTTCCCGGTCACACAAAAATGCTGAAATTCGACTTATACAGTGTTTGTGCTTATTAAACTTGATGAATTCTCTCCTCTTGACGGTAGAATAGTGTGTAAAGCAAAGCACAATACATTGCTATGTGTAGAAGCAAAGATATGCGCGATTTCAGAATGTGTTCCTAGAACAGCTGCGAGCAACTTTTTTACTCAACGTTAACAACACATCTGAAGTTCAATATTTCTGGGCTGAAGCGGGGAGGATTAGACAAAGTGTGCACTGTAAATGGGAAGTCTGTGGCATTAACAGGAAGGGAGAAAAAGTACTTTCTACCCATTTTTAGTTCAGCGGTAAAACTGAAATTTCTATGGAACTGCAGCTCTGCTTTGACTGTGGTTTTCCCGGTCACACAAAAATGCTGAAATTCGACTTATACAGTGTTTGTGCTTATTAAACTTGATGAATTCTCTCCTCTTGACGGTAGAATAGTGTGTAAAGCAAAGCACAATACATTGCTATGTGTAGAAGCAAAGATATACGCGATTTCAGAATGTGTTCCTAGAACAGCTACGAGCAACTTTTTTACTCAACGTTAACAACACATCTGAAGCTCAATATTTCTGGGCTGAAGCGGGGAGGATTAGACAAAGTGTGCACTGTAAAGGGGAAGTCTGTGGCATTAACAGGAAGGGAGAAAAAGTACTTTCTACCCATTTTTAGTTCAGCGGTAAAACTGAAATTTCTATGGAACTGCAGCTCGGCTTGTGACTGTGGTTTTCCCGGTCAAACAAAAATGCTGAAATTCGACTTATACAGTGTTTGTGCTTATTAAACTTGATGAATTCTCTCCTCTTGACGGTAGAATAGTGTGTAAAGCAAAGCACAATACATTGCTATGTGTAGAAGCAAAGATATACGCGATTTCAGAATGTGTTCCTAGAACAGCTGCGAGCAACTTTTTTACTCAACGTTAACAACACATCTGAAGCTCAATATTTCTGGGCTGAAGCGGGGAGGATTAGACAAAGTGTGCACTGTAAAGGGGAAGTCTGTGGCATTAACAGGAAGGGAGAAAAAGTACTTTCTACCCATTTTTAGGTTCAGCGGTAAAACTGAAGTTTCTATGGAACTGCAGCTCGGCTTGTGACTCTGGTTTTCCCGGTCACACAAAAATGCGGAAATTCGACTTATACAGTGTTTGTGCTTATTAAACTTGATGAATTCTCTCCTCTTGACGGTAGAATAGTGTGTAAAGCAAAGCACAATACATTGCTATGTGTAGAAGCAAAGATATACGCGATTTCAGAATGTGTTCCTAGAACAGCTGCGAGCAACTTTTTTACTCAACGTTAACAACACATCTGAAGTTTAATATTTCTGGGCTGAAGCGGGGAGGATTAGACAAAGTGTGCACTGTAAAGGGGAAGTCTGTGGCATTAACAGGAAGGGAGAAAAAGTACTTTCTACCCATTTTTATTTCAGCGGTAAAACTGAAATTTCTATGGAACTGCAGCTCGGCTTGTGACTGTGGTTTTCCCGGTCACACAAAAATGCTGAAATTCGACTTATACAGTGTTTGTGCTTATTAAACTTGATGAATTCTCTCCTCTTGACGGTAGAATAGTGTGTAAAGCAAAGCACAATACATTGCTATGTGTAGAAGCAAAGATATACGCGATTTCAGAATGTGTTCCTAGAACAGCTGTGAGCAACTTTTTTACTCAACGTTAACAACACATCTGAAGCTCAATATTTCTGGGCTGAAGCGGGGAAGATTAGACAAAGTGTGCACTGTAAAGGGGAAGTCTGTGGCATTAACAGGAAGGGAGAAAAAGTACTTTCTACCCATTTTTATTTCAGCGGTAAAACTGAAATTTCTATGGAACTGCAGCTCGGCTTGTGACTGTGGTTTTCCCGGTCACACAAAAATGCTGAAATTCGACTTATACAGTGTTTGTGCTTATTAAACTTGATGAATTCTCTCCTCTTGACGGTAGAATAGTGTGTAAAGCAAAGCACAATACATTGCTATGTGTAGAAGCAAAGATATACGCGATTTCAGAATGTGTTCCTAGAACAGCTGCGAGCAACTTTTTTACTCAACGTTAACAACACATCTGAAGCTCAATATTTCTGGGCTGAAGCGGGGAGGATTAGACAAAGTGTGCACTGTAAAGGGGAAGTCTGTGGCATTAACAGGAAGGGAGAAAAAGTACTTTCTACCCATTTTTAGTTCAGCGGTAAAACTGAAATTTCTATGGAACTGCAGCTCGGCTTGTGACTGTGGTTTTCCCGGTCACACAAAAATGCTGAAATTCGACTTATACAGTGTTTGTGCTTATTAAACTTGATGAATTCTCTCCTCTTGACGGTAGAATAGTGTGTAAAGCAAAGCACAATACATTGCTATGTGTAGAAGCAAAGATATGCGCGATTTCAGAATGTGTTCCTAGAACAGCTGCGAGCAACTTTTTTACTCAACGTTAACAACACATCTGAAGTTCAATATTTCTGGGCTGAAGCGGGGAGGATTAGACAAAGTGTGCACTGTAAATGGGAAGTCTGTGGCATTAACAGGAAGGGAGAAAAAGTACTTTCTACCCATTTTTAGTTCAGCGGTAAAACTGAAATTTCTATGGAACTGCAGCTCTGCTTTGACTGTGGTTTTCCCGGTCACACAAAAATGCTGAAATTCGACTTATACAGTGTTTGTGCTTATTAAACTTGATGAATTCTCTCCTCTTGACGGTAGAATAGTGTGTAAAGCAAAGCACAATACATTGCTATGTGTAGAAGCAAAGATATACGCGATTTCAGAATGTGTTCCTAGAACAGCTACGAGCAACTTTTTTACTCAACGTTAACAACACATCTGAAGCTCAATATTTCTGGGCTGAAGCGGGGAGGATTAGACAAAGTGTGCACTGTAAAGGGGAAGTCTGTGGCATTAACAGGAAGGGAGAAAAAGTACTTTCTACCCATTTTTAGTTCAGCGGTAAAACTGAAATTTCTATGGAACTGCAGCTCGGCTTGTGACTGTGGTTTTCCCTGTCACACAAAAATGCTGAAATTCGACTTATACAGTGTTTGTGCTTATTAAACTTGATGAATTCTCTCCTCTTGACGGTAGAATAGTGTGTAAAGCAAAGCACAATACATTGCTATGTGTAGAAGCAAAGATATACGCGATTTCAGAATGTGTTCCTAGAACAGCTGCGAGCAACTTTTTTACTCAACGTTAACAACACATCTGAAGCTCAATATTTCTGGGCTGAAGCGGGGAGGATTAGACAAAGTGTGCACTGTAAAGGGGAAGTCTGTGGCATTAACAGGAAGGGAGAAAAAGTACTTTCTACCCATTTTTAGTTCAGCGGTAAAACTGAAATTTCTATGGAACTGCAACTCGGCTTGTGACTGTGGTTTTCCCGGTCACACAAAAATGCTGAAATTCGACTTATACAGTGTTTGTGCTTATTAAACTTGATGAATTCTCTCCTCTTGACGGTAGAATAGTATGTAAAGCAAAGCACAATACATTGCTATGTGTAGAAGCAAAGATATACGCGATTTCAGAATGTGTTCCTAGAACAGCTGCGAGCAACTTTTTTACTCAACGTTAACAACACATCTGAAGCTCAATATTTCTGGGCTGAAGCGGGGAGGATTAGACAAAGTGTGCACTGTAAAGGGGAAGTCTGTGGCATTAACAGGAAGGGAGAAAAAGTACTTTCTACCCATTTTTAGTTCAGCGGTAAAACTGAAATTTCTATGGAACTGCAGCTCGGCTTGTGACTGTGGTTTTCCCTGTCACACAAAAATGCTGAAATTCGACTTATACAGTGTTTGTGCTTATTAAACTTGATGAATTCTCTCCTCTTGACGGTAGAATAGTGTGTAAAGCAAAGCACAATACATTGCTATGTGTAGAAGCAAAGATATACGCGATTTCAGAATGTGTTCCTAGAACAGCTGCGAGCAACTTTTTTACTCAACGTTAACAACACATCTGAAGCTCAATATTTCTGGGCTGAAGCGGGGAGGATTAGACAAAGTGTGCACTGTAAAGGGGAAGTCTGTGGCATTAACAGGAAGGGAGAAAAAGTACTTTCTACCCATTTTTAGTTCAGCGGTAAAACTGAAATTTCTATGGAACTGCAACTCGGCTTGTGACTGTGGTTTTCCCGGTCACACAAAAATGCTGAAATTCGACTTATACAGTGTTTGTGCTTATTAAACTTGATGAATTCTCTCCTCTTGACGGTAGAATAGTATGTAAAGCAAAGCACAATACATTGCTATGTGTAGAAGCAAAGATATACGCGATTTCAGAATGTGTTCCTAGAACAGCTGCGAGCAACTTTTTTACTCAACGTTAACAACACATCTGAAGCTCAATATTTCTGGGCTGAAGCGGGGAGGATTAGACAAAGTGTGCACTGTAAAGGGGAAGTCTGTGGCATTAACAGGAAGGGAGAAAAAGTACTTTCTACCCATTTTTAGTTCAGCGGTAAAACTGAAATTTCTATGGAACTGCAGCTCGGCTTGTGACTGTGGTTTTCCCGGTCAAACAAAAATGCTGAAATTCGACTTATACAGTGTTTGTGCTTATTAAACTTGATGAATTCTCTCCTCTTGACGGTAGAATAGTGTGTAAAGCAAAGCACAATACATTGCTACTGTATGTGTAGAAGCAAAGATATACGCGATTTCAGAATGTGTTCCTAGAACAGCTGCGAGCAACTTTTTTACTCAACGTTAACAACACATCTGAAGCTCAATATTTCTGGGCTGAAGCGGGGAGGATTAGACAAAGTGTGCACTGTAAAGGGGAAGTCTGTGGCATTAACAGGAAGGGAGAAAAAGTACTTTCTACCCATTTTTAGGTTCAGCGGTAAAACTGAAGTTTCTATGGAACTGCAGCTCGGCTTGTGACTCTGGTTTTCCCGGTCACACAAAAATGCTGAAATTCGACTTATACAGTGTTTGTGCTTATTAAACTTGATGAATTCTCTCCTCTTGACGGTAGAATAGTGTGTAAAGCAAAGCACAATACATTGCTATGTGTAGAAGCAAAGATATACGCGATTTCAGAATGTGTTCCTAGAACAGCTGCGAGCAACTTTTTTACTCAACGTTAACAACACATCTGAAGCTCAATATTTCTGGGCTGAAGCGGGGAGGATTAGACAAAGTGTGCACTGTAAAGGGGAAGTCTGTGGCATTAACAGGAAGGGAGAAAAAGTACTTTCTACCCATTTTTAGTTCAGCGGTAAAACTGAAATTTCTATGGAACTGCAGCTTGTCTTGGGACTGTGGTTTTCCCGGTCAAACAAAAATGCTGAAATTCGACTTATACAGTGTTTGTGCTTATTAAACTTGATGAATTCTCTCCTCTTGACGGTAGAATAGTGTGTAAAGCAAAGCACAATACATTGCTATGTGTAGAAGCAAAGATATACGCGATTTCAGAATGTGTTCCTAGAACAGCTGCGAGCAACTTTTTTACTCAACGTTAACAACACATCTGAAGCTCAATATTTCTGGGCTGAAGCGGGGAGGATTAGACAAAGTGTGCACTGTAAAGGGGAAGTCTGTGGCATTAACAGGAAGGGAGAAAAAGTACTTTCTACCCATTTTTAGGTACAGCGGTAAAACTGAAGTTTCTATGGAACTGCAGCTCGGCTTGTGACTCTGGTTTTCCCGGTCACACAAAAATGCTGAAATTCGACTTATACAGTGTTTGTGCTTATTAAACTTGATGAATTCTCTCCTCTTGACGGTAGAATAGTGTGTAAAGCAAAGCACAATACATTGCTATGTGTAGAAGCAAAGATATACGCGATTTCAGAATGTGTTCCTAGAACAGCTGCGAGCAACTTTTTTACTCAACGTTAACAACACATCTGAAGCTTAATATTTCTGGGCTGAAGCGGGGAGGATTAGACAAAGTGTGTGCACTGTAAAGGGCAAGTCTGTGGCATTAACAGGAAGGGAGAAAAAGTACTTTCTACCCATTTCTAGTTCAGCGGTAAAACGGAAATTTCTATGGAACTGCAGCTCGACTTGTGACTGTGGTTTTCCCGGTCACACAAAAATGCTGAAATTCGACTTATACAGTGTTTGTGCTTATTAAACTTGATGAATTCTCTCCTCTTGACGGTAGAATAGTGTGTAAAGCAAAGCACAATACATTGCTATGTGTAGAAGCAAAGATATACGCGATTTCAGAATGTGTTCCTAGAACAGCTGCGAGCAACTTTTTTACTCAACGTTAACAACACATCTGAAGTTTAATATTTCTGGGCTGAAGCGGGGAGGATTAGAGAAAGTGTGCACTGTAAAGGGGAAGTCTGTGGCATTAACAGGAAGGGAGAAAAAGTACTTTCTACCCATTTCTAGTTCAGCGGTAAAACTGAAATTTCTATGGAACTGCAGCTCGGTTTGTGACTGTGGTTTTCCCGGTCACACAAAAATGCTGAAATTCGACTTATACAGTGTTTGTGCTTATTAAACTTGATGAATTCTCTCCTCTTGACGGTAGAATAGTGTGTAAAGCAAAGCACAATACATTGCTATGTGTAGAAGCAAAGATATACGCGATTTCAAAATGTGTTCCTAGTACAGCTGCGAGCATTAACCCCTGACTATACCGGGGATACGCTTATCACAATGCCTTTCTGGTCTGTGCTGAAGCAGGGCATTCTGGCAGCCAATTGGCTTGACCTTTATTAGTGAGCCTGATTACCCCCTCTCGGAACCACAGACTTAGAAATCGCCAGCTCATATACAGTGCATAAAATATATTTATATATATACCCTTATACACCATTTTAAAAAAAAATATCACAAAATTCTTCTAAGTCCCTCGGGAAGAGTGAAAGACGCGCACGTTCATTTTCAGAGCTCCTAGACCTTCCTATAAGAAGTTAGCCAAAAAGTAGCTTCGAAAAACGCTTAGGTTAAGTTTCAGAGTTGCTTCTAATGTACCAAAGCTGGACTTAGACATAATTTCACTCTCACAACATTTTGGCTGGTTGGAGACAGTCCAAACCACAAGTACCGGGTCCATGGTTATGGGCGTATACTGGGGGCACGGGGACGACTCCCATTAACCCCTGACTATACCGGGGATACGCTTATCACAATGCCTTTCTGGTCTGTGCTGAAGCAGGGCATTCTGGCAGCCAATTGGCTTGACCTTTATTAGTGAGCCTGGTTACCCCCTCTCGGAACCACAGACTTAGAAATCGCCAGCTCATATACAGTGCATAAAATATATTTATATATATACCCTTATACACCATTTTAATAAAAAATATCACAAAATTCTTCTAAGTCCCTCGGGAAGAATGAAAGACGCGCACGTTCATTTTCAGAGCTCCTAGACCTTCTTATAAGAAGTTAGCCAAAAAGTAGCTTCTTAAAACGCTTAGGTTAAGTTTCAGAGTTGCTTCTAATGTACCAAAGCTGGACTTAGACATAATTTCACTCTCACAACATTATGTCTGGTTGGAGACAGTCCGAACCACAAGTACCGGGTCCATGGTTATGGGCGTATACTGGGGGCACGGGGACGACTCCCATTAACTCCTGACTATACCGGGGATACGTTTATCACATTGCCTTTCTGGTCTGTGCTGAAGCAGGGCATTCTGGCAGCCAATTGGCTTGACCTTTATTAGTGAGCCTGGTTACCCCCTCTCGGAACCACAGACTTAGAAATCGCCAGCTCATATACAGTGCATAAAATATATTTATATATATACCCTTATACACCATTTTAATAACAAATATCACAAAATTCTTCTAAGTCCCTCGGGAAGAGTGAAAGACGCGCACGTTCATTTTCAGAGCTCCTAGACCTTCTTATAAGAAGTTAGCCAAAAAGTAGCTTCGAAAAACGCTTAGGTTAAGTTTCAGAGTTGCTTCTAATGTACCAAAGCTGGACTTAGACATAATTTCACTCTCACAACATTTTGGCTGGTTGGAGACAGTCCGAACCACAAGTACCGGGTCCATGGTTATGGGCGTATACTGGGGGCACGGGGACGACTCCCATTAACCCCTGACTATACCGGGGATACGTTTATCACATTGCCTTTCTGGTCTGTGCTGAAGCAGGGCATTCTGGCAGCCAATTGGCTTGACCTTTATTAGTGAGCCTGGTTACCCCCTCTCGGAACCACAGACTTAGAAATCGCCAGCTCATATACAGTGCATAAAATATATTTATATATATACCCTTATACACCATTTTAATAACAAATATCACAAAATTCTTCTAAGTCCCTCGGGAAGAGTGAAAGACGCGCACGTTCATTTTCAGAGCTCCTAGACCTTCTTATAAGAAGTTAGCCAAAAAGTAGCTTCGAAAAACGCTTAGGTTAAGTTTCAGAGTTGCTTCTAATGTACCAAAGCTGGACTTAGACATAATTTCACTCTCACAACATTTTGGCTGGTTGGAGACAGTCCGAACGACAAGTACCGGGTCCATGGTTATGGGCGTATACTGGGGGCACGGGGACGACTCCCATTAACCCCTGACTATACCGGGGATACGCTTATCACATTGCCTTTCTGGTCTGTGCTGAAGCAGGGCATTCTGGCAGCCAATTGGCTTGACCTTTATTAGTGAGCCTGGTTACCCCCTCTCGGAACCACAGACTTAGAAATCGCCAGCTCATATACAGTGCATAAAATATATTTATATATATACCCTTATACACCATTTTAATAAAAAATATCACAAAATTCTTCTAAGTCCCTCGGGAAGTGTGAAAGACGCGCACGTTCATTTTCAGAGCTCCTAGACCTTCTTATAAGAAGTTAGCCAAAAAGTAGCTTCTTAAAACGCTTAGGTTAAGTTTCAGAATTGCTTCTAATGTACCAAAGCTGGACTTAGACATAATTTCACTCTCACAACATTATGGCTGGTTGGAGACAGTCCGAACCACAAGTACCGGGTCCATGGTTATGGGCGTATACTGGGGGGACGGGGACGACTCCCATTAACCCCTGACTATACCTGGGATACGCTTATCACAATGCCTTTCTGGTCTGTGCTGAAGCAGGGCATTCTGGCAGCCATTTGGCTTGACCTTTATTAGTGAGCCTGGTTACCCCCTCTCGGAACCACAGACTTAGAATTCGCCAGCTCACATACAGTGCATAAAATATATTTATATATATACCCTTATACACCATTTTAATAAAAAATATCACAAAATTCTTCTAAGTCCCTCGGGAAGAGTGAAAGACGCGCACGTTCATTTTCAGAGCTCCTAGACCTTCTTATAAGAAGTTAGCCAAAAAGTAGCTTCGAAAAACGCTTAGGTTAAGTTTCAGAGTTGCTTCTAATGTACCAAAGCTGGACTTAGACATAATTTCACTCTCACAACATTTTGGCTGGTTGGAGACAGTCCGAACCACAAGTACCGGGTCCATGGTTATGGGCGTATACTGGGGGCACGGGGACGACTCCCATTAACCCCTGACTATACCGGGGATACGCTTATCACATTGCCTTTCTGGTCTGTGCTGAAGCAGGGCATTCTGGCAGCCAATTGGCTTGACCTTTATTAGTGAGCCTGGTTACCCCCTCTCGGAACCACAGACTTAGAAATCGCCAGCTCATATACAGTGCATAAAATATATTTATATATATACCCTTATACACCATTTTAATAACAAATATCACAAAATTCTTCTAAGTCCCTCGGGAAGAGTGAAAGACGCGCACGTTCATTTTCAGAGCTCCTAGACCTTCTTATAAGAAGTTAGCCAAAAAGTAGCTTCGAAAAACGCTTAGGTTAAGTTTCAGAGTTGCTTCTAATGTACCAAAGCTGGACTTAGACATAATTTCACTCTCACAACATTTTGGCTGGTTGGAGACAGTCCGAACGACAAGTACCGGGTCCATGGTTATGGGCGTATACTGGGGGCACGGGGACGACTCCCATTAACCCCTGACTATACCGCGGATACGCTTATCACATTGCCTTTCTGGTCTGTGCTGAAGCAGGGCATTCTGGCAGCCAATTGGCTTGACCTTTATTAGTGAGCCTGGTTACCCCCTCTCGGAACCACAGACTTAGAAATCGCCAGCTCATATACAGTGCATAAAATATATTTATATATATACACTGTATACCCTTAAACACCATTTTAATAAAAAATATCACAAAATTCTTCTAAGTCCCTCGGGAAGAGTGAAAGACGCGCACGTTCATTTTCAGAGCTCCTAGACCTTCTTATAAGAAGTTAGCCAAAAAGTAGCTTCGAAAAACGCTTAGGTTAAGTTTCAGAGTTGCTTCTAATGTACCAAAGCTGGACTTAGACATAATTTCACTCTCACAACATTATGTCTGGTTGGAGACAGTCCGAACCACAAGTACCGGGTCCATGGTTATGGGCGTATACTGGGGGCACGGGGACGACTCCCATTAACCCCTGACTATACCGGGGATACGTTTATCACATTGCCTTTCTGGTCTGTGCTGAAGCAGGGCATTCTGGCAGCCAATTGGCTTGACCTTTATTAGTGAGCCTGGTTACCCCCTCTCGGAACCACAGACTTAGAAATCGCCAGCTCATATACAGTGCATAAAATATATTTATATATATACCCTTATACACCATTTTAATAACAAATATCACTAAATTCTTCTAAGTCCCTCGGGAAGAGTGAAAGACGCGCACGTTCATTTTCAGAGCTCCTAGACCTTCTTATAAGAAGTTAGCCAAAAAGTAGCTTCGAAAAACGCTTAGGTTAAGTTTCAGAGTTGCTTCTAATGTACCAAAGCTGGACTTAGACATAATTTCACTCTCACAACATTTTGGCTGGTTGGAGACAGTCCGAACCACAAGTACCGGGTCCATGGTTATGGGCGTATACTGGGGGCACGGGGACGACTCCCATTAACCCCTGACTATACCGGGGATACGCTTATCACATTGCCTTTCTGGTCTGTGCTGAAGCAGGGCATTCTGGCAGCCAATTGGCTTGACCTTTATTAGTGAGCCTGGTTACCCCCTCTCGGAACCACAGACTTAGAAATCGCCAGCTCATATACAGTGCATAAAATATATTTATATATATACCCTTATACACCATTTTAATAAAAAATATCACAAAATTCTTCTAAGTCCCTCGGGAAGTGTGAAAGACGCGCACGTTCATTTTCAGAGCTCCTAGACCTTCTTATAAGAAGTTAGCCAAAAAGTAGCTTCTTAAAACGCTTAGGTTAAGTTTCAGAGTTGCTTCTAATGTACCAAAGCTGGACTTAGACATAATTTCACTCTCACAACATTATGGCTGGTTGGAGACAGTCCGAACCACAAGTACCGGGTCCATGGTTATGGGCGTATACTGGGGGGACGGGGACGACTCCCATTAACCCCTGACTATACCTGGGATACGCTTATCACAATGCCTTTCTGGTCTGTGCTGAAGCAGGGCATTCTGGCAGCCAATTGGCTTGACCTTTATTAGTGAGCCTGGTTACCCCCTCTCGGAACCACAGACTTAGAATTCGCCAGCTCACATACAGTGCATAAAATATATTTATATATATACCCTTATACACCATTTTAATAAAAAATATCACAAAATTCTTCTAAGTCCCTCGGGAAGAGTGAAAGACGCGCACGTTCATTTTCAGAGCTCCTAGACCTTCTTATAAGAAGTTAGCCAAAAAGTAGCTTCGAAAAACGCTTAGGTTAAGTTTCAGAGTTGCTTCTAATGTACCAAAGCTGGACTTAGACATAATTTCACTCTCACAACATTTTGGCTGGTTGGAGACAGTCCGAACCACAAGTACCGGGTCCATGGTTATGGGCGTATACTGGGGGCACGGGGACGACTCCCATTAACCCCTGACTATACCGGGGATACGCTTATCACATTGCCTTTCTGGTCTGTGCTGAAGCAGGGCATTCTGGCAGCCAATTGGCTTGACCTTTATTAGTGAGCCTGGTTACCCCCTCTCGGAACCACAGACTTAGAAATCGCCAGCTCATATACAGTGCATAATATATATTTATATTTATACCCTTATACACCATTTTATTAAAAAATATCACAAAATTCTTCTAAGTCCCTCGGGAAGAGTGAAAGACGCGCACGTTCATTTTCAGCGCTCCTAGACCTTCTTATAAGAAGTTAGCCAAAAAGTAGCTTCTTAAAACGCTTAGGTTAAGTTTCAGAGTTGCTTCTAATGTACCAAAGCTGGACTTAGACATAATTTCACTCTCACAACATTATGTCTGGTTGGAGACAGTCCGAACCACAAGTACCGGGTCCATGGTTATGGGCGTATACTGGGGGCACGGGGACGACTCCCATTAACCCCTGACTATACCGGGGATACGCTTATCACAATGCCTTTCTGGTCTGTGCTGAAGCAGGGCATTCTTGCAGCCAATTGGCTTGACCTTTATTAGTGAGCCTGATTACCCCCTCTCGGAACCACAGACTTAGAAATCGCCAGCTCATATACAGTGCATAAAATATATTTATATATATACCCTTATACACCATTTTAATAAAAAAATATCACAAAATTCTTCTAAGTCCCTCGGGAAGAGTGAAAGACGCGCACGTTCATTTTCAGAGCTCCTAGACCTTCTTATAAGAAGTTAGCCAAAAAGTAGCTTCTTAAAACGCTTAGGTTAAGTTTCAGAGTTGCTTCTAATGTACCAAAGCTGGACTTAGACATAATTTCACTCTCACAACATTATGTCTGGTTGGAGACAGTCCGAACCACAAGTACCGGGTCCATGGTTATGGTCGTATACTGGGGGCACGGGGACGACTCCCATTAACCCCTGACTATACCGGGGATACGCTTATCACAATGCCTTTCTGGTCTGTGCTGAAGCAGGGCATTCTGGCAGCCAATTGGCTTGACCTTTATTAGTGAGCCTGGTTACCCCCTCTCGGAACCACAAACTTAGAAATCGCCAGCTCATATACAGTGCATAAAATATATTTATATATATATACCCTTATACACCATTTTAATAAAAATATCACAAAATTCTTCTATGTCTCTCGGGAAGAGTAAAAGACGCGCACGTTCATTTTCAGAGCTCCTAGACCTTCCTATAAGAAGTTAGCCAAAAAGTAGCTTCGAAAAACGCTTAGGTTAAGTTTCAGAGTTGCTTCTAATGTACCAAAGCTGGACTTAGACATAATTTCACTCTCACAACATTATGTCTGGTTGGAGACAGTCCGAACCACAAGTACCGGGTCCATGGTTATGGGCGTATACTGGGGGCACGGGGACGACTCCCATTAACCCCTGACTATACCGGGGATACGCTTATCACATTGCCTTTCTGGTCTGTGCTGAAGCAGGGCATTCTGGCAGCCAATTGGCTTGACCTTTATTAGTGAGCCTGGTTACCCCCTCTCGGAACCACAGACTTAGAAATCGCCAGCTCATATACAGTGCATAAAATATATTTATATATATACCCTTATACACCATTTTAATAAAAAATATCACAAAATTCTTCTAAGTCCCTCGGGAAGAGTGAAAGACGCGCACGTTCATTTTCAGAGCTCCTAGACCTTCTTATAAGAAGTTAGCCAAAAAGTAGCTTCGAAAAACGCTTAGGTTAAGTTTCAGAGTTGCTTCTAATGTACCAAAGCTGGACTTAGACATAATTTCACTCTCACAACATTTTGGCTGGTTGGAGACAGTCCGAACCACAAGTACCGGGTCCATGGTTATGGGCGTATACTGGGGGCACGGGGACGACTCCCATTAACCCCTGACTATACCGGGGATACGCTTATCACAATGCCTTTCTGGTCTGTGCTGAAGCAGGGCATTCTGGCAGCCAATTGGCTTGACCTTTATTAGTGAGCCTGATTACCCCCTCTCGGAACCACAGACTTAGAAATCGCCAGCTCATATACAGTGCATAAAATATATTTATATATATACCCTTATACACCATTTTAATAAAAAATATCACAAAATTCTTCTAAGTCCCTCGGGAAGAGTGAAAGACGCGCACGTTCATTTTCAGAGCTCCTAGACTTTCTTATAAGAAGTTAGCCAAAAAGTAGCTTCGAAAAACGCTTAGGTTAAGTTTCAGAGTTGCTTCTAATGTACCAAAGCTGGACTTAGACATAATTTCACTCTCACAACATTTTGGCTGGTTGGAGACAGTCCGAACCACAAGTACCGGGTACATGGTTATGGGCGTATACTGGGGGCACGGGGACGACTCCCATTAACCCCTGACTATACCGGGGATACGCTTATCACATTGCCTTTCTGGTCTGTGCTGAAGCAGGGCATTCTGGCAGCCAATTGGCTTGACCTTTATTAGTGAGCCTGGTTACCCCCTCTCGGAACCACAGACTTAGAAATCGCCAGCTCATATACAGTGCATAAAATATATTTATATATATACCCTTATACACCATTTTAATAAAAAATATCACAAAATTCTTCTAAGTCCCTCGGGAAGAGTGAAAGACGCGCACGTTCATTTTCAGAGCTCCTAGACTTTCTTATAAGAAGTTAGCCAAAAAGTAGCTTCGAAAAACGCTTAGGTTAAGTTTCAGAGTTGCTTCTAATGTACCAAAGCTGGACTTAGACATAATTTCACTCTCACAACATTTTGGCTGGTTGGAGACAGTCCGAACCACAAGTACCGGGTCCATGGTTATGGGCGTATACTGGGGGCACGGGGACGACTCCCATTAACCCCTGACTATACCGGGGATACGCTTATCACAATGCCTTTCTGGTCTGTGCTGAAGCAGGGCATTCTGGCAGCCAATTGGCTTGACCTTTATTAGTGAGCCTGATTACCCCCTCTCGGAACCACAGACTTAGAAATCGCCAGCTCATATACAGTGCATAAAATATATTTATATATATACCCTTATACACCATTTTAATAAAAAATATCACAAAATTCTTCTAAGTCCCTCGGGAAGAGTGAAAGACGCGCACGTTCATTTTCAGAGCTCCTAGACTTTCTTATAAGAAGTTAGCCAAAAAGTAGCTTCGAAAAACGCTTAGGTTAAGTTTCAGAGTTGCTTCTAATGTACCAAAGCTGGACTTAGACATAATTTCACTCTCACAACATTTTGGCTGGTTGGAGACAGTCCGAACCACAAGTACCGGGTCCATGGTTATGGGCGTATACTGGGGGCACGGGGACGACTCCCATTAACCCCTGACTATACCGGGGATACGCTTATCACATTGCCTTTCTGGTCTGTGCTGAAGCAGGGCATTCTGGCAGCCAATTGGCTTGACCTTTATTAGTGAGCCTGGTTACCCCCTCTCGGAACCACAGACTTAGAAATCGCCAGCTCATATACAGTGCATAAAATATATTTATATATATACCCTTATACACCATTTTAATAAAAAATATCACAAAATTCTTCTAAGTCCCTCGGGAAGATTGAAAGACGCGCACGTTCATTTTCAGAGCTCCTAGACCTTCTTATAAGAAGTTAGCCAAAAAGTAGCTTCTTAAAACGCTTAGGTTAAGTTTCAGAGTTGCTTCTAATGTACCAAAGCTGGACTTAGACATAATTTCACTCTCACAACATTTTGGCTGGTTGGAGCCAGTCCGAACCACAAGTACCGGGTCCATGGTTATGGGCGTATACTGGGGGCACGGGGACGACTCCCATTAACCCCTGACTATACCGGGGATACGCTTATCACAATGCCTTTCTGGTCTGTGCTGAAGCAGGGCATTCTGGCAGCCAATTGGCTTGACCTTTATTAGTGAGCCTGATTACCCCCTCTCGGAACCACAGACTTAGAAATCGCCAGCTCATATACAGTGCATAAAATATATTTATATATATACCCTTATACACCATTTTAATAAAAAATATCAAAAAATTCTTCTAAGTCCCTCGGGAAGAGTGAAAGACGCGCACGTTCATTTTCAGAGCTCCTAGACTTTCTTATAAGAAGTTAGCCAAAAAGTAGCTTCTTAAAACGCTTAGGTTAAGTTTCAGAGTTGCTTCTAATGTACCAAAGCTGGACTTAGACATAATTTCACTCTCACAACATTTTGGCTGGTTGGAGACAGTCCGAACCACAAGTACCGGGTCCATGGTTATGTGCGTATACTGGGGGCACGGGGACGACTCCCATTAACCCCTGACTATACCGGGGATACGCTTATCACATTGCCTTTCTGGTCTGTGCTGAAGCAGGGCATTCTGGCAGCCAATTGGCTTGACCTTTATTAGTGAGCCTGGTTACCCCCTCTCGGAACCACAGACTTAGAAATCGCCAGCTCATATACAGTGCATAAAATATATTTATATTTATACCCTTATACACCATTTTATTAAAAAATATCACAAAATTCTTCTAAGTCCCTCGGGAAGAGTGAAAGACGCGCACGTTCATTTTCAGAGCTCCTAGACCTTCTTATAAGAAGTTAGCCAAAAAGTAGCTTCTTAAAACGCTTAGGTTAAGTTTCAGAGTTGCTTCTAATGTACCAAAGCTGGACTTAGACATAATTTCACTCTCACAACATTATGTCTGGTTGGAGACAGTCCGAACCACAAGTACCGGGTCCATGGTTATGGGCGTATACTGGGGGCACGGGGACGACTCCCATTAACCCCTGACTATACCGGGGATACGCTTATCACAATGCCTTTCTGGTCTGTGCTGAAGCAGGGCATTCTTGCAGCCAATTGGCTTGACCTTTATTAGTGAGCCTGATTACCCCCTCTCGGAACCACAGACTTAGAAATCGCCAGCTCATATACAGTGCATAAAATATATTTATATATATACCCTTATACACCATTTTAATAAAAAATATCACAAAATTCTTCTAAGTCCCTCGGGAAGAGTGAAAGACGCGCACGTTCATTTTCAGAGCTCCTAGACCTTCCTATAAGAAGTTAGCCAAAAAATAGCTTCGAAAAACGCTTAGGTTAAGTTTCAGAGTTGCTTCTAATGTACCAAAGCTGGACTTAGACATAATTTCACTCTCACAACATTTTGGCTGGTTGGAGCCAGTCCGAACCACAAGTACCGGGTCCATGGTTATGGGCGTATACTGGGGGCACGGGGACGACTCCCATTAACCCCTGACTATACCGGGGATACGCTTATCACAATGCCTTTCTGGTCTGTGCTGAAGCAGGGCATTCTGGCAGCCAATTGGCTTGACCTTTATTAGTGAGCCTGATTACCCCCTCTCGGAACCACAGACTTAGAAATCGCCAGCTCATATACAGTGCATAAAATATATTTATATATATACCCTTATACACCATTTTAATAAAAAATATCAAAAAATTCTTCTAAGTCCCTCGGGAAGAGTGAAAGACGCGCACGTTCATTTTCAGAGCTCCTAGACTTTCTTATAAGAAGTTAGCCAAAAAGTAGCTTCTTAAAACGCTTAGGTTAAGTTTCAGAGTTGCTTCTAATGTACCAAAGCTGGACTTAGACATAATTTCACTCTCACAACATTTTGGCTGGTTGGAGACAGTCCGAACCACAAGTACCGGGTCCATGGTTATGTGCGTATACTGGGGGCACGGGGACGACTCCCATTAACCCCTGACTATACCGGGGATACGCTTATCACATTGCCTTTCTGGTCTGTGCTGAAGCAGGGCATTCTGGCAGCCAATTGGCTTGACCTTTATTAGTGAGCCTGGTTACCCCCTCTCGGAACCACAGACTTAGAAATCGCCAGCTCATATACAGTGCATAAAATATATTTATATTTATACCCTTATACACCATTTTATTAAAAAATATCACAAAATTCTTCTAAGTCCCTCGGGAAGAGTGAAAGACGCGCACGTTCATTTTCAGAGCTCCTAGACCTTCTTATAAGAAGTTAGCCAAAAAGTAGCTTCTTAAAACGCTTAGGTTAAGTTTCAGAGTTGCTTCTAATGTACCAAAGCTGGACTTAGACATAATTTCACTCTCACAACATTATGTCTGGTTGGAGACAGTCCGAACCACAAGTACCGGGTCCATGGTTATGGGCGTATACTGGGGGCACGGGGACGACTCCCATTAACCCCTGACTATACCGGGGATACGCTTATCACAATGCCTTTCTGGTCTGTGCTGAAGCAGGGCATTCTTGCAGCCAATTGGCTTGACCTTTATTAGTGAGCCTGATTACCCCCTCTCGGAACCACAGACTTAGAAATCGCCAGCTCATATACAGTGCATAAAATATATTTATATATATACCCTTATACACCATTTTAATAAAAAATATCACAAAATTCTTCTAAGTCCCTCGGGAAGAGTGAAAGACGCGCACGTTCATTTTCAGAGCTCCTAGACCTTCCTATAAGAAGTTAGCCAAAAAATAGCTTCGAAAAACGCTTAGGTTAAGTTTCAGAGTTGCTTCTAATGTACCAAAGCTGGACTTAGACATAATTTCACTCTCACAACATTATGTCTGGTTGGAGACAGTCCGAACCACAAGTACCGGGTCCATGGTTATGGGCGTATACTGGGGGCACGGGGACGACTCCCATTAACCCCTGACTATACCGGGGATACGCTTATCACATTGCCTTTCTGGTCTGTGCTGAAGCAGGGCATTCTGGCAGCCAATTGGCTTGACCTTTATTAGTGAGCCTGGTTACCCCCTCTCGGAACCACAGACTTAGAAATCGCCAGCTCATATACAGTGCATAAAATATATTTATATATATACCCTTATACACCATTTTAATAAAAAATATCACAAAATTCTTCTAAGTCCCTCGGGAAGAGTGAAAGACGCGCACGTTCATTTTCAGAGCTCCTAGACCTTCTTATAAGAAGTTAGCCAAAAAGTAGCTTCTTAAAACGCTTAGGTTAAGTTTCAGAGTTGCTTCTAATGTACCAAAGCTGGACTTAGACATAATTTCACTCTCACAACATTTTGGCTGGTTGGAGACAGTCCGAACCACAAGTACCGGGTCCATGGTTATGGGCGTATACTGGGGGCACGGGGACGACTCCCATTAACCCCTGACTATACCGGGGATACGCTTATCACATTGCCTTTCTGGTCTGTGCTGAAGCAGGGCATTCTGGCAGCCAATTGGCTTGACCTTTATTAGTGAGCCTGGTTACCCCCTCTCGGAACCACAGACTTAGAAATCGCCAGCTCATATACAGTGCATAAAATATATTTATATATATACCCTTATACACCATTTTAATAAAAAATATCACAAAATTCTTCTAAGTCCCTCGGGAAGATTGAAAGACGCGCACGTTCATTTTCAGAGCTCCTAGACCTTCTTATAAGAAGTTAGCCAAAAAGTAGCTTCTTAAAACGCTTAGGTTAAGTTTCAGAGTTGCTTCTAATGTACCAAAGCTGGACTTAGACATAATTTCACTCTCACAACATTTTGGCTGGTTGGAGACAGTCCGAACCACAAGTACCGGGTCCATGGTTATGGGCGTATACTGGGGGCACGGGGACGACTCCCATTAACCCCTGACTATACCGGGGATACGCTTATCACAATGCCATTCTGGTCTGTGCTGAAGCAGGGCATTCTGGCAGCCAATTGGCTTGACCTTTATTAGTGAGCCTGATTACCCCCTCTCGGAACCACAGACTTAGAAATCGCCAGCTCATATACAGTGCATAAAATATTTATATATATACCCTTATACATCATTTTAATAAAAAATATCACAAAATTCTTCTAAGTCCCTCGGGAAGAGTGAAAGACGCGCACGTTCATTTTCAGAGCTCCTAGACCTTCTTATAAGAAGTTAGCCAAAAAGTAGCTTCGAAAAACGCTTAGGTTAAGTTTCAGAGTTGCTTCTAATGTACCAAAGCTGGACTTAGACATAATTTCACTCTCACAACATTTTGGCTGGTTGGAGACAGTCCGAACCACAAGTACCGGGTCCATGGTTATGGGCGTATACTGGGGGCACGGGGACGACTCCCATTAACCCCTGACTATACCGGGGATACGCTTATCACAATGCCTTTCTGGTCTGTGCTGAAGCAGGGCATTCTGGCAGCCAATTGGCTTGACCTTTATTAGTGAGCCTGATTACCCCCTCTCGGAACCACAGACTTAGAAATCGCCAGCTCATATACAGTGCATAAAATATATTTATATATATACCCTTATACACCATTTTAATAAAAAATATCACAAAATTCTTCTAAGTCCCTCGGGAAGAGTGAAAGACGCGCACGTTCATTTTCAGAGCTCCTAGACCTTCTTATAAGAAGTTAGCCAAAAAGTAGCTTCTTAAAACGCTTAGGTTAAGTTTCAGAGTTGCTTCTAATGTACCAAAGCTGGACTTAGACATAATTTCACTCTCACAACATTTTGGCTGGTTGGAGACAGTCCGAACCACAAGTACCGGGTCCATGGTTATGTGCGTATACTGGGGGCACGGGGACGACTCCCATTAACCCCTGACTATACCGGGGATACGCTTATCACATTGCCTTTCTGGTCTGTGCTGAAGCAGGGCATTCTGGCAGCCAATTGGCTTGACCTTTATTAGTGAGCCTGGTTACCCCCTCTCGGAACCACAGACTTAGAAATCGCCAGCTCATATACAGTGCATAAAATATATTTATATTTATACCCTTATACACCATTTTATTAAAAAATATCACAAAATTCTTCTAAGTCCCTCGGGAAGAGTGAAAGACGCGCACGTTCATTTTCAGAGCTCCTAGACCTTCTTATAAGAAGTTAGCCAAAAAGTAGCTTCTTAAAACGCTTAGGTTAAGTTTCAGAGTTGCTTCTAATGTACCAAAGCTGGACTTAGACATAATTTCACTCTCACAACATTATGTCTGGTTGGAGACAGTCCGAACCACAAGTACCGGGTCCATGGTTATGGGCGTATACTGGGGGCACGGGGACGACTCCCATTAACCCCTGACTATACCGGGGATACGCTTATCACAATGCCTTTCTGGTCTGTGCTGAAGCAGGGCATTCTTGCAGCCAATTGGCTTGACCTTTATTAGTGAGCCTGATTACCCCCTCTCGGAACCACAGACTTAGAAATCGCCAGCTCATATACAGTGCATAAAATATATTTATATATATACCCTTATACACCATTTTAATAAAAAATATCACAAAATTCTTCTAAGTCCCTCGGGAAGAGTGAAAGACGCGCACGTTCATTTTCAGAGCTCCTAGACCTTCCTATAAGAAGTTAGCCAAAAAATAGCTTCGAAAAACGCTTAGGTTAAGTTTCAGAGTTGCTTCTAATGTACCAAAGCTGGACTTAGACATAATTTCACTCTCACAACATTTTGGCTGGTTGGAGCCAGTCCGAACCACAAGTACCGGGTCCATGGTTATGGGCGTATACTGGGGGCACGGGGACGACTCCCATTAACCCCTGACTATACCGGGGATACGCTTATCACAATGCCTTTCTGGTCTGTGCTGAAGCAGGGCATTCTGGCAGCCAATTGGCTTGACCTTTATTAGTGAGCCTGATTACCCCCTCTCGGAACCACAGACTTAGAAATCGCCAGCTCATATACAGTGCATAAAATATATTTATATATATACCCTTATACACCATTTTAATAAAAAATATCAAAAAATTCTTCTAAGTCCCTCGGGAAGAGTGAAAGACGCGCACGTTCATTTTCAGAGCTCCTAGACTTTCTTATAAGAAGTTAGCCAAAAAGTAGCTTCTTAAAACGCTTAGGTTAAGTTTCAGAGTTGCTTCTAATGTACCAAAGCTGGACTTAGACATAATTTCACTCTCACAACATTTTGGCTGGTTGGAGACAGTCCGAACCACAAGTACCGGGTCCATGGTTATGTGCGTATACTGGGGGCACGGGGACGACTCCCATTAACCCCTGACTATACCGGGGATACGCTTATCACATTGCCTTTCTGGTCTGTGCTGAAGCAGGGCATTCTGGCAGCCAATTGGCTTGACCTTTATTAGTGAGCCTGGTTACCCCCTCTCGGAACCACAGACTTAGAAATCGCCAGCTCATATACAGTGCATAAAATATATTTATATTTATACCCTTATACACCATTTTATTAAAAAATATCACAAAATTCTTCTAAGTCCCTCGGGAAGAGTGAAAGACGCGCACGTTCATTTTCAGAGCTCCTAGACCTTCTTATAAGAAGTTAGCCAAAAAGTAGCTTCTTAAAACGCTTAGGTTAAGTTTCAGAGTTGCTTCTAATGTACCAAAGCTGGACTTAGACATAATTTCACTCTCACAACATTTTGGCTGGTTGGAGACAGTCCGAACCACAAGTACCGGGTCCATGGTTATGTGCGTATACTGGGGGCACGGGGACGACTCCCATTAACCCCTGACTATACCGGGGATACGCTTATCACATTGCCTTTCTGGTCTGTGCTGAAGCAGGGCATTCTGGCAGCCAATTGGCTTGACCTTTATTAGTGAGCCTGGTTACCCCCTCTCGGAACCACAGACTTAGAAATCGCCAGCTCATATACAGTGCATAAAATATATTTATATTTATACCCTTATACACCATTTTATTAAAAAATATCACAAAATTCTTCTAAGTCCCTCGGGAAGAGTGAAAGACGCGCACGTTCATTTTCAGAGCTCCTAGACCTTCTTATAAGAAGTTAGCCAAAAAGTAGCTTCTTAAAACGCTTAGGTTAAGTTTCAGAGTTGCTTCTAATGTACCAAAGCTGGACTTAGACATAATTTCACTCTCACAACATTATGTCTGGTTGGAGACAGTCCGAACCACAAGTACCGGGTCCATGGTTATGGGCGTATACTGGGGGCACGGGGACGACTCCCATTAACCCCTGACTATACCGGGGATACGCTTATCACAATGCCTTTCTGGTCTGTGCTGAAGCAGGGCATTCTTGCAGCCAATTGGCTTGACCTTTATTAGTGAGCCTGATTACCCCCTCTCGGAACCACAGACTTAGAAATCGCCAGCTCATATACAGTGCATAAAATATATTTATATATATACCCTTATACACCATTTTAATAAAAAATATCACAAAATTCTTCTAAGTCCCTCGGGAAGAGTGAAAGACGCGCACGTTCATTTTCAGAGCTCCTAGACCTTCCTATAAGAAGTTAGCCAAAAAATAGCTTCGAAAAACGCTTAGGTTAAGTTTCAGAGTTGCTTCTAATGTACCAAAGCTGGACTTAGACATAATTTCACTCTCACAACATTATGTCTGGTTGGAGACAGTCCGAACCACAAGTACCGGGTCCATGGTTATGGGCGTATACTGGGGGCACGGGGACGACTCCCATTAACCCCTGACTATACCGGGGATACGCTTATCACATTGCCTTTCTGGTCTGTGCTGAAGCAGGGCATTCTGGCAGCCAATTGGCTTGACCTTTATTAGTGAGCCTGGTTACCCCCTCTCGGAACCACAGACTTAGAAATCGCCAGCTCATATACAGTGCATAAAATATATTTATATATATACCCTTATACACCATTTTAATAAAAAATATCACAAAATTCTTCTAAGTCCCTCGGGAAGAGTGAAAGACGCGCACGTTCATTTTCAGAGCTCCTAGACCTTCTTATAAGAAGTTAGCCAAAAAGTAGCTTCTTAAAACGCTTAGGTTAAGTTTCAGAGTTGCTTCTAATGTACCAAAGCTGGACTTAGACATAATTTCACTCTCACAACATTTTGGCTGGTTGGAGACAGTCCGAACCACAAGTACCGGGTCCATGGTTATGGGCGTATACTGGGGGCACGGGGACGACTCCCATTAACCCCTGACTATACCGGGGATACGCTTATCACATTGCCTTTCTGGTCTGTGCTGAAGCAGGGCATTCTGGCAGCCAATTGGCTTGACCTTTATTAGTGAGCCTGGTTACCCCCTCTCGGAACCACAGACTTAGAAATCGCCAGCTCATATACAGTGCATAAAATATATTTATATATATACCCTTATACACCATTTTAATAAAAAATATCACAAAATTCTTCTAAGTCCCTCGGGAAGATTGAAAGACGCGCACGTTCATTTTCAGAGCTCCTAGACCTTCTTATAAGAAGTTAGCCAAAAAGTAGCTTCTTAAAACGCTTAGGTTAAGTTTCAGAGTTGCTTCTAATGTACCAAAGCTGGACTTAGACATAATTTCACTCTCACAACATTTTGGCTGGTTGGAGACAGTCCGAACCACAAGTACCGGGTCCATGGTTATGGGCGTATACTGGGGGCACGGGGACGACTCCCATTAACCCCTGACTATACCGGGGATACGCTTATCACAATGCCATTCTGGTCTGTGCTGAAGCAGGGCATTCTGGCAGCCAATTGGCTTGACCTTTATTAGTGAGCCTGATTACCCCCTCTCGGAACCACAGACTTAGAAATCGCCAGCTCATATACAGTGCATAAAATATTTATATATATACCCTTATACATCATTTTAATAAAAAATATCACAAAATTCTTCTAAGTCCCTCGGGAAGAGTGAAAGACGCGCACGTTCATTTTCAGAGCTCCTAGACCTTCTTATAAGAAGTTAGCCAAAAAGTAGCTTCGAAAAACGCTTAGGTTAAGTTTCAGAGTTGCTTCTAATGTACCAAAGCTGGACTTAGACATAATTTCACTCTCACAACATTTTGGCTGGTTGGAGACAGTCCGAACCACAAGTACCGGGTCCATGGTTATGGGCGTATACTGGGGGCACGGGGACGACTCCCATTAACCCCTGACTATACCGGGGATACGCTTATCACAATGCCTTTCTGGTCTGTGCTGAAGCAGGGCATTCTGGCAGCCAATTGGCTTGACCTTTATTAGTGAGCCTGATTACCCCCTCTCGGAACCACAGACTTAGAAATCGCCAGCTCATATACAGTGCATAAAATATATTTATATATATACCCTTATACACCATTTTAATAAAAAATATCACAAAATTCTTCTAAGTCCCTCGGGAAGAGTGAAAGACGCGCACGTTCATTTTCAGAGCTCCTAGACCTTCTTATAAGAAGTTAGCCAAAAAGTAGCTTCTTAAAACGCTTAGGTTAAGTTTCAGAGTTGCTTCTAATGTACCAAAGCTGGACTTAGACATAATTTCACTCTCACAACATTTTGGCTGGTTGGAGACAGTCCGAACCACAAGTACCGGGTCCATGGTTATGGGCGTATACTGGGGGCACGGGGACGACTCCCATTAACCCCTGACTATACCGGGGATACGCTTATCACAATGCCATTCTGGTCTGTGCTGAAGCAGGGCATTCTGGCAGCCAATTGGCTTGACCTTTATTAGTGAGCCTGATTACCCCCTCTCGGAACCACAGACTTAGAAATCGCCAGCTCATATACAGTGCATAAAATATTTATATATATACCCTTATACACCATTTTAATAAAAAATATCACAAAATTCTTCTAAGTCCATCGGGAAGAGTGAAAGACGCGCACGTTCATTTTCAGAGCTCCTAGACCTTCTTATAAGAAGTTAGCCAAAAAGTAGCTTCGAAAAACGCTTAGGTTAAGTTTCAGAGTTGCTTCTAATGTACCAAAGCTGGACTTAGACATAATTTCACTCTCACAACATTTTGGCTGGTTGGAGACAGTCCGAACCACAAGTACCGGGTCCATGGTTATGGGCGTATACTGGGGGCACGGGGACGACTCCCATTAACCCCTGACTATACCGGGGATACGCTTATCACAATGCCTTTCTGGTCTGTGCTGAAGCAGGGCATTCTGGCAGCCAATTGGCTTGACCTTTATTAGTGAGCCTGATTACCCCCTCTCGGAACCACAGACTTAGAAATCGCCAGCTCATATACAGTGCATAAAATATTTATATATATATATACCCTTATACACCATTTTAATAAAAAATATCACAAAATTCTTCTAAGTCCCTCGGGAAGAGTGAAAGACGCGCACGTTCATTTTCAGAGCTCCTAGACCTTCTTATAAGAAGTTAGCCAAAAAGTAGCTTCGAAAAACGCTTAGGTTAAGTTTCAGAGTTGCTTCTAATGTACCAAAGCTGGACTTAGACATAATTTCACTCTCACAACATTTTGGCTGGTTGGAGACAGTCCGAACCACAAGTACCGGGTCCATGGTTATGGGCGTATACTGGGGGCACGGGGACGACTCCCATTAACCCCTGACTATACCGGGGATACGCTTATCACAATGCCTTTCTGGTCTGTGCTGAAGCAGGGCATTCTGGCAGCCAATTGGCTTGACCTTTATTAGTGAGCCTGATTACCCCCTCTCGGAACCACAGACTTAGAAATCGCCAGCTCATATACAGTGCATAAAATATATTTATATATATACCCTTATACACCATTTTAATAAAAAATATCACAAAATTCTTCTAAGTCCCTCGGGAAGAGTGAAAGACGCGCACGTTCATTTTAAGAGCTCCTAGACCTTCTTATAAGAAGTTAGCCAAAAAGTAGCTTCGAAAAACGCTTAGGTTAAGTTTCAGAGTTGCTTCTAATGTACCAAAGCTGGACTTAGACATAATTTCACTCTCACAACATTTTGGCTGGTTGGAGACAGTCCGAACCACAAGTACCGGGTCCATGGTTATGGGCGTATACTGGGGGCACGGGGACGACTCCCATTAACCCCTGACTATACCGGGGATACGCTTATCACAATGCCTTTCTGGTCTGTGCTGAAGCAGGGCATTCTGGCAGCCAATTGGCTTGACCTTTATTAGTGAGCCTGATTACCCCCTCTCGGAACCACAGACTTAGAAATCGCCAGCTCATATACAGTGCATAAAATATTTATATATATATACCCTTATACACCATTTTAATAAAAAATATCACAAAATTCTTCTAAGTCCCTCGGGAAGAGTGAAAGACGCGCACGTTCATTTTCAGAGCTCCTAGACCTTCTTATAAGAAGTTAGCCAAAAAGTAGCTTCGAAAAACGCTTAGGTTAAGTTTCAGAGTTGCTTCTAATGTACCAAAGCTGGACTTAGACATAATTTCATTCTCACAACATTTTGGCTGGTTGGAGACAGTCCGAACCACAAGTACCGGGTCCATGGTTATGGGCGTATACTGGGGGCACGGGGACGACTCCCATTAACCCCTGACTATACCGGGGATACGCTTATCACAATGCCTTTCTGGTCTGTGCTGAAGCAGGGCATTCTGGCAGCCAATTGGCTTGACCTTTATTAGTGAGCCTGATTACCCCCTCTCGGAACCACAGACTTAGAAATCGCCAGCTCATATACAGTGCATAAAATATATTTATATATATACCCTTATACACCATTTTAATAAAAAATATCACAAAATTCTTCTAAGTCCCTCGGGAAGAGTGAAAGACGCGCACGTTCATTTTTAGAGCTCCTAGACCTTCTTATAAGAAGTTAGCCAAAAAGTAGCTTCGAAAAACGCTTAGGTTAAGTTTCAGAGTTGCTTCTAATGTACCAAAGCTGGACTTAGACATAATTTCACTCTCACAACATTTTGGCTGGTTGGAGACAGTCCGAACCACAAGTACCGGGTCCATGGTTATGGGCGTATACTGGGGGCACGGGGACGACTCCCATTAACCCCTGACTATACCGGGGATACGCTTATCACAATGCCTTTCTGGTCTGTGCTGAAGCAGGGCATTCTGGCAGCCAATTGGCTTGACCTTTATTAGTGAGCCTGATTACCCCCTCTCGGAACCACAGACTTAGAAATCGCCAGCTCATATACAGTGCATAAAATATTTATATATATACCCTTATACACCATTTTAATAAAAAATATCACAAAATTCTTCTAAGTCCCTCGGGAAGAGTGAAAGACGCGCACGTTCATTTTCAGAGCTCCTAGACCTTCTTATAAGAAGTTAGCCAAAAAGTAGCTTCGAAAAACGCTTAGGTTAAGTTTCAGAGTTGCTTCTAATGTACCAAAGCTGGACTTAGACATAATTTCACTCTCACAACATTTTGGCTGGTTGGAGACAGTCCGAACCACAAGTACCGGGTCCATGGTTATGGGCGTATACTGGGGGCACGGGGACGACTCCCATTAACCCCTGACTATACCGGGGATACGCTTATCACAATGCCTTTCTGGTCTGTGCTGAAGCAGGGCATTCTGGCAGCCAATTGGCTTGACCTTTATTAGTGAGCCTGATTACCCCCTCTCGGAACCACAGACTTAGAAATCGCCAGCTCATATACAGTGCATAAAATATTTATATATATATACCCTTATACACCATTTTAATAAAAAATATCACAAAATTCTTCTAAGTCCCTCGGGAAGAGTGAAAGACGCGCACGTTCATTTTCAGAGCTCCTAGACCTTCTTATAAGAAGTTAGCCAAAAAGTAGCTTCGAAAAACGCTTAGGTTAAGTTTCAGAGTTGCTTCTAATGTACCAAAGCTGGACTTAGACATAATTTCACTCTCACAACATTTTGGCTGGTTGGAGACAGTCCGAACCACAAGTACCTGGTCCATGGTTATGGGCGTATACTGGGGGCACGGGGACGACTCCCATTAACCCCTGACTATACCGGGGATACGCTTATCACAATGCCTTTCTGGTCTGTGCTGAAGCAGGGCATTCTGGCAGCCAATTGGCTTGACCTTTATTAGTGAGCCTGATTACCCCCTCTCGGAACCACAGACTTAGAAATCGCCAGCTCATATACAGTGCATAAAATATATTTATATATATACCCTTATACACCATTTTAATAAAAAATATCACAAAATTCTTCTAAGTCCCTCGGGAAGAGTGAAAGACGCGCACGTTCATTTTCAGAGCTCCTAGACCTTCCTATAAGAAGTTAGCCAAAAAATAGCTTCGAAAAACGCTTAGGTTAAGTTTCAGAGTTGCTTCTAATGTACCAAAGCTGGACTTAGACATAATTTCACTCTCACAACATTATGTCTGGTTGGAGACAGTCCGAACCACAAGTACCGGGTCCATGGTTATGGGCGTATACTGGGGGCACGGGGACGACTCCCATTAACCCCTGACTATACCGGGGATACGCTTATCACATTGCCTTTCTGGTCTGTGCTGAAGCAGGGCATTCTGGCAGCCAATTGGCTTGACCTTTATTAGTGAGCCTGGTTACCCCCTCTCGGAACCACAGACTTAGAAATCGCCAGCTCATATACAGTGCATAAAATATATTTATATATATACCCTTATACACCATTTTAATAAAAAATATCACAAAATTCTTCTAAGTCCCTCGGGAAGAGTGAAAGACGCGCACGTTCATTTTCAGAGCTCCTAGACCTTCTTATAAGAAGTTAGCCAAAAAGTAGCTTCTTAAAACGCTTAGGTTAAGTTTCAGAGTTGCTTCTAATGTACCAAAGCTGGACTTAGACATAATTTCACTCTCACAACATTTTGGCTGGTTGGAGACAGTCCGAACCACAAGTACCGGGTCCATGGTTATGGGCGTATACTGGGGGCACGGGGACGACTCCCATTAACCCCTGACTATACCGGGGATACGCTTATCACATTGCCTTTCTGGTCTGTGCTGAAGCAGGGCATTCTGGCAGCCAATTGGCTTGACCTTTATTAGTGAGCCTGGTTACCCCCTCTCGGAACCACAGACTTAGAAATCGCCAGCTCATATACAGTGCATAAAATATATTTATATATATACCCTTATACACCATTTTAATAAAAAATATCACAAAATTCTTCTAAGTCCCTCGGGAAGATTGAAAGACGCGCACGTTCATTTTCAGAGCTCCTAGACCTTCTTATAAGAAGTTAGCCAAAAAGTAGCTTCTTAAAACGCTTAGGTTAAGTTTCAGAGTTGCTTCTAATGTACCAAAGCTGGACTTAGACATAATTTCACTCTCACAACATTTTGGCTGGTTGGAGACAGTCCGAACCACAAGTACCGGGTCCATGGTTATGGGCGTATACTGGGGGCACGGGGACGACTCCCATTAACCCCTGACTATACCGGGGATACGCTTATCACAATGCCATTCTGGTCTGTGCTGAAGCAGGGCATTCTGGCAGCCAATTGGCTTGACCTTTATTAGTGAGCCTGATTACCCCCTCTCGGAACCACAGACTTAGAAATCGCCAGCTCATATACAGTGCATAAAATATTTATATATATACCCTTATACATCATTTTAATAAAAAATATCACAAAATTCTTCTAAGTCCCTCGGGAAGAGTGAAAGACGCGCACGTTCATTTTCAGAGCTCCTAGACCTTCTTATAAGAAGTTAGCCAAAAAGTAGCTTCGAAAAACGCTTAGGTTAAGTTTCAGAGTTGCTTCTAATGTACCAAAGCTGGACTTAGACATAATTTCACTCTCACAACATTTTGGCTGGTTGGAGACAGTCCGAACCACAAGTACCGGGTCCATGGTTATGGGCGTATACTGGGGGCACGGGGACGACTCCCATTAACCCCTGACTATACCGGGGATACGCTTATCACAATGCCTTTCTGGTCTGTGCTGAAGCAGGGCATTCTGGCAGCCAATTGGCTTGACCTTTATTAGTGAGCCTGATTACCCCCTCTCGGAACCACAGACTTAGAAATCGCCAGCTCATATACAGTGCATAAAATATATTTATATATATACCCTTATACACCATTTTAATAAAAAATATCACAAAATTCTTCTAAGTCCCTCGGGAAGAGTGAAAGACGCGCACGTTCATTTTCAGAGCTCCTAGACCTTCTTATAAGAAGTTAGCCAAAAAGTAGCTTCTTAAAACGCTTAGGTTAAGTTTCAGAGTTGCTTCTAATGTACCAAAGCTGGACTTAGACATAATTTCACTCTCACAACATTTTGGCTGGTTGGAGACAGTCCGAACCACAAGTACCGGGTCCATGGTTATGGGCGTATACTGGGGGCACGGGGACGACTCCCATTAACCCCTGACTATACCGGGGATACGCTTATCACAATGCCATTCTGGTCTGTGCTGAAGCAGGGCATTCTGGCAGCCAATTGGCTTGACCTTTATTAGTGAGCCTGATTACCCCCTCTCGGAACCACAGACTTAGAAATCGCCAGCTCATATACAGTGCATAAAATATTTATATATATACCCTTATACACCATTTTAATAAAAAATATCACAAAATTCTTCTAAGTCCATCGGGAAGAGTGAAAGACGCGCACGTTCATTTTCAGAGCTCCTAGACCTTCTTATAAGAAGTTAGCCAAAAAGTAGCTTCGAAAAACGCTTAGGTTAAGTTTCAGAGTTGCTTCTAATGTACCAAAGCTGGACTTAGACATAATTTCACTCTCACAACATTTTGGCTGGTTGGAGACAGTCCGAACCACAAGTACCGGGTCCATGGTTATGGGCGTATACTGGGGGCACGGGGACGACTCCCATTAACCCCTGACTATACCGGGGATACGCTTATCACAATGCCTTTCTGGTCTGTGCTGAAGCAGGGCATTCTGGCAGCCAATTGGCTTGACCTTTATTAGTGAGCCTGATTACCCCCTCTCGGAACCACAGACTTAGAAATCGCCAGCTCATATACAGTGCATAAAATATTTATATATATATATACCCTTATACACCATTTTAATAAAAAATATCACAAAATTCTTCTAAGTCCCTCGGGAAGAGTGAAAGACGCGCACGTTCATTTTCAGAGCTCCTAGACCTTCTTATAAGAAGTTAGCCAAAAAGTAGCTTCGAAAAACGCTTAGGTTAAGTTTCAGAGTTGCTTCTAATGTACCAAAGCTGGACTTAGACATAATTTCACTCTCACAACATTTTGGCTGGTTGGAGACAGTCCGAACCACAAGTACCGGGTCCATGGTTATGGGCGTATACTGGGGGCACGGGGACGACTCCCATTAACCCCTGACTATACCGGGGATACGCTTATCACAATGCCTTTCTGGTCTGTGCTGAAGCAGGGCATTCTGGCAGCCAATTGGCTTGACCTTTATTAGTGAGCCTGATTACCCCCTCTCGGAACCACAGACTTAGAAATCGCCAGCTCATATACAGTGCATAAAATATTTATATATATATACCCTTATACACCATTTTAATAAAAAATATCACAAAATTCTTCTAAGTCCCTCGGGAAGAGTGAAAGACGCGCACGTTCATTTTCAGAGCTCCTAGACCTTCTTATAAGAAGTTAGCCAAAAAGTAGCTTCGAAAAACGCTTAGGTTAAGTTTCAGAGTTGCTTCTAATGTACCAAAGCTGGACTTAGACATAATTTCACTCTCACAACATTTTGGCTGGTTGGAGACAGTCCGAACCACAAGTACCGGGTCCATGGTTATGGGCGTATACTGGGGGCACGGGGACGACTCCCATTAACCCCTGACTATACCGGGGATACGCTTATCACAATGCCTTTCTGGTCTGTGCTGAAGCAGGGCATTCTGGCAGCCAATTGGCTTGACCTTTATTAGTGAGCCTGATTACCCCCTCTCGGAACCACAGACTTAGAAATCGCCAGCTCATATACAGTGCATAAAATATATTTATATATATACCCTTATACACCATTTTAATAAAAAATATCACAAAATTCTTCTAAGTCCCTCGGGAAGAGTGAAAGACGCGCACGTTCATTTTCAGAGCTCCTAGACCTTCTTATAAGAAGTTAGCCAAAAAGTAGCTTCGAAAAACGCTTAGGTTAAGTTTCAGAGTTGCTTCTAATGTACCAAAGCTGGACTTAGACATAATTTCACTCTCACAACATTTTGGCTGGTTGGAGACAGTCCGAACCACAAGTACCGGGTCCATGGTTATGGGCGTATACTGGGGGCACGGGGACGACTCCCATTAACCCCTGACTATACCGGGGATACGCTTATCACAATGCCTTTCTGGTCTGTGCTGAAGCAGGGCATTCTGGCAGCCAATTGGCTTGACCTTTATTAGTGAGCCTGATTACCCCCTCTCGGAACCACAGACTTAGAAATCGCCAGCTCATATACAGTGCATAAAATATTTATATATATATACCCTTATACACCATTTTAATAAAAAATATCACAAAATTCTTCTAAGTCCCTCGGGAAGAGTGAAAGACGCGCACGTTCATTTTCAGAGCTCCTAGACCTTCTTATAAGAAGTTAGCCAAAAAGTAGCTTCGAAAACGCTTAGGTTAAGTTTCAGAGTTGCTTCTAATGTACCAAAGCTGGACTTAGACATAATTTCACTCTCACAACATTTTGGCTGGTTGGAGACAGTCCGAACCACAAGTACCGGGTCCATGGTTATGGGCGTATACTGGGGGCACGGGGACGACTCCCATTAACCCCTGACTATACCGGGGATACGCTTATCACAATGCCTTTCTGGTCTGTGCTGAAGCAGGGCATTCTGGCAGCCAATTGGCTTGACCTTTATTAGTGAGCCTGATTACCCCCTCTCGGAACCACAGACTTAGAAATCGCCAGCTCATATACAGTGCATAAAA
This sequence comes from Ascaphus truei, assembly GCF_040206685.1. Classification (NCBI taxonomy): domain Eukaryota; kingdom Metazoa; phylum Chordata; class Amphibia; order Anura; family Ascaphidae; genus Ascaphus; species Ascaphus truei. Next base: position 221,662 of record NC_134488.1, read on the forward strand.
TATTTATATATATATACCCTTATACACCATTTTAATAAAAAATATCACAAAATTCTTCTAAGTCCCTCGGGAAGAGTGAAAGACGCGCACGTTCATTTTCAGAGCTCCTAGACCTTCTTATAAGAAGTTAGCCAAAAAGTAGCTTCGAAAAACGCTTAGGTTAAGTTTCAGAGTTGCTTCTAATGTACCAAAGCTGGACTTAGACATAATTTCACTCTCACAACATTTTGGCTGGTTGGAGACAGTCCGAACCACAAGTACCGGGTCCATGGTTATGGGCGTATACTGGGGGCACGGGGACGACTCCCATTAACCCCTGACTATACCGGGGATACGCTTATCACAATGCCTTTCTGGTCTGTGCTGAAGCAGGGCATTCTGGCAGCCAATTGGCTTGACCTTTATTAGTGAGCCTGATTACCCCCTCTCGGAACCACAGACTTAGAAATCGCCAGCTCATATACAGTGCATAAAATATATTTATATATATACCCTTATACACCATTTTAATAAAAAATATCACAAAATTCTTCTAAGTCCCTCGGGAAGAGTGAAAGACGCGCACGTTCATTTTTAGAGCTCCTAGACCTTCTTATAAGAAGTTAGCCAAAAAGTAGCTTCGAAAAACGCTTAGGTTAAGTTTCAGAGTTGCTTCTAATGTACCAAAGCTGGACTTAGACATAATTTCACTCTCACAACATTTTGGCTGGTTGGAGACAGTCCGAACCACAAGTACCGGGTCCATGGTTATGGGCGTATACTGGGGGCACGGGGACGACTCCCATTAACCCCTGACTATACCGGGGATACGCTTATCACAATGCCTTTCTGGTCTGTGCTGAAGCAGGGCATTCTGGCAGCCAATTGGCTTGACCTTTATTAGTGAGCCTGATTACCCCCTCTCGGAACCACAGACTTAGAAATCGCCAGCTCATATACAGTGCATAAAATATTTATATATATACCCTTATACACCATTTTAATAAAAAATATCACAAAATTCTTCTAAGTCCCTCGGGAAGAGTGAAAGACGCGCACGTTCATTTTCAGAGCTCCTAGACCTTCTTATAAGAAGTTAGCCAAAAAGTAGCTTCGAAAAACGCTTAGGTTAAGTTTCAGAGTTGCTTCTAATGTACCAAAGCTGGACTTAGACATAATTTCACTCTCACAACATTTTGGCTGGTTGGAGACAGTCCGAACCACAAGTACCGGGTCCATGGTTATGGGCGTATACTGGGGGCACGGGGACGACTCCCATTAACCCCTGACTATACCGGGGATACGCTTATCACAATGCCTTTCTGGTCTGTGCTGAAGCAGGGCATTCTGGCAGCCAATTGGCTTGACCTTTATTAGTGAGCCTGATTACCCCCTCTCGGAACCACAGACTTAGAAATCGCCAGCTCATATACAGTGCATAAAATATTTATATATATATACCCTTATACACCATTTTAATAAAAAATATCACAAAATTCTTCTAAGTCCCTCGGGAAGAGTGAAAGACGCGCACGTTCATTTTCAGAGCTCCTAGACCTTCTTATAAGAAGTTAGCCAAAAAGTAGCTTCGAAAAACGCTTAGGTTAAGTTTCAGAGTTGCTTCTAATGTACCAAAGCTGGACTTAGACATAATTTCACTCTCACAACATTTTGGCTGGTTGGAGACAGTCCGAACCACAAGTACCGGGTCCATGGTTATGGGCGTATACTGGGGGCACGGGGACGACTCCCATTAACCCCTGACTATACCGGGGATACGCTTATCACAATGCCTTTCTGGTCTGTGCTGAAGCAGGGCATTCTGGCAGCCAATTGGCTTGACCTTTATTAGTGAGCCTGATTACCCCCTCTCGGAACCACAGACTTAGAAATCGCCAGCTCATATACAGTGCATAAAATATATTTATATATATACCCTTATACACCATTTTAATAAAAAATATCACAAAATTCTTCTAAGTCCCTCGGGAAGAGTGAAAGACGCGCACGTTCATTTTCAGAGCTCCTAGACCTTCTTATAAGAAGTTAGCCAAAAAGTAGCTTCGAAAAACGCTTAGGTTAAGTTTCAGAGTTGCTTCTAATGTACCAAAGCTGGACTTAGACATAATTTCACTCTCACAACATTTTGGCTGGTTGGAGACAGTCCGAACCACAAGTACCGGGTCCATGGTTATGGGCGTATACTGGGGGCACGGGGACGACTCCCATTAACCCCTGACTATACCGGGGATACGCTTATCACAATGCCTTTCTGGTCTGTGCTGAAGCAGGGCATTCTGGCAGCCAATTGGCTTGACCTTTATTAGTGAGCCTGATTACCCCCTCTCGGAACCACAGACTTAGAAATCGCCAGCTCATATACAGTGCATAAAATATTTATATATATATACCCTTATACACCATTTTAATAAAAAATATCACAAAATTCTTCTAAGTCCCTCGGGAAGAGTGAAAGACGCGCACGTTCATTTTCAGAGCTCCTAGACCTTCTTATAAGAAGTTAGCCAAAAAGTAGCTTCGAAAAACGCTTAGGTTAAGTTTCAGAGTTGCTTCTAATGTACCAAAGCTGGACTTAGACATAATTTCACTCTCACAACATTTTGGCTGGTTGGAGACAGTCCGAACCACAAGTACCGGGTCCATGGTTATGGGCGTATACTGGGGGCACGGGGACGACTCCCATTAACCCCTGACTATACCGGGGATACGCTTATCACAATGCCTTTCTGGTCTGTGCTGAAGCAGGGCATTCTGGCAGCCAATTGGCTTGACCTTTATTAGTGAGCCTGATTACCCCCTCTCGGAACCACAGACTTAGAAATCGCCAGCTCATATACAGTGCATAAAATATTTATATATATATACCCTTATACACCATTTTAATAAAAAATATCACAAAATTCTTCTAAGTCCCTCGGGAAGAGTGAAAGACGCGCACGTTCATTTTCAGAGCTCCTAGACCTTCTTATAAGAAGTTAGCCAAAAAGTAGCTTCGAAAAACGCTTAGGTTAAGTTTCAGAGTTGCTTCTAATGTACCAAAGCTGGACTTAGACATAATTTCACTCTCACAACATTTTGGCTGGTTGGAGACAGTCCGAACCACAAGTACCGGGTCCATGGTTATGGGCGTATACTGGGGGCACGGGGACGACTCCCATTAACCCCTGACTATACCGGGGATACGCTTATCACAATGCCTTTCTGGTCTGTGCTGAAGCAGGGCATTCTGGCAGCCAATTGGCTTGACCTTTATTAGTGAGCCTGATTACCCCCTCTCGGAACCACAGACTTAGAAATCGCCAGCTCATATACAGTGCATAAAATATTTATATATATACCCTTATACACCATTTTAATAAAAAATATCACAAAATTCTTCTAAGTCCATCGGGAAGAGTGAAAGACGCGCACGTTCATTTTCAGAGCTCCTAGACCTTCTTATAAGAAGTTAGCCAAAAAGTAGCTTCGAAAAACGCTTAGGTTAAGTTTCAGAGTTGCTTCTAATGTACCAAAGCTGGACTTAGACATAATTTCACTCTCACAACATTTTGGCTGGTTGGAGACAGTCCGAACCACAAGTACCGGGTCCATGGTTATGGGCGTATACTGGGGGCACGGGGACGACTCCCATTAACCCCTGACTATACCGGGGATACGCTTATCACAATGCCTTTCTGGTCTGTGCTGAAGCAGGGCATTCTGGCAGCCAATTGGCTTGACCTTTATTAGTGAGCCTGATTACCCCCTCTCGGAACCACAGACTTAGAAATCGCCAGCTCATATACAGTGCATAAAATATTTATATATATATACCCTTATACACCATTTTAATAAAAAATATCACAAAATTCTTCTAAGTCCCTCGGGAAGAGTGAAAGACGCGCACGTTCATTTTCAGAGCTCCTAGACCTTCTTATAAGAAGTTAGCCAAAAAGTAGCTTCGAAAAACGCTTAGGTTAAGTTTCAGAGTTGCTTCTAATGTACCAAAGCTGGACTTAGACATAATTTCACTCTCACAACATTTTGGCTGGTTGGAGACAGTCCGAACCACAAGTACCGGGTCCATGGTTATGGGCGTATACTGGGGGCACGGGGACGACTCCCATTAACCCCTGACTATACCGGGGATACGCTTATCACAATGCCTTTCTGGTCTGTGCTGAAGCAGGGCATTCTGGCAGCCAATTGGCTTGACCTTTATTAGTGAGCCTGATTACCCCCTCTCGGAACCACAGACTTAGAAATCGCCAGCTCATATACAGTGCATAAAATATATTTATATATATACCCTTATACACCATTTTAATAAAAAATATCACAAAATTCTTCTAAGTCCCTCGGGAAGAGTGAAAGACGCGCACGTTCATTTTCAGAGCTCCTAGACCTTCTTATAAGAAGTTAGCCAAAAAGTAGCTTCGAAAAACGCTTAGGTTAAGTTTCAGAGTTGCTTCTAATGTACCAAAGCTGGACTTAGACATAATTTCACTCTCACAACATTTTGGCTGGTTGGAGACAGTCCGAACCACAAGTACCGGGTCCATGGTTATGGGCGTATACTGGGGGCACGGGGACGACTCCCATTAACCCCTGACTATACCGGGGATACGCTTATCACAATGCCTTTCTGGTCTGTGCTGAAGCAGGGCATTCTGGCAGCCAATTGGCTTGACCTTTATTAGTGAGCCTGATTACCCCCTCTCGGAACCACAGACTTAGAAATCGCCAGCTCATATACAGTGCATAAAATATTTATATATATATACCCTTATACACCATTTTAATAAAAAATATCACAAAATTCTTCTAAGTCCCTCGGGAAGAGTGAAAGACGCGCACGTTCATTTTCAGAGCTCCTAGACCTTCTTATAAGAAGTTAGCCAAAAAGTAGCTTCGAAAAACGCTTAGGTTAAGTTTCAGAGTTGCTTCTAATGTACCAAAGCTGGACTTAGACATAATTTCACTCTCACAACATTTTGGCTGGTTGGAGACAGTCCGAACCACAAGTACCGGGTCCATGGTTATGGGCGTATACTGGGGGCACGGGGACGACTCCCATTAACCCCTGACTATACCGGGGATACGCTTATCACAATGCCTTTCTGGTCTGTGCTGAAGCAGGGCATTCTGGCAGCCAATTGGCTTGACCTTTATTAGTGAGCCTGATTACCCCCTCTCGGAACCACAGACTTAGAAATCGCCAGCTCATATACAGTGCATAAAATATATTTATATATATACCCTTATACACCATTTTAATAAAAAATATCACAAAATTCTTCTAAGTCCCTCGGGAAGAGTGAAAGACGCGCACGTTCATTTTCAGAGCTCCTAGACCTTCTTATAAGAAGTTAGCCAAAAAGTAGCTTCGAAAAACGCTTAGGTTAAGTTTCAGAGTTGCTTCTAATGTACCAAAGCTGGACTTAGACATAATTTCACTCTCACAACATTTTGGCTGGTTGGAGACAGTCCGAACCACAAGTACCGGGTCCATGGTTATGGGCGTATACTGGGGGCACGGGGACGACTCCCATTAACCCCTGACTATACCGGGGATACGCTTATCACAATGCCTTTCTGGTCTGTGCTGAAGCAGGGCATTCTGGCAGCCAATTGGCTTGACCTTTATTAGTGAGCCTGATTACCCCCTCTCGGAACCACAGACTTAGAAATCGCCAGCTCATATACAGTGCATAAAATATTTATATATATATACCCTTATACACCATTTTAATAAAAAATATCACAAAATTCTTCTAAGTCCCTCGGGAAGAGTGAAAGACGCGCACGTTCATTTTCAGAGCTCCTAGACCTTCTTATAAGAAGTTAGCCAAAAAGTAGCTTCGAAAAACGCTTAGGTTAAGTTTCAGAGTTGCTTCTAATGTACCAAAGCTGGACTTAGACATAATTTCACTCTCACAACATTTTGGCTGGTTGGAGACAGTCCGAACCACAAGTACCGGGTCCATGGTTATGGGCGTATACTGGGGGCACGGGGACGACTCCCATTAACCCCTGACTATACCGGGGATACGCTTATCACAATGCCTTTCTGGTCTGTGCTGAAGCAGGGCATTCTGGCAGCCAATTGGCTTGACCTTTATTAGTGAGCCTGATTACCCCCTCTCGGAACCACAGACTTAGAAATCGCCAGCTCATATACAGTGCATAAAATATTTATATATATATACCCTTATACACCATTTTAATAAAAAATATCACAAAATTCTTCTAAGTCCCTCGGGAAGAGTGAAAGACGCGCACGTTCATTTTCAGAGCTCCTAGACCTTCTTATAAGAAGTTAGCCAAAAAGTAGCTTCGAAAAACGCTTAGGTTAAGTTTCAGAGTTGCTTCTAATGTACCAAAGCTGGACTTAGACATAATTTCACTCTCACAACATTTTGGCTGGTTGGAGACAGTCCGAACCACAAGTACCGGGTCCATGGTTATGGGCGTATACTGGGGGCACGGGGACGACTCCCATTAACCCCTGACTATACCGGGGATACGCTTATCACAATGCCTTTCTGGTCTGTGCTGAAGCAGGGCATTCTGGCAGCCAATTGGCTTGACCTTTATTAGTGAGCCTGATTACCCCCTCTCGGAACCACAGACTTAGAAATCGCCAGCTCATATACAGTGCATAAAATATATTTATATATATACCCTTATACACCATTTTAATAAAAAATATCACAAAATTCTTCTAAGTCCCTCGGGAAGAGTGAAAGACGCGCACGTTCATTTTTAGAGCTCCTAGACCTTCTTATAAGAAGTTAGCCAAAAAGTAGCTTCGAAAAACGCTTAGGTTAAGTTTCAGAGTTGCTTCTAATGTACCAAAGCTGGACTTAGACATAATTTCACTCTCACAACATTTTGGCTGGTTGGAGACAGTCCGAACCACAAGTACCGGGTCCATGGTTATGGGCGTATACTGGGGGCACGGGGACGACTCCCATTAACCCCTGACTATACCGGGGATACGCTTATCACAATGCCTTTCTGGTCTGTGCTGAAGCAGGGCATTCTGGCAGCCAATTGGCTTGACCTTTATTAGTGAGCCTGATTACCCCCTCTCGGAACCACAGACTTAGAAATCGCCAGCTCATATACAGTGCATAAAATATTTATATATATACCCTTATACACCATTTTAATAAAAAATATCACAAAATTCTTCTAAGTCCCTCGGGAAGAGTGAAAGACGCGCACGTTCATTTTCAGAGCTCCTAGACCTTCTTATAAGAAGTTAGCCAAAAAGTAGCTTCGAAAAACGCTTAGGTTAAGTTTCAGAGTTGCTTCTAATGTACCAAAGCTGGACTTAGACATAATTTCACTCTCACAACATTTTGGCTGGTTGGAGACAGTCCGAACCACAAGTACCGGGTCCATGGTTATGGGCGTATACTGGGGGCACGGGGACGACTCCCATTAACCCCTGACTATACCGGGGATACGCTTATCACAATGCCTTTCTGGTCTGTGCTGAAGCAGGGCATTCTGGCAGCCAATTGGCTTGACCTTTATTAGTGAGCCTGATTACCCCCTCTCGGAACCACAGACTTAGAAATCGCCAGCTCATATACAGTGCATAAAATATTTATATATATATACCCTTATACACCATTTTAATAAAAAATATCACAAAATTCTTCTAAGTCCCTCGGGAAGAGTGAAAGACGCGCACGTTCATTTTCAGAGCTCCTAGACCTTCTTATAAGAAGTTAGCCAAAAAGTAGCTTCGAAAAACGCTTAGGTTAAGTTTCAGAGTTGCTTCTAATGTACCAAAGCTGGACTTAGACATAATTTCACTCTCACAACATTTTGGCTGGTTGGAGACAGTCCGAACCACAAGTACCGGGTCCATGGTTATGGGCGTATACTGGGGGCACGGGGACGACTCCCATTAACCCCTGACTATACCGGGGATACGCTTATCACAATGCCTTTCTGGTCTGTGCTGAAGCAGGGCATTCTGGCAGCCAATTGGCTTGACCTTTATTAGTGAGCCTGATTACCCCCTCTCGGAACCACAGACTTAGAAATCGCCAGCTCATATACAGTGCATAAAATATATTTATATATATACCCTTATACACCATTTTAATAAAAAATATCACAAAATTCTTCTAAGTCCCTCGGGAAGAGTGAAAGACGCGCACGTTCATTTTCAGAGCTCCTAGACCTTCTTATAAGAAGTTAGCCAAAAAGTAGCTTCGAAAAACGCTTAGGTTAAGTTTCAGAGTTGCTTCTAATGTACCAAAGCTGGACTTAGACATAATTTCACTCTCACAACATTTTGGCTGGTTGGAGACAGTCCGAACCACAAGTACCGGGTCCATGGTTATGGGCGTATACTGGGGGCACGGGGACGACTCCCATTAACCCCTGACTATACCGGGGATACGCTTATCACAATGCCTTTCTGGTCTGTGCTGAAGCAGGGCATTCTGGCAGCCAATTGGCTTGACCTTTATTAGTGAGCCTGATTACCCCCTCTCGGAACCACAGACTTAGAAATCGCCAGCTCATATACAGTGCATAAAATATTTATATATATATACCCTTATACACCATTTTAATAAAAAATATCACAAAATTCTTCTAAGTCCCTCGGGAAGAGTGAAAGACGCGCACGTTCATTTTCAGAGCTCCTAGACCTTCTTATAAGAAGTTAGCCAAAAAGTAGCTTCGAAAAACGCTTAGGTTAAGTTTCAGAGTTGCTTCTAATGTACCAAAGCTGGACTTAGACATAATTTCACTCTCACAACATTTTGGCTGGTTGGAGACAGTCCGAACCACAAGTACCGGGTCCATGGTTATGGGCGTATACTGGGGGCACGGGGACGACTCCCATTAACCCCTGACTATACCGGGGATACGCTTATCACAATGCCTTTCTGGTCTGTGCTGAAGCAGGGCATTCTGGCAGCCAATTGGCTTGACCTTTATTAGTGAGCCTGATTACCCCCTCTCGGAACCACAGACTTAGAAATCGCCAGCTCATATACAGTGCATAAAATATTTATATATATATACCCTTATACACCATTTTAATAAAAAATATCACAAAATTCTTCTAAGTCCCTCGGGAAGAGTGAAAGACGCGCACGTTCATTTTCAGAGCTCCTAGACCTTCTTATAAGAAGTTAGCCAAAAAGTAGCTTCGAAAAACGCTTAGGTTAAGTTTCAGAGTTGCTTCTAATGTACCAAAGCTGGACTTAGACATAATTTCACTCTCACAACATTTTGGCTGGTTGGAGACAGTCCGAACCACAAGTACCGGGTCCATGGTTATGGGCGTATACTGGGGGCACGGGGACGACTCCCATTAACCCCTGACTATACCGGGGATACGCTTATCACAATGCCTTTCTGGTCTGTGCTGAAGCAGGGCATTCTGGCAGCCAATTGGCTTGACCTTTATTAGTGAGCCTGATTACCCCCTCTCGGAACCACAGACTTAGAAATCGCCAGCTCATATACAGTGCATAAAATATTTATATATATACCCTTATACACCATTTTAATAAAAAATATCACAAAATTCTTCTAAGTCCATCGGGAAGAGTGAAAGACGCGCACGTTCATTTTCAGAGCTCCTAGACCTTCTTATAAGAAGTTAGCCAAAAAGTAGCTTCGAAAAACGCTTAGGTTAAGTTTCAGAGTTGCTTCTAATGTACCAAAGCTGGACTTAGACATAATTTCACTCTCACAACATTTTGGCTGGTTGGAGACAGTCCGAACCACAAGTACCGGGTCCATGGTTATGGGCGTATACTGGGGGCACGGGGACGACTCCCATTAACCCCTGACTATACCGGGGATACGCTTATCACAATGCCTTTCTGGTCTGTGCTGAAGCAGGGCATTCTGGCAGCCAATTGGCTTGACCTTTATTAGTGAGCCTGATTACCCCCTCTCGGAACCACAGACTTAGAAATCGCCAGCTCATATACAGTGCATAAAATATTTATATATATATACCCTTATACACCATTTTAATAAAAAATATCACAAAATTCTTCTAAGTCCCTCGGGAAGAGTGAAAGACGCGCACGTTCATTTTCAGAGCTCCTAGACCTTCTTATAAGAAGTTAGCCAAAAAGTAGCTTCGAAAAACGCTTAGGTTAAGTTTCAGAGTTGCTTCTAATGTACCAAAGCTGGACTTAGACATAATTTCACTCTCACAACATTTTGGCTGGTTGGAGACAGTCCGAACCACAAGTACCGGGTCCATGGTTATGGGCGTATACTGGGGGCACGGGGACGACTCCCATTAACCCCTGACTATACCGGGGATACGCTTATCACAATGCCTTTCTGGTCTGTGCTGAAGCAGGGCATTCTGGCAGCCAATTGGCTTGACCTTTATTAGTGAGCCTGATTACCCCCTCTCGGAACCACAGACTTAGAAATCGCCAGCTCATATACAGTGCATAAAATATATTTATATATATACCCTTATACACCATTTTAATAAAAAATATCACAAAATTCTTCTAAGTCCCTCGGGAAGAGTGAAAGACGCGCACGTTCATTTTCAGAGCTCCTAGACCTTCTTATAAGAAGTTAGCCAAAAAGTAGCTTCGAAAAACGCTTAGGTTAAGTTTCAGAGTTGCTTCTAATGTACCAAAGCTGGACTTAGACATAATTTCACTCTCACAACATTTTGGCTGGTTGGAGACAGTCCGAACCACAAGTACCGGGTCCATGGTTATGGGCGTATACTGGGGGCACGGGGACGACTCCCATTAACCCCTGACTATACCGGGGATACGCTTATCACAATGCCTTTCTGGTCTGTGCTGAAGCAGGGCATTCTGGCAGCCAATTGGCTTGACCTTTATTAGTGAGCCTGATTACCCCCTCTCGGAACCACAGACTTAGAAATCGCCAGCTCATATACAGTGCATAAAATATTTATATATATATACCCTTATACACCATTTTAATAAAAAATATCACAAAATTCTTCTAAGTCCCTCGGGAAGAGTGAAAGACGCGCACGTTCATTTTCAGAGCTCCTAGACCTTCTTATAAGAAGTTAGCCAAAAAGTAGCTTCGAAAAACGCTTAGGTTAAGTTTCAGAGTTGCTTCTAATGTACCAAAGCTGGACTTAGACATAATTTCACTCTCACAACATTTTGGCTGGTTGGAGACAGTCCGAACCACAAGTACCGGGTCCATGGTTATGGGCGTATACTGGGGGCACGGGGACGACTCCCATTAACCCCTGACTATACCGGGGATACGCTTATCACAATGCCTTTCTGGTCTGTGCTGAAGCAGGGCATTCTGGCAGCCAATTGGCTTGACCTTTATTAGTGAGCCTGATTACCCCCTCTCGGAATCACAGACTTAGAAATCGCCAGCTCATATACAGTGCATAAAATATATTTATATATATACCCTTATACACCATTTTAATAAAAAATATCACAAAATTCTTCTAAGTCCCTCGGGAAGAGTGAAAGACGCGCACGTTCATTTTCAGAGCTCCTAGACCTTCTTATAAGAAGTTAGCCAAAAAGTAGCTTCGAAAAACGCTTAGGTTAAGTTTCAGAGTTGCTTCTAATGTACCAAAGCTGGACTTAGACATAATTTCACTCTCACAACATTTTGGCTGGTTGGAGACAGTCCGAACCACAAGTACCGGGTCCATGGTTATGGGCGTATACTGGGGGCACGGGGACGACTCCCATTAACCCCTGACTATACCGGGGATACGCTTATCACAATGCCTTTCTGGTCTGTGCTGAAGCAGGGCATTCTGGCAGCCAATTGGCTTGACCTTTATTAGTGAGCCTGATTACCCCCTCTCGGAACCACAGACTTAGAAATCGCCAGCTCATATACAGTGCATAAAATATTTATATATATACCCTTATACACCATTTTAATAAAAAATATCACAAAATTCTTCTAAGTCCCTCGGGAAGAGTGAAAGACGCGCACGTTCATTTTCAGAGCTCCTAGACCTTCTTATAAGAAGTTAGCCAAAAAGTAGCTTCGAAAAACGCTTAGGTTAAGTTTCAGAGTTGCTTCTAATGTACCAAAGCTGGACTTAGACATAATTTCACTCTCACAACATTTTGGCTGGTTGGAGACAGTCCGAACCACAAGTACCGGGTCCATGGTTATGGGCGTATACTGGGGGCACGGGGACGACTCCCATTAACCCCTGACTATACCGGGGATACGCTTATCACAATGCCTTTCTGGTCTGTGCTGAAGCAGGGCATTCTGGCAGCCAATTGGCTTGACCTTTATTAGTGAGCCTGATTACCCCCTCTCGGAACCACAGACTTAGAAATCGCCAGCTCATATACAGTGCATAAAATATTTATATATATATACCCTTATACACCATTTTAATAAAAAATATCACAAAATTCTTCTAAGTCCCTCGGGAAGAGTGAAAGACGCGCACGTTCATTTTCAGAGCTCCTAGACCTTCTTATAAGAAGTTAGCCAAAAAGTAGCTTCGAAAAACGCTTAGGTTAAGTTTCAGAGTTGCTTCTAATGTACCAAAGCTGGACTTAGACATAATTTCACTCTCACAACATTTTGGCTGGTTGGAGACAGTCCGAACCACAAGTACCGGGTCCATGGTTATGGGCGTATACTGGGGGCACGGGGACGACTCCCATTAACCCCTGACTATACCGGGGATACGCTTATCACAATGCCTTTCTGGTCTGTGCTGAAGCAGGGCATTCTGGCAGCCAATTGGCTTGACCTTTATTAGTGAGCCTGATTACCCCCTCTCGGAACCACAGACTTAGAAATCGCCAGCTCATATACAGTGCATAAAATATATTTATATATATACCCTTATACACCATTTTAATAAAAAATATCACAAAATTCTTCTAAGTCCCTCGGGAAGAGTGAAAGACGCGCACGTTCATTTTCAGAGCTCCTAGACCTTCTTATAAGAAGTTAGCCAAAAAGTAGCTTCGAAAAACGCTTAGGTTAAGTTTCAGAGTTGCTTCTAATGTACCAAAGCTGGACTTAGACATAATTTCACTCTCACAACATTTTGGCTGGTTGGAGACAGTCCGAACCACAAGTACCGGGTCCATGGTTATGGGCGTATACTGGGGGCACGGGGACGACTCCCATTAACCCCTGACTATACCGGGGATACGCTTATCACAATGCCTTTCTGGTCTGTGCTGAAGCAGGGCATTCTGGCAGCCAATTGGCTTGACCTTTATTAGTGAGCCTGATTACCCCCTCTCGGAACCACAGACTTAGAAATCGCCAGCTCATATACAGTGCATAAAATATTTATATATATACCCTTATACACCATTTTAATAAAAAATATCACAAAATTCTTCTAAGTCCCTCGGGAAGAGTGAAAGACGCGCACGTTCATTTTCAGAGCTCCTAGACCTTCTTATAAGAAGTTAGCCAAAAAGTAGCTTCGAAAAACGCTTAGGTTAAGTTTCAGAGTTGCTTCTAATGTACCAAAGCTGGACTTAGACATAATTTCACTCTCACAACATTTTGGCTGGTTGGAGACAGTCCGAACCACAAGTACCGGGTCCATGGTTATGGGCGTATACTGGGGGCACGGGGACGACTCCCATTAACCCCTGACTATACCGGGGATACGCTTATCACAATGCCTTTCTGGTCTGTGCTGAAGCAGGGCATTCTGGCAGCCAATTGGCTTGACCTTTATTAGTGAGCCTGATTACCCCCTCTCGGAACCACAGACTTAGAAATCGCCAGCTCAAATACAGTGCATAAAATATATTTATATATATACCCTTATACACCATTTTAATAAAAAATATCACAAAATTCTTCTAAGTCCCTCGGGAAGAGTGAAAGACGCGCACGTTCATTTTCAGAGCTCCTAGACCTTCTTATAAGAAGTTAGCCAAAAAGTAGCTTCGAAAAACGCTTAGGTTAAGTTTCAGAGTTGCTTCTAATGTACCAAAGCTGGACTTAGACATAATTTCACTCTCACAACATTTTGGCTGGTTGGAGACAGTCCGAACCACAAGTACCGGGTCCATGGTTATGGGCGTATACTGGGGGCACGGGGACGACTCCCATTAACCCCTGACTATACCGGGGATACGCTTATCACAATGCCTTTCTGGTCTGTGCTGAAGCAGGGCATTCTGGCAGCCAATTGGCTTGACCTTTATTAGTGAGCCTGATTACCCCCTCTCGGAACCACAGACTTAGAAATCGCCAGCTCATATACAGTGCATAAAATATTTATATATATATACCCTTATACACCATTTTAATAAAAAATATCACAAAATTCTTCTAAGTCCCTCGGGAAGAGTGAAAGACGCGCACGTTCATTTTCAGAGCTCCTAGACCTTCTTATAAGAAGTTAGCCAAAAAGTAGCTTCGAAAAACGCTTAGGTTAAGTTTCAGAGTTGCTTCTAATGTACCAAAGCTGGACTTAGACATAATTTCACTCTCACAACATTTTGGCTGGTTGGAGACAGTCCGAACCACAAGTACCGGGTCCATGGTTATGGGCGTATACTGGGGGCACGGGGACGACTCCCATTAACCCCTGACTATACCGGGGATACGCTTATCACAATGCCTTTCTGGTCTGTGCTGAAGCAGGGCATTCTGGCAGCCAATTGGCTTGACCTTTATTAGTGAGCCTGATTACCCCCTCTCGGAACCACAGACTTAGAAATCGCCAGCTCATATACAGTGCATAAAATATTTATATATATACCCTTATACACCATTTTAATAAAAAATATCACAAAATTCTTCTAAGTCCCTCGGGAAGAGTGAAAGACGCGCACGTTCATTTTCAGAGCTCCTAGACCTTCTTATAAGAAGTTAGCCAAAAAGTAGCTTCGAAAAACGCTTAGGTTAAGTTTCAGAGTTGCTTCTAATGTACCAAAGCTGGACTTAGACATAATTTCACTCTCACAACATTTTGGCTGGTTGGAGACAGTCCGAACCACAAGTACCGGGTCCATGGTTATGGGCGTATACTGGGGGCACGGGGACGACTCCCATTAACCCCTGACTATACCGGGGATACGCTTATCACAATGCCTTTCTGGTCTGTGCTGAAGCAGGGCATTCTGGCAGCCAATTGGCTTGACCTTTATTAGTGAGCCTGATTACCCCCTCTCGGAACCACAGACTTAGAAATCGCCAGCTCAAATACAGTGCATAAAATATATTTATATATATACCCTTATACACCATTTTAATAAAAAATATCACAAAATTCTTCTAAGTCCCTCGGGAAGAGTGAAAGACGCGCACGTTCATTTTCAGAGCTCCTAGACCTTCTTATAAGAAGTTAGCCAAAAAGTAGCTTCGAAAAACGCTTAGGTTAAGTTTCAGAGTTGCTTCTAATGTACCAAAGCTGGACTTAGACATAATTTCACTCTCACAACATTTTGGCTGGTTGGAGACAGTCCGAACCACAAGTACCGGGTCCATGGTTATGGGCGTATACTGGGGGCACGGGGACGACTCCCATTAACCCCTGACTATACCGGGGATACGCTTATCACAATGCCTTTCTGGTCTGTGCTGAAGCAGGGCATTCTGGCAGCCAATTGGCTTGACCTTTATTAGTGAGCCTGATTACCCCCTCTCGGAACCACAGACTTAGAAATCGCCAGCTCATATACAGTGCATAAAATATTTATATATATATACCCTTATACACCATTTTAATAAAAAATATCACAAAATTCTTCTAAGTCCCTCGGGAAGAGTGAAAGACGCGCACGTTCATTTTCAGAGCTCCTAGACCTTCTTATAAGAAGTTAGCCAAAAAGTAGCTTCGAAAAACGCTTAGGTTAAGTTTCAGAGTTGCTTCTAATGTACCAAAGCTGGACTTAGACATAATTTCACTCTCACAACATTTTGGCTGGTTGGAGACAGTCCGAACCACAAGTACCGGGTCCATGGTTATGGGCGTATACTGGGGGCACGGGGACGACTCCCATTAACCCCTGACTATACCGGGGATACGCTTATCACAATGCCTTTCTGGTCTGTGCTGAAGCAGGGCATTCTGGCAGCCAATTGGCTTGACCTTTATTAGTGAGCCTGATTACCCCCTCTCGGAACCACAGACTTAGAAATCGCCAGCTCATATACAGTGCATAAAATATATTTATATATATACCCTTATACACCATTTTAATAAAAAATATCACAAAATTCTTCTAAGTCCCTCGGGAAGAGTGAAAGACGCGCACGTTCATTTTCAGAGCTCCTAGACCTTCTTATAAGAAGTTAGCCAAAAAGTAGCTTCGAAAAACGCTTAGGTTAAGTTTCAGAGTTGCTTCTAATGTACCAAAGCTGGACTTAGACATAATTTCACTCTCACAACATTTTGGCTGGTTGGAGACAGTCCGAACCACAAGTACCGGGTCCATGGTTATGGGCGTATACTGGGGGCACGGGGACGACTCCCATTAACCCCTGACTATACCGGGGATACGCTTATCACAATGCCTTTCTGGTCTGTGCTGAAGCAGGGCATTCTGGCAGCCAATTGGCTTGACCTTTATTAGTGAGCCTGATTACCCCCTCTCGGAACCACAGACTTAGAAATCGCCAGCTCATATACAGTGCATAAAATATTTATATATATACCCTTATACACCATTTTAATAAAAAATATCACAAAATTCTTCTAAGTCCCTCGGGAAGAGTGAAAGACGCGCACGTTCATTTTCAGAGCTCCTAGACCTTCTTATAAGAAGTTAGCCAAAAAGTAGCTTCGAAAAACGCTTAGGTTAAGTTTCAGAGTTGCTTCTAATGTACCAAAGCTGGACTTAGACATAATTTCACTCTCACAACATTTTGGCTGGTTGGAGACAGTCCGAACCACAAGTACCGGGTCCATGGTTATGGGCGTATACTGGGGGCACGGGGACGACTCCCATTAACCCCTGACTATACCGGGGATACGCTTATCACAATGCCTTTCTGGTCTGTGCTGAAGCAGGGCATTCTGGCAGCCAATTGGCTTGACCTTTATTAGTGAGCCTGATTACCCCCTCTCGGAACCACAGACTTAGAAATCGCCAGCTCATATACAGTGCATAAAATATATTTATATATATACCCTTATACACCATTTTAATAAAAAATATCACAAAATTCTTCTAAGTCCCTCGGGAAGAGTGAAAGACGCGCACGTTCATTTTCAGAGCTCCTAGACCTTCTTATAAGAAGTTAGCCAAAAAGTAGCTTCGAAAAACGCTTAGGTTAAGTTTCAGAGTTGCTTCTAATGTACCAAAGCTGGACTTAGACATAATTTCACTCTCACAACATTTTGGCTGGTTGGAGACAGTCCGAACCACAAGTACCGGGTCCATGGTTATGGGCGTATACTGGGGGCACGGGGACGACTCCCATTAACCCCTGACTATACCGGGGATACGCTTATCACAATGCCTTTCTGGTCTGTGCTGAAGCAGGGCATTCTGGCAGCCAATTGGCTTGACCTTTATTAGTGAGCCTGATTACCCCCTCTCGGAACCACAGACTTAGAAATCGCCAGCTCATATACAGTGCATAAAATATTTATATATATACCCTTATACACCATTTTAATAAAAAATATCACAAAATTCTTCTAAGTCCCTCGGGAAGAGTGAAAGACGCGCACGTTCATTTTCAGAGCTCCTAGACCTTCTTATAAGAAGTTAGCCAAAAAGTAGCTTCGAAAAACGCTTAGGTTAAGTTTCAGAGTTGCTTCTAATGTACCAAAGCTGGACTTAGACATAATTTCACTCTCACAACATTTTGGCTGGTTGGAGACAGTCCGAACCACAAGTACCGGGTCCATGGTTATGGGCGTATACTGGGGGCACGGGGACGACTCCCATTAACCCCTGACTATACCGGGGATACGCTTATCACAATGCCTTTCTGGTCTGTGCTGAAGCAGGGCATTCTGGCAGCCAATTGGCTTGACCTTTATTAGTGAGCCTGATTACCCCCTCTCGGAACCACAGACTTAGAAATCGCCAGCTCATATACAGTGCATAAAATATTTATATATATATACCCTTATACACCATTTTAATAAAAAATATCACAAAATTCTTCTAAGTCCCTCGGGAAGAGTGAAAGACGCGCACGTTCATTTTCAGAGCTCCTAGACCTTCTTATAAGAAGTTAGCCAAAAAGTAGCTTCGAAAAACGCTTAGGTTAAGTTTCAGAGTTGCTTCTAATGTACCAAAGCTGGACTTAGACATAATTTCACTCTCACAACATTTTGGCTGGTTGGAGACAGTCCGAACCACAAGTACCGGGTCCATGGTTATGGGCGTATACTGGGGGCACGGGGACGACTCCCATTAACCCCTGACTATACCGGGGATACGCTTATCACAATGCCTTTCTGGTCTGTGCTGAAGCAGGGCATTCTGGCAGCCAATTGGCTTGACCTTTATTAGTGAGCCTGATTACCCCCTCTCGGAACCACAGACTTAGAAATCGCCAGCTCATATACAGTGCATAAAATATATTTATATATATACCCTTATACACCATTTTAATAAAAAATATCACAAAATTCTTCTAAGTCCCTCGGGAAGAGTGAAAGACGCGCACGTTCATTTTCAGAGCTCCTAGACCTTCTTATAAGAAGTTAGCCAAAAAGTAGCTTCGAAAAACGCTTAGGTTAAGTTTCAGAGTTGCTTCTAATGTACCAAAGCTGGACTTAGACATAATTTCACTCTCACAACATTTTGGCTGGTTGGAGACAGTCCGAACCACAAGTACCGGGTCCATGGTTATGGGCGTATACTGGGGGCACGGGGACGACTCCCATTAACCCCTGACTATACCGGGGATACGCTTATCACAATGCCTTTCTGGTCTGTGCTGAAGCAGGGCATTCTGGCAGCCAATTGGCTTGACCTTTATTAGTGAGCCTGATTACCCCCTCTCGGAACCACAGACTTAGAAATCGCCAGCTCATATACAGTGCATAAAATATATTTATATATATACCCTTATACACCATTTTAATAAAAAATATCACAAAATTCTTCTAAGTCCCTCGGGAAGAGTGAAAGACGCGCACGTTCATTTTCAGAGCTCCTAGACCTTCTTATAAGAAGTTAGCCAAAAAGTAGCTTCGAAAAACGCTTAGGTTAAGTTTCAGAGTTGCTTCTAATGTACCAAAGCTGGACTTAGACATAATTTCACTCTCACAACATTTTGGCTGGTTGGAGACAGTCCGAACCACAAGTACCGGGTCCATGGTTATGGGCGTATACTGGGGGCACGGGGACGACTCCCATTAACCCCTGACTATACCGGGGATACGCTTATCACAATGCCTTTCTGGTCTGTGCTGAAGCAGGGCATTCTGGCAGCCAATTGGCTTGACCTTTATTAGTGAGCCTGATTACCCCCTCTCGGAACCACAGACTTAGAAATCGCCAGCTCATATACAGTGCATAAAATATTTATATATATACCCTTATACACCATTTTAATAAAAAAATATCACAAAATTCTTCTAAGTCCCTCGGGAAGAGTGAAAGACGCGCACGTTCATTTTCAGAGCTCCTAGACCTTCTTATAAGAAGTTAGCCAAAAAGTAGCTTCGAAAAACGCTTAGGTTAAGTTTCAGAGTTGCTTCTAATGTACCAAAGCTGGACTTAGACATAATTTCACTCTCACAACATTTTGGCTGGTTGGAGACAGTCCGAACCACAAGTACCGGGTCCATGGTTATGGGCGTATACTGGGGGCACGGGGACGACTCCCATTAACCCCTGACTATACCGGGGATACGCTTATCACAATGCCTTTCTGGTCTGTGCTGAAGCAGGGCATTCTGGCAGCCAATTGGCTTGACCTTTATTAGTGAGCCTGATTACCCCCTCTCGGAACCACAGACTTAGAAATCGCCAGCTCATATACAGTGCATAAAATATTTATATATATACCCTTATACACCATTTTAATAAAAAATATCACAAAATTCTTCTAAGTCCCTCGGGAAGAGTGAAAGACGCGCACGTTCATTTTCAGAGCTCTCCTAGACCTTCTTATAAGAAGTTAGCCAAAAAGTAGCTTCGAAAAACGCTTAGGTTAAGTTTCAGAGTTGCTTCTAATGTACCAAAGCTGGACTTAGACATAATTTCACTCTCACAACATTTTGGCTGGTTGGAGACAGTCCGAACCACAAGTACCGGGTCCATGGTTATGGGCGTATACTGGGGGCACGGGGACGACTCCCATTAACCCCTGACTATACCGGGGATACGCTTATCACAATGCCTTTCTGGTCTGTGCTGAAGCAGGGCATTCTGGCAGCCAATTGGCTTGACCTTTATTAGTGAGCCTGATTACCCCCTCTCGGAACCACAGACTTAGAAATCGCCAGCTCATATACAGTGCATAAAATATATTTATATATATACCCTTATACACCATTTTAATAAAAAATATCACAAAATTCTTCTAAGTCCCTCGGGAAGAGTGAAAGACGCGCACGTTCATTTTCAGAGCTCCTAGACCTTCTTATAAGAAGTTAGCCAAAAAGTAGCTTCGAAAAACGCTTAGGTTAAGTTTCAGAGTTGCTTCTAATGTACCAAAGCTGGACTTAGACATAATTTCACTCTCACAACATTTTGGCTGGTTGGAGACAGTCCGAACCACAAGTACCGGGTCCATGGTTATGGGCGTATACTGGGGGCACGGGGACGACTCCCATTAACCCCTGACTATACCGGGGATACGCTTATCACAATGCCTTTCTGGTCTGTGCTGAAGCAGGGCATTCTGGCAGCCAATTGGCTTGACCTTTATTAGTGAGCCTGATTACCCCCTCTCGGAACCACAGACTTAGAAATCGCCAGCTCAT
This sequence comes from Ascaphus truei, assembly GCF_040206685.1. Lineage (NCBI taxonomy): Eukaryota > Metazoa > Chordata > Amphibia > Anura > Ascaphidae > Ascaphus > Ascaphus truei. The sequence continues at coordinate 242,528 of NC_134488.1, forward strand.
ATACAGTGCATAAAATATTTATATATATACCCTTATACACCATTTTAATAAAAAAATATCACAAAATTCTTCTAAGTCCCTCGGGAAGAGTGAAAGACGCGCACGTTCATTTTCAGAGCTCCTAGACCTTCTTATAAGAAGTTAGCCAAAAAGTAGCTTCGAAAAACGCTTAGGTTAAGTTTCAGAGTTGCTTCTAATGTACCAAAGCTGGACTTAGACATAATTTCACTCTCACAACATTTTGGCTGGTTGGAGACAGTCCGAACCACAAGTACCGGGTCCATGGTTATGGGCGTATACTGGGGGCACGGGGACGACTCCCATTAACCCCTGACTATACCGGGGATACGCTTATCACAATGCCTTTCTGGTCTGTGCTGAAGCAGGGCATTCTGGCAGCCAATTGGCTTGACCTTTATTAGTGAGCCTGATTACCCCCTCTCGGAACCACAGACTTAGAAATCGCCAGCTCATATACAGTGCATAAAATATTTATATATATACCCTTATACACCATTTTAATAAAAAATATCACAAAATTCTTCTAAGTCCCTCGGGAAGAGTGAAAGACGCGCACGTTCATTTTCAGAGCTCTCCTAGACCTTCTTATAAGAAGTTAGCCAAAAAGTAGCTTCGAAAAACGCTTAGGTTAAGTTTCAGAGTTGCTTCTAATGTACCAAAGCTGGACTTAGACATAATTTCACTCTCACAACATTTTGGCTGGTTGGAGACAGTCCGAACCACAAGTACCGGGTCCATGGTTATGGGCGTATACTGGGGGCACGGGGACGACTCCCATTAACCCCTGACTATACCGGGGATACGCTTATCACAATGCCTTTCTGGTCTGTGCTGAAGCAGGGCATTCTGGCAGCCAATTGGCTTGACCTTTATTAGTGAGCCTGATTACCCCCTCTCGGAACCACAGACTTAGAAATCGCCAGCTCATATACAGTGCATAAAATATATTTATATATATACCCTTATACACCATTTTAATAAAAAATATCACAAAATTCTTCTAAGTCCCTCGGGAAGAGTGAAAGACGCGCACGTTCATTTTCAGAGCTCCTAGACCTTCTTATAAGAAGTTAGCCAAAAAGTAGCTTCGAAAAACGCTTAGGTTAAGTTTCAGAGTTGCTTCTAATGTACCAAAGCTGGACTTAGACATAATTTCACTCTCACAACATTTTGGCTGGTTGGAGACAGTCCGAACCACAAGTACCGGGTCCATGGTTATGGGCGTATACTGGGGGCACGGGGACGACTCCCATTAACCCCTGACTATACCGGGGATACGCTTATCACAATGCCTTTCTGGTCTGTGCTGAAGCAGGGCATTCTGGCAGCCAATTGGCTTGACCTTTATTAGTGAGCCTGATTACCCCCTCTCGGAACCACAGACTTAGAAATCGCCAGCTCATATACAGTGCATAAAATATTTATATATATACCCTTATACACCATTTTAATAAAAAATATCACAAAATTCTTCTAAGTCCCTCGGGAAGAGTGAAAGACGCGCACGTTCATTTTCAGAGCTCCTAGACCTTCTTATAAGAAGTTAGCCAAAAAGTAGCTTCGAAAAACGCTTAGGTTAAGTTTCAGAGTTGCTTCTAATGTACCAAAGCTGGACTTAGACATAATTTCACTCTCACAACATTTTGGCTGGTTGGAGACAGTCCGAACCACAAGTACCGGGTCCATGGTTATGGGCGTATACTGGGGGCACGGGGACGACTCCCATTAACCCCTGACTATACCGGGGATACGCTTATCACAATGCCTTTCTGGTCTGTGCTGAAGCAGGGCATTCTGGCAGCCAATTGGCTTGACCTTTATTAGTGAGCCTGATTACCCCCTCTCGGAACCACAGACTTAGAAATCGCCAGCTCATATACAGTGCATAAAATATTTATATATATATACCCTTATACACCATTTTAATAAAAAATATCACAAAATTCTTCTAAGTCCCTCGGGAAGAGTGAAAGACGCGCACGTTCATTTTCAGAGCTCCTAGACCTTCTTATAAGAAGTTAGCCAAAAAGTAGCTTCGAAAAACGCTTAGGTTAAGTTTCAGAGTTGCTTCTAATGTACCAAAGCTGGACTTAGACATAATTTCACTCTCACAACATTTTGGCTGGTTGGAGACAGTCCGAACCACAAGTACCGGGTCCATGGTTATGGGCGTATACTGGGGGCACGGGGACGACTCCCATTAACCCCTGACTATACCGGGGATACGCTTATCACAATGCCTTTCTGGTCTGTGCTGAAGCAGGGCATTCTGGCAGCCAATTGGCTTGACCTTTATTAGTGAGCCTGATTACCCCCTCTCGGAACCACAGACTTAGAAATCGCCAGCTCATATACAGTGCATAAAATATATTTATATATATACCCTTATACACCATTTTAATAAAAAATATCACAAAATTCTTCTAAGTCCCTCGGGAAGAGTGAAAGACGCGCACGTTCATTTTCAGAGCTCCTAGACCTTCTTATAAGAAGTTAGCCAAAAAGTAGCTTCGAAAAACGCTTAGGTTAAGTTTCAGAGTTGCTTCTAATGTACCAAAGCTGGACTTAGACATAATTTCACTCTCACAACATTTTGGCTGGTTGGAGACAGTCCGAACCACAAGTACCGGGTCCATGGTTATGGGCGTATACTGGGGGCACGGGGACGACTCCCATTAACCCCTGACTATACCGGGGATACGCTTATCACAATGCCTTTCTGGTCTGTGCTGAAGCAGGGCATTCTGGCAGCCAATTGGCTTGACCTTTATTAGTGAGCCTGATTACCCCCTCTCGGAACCACAGACTTAGAAATCGCCAGCTCATATACAGTGCATAAAATATTTATATATATACCCTTATACACCATTTTAATAAAAAATATCACAAAATTCTTCTAAGTCCCTCGGGAAGAGTGAAAGACGCGCACGTTCATTTTCAGAGCTCTCCTAGACCTTCTTATAAGAAGTTAGCCAAAAAGTAGCTTCGAAAAACGCTTAGGTTAAGTTTCAGAGTTGCTTCTAATGTACCAAAGCTGGACTTAGACATAATTTCACTCTCACAACATTTTGGCTGGTTGGAGACAGTCCGAACCACAAGTACCGGGTCCATGGTTATGGGCGTATACTGGGGGCACGGGGACGACTCCCATTAACCCCTGACTATACCGGGGATACGCTTATCACAATGCCTTTCTGGTCTGTGCTGAAGCAGGGCATTCTGGCAGCCAATTGGCTTGACCTTTATTAGTGAGCCTGATTACCCCCTCTCGGAACCACAGACTTAGAAATCGCCAGCTCATATACAGTGCATAAAATATTTATATATATACCCTTATACACCATTTTAATAAAAAATATCACAAAATTCTTCTAAGTCCCTCGGGAAGAGTGAAAGACGCGCACGTTCATTTTCAGAGCTCTCCTAGACCTTCTTATAAGAAGTTAGCCAAAAAGTAGCTTCGAAAAACGCTTAGGTTAAGTTTCAGAGTTGCTTCTAATGTACCAAAGCTGGACTTAGACATAATTTCACTCTCACAACATTTTGGCTGGTTGGAGACAGTCCGAACCACAAGTACCGGGTCCATGGTTATGGGCGTATACTGGGGGCACGGGGACGACTCCCATTAACCCCTGACTATACCGGGGATACGCTTATCACAATGCCTTTCTGGTCTGTGCTGAAGCAGGGCATTCGGGCAGCCAATTGGCTTGACCTTTATTAGTGAGCCTGATTACCCCCTCTCGGAACCACAGACTTAGAAATCGCCAGCTCATATACAGTGCATAAAATATATTTATATATATACCCTTATACACCATTTTAATAAAAAATATCACAAAATTCTTCTAAGTCCCTCGGGAAGAGTGAAAGACGCGCACGTTCATTTTCAGAGCTCCTAGACCTTCTTATAAGAAGTTAGCCAAAAAGTAGCTTCGAAAAACGCTTAGGTTAAGTTTCAGAGTTGCTTCTAATGTACCAAAGCTGGACTTAGACATAATTTCACTCTCACAACATTTTGGCTGGTTGGAGACAGTCCGAACCACAAGTACCGGGTCCATGGTTATGGGCGTATACTGGGGGCACGGGGACGACTCCCATTAACCCCTGACTATACCGGGGATACGCTTATCACAATGCCTTTCTGGTCTGTGCTGAAGCAGGGCATTCTGGCAGCCAATTGGCTTGACCTTTATTAGTGAGCCTGATTACCCCCTCTCGGAACCACAGACTTAGAAATCGCCAGCTCATATACAGTGCATAAAATATATTTATATATATACCCTTATACACCATTTTAATAAAAAATATCACAAAATTCTTCTAAGTCCCTCGGGAAGAGTGAAAGACGCGCACGTTCATTTTCAGAGCTCCTAGACCTTCTTATAAGAAGTTAGCCAAAAAGTAGCTTCGAAAAACGCTTAGGTTAAGTTTCAGAGTTGCTTCTAATGTACCAAAGCTGGACTTAGACATAATTTCACTCTCACAACATTTTGGCTGGTTGGAGACAGTCCGAACCACAAGTACCGGGTCCATGGTTATGGGCGTATACTGGGGGCACGGGGACGACTCCCATTAACCCCTGACTATACCGGGGATACGCTTATCACAATGCCTTTCTGGTCTGTGCTGAAGCAGGGCATTCTGGCAGCCAATTGGCTTGACCTTTATTAGTGAGCCTGATTACCCCCTCTCGGAACCACAGACTTAGAAATCGCCAGCTCATATACAGTGCATAAAATATATTTATATATATACCCTTATACACCATTTTAATAAAAAATATCACAAAATTCTTCTAAGTCCCTCGGGAAGAGTGAAAGACGCGCACGTTCATTTTCAGAGCTCCTAGACCTTCTTATAAGAAGTTAGCCAAAAAGTAGCTTCGAAAAACGCTTAGGTTAAGTTTCAGAGTTGCTTCTAATGTACCAAAGCTGGACTTAGACATAATTTCACTCTCACAACATTTTGGCTGGTTGGAGACAGTCCGAACCACAAGTACCGGGTCCATGGTTATGGGCGTATACTGGGGGCACGGGGACGACTCCCATTAACCCCTGACTATACCGGGGATACGCTTATCACAATGCCTTTCTGGTCTGTGCTGAAGCAGGGCATTCTGGCAGCCAATTGGCTTGACCTTTATTAGTGAGCCTGATTACCCCCTCTCGGAACCACAGACTTAGAAATCGCCAGCTCATATACAGTGCATAAAATATTTATATATATACCCTTATACACCATTTTAATAAAAAATATCACAAAATTCTTCTAAGTCCCTCGGGAAGAGTGAAAGACGCGCACGTTCATTTTCAGAGCTCCTAGACCTTCTTATAAGAAGTTAGCCAAAAAGTAGCTTCGAAAAACGCTTAGGTTAAGTTTCAGAGTTGCTTCTAATGTACCAAAGCTGGACTTAGACATAATTTCACTCTCACAACATTTTGGCTGGTTGGAGACAGTCCGAACCACAAGTACCGGGTCCATGGTTATGGGCGTATACTGGGGGCACGGGGACGACTCCCATTAACCCCTGACTATACCGGGGATACGCTTATCACAATGCCTTTCTGGTCTGTGCTGAAGCAGGGCATTCTGGCAGCCAATTGGCTTGACCTTTATTAGTGAGCCTGATTACCCCCTCTCGGAACCACAGACTTAGAAATCGCCAGCTCATATACAGTGCATAAAATATATTTATATATATACCCTTATACACCATTTTAATAAAAAATATCACAAAATTCTTCTAAGTCCCTCGGGAAGAGTGAAAGACGCGCACGTTCATTTTCAGAGCTCCTAGACCTTCTTATAAGAAGTTAGCCAAAAAGTAGCTTCGAAAAACGCTTAGGTTAAGTTTCAGAGTTGCTTCTAATGTACCAAAGCTGGACTTAGACATAATTTCACTCTCACAACATTTTGGCTGGTTGGAGACAGTCCGAACCACAAGTACCGGGTCCATGGTTATGGGCGTATACTGGGGGCACGGGGACGACTCCCATTAACCCCTGACTATACCGGGGATACGCTTATCACAATGCCTTTCTGGTCTGTGCTGAAGCAGGGCATTCTGGCAGCCAATTGGCTTGACCTTTATTAGTGAGCCTGATTACCCCCTCTCGGAACCACAGACTTAGAAATCGCCAGCTCATATACAGTGCATAAAATATTTATATATATACCCTTATACACCATTTTAATAAAAAATATCACAAAATTCTTCTAAGTCCCTCGGGAAGAGTGAAAGACGCGCACGTTCATTTTCAGAGCTCCTAGACCTTCTTATAAGAAGTTAGCCAAAAAGTAGCTTCGAAAAACGCTTAGGTTAAGTTTCAGAGTTGCTTCTAATGTACCAAAGCTGGACTTAGACATAATTTCACTCTCACAACATTTTGGCTGGTTGGAGACAGTCCGAACCACAAGTACCGGGTCCATGGTTATGGGCGTATACTGGGGGCACGGGGACGACTCCCATTAACCCCTGACTATACCGGGGATACGCTTATCACAATGCCTTTCTGGTCTGTGCTGAAGCAGGGCATTCTGGCAGCCAATTGGCTTGACCTTTATTAGTGAGCCTGATTACCCCCTCTCGGAACCACAGACTTAGAAATCGCCAGCTCATATACAGTGCATAAAATATTTATATATATATACCCTTATACACCATTTTAATAAAAAATATCACAAAATTCTTCTAAGTCCCTCGGGAAGAGTGAAAGACGCGCACGTTCATTTTCAGAGCTCCTAGACCTTCTTATAAGAAGTTAGCCAAAAAGTAGCTTCGAAAAACGCTTAGGTTAAGTTTCAGAGTTGCTTCTAATGTACCAAAGCTGGACTTAGACATAATTTCACTCTCACAACATTTTGGCTGGTTGGAGACAGTCCGAACCACAAGTACCGGGTCCATGGTTATGGGCGTATACTGGGGGCACGGGGACGACTCCCATTAACCCCTGACTATACCGGGGATACGCTTATCACAATGCCTTTCTGGTCTGTGCTGAAGCAGGGCATTCTGGCAGCCAATTGGCTTGACCTTTATTAGTGAGCCTGATTACCCCCTCTCGGAACCACAGACTTAGAAATCGCCAGCTCATATACAGTGCATAAAATATTTATATATATACCCTTATACACCATTTTAATAAAAAATATCACAAAATTCTTCTAAGTCCCTCGGGAAGAGTGAAAGACGCGCACGTTCATTTTCAGAGCTCCTAGACCTTCTTATAAGAAGTTAGCCAAAAAGTAGCTTCGAAAAACGCTTAGGTTAAGTTTCAGAGTTGCTTCTAATGTACCAAAGCTGGACTTAGACATAATTTCACTCTCACAACATTTTGGCTGGTTGGAGACAGTCCGAACCACAAGTACCGGGTCCATGGTTATGGGCGTATACTGGGGGCACGGGGACGACTCCCATTAACCCCTGACTATACCGGGGATACGCTTATCACAATGCCTTTCTGGTCTGTGCTGAAGCAGGGCATTCTGGCAGCCAATTGGCTTGACCTTTATTAGTGAGCCTGATTACCCCCTCTCGGAACCACAGACTTAGAAATCGCCAGCTCATATACAGTGCATAAAATATTTATATATATACCCTTATACACCATTTTAATAAAAAATATCACAAAATTCTTCTAAGTCCCTCGGGAAGAGTGAAAGACGCGCACGTTCATTTTCAGAGCTCCTAGACCTTCTTATAAGAAGTTAGCCAAAAAGTAGCTTCGAAAAACGCTTAGGTTAAGTTTCAGAGTTGCTTCTAATGTACCAAAGCTGGACTTAGACATAATTTCACTCTCACAACATTTTGGCTGGTTGGAGACAGTCCGAACCACAAGTACCGGGTCCATGGTTATGGGCGTATACTGGGGGCACGGGGACGACTCCCATTAACCCCTGACTATACCGGGGATACGCTTATCACAATGCCTTTCTGGTCTGTGCTGAAGCAGGGCATTCTGGCAGCCAATTGGCTTGACCTTTATTAGTGAGCCTGATTACCCCCTCTCGGAACCACAGACTTAGAAATCGCCAGCTCATATACAGTGCATAAAATATATTTATATATATACCCTTATACACCATTTTAATAAAAAATATCACAAAATTCTTCTAAGTCCCTCGGGAAGAGTGAAAGACGCGCACGTTCATTTTCAGAGCTCCTAGACCTTCTTATAAGAAGTTAGCCAAAAAGTAGCTTCGAAAAACGCTTAGGTTAAGTTTCAGAGTTGCTTCTAATGTACCAAAGCTGGACTTAGACATAATTTCACTCTCACAACATTTTGGCTGGTTGGAGACAGTCCGAACCACAAGTACCGGGTCCATGGTTATGGGCGTATACTGGGGGCACGGGGACGACTCCCATTAACCCCTGACTATACCGGGGATACGCTTATCACAATGCCTTTCTGGTCTGTGCTGAAGCAGGGCATTCTGGCAGCCAATTGGCTTGACCTTTATTAGTGAGCCTGATTACCCCCTCTCGGAACCACAGACTTAGAAATCGCCAGCTCATATACAGTGCATAAAATATTTATATATATACCCTTATACACCATTTTAATAAAAAATATCACAAAATTCTTCTAAGTCCCTCGGGAAGAGTGAAAGACGCGCACGTTCATTTTCAGAGCTCCTAGACCTTCTTATAAGAAGTTAGCCAAAAAGTAGCTTCGAAAAACGCTTAGGTTAAGTTTCAGAGTTGCTTCTAATGTACCAAAGCTGGACTTAGACATAATTTCACTCTCACAACATTTTGGCTGGTTGGAGACAGTCCGAACCACAAGTACCGGGTCCATGGTTATGGGCGTATACTGGGGGCACGGGGACGACTCCCATTAACCCCTGACTATACCGGGGATACGCTTATCACAATGCCTTTCTGGTCTGTGCTGAAGCAGGGCATTCTGGCAGCCAATTGGCTTGACCTTTATTAGTGAGCCTGATTACCCCCTCTCGGAACCACAGACTTAGAAATCGCCAGCTCATATACAGTGCATAAAATATATTTATATATATACCCTTATACACCATTTTAATAAAAAATATCACAAAATTCTTCTAAGTCCCTCGGGAAGAGTGAAAGACGCGCACGTTCATTTTCAGAGCTCCTAGACCTTCTTATAAGAAGTTAGCCAAAAAGTAGCTTCGAAAAACGCTTAGGTTAAGTTTCAGAGTTGCTTCTAATGTACCAAAGCTGGACTTAGACATAATTTCACTCTCACAACATTTTGGCTGGTTGGAGACAGTCCGAACCACAAGTACCGGGTCCATGGTTATGGGCGTATACTGGGGGCACGGGGACGACTCCCATTAACCCCTGACTATACCGGGGATACGCTTATCACAATGCCTTTCTGGTCTGTGCTGAAGCAGGGCATTCTGGCAGCCAATTGGCTTGACCTTTATTAGTGAGCCTGATTACCCCCTCTCGGAACCACAGACTTAGAAATCGCCAGCTCATATACAGTGCATAAAATATTTATATATATACCCTTATACACCATTTTAATAAAAAATATCACAAAATTCTTCTAAGTCCCTCGGGAAGAGTGAAAGACGCGCACGTTCATTTTCAGAGCTCCTAGACCTTCTTATAAGAAGTTAGCCAAAAAGTAGCTTCGAAAAACGCTTAGGTTAAGTTTCAGAGTTGCTTCTAATGTACCAAAGCTGGACTTAGACATAATTTCACTCTCACAACATTTTGGCTGGTTGGAGACAGTCCGAACCACAAGTACCGGGTCCATGGTTATGGGCGTATACTGGGGGCACGGGGACGACTCCCATTAACCCCTGACTATACCGGGGATACGCTTATCACAATGCCTTTCTGGTCTGTGCTGAAGCAGGGCATTCTGGCAGCCAATTGGCTTGACCTTTATTAGTGAGCCTGATTACCCCCTCTCGGAACCACAGACTTAGAAATCGCCAGCTCATATACAGTGCATAAAATATTTATATATATATACCCTTATACACCATTTTAATAAAAAATATCACAAAATTCTTCTAAGTCCCTCGGGAAGAGTGAAAGACGCGCACGTTCATTTTCAGAGCTCCTAGACCTTCTTATAAGAAGTTAGCCAAAAAGTAGCTTCGAAAAACGCTTAGGTTAAGTTTCAGAGTTGCTTCTAATGTACCAAAGCTGGACTTAGACATAATTTCACTCTCACAACATTTTGGCTGGTTGGAGACAGTCCGAACCACAAGTACCGGGTCCATGGTTATGGGCGTATACTGGGGGCACGGGGACGACTCCCATTAACCCCTGACTATACCGGGGATACGCTTATCACAATGCCTTTCTGGTCTGTGCTGAAGCAGGGCATTCTGGCAGCCAATTGGCTTGACCTTTATTAGTGAGCCTGATTACCCCCTCTCGGAACCACAGACTTAGAAATCGCCAGCTCATATACAGTGCATAAAATATATTTATATATATACCCTTATACACCATTTTAATAAAAAATATCACAAAATTCTTCTAAGTCCCTCGGGAAGAGTGAAAGACGCGCACGTTCATTTTCAGAGCTCCTAGACCTTCTTATAAGAAGTTAGCCAAAAAGTAGCTTCGAAAAACGCTTAGGTTAAGTTTCAGAGTTGCTTCTAATGTACCAAAGCTGGACTTAGACATAATTTCACTCTCACAACATTTTGGCTGGTTGGAGACAGTCCGAACCACAAGTACCGGGTCCATGGTTATGGGCGTATACTGGGGGCACGGGGACGACTCCCATTAACCCCTGACTATACCGGGGATACGCTTATCACAATGCCTTTCTGGTCTGTGCTGAAGCAGGGCATTCTGGCAGCCAATTGGCTTGACCTTTATTAGTGAGCCTGATTACCCCCTCTCGGAACCACAGACTTAGAAATCGCCAGCTCATATACAGTGCATAAAATATTTATATATATACCCTTATACACCATTTTAATAAAAAATATCACAAAATTCTTCTAAGTCCCTCGGGAAGAGTGAAAGACGCGCACGTTCATTTTCAGAGCTCCTAGACCTTCTTATAAGAAGTTAGCCAAAAAGTAGCTTCGAAAAACGCTTAGGTTAAGTTTCAGAGTTGCTTCTAATGTACCAAAGCTGGACTTAGACATAATTTCACTCTCACAACATTTTGGCTGGTTGGAGACAGTCCGAACCACAAGTACCGGGTCCATGGTTATGGGCGTATACTGGGGGCACGGGGACGACTCCCATTAACCCCTGACTATACCGGGGATACGCTTATCACAATGCCTTTCTGGTCTGTGCTGAAGCAGGGCATTCTGGCAGCCAATTGGCTTGACCTTTATTAGTGAGCCTGATTACCCCCTCTCGGAACCACAGACTTAGAAATCGCCAGCTCATATACAGTGCATAAAATATTTATATATATATACCCTTATACACCATTTTAATAAAAAATATCACAAAATTCTTCTAAGTCCCTCGGGAAGAGTGAAAGACGCGCACGTTCATTTTCAGAGCTCCTAGACCTTCTTATAAGAAGTTAGCCAAAAAGTAGCTTCGAAAAACGCTTAGGTTAAGTTTCAGAGTTGCTTCTAATGTACCAAAGCTGGACTTAGACATAATTTCACTCTCACAACATTTTGGCTGGTTGGAGACAGTCCGAACCACAAGTACCGGGTCCATGGTTATGGGCGTATACTGGGGGCACGGGGACGACTCCCATTAACCCCTGACTATACCGGGGATACGCTTATCACAATGCCTTTCTGGTCTGTGCTGAAGCAGGGCATTCTGGCAGCCAATTGGCTTGACCTTTATTAGTGAGCCTGATTACCCCCTCTCGGAACCACAGACTTAGAAATCGCCAGCTCATATACAGTGCATAAAATATATTTATATATATACCCTTATACACCATTTTAATAAAAAATATCACAAAATTCTTCTAAGTCCCTCGGGAAGAGTGAAAGACGCGCACGTTCATTTTCAGAGCTCCTAGACCTTCTTATAAGAAGTTAGCCAAAAAGTAGCTTCGAAAAACGCTTAGGTTAAGTTTCAGAGTTGCTTCTAATGTACCAAAGCTGGACTTAGACATAATTTCACTCTCACAACATTTTGGCTGGTTGGAGACAGTCCGAACCACAAGTACCGGGTCCATGGTTATGGGCGTATACTGGGGGCACGGGGACGACTCCCATTAACCCCTGACTATACCGGGGATACGCTTATCACAATGCCTTTCTGGTCTGTGCTGAAGCAGGGCATTCTGGCAGCCAATTGGCTTGACCTTTATTAGTGAGCCTGATTACCCCCTCTCGGAACCACAGACTTAGAAATCGCCAGCTCATATACAGTGCATAAAATATTTATATATATACCCTTATACACCATTTTAATAAAAAATATCACAAAATTCTTCTAAGTCCCTCGGGAAGAGTGAAAGACGCGCACGTTCATTTTCAGAGCTCCTAGACCTTCTTATAAGAAGTTAGCCAAAAAGTAGCTTCGAAAAACGCTTAGGTTAAGTTTCAGAGTTGCTTCTAATGTACCAAAGCTGGACTTAGACATAATTTCACTCTCACAACATTTTGGCTGGTTGGAGACAGTCCGAACCACAAGTACCGGGTCCATGGTTATGGGCGTATACTGGGGGCACGGGGACGACTCCCATTAACCCCTGACTATACCGGGGATACGCTTATCACAATGCCTTTCTGGTCTGTGCTGAAGCAGGGCATTCTGGCAGCCAATTGGCTTGACCTTTATTAGTGAGCCTGATTACCCCCTCTCGGAACCACAGACTTAGAAATCGCCAGCTCATATACAGTGCATAAAATATTTATATATATATACCCTTATACACCATTTTAATAAAAAATATCACAAAATTCTTCTAAGTCCCTCGGGAAGAGTGAAAGACGCGCACGTTCATTTTCAGAGCTCCTAGACCTTCTTATAAGAAGTTAGCCAAAAAGTAGCTTCGAAAAACGCTTAGGTTAAGTTTCAGAGTTGCTTCTAATGTACCAAAGCTGGACTTAGACATAATTTCACTCTCACAACATTTTGGCTGGTTGGAGACAGTCCGAACCACAAGTACCGGGTCCATGGTTATGGGCGTATACTGGGGGCACGGGGACGACTCCCATTAACCCCTGACTATACCGGGGATACGCTTATCACAATGCCTTTCTGGTCTGTGCTGAAGCAGGGCATTCTGGCAGCCAATTGGCTTGACCTTTATTAGTGAGCCTGATTACCCCCTCTCGGAACCACAGACTTAGAAATCGCCAGCTCATATACAGTGCATAAAATATATTTATATATATACCCTTATACACCATTTTAATAAAAAATATCACAAAATTCTTCTAAGTCCCTCGGGAAGAGTGAAAGACGCGCACGTTCATTTTCAGAGCTCCTAGACCTTCTTATAAGAAGTTAGCCAAAAAGTAGCTTCGAAAAACGCTTAGGTTAAGTTTCAGAGTTGCTTCTAATGTACCAAAGCTGGACTTAGACATAATTTCACTCTCACAACATTTTGGCTGGTTGGAGACAGTCCGAACCACAAGTACCGGGTCCATGGTTATGGGCGTATACTGGGGGCACGGGGACGACTCCCATTAACCCCTGACTATACCGGGGATACGCTTATCACAATGCCTTTCTGGTCTGTGCTGAAGCAGGGCATTCTGGCAGCCAATTGGCTTGACCTTTATTAGTGAGCCTGATTACCCCCTCTCGGAACCACAGACTTAGAAATCGCCAGCTCATATACAGTGCATAAAATATATTTATATATATACCCTTATACACCATTTTAATAAAAAATATCACAAAATTTTTCTAAGTCCCTCGGGAAGAGTGAAAGACGCGCACGTTCATTTTCAGAGCTCCTAGACCTTCTTATAAGAAGTTAGCCAAAAAGTAGCTTCGAAAAACGCTTAGGTTAAGTTTCAGAGTTGCTTCTAATGTACCAAAGCTGGACTTAGACATAATTTCACTCTCACAACATTTTGGCTGGTTGGAGACAGTCCGAACCACAAGTACCGGGTCCATGGTTATGGGCGTATACTGGGGGCACGGGGACGACTCCCATTAACCCCTGACTATACCGGGGATACGCTTATCACAATGCCTTTCTGGTCTGTGCTGAAGCAGGGCATTCTGGCAGCCAATTGGCTTGACCTTTATTAGTGAGCCTGATTACCCCCTCTCGGAACCACAGACTTAGAAATCGCCAGCTCATATACAGTGCATAAAATATTTATATATATACCCTTATACACCATTTTAATAAAAAATATCACAAAATTCTTCTAAGTCCCTCGGGAAGAGTGAAAGACGCGCACGTTCATTTTCAGAGCTCTCCTAGACCTTCTTATAAGAAGTTAGCCAAAAAGTAGCTTCGAAAAACGCTTAGGTTAAGTTTCAGAGTTGCTTCTAATGTACCAAAGCTGGACTTAGACATAATTTCACTCTCACAACATTTTGGCTGGTTGGAGACAGTCCGAACCACAAGTACCGGGTCCATGGTTATGGGCGTATACTGGGGGCACGGGGACGACTCCCATTAACCCCTGACTATACCGGGGATACGCTTATCACAATGCCTTTCTGGTCTGTGCTGAAGCAGGGCATTCTGGCAGCCAATTGGCTTGACCTTTATTAGTGAGCCTGATTACCCCCTCTCGGAACCACAGACTTAGAAATCGCCAGCTCATATACAGTGCATAAAATATTTATATATATACCCTTATACACCATTTTAATAAAAAATATCACAAAATTCTTCTAAGTCCCTCGGGAAGAGTGAAAGACGCGCACGTTCATTTTCAGAGCTCCTAGACCTTCTTATAAGAAGTTAGCCAAAAAGTAGCTTCGAAAAACGCTTAGGTTAAGTTTCAGAGTTGCTTCTAATGTACCAAAGCTGGACTTAGACATAATTTCACTCTCACAACATTTTGGCTGGTTGGAGACAGTCCGAACCACAAGTACCGGGTCCATGGTTATGGGCGTATACTGGGGGCACGGGGACGACTCCCATTAACCCCTGACTATACCGGGGATACGCTTATCACAATGCCTTTCTGGTCTGTGCTGAAGCAGGGCATTCTGGCAGCCAATTGGCTTGACCTTTATTAGTGAGCCTGATTACCCCCTCTCGGAACCACAGACTTAGAAATCGCCAGCTCATATACAGTGCATAAAATATATTTATATATATACCCTTATACTCCATTTTAATAAAAAATATCACAAAATTCTTCTAAGTCCCTCGGGAAGAGTGAAATACGCGCACGTTCATTTTCAGAGCTCCTAGACCTTCTTATAAGAAGTTAGCCAAAAAGTAGCTTCGAAAAACGCTTAGGTTAAGTTTCAGAGTTGCTTCTAATGTACCAAAGCTGGACTTAGACATAATTTCACTCTCACAACATTTTGGCTGGTTGGAGACAGTCCGAACCACAAGTACCGGGTCCATGGTTATGGGCGTATACTGGGGGCACGGGGACGACTCCCATTAACCCCTGACTATACCGGGGATACGCTTATCACAATGCCTTTCTGGTCTGTGCTGAAGCAGGGCATTCTGGCAGCCAATTGGCTTGACCTTTATTAGTGAGCCTGATTACCCCCTCTCGGAACCACAGACTTAGAAATCGCCAGCTCATATACAGTGCATAAAATATTTATATATATACCCTTATACACCATTTTAATAAAAAATATCACAAAATTCTTCTAAGTCCCTCGGGAAGAGTGAAAGACGCGCACGTTCATTTTCAGAGCTCCTAGACCTTCTTATAAGAAGTTAGCCAAAAAGTAGCTTCGAAAAACGCTTAGGTTAAGTTTCAGAGTTGCTTCTAATGTACCAAAGCTGGACTTAGACATAATTTCACTCTCACAACATTTTGGCTGGTTGGAGACAGTCCGAACCACAAGTACCGGGTCCATGGTTATGGGCGTATACTGGGGGCACGGGGACGACTCCCATTAACCCCTGACTATACCGGGGATACGCTTATCACAATGCCTTTCTGGTCTGTGCTGAAGCAGGGCATTCTGGCAGCCAATTGGCTTGACCTTTATTAGTGAGCCTGATTACCCCCTCTCGGAACCACAGACTTAGAAATCGCCAGCTCATATACAGTGCATAAAATATTTATATATATATACCCTTATACACCATTTTAATAAAAAATATCACAAAATTCTTCTAAGTCCCTCGGGAAGAGTGAAAGACGCGCACGTTCATTTTCAGAGCTCCTAGACCTTCTTATAAGAAGTTAGCCAAAAAGTAGCTTCGAAAAACGCTTAGGTTAAGTTTCAGAGTTGCTTCTAATGTACCAAAGCTGGACTTAGACATAATTTCACTCTCACAACATTTTGGCTGGTTGGAGACAGTCCGAACCACAAGTACCGGGTCCATGGTTATGGGCGTATACTGGGGGCACGGGGACGACTCCCATTAACCCCTGACTATACCAGGGATACGCTTATCACAATGCCTTTCTGGTCTGTGCTGAAGCAGGGCATTCTGGCAGCCAATTGGCTTGACCTTTATTAGTGAGCCTGATTACCCCCTCTCGGAACCACAGACTTAGAAATCGCCAGCTCATATACAGTGCATAAAATATTTATATATATATACCCTTATACACCATTTTAATAAAAAATATCACAAAATTCTTCTAAGTCCCTCGGGAAGAGTGAAAGACGCGCACGTTCATTTTCAGAGCTCCTAGACCTTCTTATAAGAAGTTAGCCAAAAAGTAGCTTCGAAAAACGCTTAGGTTAAGTTTCAGAGTTGCTTCTAATGTACCAAAGCTGGACTTAGACATAATTTCACTCTCACAACATTTTGGCTGGTTGGAGACAGTCCGAACCACAAGTACCGGGTCCATGGTTATGGGCGTATACTGGGGGCACGGGGACGACTCCCATTAACCCCTGACTATACCGGGGATACGCTTATCACAATGCCTTTCTGGTCTGTGCTGAAGCAGGGCATTCTGGCAGCCAATTGGCTTGACCTTTATTAGTGAGCCTGATTACCCCCTCTCGGAACCACAGACTTAGAAATCGCCAGCTCATATACAGTGCATAAAATATATTTATATATATACCCTTATACACCATTTTAATAAAAAATATCACAAAATTCTTCTAAGTCCCTCGGGAAGAGTGAAAGACGCGCACGTTCATTTTCAGAGCTCCTAGACCTTCTTATAAGAAGTTAGCCAAAAAGTAGCTTCGAAAAACGCTTAGGTTAAGTTTCAGAGTTGCTTCTAATGTACCAAAGCTGGACTTAGACATAATTTCACTCTCACAACATTTTGGCTGGTTGGAGACAGTCCGAACCACAAGTACCGGGTCCATGGTTATGGGCGTATACTGGGGGCACGGGGACGACTCCCATTAACCCCTGACTATACCGGGGATACGCTTATCACAATGCCTTTCTGGTCTGTGCTGAAGCAGGGCATTCTGGCAGCCAATTGGCTTGACCTTTATTAGTGAGCCTGATTACCCCCTCTCGGAACCACAGACTTAGAAATCGCCAGCTCATATACAGTGCATAAAATATTTATATATATACCCTTATACACCATTTTAATAAAAAATATCACAAAATTCTTCTAAGTCCCTCGGGAAGAGTGAAAGACGCGCACGTTCATTTTCAGAGCTCTCCTAGACCTTCTTATAAGAAGTTAGCCAAAAAGTAGCTTCGAAAAACGCTTAGGTTAAGTTTCAGAGTTGCTTCTAATGTACCAAAGCTGGACTTAGACATAATTTCACTCTCACAACATTTTGGCTGGTTGGAGACAGTCCGAACCACAAGTACCGGGTCCATGGTTATGGGCGTATACTGGGGGCACGGGGACGACTCCCATTAACCCCTGACTATACCGGGGATACGCTTATCACAATGCCTTTCTGGTCTGTGCTGAAGCAGGGCATTCTGGCAGCCAATTGGCTTGACCTTTATTAGTGAGCCTGATTACCCCCTCTCGGAACCACAGACTTAGAAATCGCCAGCTCATATACAGTGCATAAAATATTTATATATATACCCTTATACACCATTTTAATAAAAAATATCACAAAATTCTTCTAAGTCCCTCGGGAAGAGTGAAAGACGCGCACGTTCATTTTCAGAGCTCCTAGACCTTCTTATAAGAAGTTAGCCAAAAAGTAGCTTCGAAAAACGCTTAGGTTAAGTTTCAGAGTTGCTTCTAATGTACCAAAGCTGGACTTAGACATAATTTCACTCTCACAACATTTTGGCTGGTTGGAGACAGTCCGAACCACAAGTACCGGGTCCATGGTTATGGGCGTATACTGGGGGCACGGGGACGACTCCCATTAACCCCTGACTATACCGGGGATACGCTTATCACAATGCCTTTCTGGTCTGTGCTGAAGCAGGGCATTCTGGCAGCCAATTGGCTTGACCTTTATTAGTGAGCCTGATTACCCCCTCTCGGAACCACAGACTTAGAAATCGCCAGCTCATATACAGTGCATAAAATATATTTATATATATACCCTTATACTCCATTTTAATAAAAAATATCACAAAATTCTTCTAAGTCCCTCGGGAAGAGTGAAATACGCGCACGTTCATTTTCAGAGCTCCTAGACCTTCTTATAAGAAGTTAGCCAAAAAGTAGCTTCGAAAAACGCTTAGGTTAAGTTTCAGAGTTGCTTCTAATGTACCAAAGCTGGACTTAGACATAATTTCACTCTCACAACATTTTGGCTGGTTGGAGACAGTCCGAACCACAAGTACCGGGTCCATGGTTATGGGCGTATACTGGGGGCACGGGGACGACTCCCATTAACCCCTGACTATACCGGGGATACGCTTATCACAATGCCTTTCTGGTCTGTGCTGAAGCAGGGCATTCTGGCAGCCAATTGGCTTGACCTTTATTAGTGAGCCTGATTACCCCCTCTCGGAACCACAGACTTAGAAATCGCCAGCTCATATACAGTGCATAAAATATTTATATATATACCCTTATACACCATTTTAATAAAAAATATCACAAAATTCTTCTAAGTCCCTCGGGAAGAGTGAAAGACGCGCACGTTCATTTTCAGAGCTCCTAGACCTTCTTATAAGAAGTTAGCCAAAAAGTAGCTTCGAAAAACGCTTAGGTTAAGTTTCAGAGTTGCTTCTAATGTACCAAAGCTGGACTTAGACATAATTTCACTCTCACAACATTTTGGCTGGTTGGAGACAGTCCGAACCACAAGTACCGGGTCCATGGTTATGGGCGTATACTGGGGGCACGGGGACGACTCCCATTAACCCCTGACTATACCGGGGATACGCTTATCACAATGCCTTTCTGGTCTGTGCTGAAGCAGGGCATTCTGGCAGCCAATTGGCTTGACCTTTATTAGTGAGCCTGATTACCCCCTCTCGGAACCACAGACTTAGAAATCGCCAGCTCATATACAGTGCATAAAATATTTATATATATATATACCCTTATACACCATTTTAATAAAAAATATCACAAAATTCTTCTAAGTCCCTCGGGAAGAGTGAAAGACGCGCACGTTCATTTTCAGAGCTCCTAGACCTTCTTATAAGAAGTTAGCCAAAAAGTAGCTTCGAAAAACGCTTAGGTTAAGTTTCAGAGTTGCTTCTAATGTACCAAAGCTGGACTTAGACATAATTTCACTCTCACAACATTTTGGCTGGTTGGAGACAGTCCGAACCACAAGTACCGGGTCCATGGTTATGGGCGTATACTGGGGGCACGGGGACGACTCCCATTAACCCCTGACTATACCAGGGATACGCTTATCACAATGCCTTTCTGGTCTGTGCTGAAGCAGGGCATTCTGGCAGCCAATTGGCTTGACCTTTATTAGTGAGCCTGATTACCCCCTCTCGGAACCACAGACTTAGAAATCGCCAGCTCATATACAGTGCATAAAATATTTATATATATATACCCTTATACACCATTTTAATAAAAAATATCACAAAATTCTTCTAAGTCCCTCGGGAAGAGTGAAAGACGCGCACGTTCATTTTCAGAGCTCCTAGACCTTCTTATAAGAAGTTAGCCAAAAAGTAGCTTCGAAAAACGCTTAGGTTAAGTTTCAGAGTTGCTTCTAATGTACCAAAGCTGGACTTAGACATAATTTCACTCTCACAACATTTTGGCTGGTTGGAGACAGTCCGAACCACAAGTACCGGGTCCATGGTTATGGGCGTATACTGGGGGCACGGGGACGACTCCCATTAACCCCTGACTATACCGGGGATACGCTTATCACAATGCCTTTCTGGTCTGTGCTGAAGCAGGGCATTCTGGCAGCCAATTGGCTTGACCTTTATTAGTGAGCCTGATTACCCCCTCTCGGAACCACAGACTTAGAAATCGCCAGCTCATATACAGTGCATAAAATATATTTATATATATACCCTTATACACCATTTTAATAAAAAATATCACAAAATTCTTCTAAGTCCCTCGGGAAGAGTGAAAGACGCGCACGTTCATTTTCAGAGCTCCTAGACCTTCTTATAAGAAGTTAGCCAAAAAGTAGCTTCGAAAAACGCTTAGGTTAAGTTTCAGAGTTGCTTCTAATGTACCAAAGCTGGACTTAGACATAATTTCACTCTCACAACATTTTGGCTGGTTGGAGACAGTCCGAACCACAAGTACCGGGTCCATGGTTATGGGCGTATACTGGGGGCACGGGGACGACTCCCATTAACCCCTGACTATACCGGGGATACGCTTATCACAATGCCTTTCTGGTCTGTGCTGAAGCAGGGCATTCTGGCAGCCAATTGGCTTGACCTTTATTAGTGAGCCTGATTACCCCCTCTCGGAACCACAGACTTAGAAATCGCCAGCTCATATACAGTGCATAAAATATATTTATATATATACCCTTATACACCATTTTAATAAAAAATATCACAAAATTCTTCTAAGTCCCTCGGGAAGAGTGAAATACGCGCACGTTCATTTTCAGAGCTCCTAGACCTTCTTATAAGAAGTTAGCCAAAAAGTAGCTTCGAAAAACGCTTAGGTTAAGTTTCAGAGTTGCTTCTAATGTACCAAAGCTGGACTTAGACATAATTTCACTCTCACAACATTTTGGCTGGTTGGAGACTGTCCGAACCACAAGTACCGGGTCCATGGTTATGGGCGTATACTGGGGGCACGGGGACGACTCCCATTAACCCCTGACTATACCGGGGATACGCTTATCACAATGCCTTTCTGGTCTGTGCTGAAGCAGGGCATTCTGGCAGCCAATTGGCTTGACCTTTATTAGTGAGCC
The DNA here is from genome assembly GCF_040206685.1 of Ascaphus truei. NCBI lineage: Eukaryota > Metazoa > Chordata > Amphibia > Anura > Ascaphidae > Ascaphus > Ascaphus truei. The sequence continues at coordinate 263,832 of NC_134488.1, forward strand.
TGATTACCCCCTCTCGGAACCACAGACTTAGAAATCGCCAGCTCATATACAGTGCATAAAATATTTATATATATATACCCTTATACACCATTTTAATAAAAAATATCACAAAATTCTTCTAAGTCCCTCGGGAAGAGTGAAAGACGCGCACGTTCATTTTCAGAGCTCCTAGACCTTCTTATAAGAAGTTAGCCAAAAAGTAGCTTCGAAAAACGCTTAGGTTAAGTTTCAGAGTTGCTTCTAATGTACCAAAGCTGGACTTAGACATAATTTCACTCTCACAACATTTTGGCTGGTTGGAGACAGTCCGAACCACAAGTACCGGGTCCATGGTTATGGGCGTATACTGGGGGCACGGGGACGACTCCCATTAACCCCTGACTATACCAGGGATACGCTTATCACAATGCCTTTCTGGTCTGTGCTGAAGCAGGGCATTCTGGCAGCCAATTGGCTTGACCTTTATTAGTGAGCCTGATTACCCCCTCTCGGAACCACAGACTTAGAAATCGCCAGCTCATATACAGTGCATAAAATATTTATATATATATACCCTTATACACCATTTTAATAAAAAATATCACAAAATTCTTCTAAGTCCCTCGGGAAGAGTGAAAGACGCGCACGTTCATTTTCAGAGCTCCTAGACCTTCTTATAAGAAGTTAGCCAAAAAGTAGCTTCGAAAAACGCTTAGGTTAAGTTTCAGAGTTGCTTCTAATGTACCAAAGCTGGACTTAGACATAATTTCACTCTCACAACATTTTGGCTGGTTGGAGACAGTCCGAACCACAAGTACCGGGTCCATGGTTATGGGCGTATACTGGGGGCACGGGGACGACTCCCATTAACCCCTGACTATACCGGGGATACGCTTATCACAATGCCTTTCTGGTCTGTGCTGAAGCAGGGCATTCTGGCAGCCAATTGGCTTGACCTTTATTAGTGAGCCTGATTACCCCCTCTCGGAACCACAGACTTAGAAATCGCCAGCTCATATACAGTGCATAAAATATATTTATATATATACCCTTATACACCATTTTAATAAAAAATATCACAAAATTCTTCTAAGTCCCTCGGGAAGAGTGAAAGACGCGCACGTTCATTTTCAGAGCTCCTAGACCTTCTTATAAGAAGTTAGCCAAAAAGTAGCTTCGAAAAACGCTTAGGTTAAGTTTCAGAGTTGCTTCTAATGTACCAAAGCTGGACTTAGACATAATTTCACTCTCACAACATTTTGGCTGGTTGGAGACAGTCCGAACCACAAGTACCGGGTCCATGGTTATGGGCGTATACTGGGGGCACGGGGACGACTCCCATTAACCCCTGACTATACCGGGGATACGCTTATCACAATGCCTTTCTGGTCTGTGCTGAAGCAGGGCATTCTGGCAGCCAATTGGCTTGACCTTTATTAGTGAGCCTGATTACCCCCTCTCGGAACCACAGACTTAGAAATCGCCAGCTCATATACAGTGCATAAAATATATTTATATATATACCCTTATACACCATTTTAATAAAAAATATCACAAAATTCTTCTAAGTCCCTCGGGAAGAGTGAAATACGCGCACGTTCATTTTCAGAGCTCCTAGACCTTCTTATAAGAAGTTAGCCAAAAAGTAGCTTCGAAAAACGCTTAGGTTAAGTTTCAGAGTTGCTTCTAATGTACCAAAGCTGGACTTAGACATAATTTCACTCTCACAACATTTTGGCTGGTTGGAGACTGTCCGAACCACAAGTACCGGGTCCATGGTTATGGGCGTATACTGGGGGCACGGGGACGACTCCCATTAACCCCTGACTATACCGGGGATACGCTTATCACAATGCCTTTCTGGTCTGTGCTTAAGCAGGGCATTCTGGCAGCCAATTGGCTTGACCTTTATTAGTGAGCCTGATTACCCCCTCTCGGAACCACAGACTTAGAAATCGCCAGCTCATATACAGTGCATAAAATATTTATATATATATACCCTTATACACCATTTTAATAAAAAATATCACAAAATTCTTCTAAGTCCCTCGGGAAGAGTGAAAGACGCGCACGTTCATTTTCAGAGCTCCTAGACCTTCTTATAAGAAGTTAGCCAAAAAGTAGCTTCGAAAAACGCTTAGGTTAAGTTTCAGAGTTGCTTCTAATGTACCAAAGCTGGACTTAGACATAATTTCACTCTCACAACATTTTGGCTGGTTGGAGACAGTCCGAACCACAAGTACCGGGTCCATGGTTATGGGCGTATACTGGGGGCACGGGGACGACTCCCATTAACCCCTGACTATACCGGGGATACGCTTATCACAATGCCTTTCTGGTCTGTGCTGAAGCAGGGCATTCTGGCAGCCAATTGGCTTGACCTTTATTAGTGAGCCTGATTACCCCCTCTCGGAACCACAGACTTAGAAATCGCCAGCTCATATACAGTGCATAAAATATTTATATATATATACCCTTATACACCATTTTAATAAAAAATATCACAAAATTCTTCTAAGTCCCTCGGGAAGAGTGAAAGACGCGCACGTTCATTTTCAGAGCTCCTAGACCTTCTTATAAGAAGTTAGCCAAAAAGTAGCTTCGAAAAACGCTTAGGTTAAGTTTCAGAGTTGCTTCTAATGTACCAAAGCTGGACTTAGACATAATTTCACTCTCACAACATTTTGGCTGGTTGGAGACAGTCCGAACCACAAGTACCGGGTCCATGGTTATGGGCGTATACTGGGGGCACGGGGACGACTCCCATTAACCCCTGACTATACCGGGGATACGCTTATCACAATGCCTTTCTGGTCTGTGCTGAAGCAGGGCATTCTGGCAGCCAATTGGCTTGACCTTTATTAGTGAGCCTGATTACCCCCTCTCGGAACCACAGACTTAGAAATCGCCAGCTCATATACAGTGCATAAAATATTTATATATATATACCCTTATACACCATTTTAATAAAAAATATCACAAAATTCTTCTAAGTCCCTCGGGAAGAGTGAAAGACGCGCACGTTCATTTTCAGAGCTCCTAGACCTTCTTATAAGAAGTTAGCCAAAAAGTAGCTTCGAAAAACGCTTAGGTTAAGTTTCAGAGTTGCTTCTAATGTACCAAAGCTGGACTTAGACATAATTTCACTCTCACAACATTTTGGCTGGTTGGAGACAGTCCGAACCACAAGTACCGGGTCCATGGTTATGGGCGTATACTGGGGGCACGGGGACGACTCCCATTAACCCCTGACTATACCGGGGATACGCTTATCACAATGCCTTTCTGGTCTGTGCTGAAGCAGGGCATTCTGGCAGCCAATTGGCTTGACCTTTATTAGTGAGCCTGATTACCCCCTCTCGGAACCACAGACTTAGAAATCGCCAGCTCATATACAGTGCATAAAATATTTATATATATACCCTTATACACCATTTTATTAAAAAATATCACAAAATTCTTCTAAGTCCCTCGGGAAGAGTGAAAGACGCGCACGTTCATTTTCAGAGCTCCTAGACCTTCTTATAAGAAGTTAGCCAAAAAGTAGCTTCGAAAAACGCTTAGGTTAAGTTTCAGAGTTGCTTCTAATGTACCAAAGCTGGACTTAGACATAATTTCACTCTCACAACATTTTGGCTGGTTGGAGACAGTCCGAACCACAAGTACCGGGTCCATGGTTATGGGCGTATACTGGGGGCACGGGGACGACTCCCATTAACCCCTGACTATACCGGGGATACGCTTATCACAATGCCTTTCTGGTCTGTGCTGAAGCAGGGCATTCTGGCAGCCAATTGGCTTGACCTTTATTAGTGAGCCTGATTACCCCCTCTCGGAACCACAGACTTAGAAATCGCCAGCTCATATACAGTGCATAAAATATATTTATATATATACCCTTATACACCATTTTAATAAAAAATATCACAAAATTTTTCTAAGTCCCTCGGGAAGAGTGAAAGACGCGCACGTTCATTTTCAGAGCTCCTAGACCTTCTTATAAGAAGTTAGCCAAAAAGTAGCTTCGAAAAACGCTTAGGTTAAGTTTCAGAGTTGCTTCTAATGTACCAAAGCTGGACTTAGACATAATTTCACTCTCACAACATTTTGGCTGGTTGGAGACAGTCCGAACCACAAGTACCGGGTCCATGGTTATGGGCGTATACTGGGGGCACGGGGACGACTCCCATTAACCCCTGACTATACCGGGGATACGCTTATCACAATGCCTTTCTGGTCTGTGCTGAAGCAGGGCATTCTGGCAGCCAATTGGCTTGACCTTTATTAGTGAGCCTGATTACCCCCTCTCGGAACCACAGACTTAGAAATCGCCAGCTCATATACAGTGCATAAAATATATTTATATATATACCCTTATACACCATTTTAATAAAAAATATCACAAAATTTTTCTAAGTCCCTCGGGAAGAGTGAAAGACGCGCACGTTCATTTTCAGAGCTCCTAGACCTTCTTATAAGAAGTTAGCCAAAAAGTAGCTTCGAAAAACGCTTAGGTTAAGTTTCAGAGTTGCTTCTAATGTACCAAAGCTGGACTTAGACATAATTTCACTCTCACAACATTTTGGCTGGTTGGAGACAGTCCGAACCACAAGTACCGGGTCCATGGTTATGGGCGTATACTGGGGGCACGGGGACGACTCCCATTAACCCCTGACTATACCGGGGATACGCTTATCACAATGCCTTTCTGGTCTGTGCTGAAGCAGGGCATTCTGGCAGCCAATTGGCTTGACCTTTATTAGTGAGCCTGATTACCCCCTCTCGGAACCACAGACTTAGAAATCGCCAGCTCATATACAGTGCATAAAATATTTATATATATACCCTTATACACCATTTTAATAAAAAATATCACAAAATTCTTCTAAGTCCCTCGGGAAGAGTGAAAGACGCGCACGTTCATTTTCAGAGCTCTCCTAGACCTTCTTATAAGAAGTTAGCCAAAAAGTAGCTTCGAAAAACGCTTAGGTTAAGTTTCAGAGTTGCTTCTAATGTACCAAAGCTGGACTTAGACATAATTTCACTCTCACAACATTTTGGCTGGTTGGAGACAGTCCGAACCACAAGTACCGGGTCCATGGTTATGGGCGTATACTGGGGGCACGGGGACGACTCCCATTAACCCCTGACTATACCGGGGATACGCTTATCACAATGCCTTTCTGGTCTGTGCTGAAGCAGGGCATTCGGGCAGCCAATTGGCTTGACCTTTATTAGTGAGCCTGATTACCCCCTCTCGGAACCACAGACTTAGAAATCGCCAGCTCATATACAGTGCATAAAATATATTTATATATATACCCTTATACACCATTTTAATAAAAAATATCACAAAATTCTTCTAAGTCCCTCGGGAAGAGTGAAAGACGCGCACGTTCATTTTCAGAGCTCCTAGACCTTCTTATAAGAAGTTAGCCAAAAAGTAGCTTCGAAAAACGCTTAGGTTAAGTTTCAGAGTTGCTTCTAATGTACCAAAGCTGGACTTAGACATAATTTCACTCTCACAACATTTTGGCTGGTTGGAGACAGTCCGAACCACAAGTACCGGGTCCATGGTTATGGGCGTATACTGGGGGCACGGGGACGACTCCCATTAACCCCTGACTATACCGGGGATACGCTCATCACAATGCCTTTCTGGTCTGTGCTGAAGCAGGGCATTCTGGCAGCCAATTGGCTTGACCTTTATTAGTGAGCCTGATTACCCCCTCTCGGAACCACAGACTTAGAAATCGCCAGCTCATATACAGTGCATAAAATATATTTATATATATACCCTTATACACCATTTTAATAAAAAATATCACAAAATTCTTCTAAGTCCCTCGGGAAGAGTGAAAGACGCGCACGTTCATTTTCAGAGCTCCTAGACCTTCTTATAAGAAGTTAGCCAAAAAGTAGCTTCGAAAAACGCTTAGGTTAAGTTTCAGAGTTGCTTCTAATGTACCAAAGCTGGACTTAGACATAATTTCACTCTCACAACATTTTGGCTGGTTGGAGACAGTCCGAACCACAAGTACCGGGTCCATGGTTATGGGCGTATACTGGGGGCACGGGGATGACTCCCATTAACCCCTGACTATACCGGGGATACGCTTATCACAATGCCTTTCTGGTCTGTGCTGAAGCAGGGCATTCTGGCAGCCAATTGGCTTGACCTTTATTAGTGAGCCTGATTACCCCCTCTCGGAACCACAGACTTAGAAATCGCCAGCTCATATACAGTGCATAAAATATATTTATCTATATACCCTTATACACCATTTTAATAAAAAATATCACAAAATTCTTCTAAGTCCCTCGGGAAGAGTGAAAGACGCGCACGTTCATTTTCAGAGCTCCTAGACCTTCTTATAAGAAGTTAGCCAAAAAGTAGCTTCGAAAAACGCTTAGGTTAAGTTTCAGAGTTGCTTCTAATGTACCAAAGCTGGACTTAGACATAATTTCACTCTCACAACATTTTGGCTGGTTGGAGACAGTCCGAACCACAAGTACCGGGTCCATGGTTATGGGCGTATACTGGGGGCACGGGGACGACTCCCATTAACCCCTGACTATACCGGGGATACGCTTATCACAATGCCTTTCTGGTCTGTGCTGAAGCAGGGCATTCTGGCAGCCAATTGGCTTGACCTTTATTAGTGAGCCTGATTACCCCCTCTCGGAACCACAGACTTAGAAATCGCCAGCTCATATACAGTGCATAAAATATATTTATATATATACCCTTATACACCATTTTAATAACAAATATCACAAAATTCTTCTAAGTCCCTCGGGAAGAGTGAAAGACGCGCACGTTCATTTTCAGAGCTCCTAGACCTTCTTATAAGAAGTTAGCCAAAAAGTAGCTTCGAAAAACGCTTAGGTTAAGTTTCAGAGTTGCTTCTAATGTACCAAAGCTGGACTTAGACATAATTTCACTCTCACAACATTTTGGCTGGTTGGAGACAGTCCGAACCACAAGTACCGGGTCCATGGTTATGGGCGTATACTGGGGGCACGGGGACGACTCCCATTAACCCCTGACTATACCGGGGATACGCTTATCACAATGCCTTTCTGGTCTGTGCTGAAGCAGGGCATTCGGGCAGCCAATTGGCTTGACCTTTATTAGTGAGCCTGATTACCCCCTCTCGGAACCACAGACTTAGAAATCGCCAGCTCATATACAGTGCATAAAATATATTTATATATATACCCTTATACACCATTTTAATAAAAAATATCACAAAATTCTTCTAAGTCCCTCGGGAAGAGTGAAAGACGCGCACGTTCATTTTCAGAGCTCCTAGACCTTCTTATAAGAAGTTAGCCAAAAAGTAGCTTCGAAAAACGCTTAGGTTAAGTTTCAGAGTTGCTTCTAATGTACCAAAGCTGGACTTAGACATAATTTCACTCTCACAACATTTTGGCTGGTTGGAGACAGTCCGAACCACAAGTACCGGGTCCATGGTTATGGGCGTATACTGGGGGCACGGGGACGACTCCCATTAACCCCTGACTATACCGGGGATACGCTTATCACAATGCCTTTCTGGTCTGTGCTGAAGCAGGGCATTCTGGCAGCCAATTGGCTTGACCTTTATTAGTGAGCCTGATTACCCCCTCTCGGAACCACAGACTTAGAAATCGCCAGCTCATATACAGTGCATAAAATATTTATATATATACCCTTATACACCATTTTAATAAAAAATATCACAAAATTCTTCTAAGTCCCTCGGGAAGAGTGAAAGACGCGCACGTTCATTTTCAGAGCTCCTAGACCTTCTTATAAGAAGTTAGCCAAAAAGTAGCTTCGAAAAACGCTTAGGTTAAGTTTCAGAGTTGCTTCTAATGTACCAAAGCTGGACTTAGACATAATTTCACTCTCACAACATTTTGGCTGGTTGGAGACAGTCCGAACCACAAGTACCGGGTCCATGGTTATGGGCGTATACTGGGGGCACGGGGACGACTCCCATTAACCCCTGACTATACCGGGGATACGCTTATCACAATGCCTTTCTGGTCTGTGCTGAAGCAGGGCATTCTGGCAGCCAATTGGCTTGACCTTTATTAGTGAGCCTGATTACCCCCTCTCGGAACCACAGACTTAGAAATCGCCAGCTCATATACAGTGCATAAAATATATTTATATATATACCCTTATACACCATTTTAATAAAAAATATCACAAAATTCTTCTAAGTCCCTCGGGAAGAGTGAAAGACGCGCACGTTCATTTTCAGAGCTCCTAGACCTTCTTATAAGAAGTTAGCCAAAAAGTAGCTTCGAAAAACGCTTAGGTTAAGTTTCAGAGTTGCTTCTAATGTACCAAAGCTGGACTTAGACATAATTTCACTCTCACAACATTTTGGCTGGTTGGAGACAGTCCGAACCACAAGTACCGGGTCCATGGTTATGGGCGTATACTGGGGGCACGGGGACGACTCCCATTAACCCCTGACTATACCGGGGATACGCTTATCACAATGCCTTTCTGGTCTGTGCTGAAGCAGGGCATTCGGGCAGCCAATTGGCTTGACCTTTATTAGTGAGCCTGATTACCCCCTCTCGGAACCACAGACTTAGAAATCGCCAGCTCATATACAGTGCATAAAATATATTTATATATATACCCTTATACACCATTTTAATAAAAAATATCACAAAATTCTTCTAAGTCCCTCGGGAAGAGTGAAAGACGCGCACGTTCATTTTCAGAGCTCCTAGACCTTCTTATAAGAAGTTAGCCAAAAAGTAGCTTCGAAAAACGCTTAGGTTAAGTTTCAGAGTTGCTTCTAATGTACCAAAGCTGGACTTAGACATAATTTCACTCTCACAACATTTTGGCTGGTTGGAGACAGTCCGAACCACAAGTACCGGGTCCATGGTTATGGGCGTATACTGGGGGCACGGGGACGACTCCCATTAACCCCTGACTATACCGGGGATACGCTTATCACAATGCCTTTCTGGTCTGTGCTGAAGCAGGGCATTCTGGCAGCCAATTGGCTTGACCTTTATTAGTGAGCCTGATTACCCCCTCTCGGAACCACAGACTTAGAAATCGCCAGCTCATATACAGTGCATAAAATATTTATATATATACCCTTATACACCATTTTAATAAAAAATATCACAAAATTCTTCTAAGTCCCTCGGGAAGAGTGAAAGACGCGCACGTTCATTTTCAGAGCTCCTAGACCTTCTTATAAGAAGTTAGCCAAAAAGTAGCTTCGAAAAACGCTTAGGTTAAGTTTCAGAGTTGCTTCTAATGTACCAAAGCTGGACTTAGACATAATTTCACTCTCACAACATTTTGGCTGGTTGGAGACAGTCCGAACCACAAGTACCGGGTCCATGGTTATGGGCGTATACTGGGGGCACGGGGACGACTCCCATTAACCCCTGACTATACCGGGGATACGCTTATCACAATGCCTTTCTGGTCTGTGCTGAAGCAGGGCATTCTGGCAGCCAATTGGCTTGACCTTTATTAGTGAGCCTGATTACCCCCTCTCGGAACCACAGACTTAGAAATCGCCAGCTCATATACAGTGCATAAAATATTTATATATATACCCTTATACACCATTTTAATAAAAAATATCACAAAATTCTTCTAAGTCCCTCGGGAAGAGTGAAAGACGCGCACGTTCATTTTCAGAGCTCCTAGACCTTCTTATAAGAAGTTAGCCAAAAAGTAGCTTCGAAAAACGCTTAGGTTAAGTTTCAGAGTTGCTTCTAATGTACCAAAGCTGGACTTAGACATAATTTCACTCTCACAACATTTTGGCTGGTTGGAGACAGTCCGAACCACAAGTACCGGGTCCATGGTTATGGGCGTATACTGGGGGCACGGGGACGACTCCCATTAACCCCTGACTATACCGGGGATACGCTTATCACAATGCCTTTCTGGTCTGTGCTGAAGCAGGGCATTCTGGCAGCCAATTGGCTTGACCTTTATTAGTGAGCCTGATTACCCCCTCTCGGAACCACAGACTTAGAAATCGCCAGCTCATATACAGTGCATAAAATATATTTATCTATATAACCTTAATCACCATTTTAATAAAAAATATCACAAAATTCTTCTAAGTCCCTCGGGAAGAGTGAAAGACGCGCACGTTCATTTTCAGAGCTCCTAGACCTTCTTATAAGAAGTTAGCCAAAAAGTAGCTTCGAAAAACGCTTAGGTTAAGTTTCAGAGTTGCTTCTAATGTACCAAAGCTGGACTTAGACATAATTTCACTCTCACAACATTTTGGCTGGTTGGAGACAGTCCGAACCACAAGTACCGGGTCCATGGTTATGGGCGTATACTGGGGGCACGGGGACGACTCCCATTAACCCCTGACTATACCGGGGATACGCTTATCACAATGCCTTTCTGGTCTGTGCTGAAGCAGGGCATTCTGGCAGCCAATTGGCTTGACCTTTATTAGTGAGCCTGATTACCCCCTCTCGGAACCACAGACTTAGAAATCGCCAGCTCATATACAGTGCATAAAATATATTTATATATATACCCTTATACACCATTTTAATAAAAAATATCACAAAATTCTTCTAAGTCCCTCGGGAAGAGTGAAAGACGCGCACGTTCATTTTCAGAGCTCCTAGACCTTCTTATAAGAAGTTAGCCAAAAAGTAGCTTCGAAAAACGCTTAGGTTAAGTTTCAGAGTTGCTTCTAATGTACCAAAGCTGGACTTAGACATAATTTCACTCTCACAACATTTTGGCTGGTTGGAGACAGTCCGAACCACAAGTACCGGGTCCATGGTTATGGGCGTATACTGGGGGCACGGGGACGACTCCCATTAACCCCTGACTATACCGGGGATACGCTTATCACAATGCCTTTCTGGTCTGTGCTGAAGCAGGGCATTCGGGCAGCCAATTGGCTTGACCTTTATTAGTGAGCCTGATTACCCCCTCTCGGAACCACAGACTTAGAAATCGCCAGCTCATATACAGTGCATAAAATATATTTATATATATACCCTTATACACCATTTTAATAAAAAATATCACAAAATTCTTCTAAGTCCCTCGGGAAGAGTGAAAGACGCGCACGTTCATTTTCAGAGCTCCTAGACCTTCTTATAAGAAGTTAGCCAAAAAGTAGCTTCGAAAAACGCTTAGGTTAAGTTTCAGAGTTGCTTCTAATGTACCAAAGCTGGACTTAGACATAATTTCACTCTCACAACATTTTGGCTGGTTGGAGACAGTCCGAACCACAAGTACCGGGTCCATGGTTATGGGCGTATACTGGGGGCACGGGGACGACTCCCATTAACCCCTGACTATACCGGGGATACGCTTATCACAATGCCTTTCTGGTCTGTGCTGAAGCAGGGCATTCTGGCAGCCAATTGGCTTGACCTTTATTAGTGAGCCTGATTACCCCCTCTCGGAACCACAGACTTAGAAATCGCCAGCTCATATACAGTGCATAAAATATTTATATATATACCCTTATACACCATTTTAATAAAAAATATCACAAAATTCTTCTAAGTCCCTCGGGAAGAGTGAAAGACGCGCACGTTCATTTTCAGAGCTCCTAGACCTTCTTATAAGAAGTTAGCCAAAAAGTAGCTTCGAAAAACGCTTAGGTTAAGTTTCAGAGTTGCTTCTAATGTACCAAAGCTGGACTTAGACATAATTTCACTCTCACAACATTTTGGCTGGTTGGAGACAGTCCGAACCACAAGTACCGGGTCCATGGTTATGGGCGTATACTGGGGGCACGGGGACGACTCCCATTAACCCCTGACTATACCGGGGATACGCTTATCACAATGCCTTTCTGGTCTGTGCTGAAGCAGGGCATTCTGGCAGCCAATTGGCTTGACCTTTATTAGTGAGCCTGATTACCCCCTCTCGGAACCACAGACTTAGAAATCGCCAGCTCATATACAGTGCATAAAATATATTTATATATATACCCTTATACACCATTTTAATAAAAAATATCACAAAAGTCTTCTAAGTCCCTCGGGAAGAGTGAAAGACGCGCACGTTCATTTTCAGAGCTCCTAGACCTTCTTATAAGAAGTTAGCCAAAAAGTAGCTTCGAAAAACGCTTAGGTTAAGTTTCAGAGTTGCTTCTAATGTACCAAAGCTGGACTTAGACATAATTTCACTCTCACAACATTTTGGCTGGTTGGAGACAGTCCGAACCACAAGTACCGGGTCTATGGTTATGGGCGTATACTGGGGGCACGGGGACGACTCCCATTAACCCCTGACTATACCGGGGATACGCTTATCACAATGCCTTTCTGGTCTGTGCTGAAGCAGGGCATTCTGGCAGCCAATTGGCTTGACCTTTATTAGTGAGCCTGATTACCCCCTCTCGGAACCACAGACTTAGAAATCGCCAGCTCATATACAGTGCATAAAATATATTTATATATATACCCTTATACACCATTTTAATAAAAAATATCACAAAATTCTTCTAAGTCCCTCGGGAAGAGTGAAAGACGCGCACGTTCATTTTCAGAGCTCCTAGACCTTCTTATAAGAAGTTAGCCAAAAAGTAGCTTCGAAAAACGCTTAGGTTAAGTTTCAGAGTTGCTTCTAATGTACCAAAGCTGGACTTAGACATAATTTCACTCTCACAACATTTTGGCTGGTTGGAGACAGTCCGAACCACAAGTACCGGGTCCATGGTTATGGGCGTATACTGGGGGCACGGGGACGACTCCCATTAACCCCTGACTATACCGGGGATACGCTTATCACAATGCCTTTCTGGTCTGTGCTGAAGCAGGGCATTCTGGCAGCCAATTGGCTTGACCTTTATTAGTGAGCCTGATTACCCCCTCTCGGAACCACAGACTTAGAAATCGCCAGCTCATATACAGTGCATAAAATATATTTATATATATACCCTTATACACCATTTTAATAAAAAATATCACAAAATTCTTCTAAGTCCCTCGGGAAGAGTGAAAGACGCGCACGTTCATTTTCAGAGCTCCTAGACCTTCTTATAAGAAGTTAGCCAAAAAGTAGCTTCGAAAAACGCTTAGGTTAAGTTTCAGAGTTGCTTCTAATGTACCAAAGCTGGACTTAGACATAATTTCACTCTCACAACATTTTGGCTGGTTGGAGACAGTCCGAACCACAAGTACCGGGTCCATGGTTATGGGCGTATACTGGGGGCACGGGGACGACTCCCATTAACCCCTGACTATACCGGGGATACGCTTATCACAATGCCTTTCTGGTCTGTGCTGAAGCAGGGCATTCTGGCAGCCAATTGGCTTGACCTTTATTAGTGAGCCTGATTACCCCCTCTCGGAACCACAGACTTAGAAATCGCCAGCTCATATACAGTGCATAAAATATATTTATATATATACCCTTATACACCATTTTAATAAAAAATATCACAAAATTCTTCTAAGTCCCTCGGGAAGAGTGAAAGACGCGCACGTTCATTTTCAGAGCTCCTAGACCTTCTTATAAGAAGTTAGCCAAAAAGTAGCTTCGAAAAACGCTTAGGTTAAGTTTCAGAGTTGCTTCTAATGTACCAAAGCTGGACTTAGACATAATTTCACTCTCACAACATTTTGGCTGGTTGGAGACAGTCCGAACCACAAGTACCGGGTCCATGGTTATGGGCGTATACTGGGGGCACGGGGACGACTCCCATTAACCCCTGACTATACCGGGGATACGCTTATCACAATGCCTTTCTGGTCTGTGCTGAAGCAGGGCATTCGGGCAGCCAATTGGCTTGACCTTTATTAGTGAGCCTGATTACCCCCTCTCGGAACCACAGACTTAGAAATCGCCAGCTCATATACAGTGCATAAAATATATTTATATATATACCCTTATACACCATTTTAATAAAAAATATCACAAAATTCTTCTAAGTCCCTCGGGAAGAGTGAAAGACGCGCACGTTCATTTTCAGAGCTCCTAGACCTTCTTATAAGAAGTTAGCCAAAAAGTAGCTTCGAAAAACGCTTAGGTTAAGTTTCAGAGTTGCTTCTAATGTACCAAAGCTGGACTTAGACATAATTTCACTCTCACAACATTTTGGCTGGTTGGAGACAGTCCGAACCACAAGTACCGGGTCCATGGTTATGGGCGTATACTGGGGGCACGGGGACGACTCCCATTAACCCCTGACTATACCGGGGATACGCTTATCACAATGCCTTTCTGGTCTGTGCTGAAGCAGGGCATTCTGGCAGCCAATTGGCTTGACCTTTATTAGTGAGCCTGATTACCCCCTCTCGGAACCACAGACTTAGAAATCGCCAGCTCATATACAGTGCATAAAATATTTATATATATACCCTTATACACCATTTTAATAAAAAATATCACAAAATTCTTCTAAGTCCCTCGGGAAGAGTGAAAGACGCGCACGTTCATTTTCAGAGCTCCTAGACCTTCTTATAAGAAGTTAGCCAAAAAGTAGCTTCGAAAAACGCTTAGGTTAAGTTTCAGAGTTGCTTCTAATGTACCAAAGCTGGACTTAGACATAATTTCACTCTCACAACATTTTGGCTGGTTGGAGACAGTCCGAACCACAAGTACCGGGTCCATGGTTATGGGCGTATACTGGGGGCACGGGGACGACTCCCATTAACCCCTGACTATACCGGGGATACGCTTATCACAATGCCTTTCTGGTCTGTGCTGAAGCAGGGCATTCTGGCAGCCAATTGGCTTGACCTTTATTAGTGAGCCTGATTACCCCCTCTCGGAACCACAGACTTAGAAATCGCCAGCTCATATACAGTGCATAAAATATATTTATATATATACCCTTATACACCATTTTAATAAAAAATATCACAAAAGTCTTCTAAGTCCCTCGGGAAGAGTGAAAGACGCGCACGTTCATTTTCAGAGCTCCTAGACCTTCTTATAAGAAGTTAGCCAAAAAGTAGCTTCGAAAAACGCTTAGGTTAAGTTTCAGAGTTGCTTCTAATGTACCAAAGCTGGACTTAGACATAATTTCACTCTCACAACATTTTGGCTGGTTGGAGACAGTCCGAACCACAAGTACCGGGTCTATGGTTATGGGCGTATACTGGGGGCACGGGGACGACTCCCATTAACCCCTGACTATACCGGGGATACGCTTATCACAATGCCTTTCTGGTCTGTGCTGAAGCAGGGCATTCTGGCAGCCAATTGGCTTGACCTTTATTAGTGAGCCTGATTACCCCCTCTCGGAACCACAGACTTAGAAATCGCCAGCTCATATACAGTGCATAAAATATATTTATATATATACCCTTATACACCATTTTAATAAAAAATATCACAAAATTCTTCTAAGTCCCTCGGGAAGAGTGAAAGACGCGCACGTTCATTTTCAGAGCTCCTAGACCTTCTTATAAGAAGTTAGCCAAAAAGTAGCTTCGAAAAACGCTTAGGTTAAGTTTCAGAGTTGCTTCTAATGTACCAAAGCTGGACTTAGACATAATTTCACTCTCACAACATTTTGGCTGGTTGGAGACAGTCCGAACCACAAGTACCGGGTCCATGGTTATGGGCGTATACTGGGGGCACGGGGACGACTCCCATTAACCCCTGACTATACCGGGGATACGCTTATCACAATGCCTTTCTGGTCTGTGCTGAAGCAGGGCATTCTGGCAGCCAATTGGCTTGACCTTTATTAGTGAGCCTGATTACCCCCTCTCGGAACCACAGACTTAGAAATCGCCAGCTCATATACAGTGCATAAAATATATTTATATATATACCCTTATACACCATTTTAATAAAAAATATCACAAAATTCTTCTAAGTCCCTCGGGAAGAGTGAAAGACGCGCACGTTCATTTTCAGAGCTCCTAGACCTTCTTATAAGAAGTTAGCCAAAAAGTAGCTTCGAAAAACGCTTAGGTTAAGTTTCAGAGTTGCTTCTAATGTACCAAAGCTGGACTTAGACATAATTTCACTCTCACAACATTTTGGCTGGTTGGAGACAGTCCGAACCACAAGTACCGGGTCCATGGTTATGGGCGTATACTGGGGGCACGGGGACGACTCCCATTAACCCCTGACTATACCGGGGATACGCTTATCACAATGCCTTTCTGGTCTGTGCTGAAGCAGGGCATTCGGGCAGCCAATTGGCTTGACCTTTATTAGTGAGCCTGATTACCCCCTCTCGGAACCACAGACTTAGAAATCGCCAGCTCATATACAGTGCATAAAATATATTTATATATATACCCTTATACACCATTTTAATAAAAAATATCACAAAATTCTTCTAAGTCCCTCGGGAAGAGTGAAAGACGCGCACGTTCATTTTCAGAGCTCCTAGACCTTCTTATAAGAAGTTAGCCAAAAAGTAGCTTCGAAAAACGCTTAGGTTAAGTTTCAGAGTTGCTTCTAATGTACCAAAGCTGGACTTAGACATAATTTCACTCTCACAACATTTTGGCTGGTTGGAGACAGTCCGAACCACAAGTACCGGGTCCATGGTTATGGGCGTATACTGGGGGCACGGGGACGACTCCCATTAACCCCTGACTATACCGGGGATACGCTTATCACAATGCCTTTCTGGTCTGTGCTGAAGCAGGGCATTCTGGCAGCCAATTGGCTTGACCTTTATTAGTGAGCCTGATTACCCCCTCTCGGAACCACAGACTTAGAAATCGCCAGCTCATATACAGTGCATAAAATATTTATATATATACCCTTATACACCATTTTAATAAAAAATATCACAAAATTCTTCTAAGTCCCTCGGGAAGAGTGAAAGACGCGCACGTTCATTTTCAGAGCTCCTAGACCTTCTTATAAGAAGTTAGCCAAAAAGTAGCTTCGAAAAACGCTTAGGTTAAGTTTCAGAGTTGCTTCTAATGTACCAAAGCTGGACTTAGACATAATTTCACTCTCACAACATTTTGGCTGGTTGGAGACAGTCCGAACCACAAGTACCGGGTCCATGGTTATGGGCGTATACTGGGGGCACGGGGACGACTCCCATTAACCCCTGACTATACCGGGGATACGCTTATCACAATGCCTTTCTGGTCTGTGCTGAAGCAGGGCATTCTGGCAGCCAATTGGCTTGACCTTTATTAGTGAGCCTGATTACCCCCTCTCGGAACCACAGACTTAGAAATCGCCAGCTCATATACAGTGCATAAAATATATTTATCTATATAACCTTAATCACCATTTTAATAAAAAATATCACAAAATTCTTCTAAGTCCCTCGGGAAGAGTGAAAGACGCGCACGTTCATTTTCAGAGCTCCTAGACCTTCTTATAAGAAGTTAGCCAAAAAGTAGCTTCGAAAAACGCTTAGGTTAAGTTTCAGAGTTGCTTCTAATGTACCAAAGCTGGACTTAGACATAATTTCACTCTCACAACATTTTGGCTGGTTGGAGACAGTCCGAACCACAAGTACCGGGTCCATGGTTATGGGCGTATACTGGGGGCACGGGGACGACTCCCATTAACCCCTGACTATACCGGGGATACGCTTATCACAATGCCTTTCTGGTCTGTGCTGAAGCAGGGCATTCTGGCAGCCAATTGGCTTGACCTTTATTAGTGAGCCTGATTACCCCCTCTCGGAACCACAGACTTAGAAATCGCCAGCTCATATACAGTGCATAAAATATATTTATATATATACCCTTATACACCATTTTAATAAAAAATATCACAAAATTCTTCTAAGTCCCTCGGGAAGAGTGAAAGACGCGCACGTTCATTTTCAGAGCTCCTAGACCTTCTTATAAGAAGTTAGCCAAAAAGTAGCTTCGAAAAACGCTTAGGTTAAGTTTCAGAGTTGCTTCTAATGTACCAAAGCTGGACTTAGACATAATTTCACTCTCACAACATTTTGGCTGGTTGGAGACAGTCCGAACCACAAGTACCGGGTCCATGGTTATGGGCGTATACTGGGGGCACGGGGACGACTCCCATTAACCCCTGACTATACCGGGGATACGCTTATCACAATGCCTTTCTGGTCTGTGCTGAAGCAGGGCATTCGGGCAGCCAATTGGCTTGACCTTTATTAGTGAGCCTGATTACCCCCTCTCGGAACCACAGACTTAGAAATCGCCAGCTCATATACAGTGCATAAAATATATTTATATATATACCCTTATACACCATTTTAATAAAAAATATCACAAAATTCTTCTAAGTCCCTCGGGAAGAGTGAAAGACGCGCACGTTCATTTTCAGAGCTCCTAGACCTTCTTATAAGAAGTTAGCCAAAAAGTAGCTTCGAAAAACGCTTAGGTTAAGTTTCAGAGTTGCTTCTAATGTACCAAAGCTGGACTTAGACATAATTTCACTCTCACAACATTTTGGCTGGTTGGAGACAGTCCGAACCACAAGTACCGGGTCCATGGTTATGGGCGTATACTGGGGGCACGGGGACGACTCCCATTAACCCCTGACTATACCGGGGATACGCTTATCACAATGCCTTTCTGGTCTGTGCTGAAGCAGGGCATTCTGGCAGCCAATTGGCTTGACCTTTATTAGTGAGCCTGATTACCCCCTCTCGGAACCACAGACTTAGAAATCGCCAGCTCATATACAGTGCATAAAATATTTATATATATACCCTTATACACCATTTTAATAAAAAATATCACAAAATTCTTCTAAGTCCCTCGGGAAGAGTGAAAGACGCGCACGTTCATTTTCAGAGCTCCTAGACCTTCTTATAAGAAGTTAGCCAAAAAGTAGCTTCGAAAAACGCTTAGGTTAAGTTTCAGAGTTGCTTCTAATGTACCAAAGCTGGACTTAGACATAATTTCACTCTCACAACATTTTGGCTGGTTGGAGACAGTCCGAACCACAAGTACCGGGTCCATGGTTATGGGCGTATACTGGGGGCACGGGGACGACTCCCATTAACCCCTGACTATACCGGGGATACGCTTATCACAATGCCTTTCTGGTCTGTGCTGAAGCAGGGCATTCTGGCAGCCAATTGGCTTGGCCTTTATTAGTGAGCCTGATTACCCCCTCTCGGAACCACAGACTTAGAAATCGCCAGCTCATATACAGTGCATAAAATATATTTATCTATATACCCTTATACACCATTTTAATAAAAAATATCACAAAATTCTTCTAAGTCCCTCGGGAAGAGTGAAAGACGCGCACGTTCATTTTCAGAGCTCCTAGACCTTCTTATAAGAAGTTAGCCAAAAAGTAGCTTCGAAAAACGCTTAGGTTAAGTTTCAGAGTTGCTTCTAATGTACCAAAGCTGGACTTAGACATAATTTCACTCTCACAACATTTTGGCTGGTTGGAGACAGTCCGAACCACAAGTACCGGGTCCATGGTTATGGGCGTATACTGGGGGCACGGGGACGACTCCCATTAACCCCTGACTATACCGGGGATACGCTTATCACAATGCCTTTCTGGTCTGTGCTGAAGCAGGGCATTCTGGCAGCCAATTGGCTTGACCTTTATTAGTGAGCCTGATTACCCCCTCTCGGAACCACAGACTTAGAAATCGCCAGCTCATATACAGTGCATAAAATATATTTATATATATACCCTTATACACCATTTTAATAAAAAATATCACAAAAGTCTTCTAAGTCCCTCGGGAAGAGTGAAAGACGCGCACGTTCATTTTCAGAGCTCCTAGACCTTCTTATAAGAAGTTAGCCAAAAAGTAGCTTCGAAAAACGCTTAGGTTAAGTTTCAGAGTTGCTTCTAATGTACCAAAGCTGGACTTAGACATAATTTCACTCTCACAACATTTTGGCTGGTTGGAGACAGTCCGAACCACAAGTACCGGGTCCATGGTTATGGGCGTATACTGGGGGCACGGGGACGACTCCCATTAACCCCTGACTATACCGGGGATACGCTTATCACAATGCCTTTCTGGTCTGTGCTGAAGCAGGGCATTCTGGCAGCCAATTGGCTTGACCTTTATTAGTGAGCCTGATTACCCCCTCTCGGAACCACAGATTTAGAAATCGCCAGCTCATATACAGTGCATAAAATATTTATATATATACCCTTATACACCATTTTAATAAAAAATATCACAAAATTCTTCTAAGTCCCTCGGGAAGAGTGAAAGACGCGCACGTTCATTTTCAGAGCTCCTAGACCTTCTTATAAGAAGTTAGCCAAAAAGTAGCTTCGAAAAACGCTTAGGTTAAGTTTCAGAGTTGCTTCTAATGTACCAAAGCTGGACTTAGACATAATTTCACTCTCACAACATTTTGGCTGGTTGGAGACAGTACGAACCACAAGTACCGGGTCTATGGTTATGGGCGTATACTGGGGGCACGGGGACGACTCCCATTAACCCCTGACTATACCGGGGATACGCTTATCACAATGCCTTTCTGGTCTGTGCTGAAGCAGGGCATTCTGGCAGCCAATTGGCTTGACCTTTATTAGTGAGCCTGATTACCCCCTCTCGGAACCACAGATTTAGAAATCGCCAGCTCATATACAGTGCATAAAATATTTATATATATACCCTTATACACCATTTTAATAAAAAATATCACAAAATTCTTCTAAGTCCCTCGGGAAGAGTGAAAGACGCGCACGTTCATTTTCAGAGCTCCTAGACCTTCTTATAAGAAGTTAGCCAAAAAGTAGCTTCGAAAAACGCTTAGGTTAAGTTTCAGAGTTGCTTCTAATGTACCAAAGCTGGACTTAGACATAATTTCACTCTCACAACATTTTGGCTGGTTGGAGACAGTCCGAACCACAAGTACCGGGTCTATGGTTATGGGCGTATACTGGGGGCACGGGGACGACTCCCATTAACCCCTGACTATACCGGGGATACGCTTATCACAATGCCTTTCTGGTCTGTGCTGAAGCAGGGCATTCTGGCAGCCAATTGGCTTGACCTTTATTAGTGAGCCTGATTACCCCCTCTCGGAACCACAGACTTAGAAATCGCCAGCTCATATACAGTGCATAAAATATATTTATATATATACCCTTATACACCATTTTAATAAAAAATATCACAAAATTCTTCTAAGTCCCTCGGGAAGAGTGAAAGACGCGCACGTTCATTTTCAGAGCTCCTAGACCTTCTTATAAGAAGTTAGCCAAAAAGTAGCTTCGAAAAACGCTTAGGTTAAGTTTCAGAGTTGCTTCTAATGTACCAAAGCTGGACTTAGACATAATTTCACTCTCACAACATTTTGGCTGGTTGGAGACAGTCCGAACCACAAGTACCGGGTCCATGGTTATGGGCGTATACTGGGGGCACGGGGACGACTCCCATTAACCCCTGACTATACCGGGGATACGCTTATCACAATGCCTTTCTGGTCTGTGCTGAAGCAGGGCATTCTGGCAGCCAATTGGCTTGACCTTTATTAGTGAGCCTGATTACCCCCTCTCGGAACCACAGACTTAGAAATCGCCAGCTCATATACAGTGCATAAAATATTTATATATATACCCTTATACACCATTTTAATAAAAAATATCACAAAATTCTTCTAAGTCCCTCGGGAAGAGTGAAAGACGCGCACGTTCATTTTCAGAGCTCCTAGACCTTCTTATAAGAAGTTAGCCAAAAAGTAGCTTCGAAAAACGCTTAGGTTAAGTTTCAGAGTTGCTTCTAATGTACCAAAGCTGGACTTAGACATAATTTCACTCTCACAACATTTTGGCTGGTTGGAGACAGTCCGAACCACAAGTACCGGGTCTATGGTTATGGGCGTATACTGGGGGCACGGGGACGACTCCCATTAACCCCTGACTATACCGGGGATACGCTTATCACAATGCCTTTCTGGTCTGTGCTGAAGCAGGGCATTCTGGCAGCCAATTGGCTTGACCTTTATTAGTGAGCCTGATTACCCCCTCTCGGAACCACAGACTTAGAAATCGCCAGCTCATATACAGTGCATAAAATATATTTATATATATACCCTTATACACCATTTTAATAAAAAATATCACAAAATTCTTCTAAGTCCCTCGGGAAGAGTGAAAGACGCGCACGTTCATTTTCAGAGCTCCTAGACCTTCTTATAAGAAGTTAGCCAAAAAGTAGCTTCGAAAAACGCTTAGGTTAAGTTTCAGAGTTGCTTCTAATGTACCAAAGCTGGACTTAGACATAATTTCACTCTCACAACATTTTGGCTGGTTGGAGACAGTCCGAACCACAAGTACCGGGTCCATGGTTATGGGCGTATACTGGGGGCACGGGGACGACTCCCATTAACCCCTGACTATACCGGGGATACGCTTATCACAATGCCTTTCTGGTCTGTGCTGAAGCAGGGCATTCTGGCAGCCAATTGGCTTGACCTTTATTAGTGAGCCTGATTACCCCCTCTCGGAACCACAGACTTAGAAATCGCCAGCTCATATACAGTGCATAAAATATTTATATATATACCCTTATACACCATTTTAATAAAAAATATCACAAAATTCTTCTAAGTCCCTCGGGAAGAGTGAAAGACGCGCACGTTCATTTTCAGAGCTCCTAGACCTTCTTATAAGAAGTTAGCCAAAAAGTAGCTTCGAAAAACGCTTAGGTTAAGTTTCAGAGTTGCTTCTAATGTACCAAAGCTGGACTTAGACATAATTTCACTCTCACAACATTTTGGCTGGTTGGAGACAGTCCGAACCACAAGTACCGGGTCCATGGTTATGGGCGTATACTGGGGGCACGGGGACGACTCCCATTAACCCCTGACTATACCGGGGATACGCTTATCACAATGCCTTTCTGGTCTGTGCTGAAGCAGGGCATTCTGGCAGCCAATTGGCTTGACCTTTATTAGTGAGCCTGATTACCCCCTCTCGGAACCACAGACTTAGAAATCGCCAGCTCATATACAGTGCATAAAATATATTTATATATATACCCTTATACACCATTTTAATAAAAAATATCACAAAATTCTTCTAAGTCCCTCGGGAAGAGTGAAAGACGCGCACGTTCATTTTCAGAGCTCCTAGACCTTCTTATAAGAAGTTAGCCAAAAAGTAGCTTCGAAAAACGCTTAGGTTAAGTTTCAGAGTTGCTTCTAATGTACCAAAGCTGGACTTAGACATAATTTCACTCTCACAACATTTTGGCTGGTTGGAGACAGTCCGAACCACAAGTACCGGGTCCATGGTTATGGGCGTATACTGGGGGCACGGGGACGACTCCCATTAACCCCTGACTATACCGGGGATACGCTTATCACAATGCCTTTCTGGTCTGTGCTGAAGCAGGGCATTCTGGCAGCCAATTGGCTTGACCTTTATTAGTGAGCCTGATTACCCCCTCTCGGAACCACAGACTTAGAAATCGCCAGCTCATATACAGTGCATAAAATATATTTATATATATACCCTTATACACCATTTTAATAAAAAATATCACAAAATTCTTCTAAGTCCCTCGGGAAGAGTGAAAGACGCGCACGTTCATTTTCAGAGCTCCTAGACCTTCTTATAAGAAGTTAGCCAAAAAGTAGCTTCGAAAAACGCTTAGGTTAAGTTTCAGAGTTGCTTCTAATGTACCAAAGCTGGACTTAGACATAATTTCACTCTCACAACATTTTGGCTGGTTGGAGACAGTCCGAACCACAAGTACCGGGTCCATGGTTATGGGCGTATACTGGGGGCACGGGGACGACTCCCATTAACCCCTGACTATACCGGGGATACTCTTATCACAATGCCTTTCTGGTCTGTGCTGAAGCAGGGCATTCTGGCAGCCAATTGGCTTGACCTTTATTAGTGAGCCTGATTACCCCCTCTCGGAACCACAGACTTAGAAATCGCCAGCTCATATACAGTGCATAAAATATTTATATATATACCCTTATACACCATTTTAATAAAAAATATCACAAAATTCTTCTAAGTCCCTCGGGAAGAGTGAAAGACGCGCACGTTCATTTTCAGAGCTCCTAGACCTTCTTATAAGAAGTTAGCCAAAAAGTAGCTTCGAAAAACGCTTAGGTTAAGTTTCAGAGTTGCTTCTAATGTACCAAAGCTGGACTTAGACATAATTTCACTCTCACAACATTTTGGCTGGTTGGAGACAGTCCGAACCACAAGTACCGGGTCCATGGTTATGGGCGTATACTGGGGGCACGGGGACGACTCCCATTAACCCCTGACTATACCGGGGATACTCTTATCACAATGCCTTTCTGGTCTGTGCTGAAGCAGGGCATTCTGGCAGCCAATTGGCTTGACCTTTATTAGTGAGCCTGATTACCCCCTCTCGGAACCACAGACTTAGAAATCGCCAGCTCATATACAGTGCATAAAATATTTATATATATATACCCTTATACACCATTTTAATAAAAAATATCACAAAATTCTTCTAAGTCCCTCGGGAAGAGTGAAAGACGCGCACGTTCATTTTCAGAGCTCCTAGACCTTCTTATAAGAAGTTAGCCAAAAAGTAGCTTCGAAAAACGCTTAGGTTAAGTTTCAGAGTTGCTTCTAATGTACCAAAGCTGGACTTAGACATAATTTCACTCTCACAACATTTTGGCTGGTTGGAGACAGTCCGAACCACAAGTACCGGGTCCATGGTTATGGGCGTATACTGGGGGCACGGGGACGACTCCCATTAACCCCTGACTATACCGGGGATACGCTTATCACAATGCCTTTCTGGTCTGTGCTGAAGCAGGGCATTCTGGCAGCCAATTGGCTTGACCTTTATTAGTGAGCCTGATTACCCCCTCTCGGAACCACAGATTTAGAAATCGCCAGCTCATATACAGTGCATAAAATATTTATATATATACCCTTATACACCATTTTAATAAAAAATATCACAAAATTCTTCTAAGTCCCTCGGGAAGAGTGAAAGACGCGCACGTTCATTTTCAGAGCTCCTAGACCTTCTTATAAGAAGTTAGCCAAAAAGTAGCTTCGAAAAACGCTTAGGTTAAGTTTCAGAGTTGCTTCTAATGTACCAAAGCTGGACTTAGACATAATTTCACTCTCACAACATTTTGGCTGGTTGGAGACAGTCCGAACCACAAGTACCGGGTCTATGGTTATGGGCGTATACTGGGGGCACGGGGACGACTCCCATTAACCCCTGACTATACCGGGGATACGCTTATCACAATGCCTTTCTGGTCTGTGCTGAAGCAGGGCATTCTGGCAGCCAATTGGCTTGACCTTTATTAGTGAGCCTGATTACCCCCTCTCGGAACCACAGACTTAGAAATCGCCAGCTCATATACAGTGCATAAAATATATTTATATATATACCCTTATACACCATTTTAATAAAAAATATCACAAAATTCTTCTAAGTCCCTCGGGAAGAGTGAAAGACGCGCACGTTCATTTTCAGAGCTCCTAGACCTTCTTATAAGAAGTTAGCCAAAAAGTAGCTTCGAAAAACGCTTAGGTTAAGTTTCAGAGTTGCTTCTAATGTACCAAAGCTGGACTTAGACATAATTTCACTCTCACAACATTTTGGCTGGTTGGAGACAGTCCGAACCACAAGTACCGGGTCCATGGTTATGGGCGTATACTGGGGGCACGGGGACGACTCCCATTAACCCCTGACTATACCGGGGATACGCTTATCACAATGCCTTTCTGGTCTGTGCTGAAGCAGGGCATTCTGGCAGCCAATTGGCTTGACCTTTATTAGTGAGCCTGATTACCCCCTCTCGGAACCACAGACTTAGAAATCGCCAGCTCATATACAGTGCATAAAATATTTATATATATACCCTTATACACCATTTTAATAAAAAATATCACAAAATTCTTCTAAGTCCCTCGGGAAGAGTGAAAGACGCGCACGTTCATTTTCAGAGCTCCTAGACCTTCTTATAAGAAGTTAGCCAAAAAGTAGCTTCGAAAAACGCTTAGGTTAAGTTTCAGAGTTGCTTCTAATGTACCAAAGCTGGACTTAGACATAATTTCACTCTCACAACATTTTGGCTGGTTGGAGACAGTCCGAACCACAAGTACCGGGTCCATGGTTATGGGCGTATACTGGGGGCACGGGGACGACTCCCATTAACCCCTGACTATACCGGGGATACGCTTATCACAATGCCTTTCTGGTCTGTGCTGAAGCAGGGCATTCTGGCAGCCAATTGGCTTGACCTTTATTAGTGAGCCTGATTACCCCCTCTCGGAACCAC
Source organism: Ascaphus truei (assembly GCF_040206685.1). Taxonomy (NCBI): domain Eukaryota; kingdom Metazoa; phylum Chordata; class Amphibia; order Anura; family Ascaphidae; genus Ascaphus; species Ascaphus truei. Next base: position 289,950 of record NC_134488.1, read on the forward strand.
AGACTTAGAAATCGCCAGCTCATATACAGTGCATAAAATATATTTATATATATACCCTTATACACCATTTTAATAAAAAATATCACAAAATTCTTCTAAGTCCCTCGGGAAGAGTGAAAGACGCGCACGTTCATTTTCAGAGCTCCTAGACCTTCTTATAAGAAGTTAGCCAAAAAGTAGCTTCGAAAAACGCTTAGGTTAAGTTTCAGAGTTGCTTCTAATGTACCAAAGCTGGACTTAGACATAATTTCACTCTCACAACATTTTGGCTGGTTGGAGACAGTCCGAACCACAAGTACCGGGTCCATGGTTATGGGCGTATACTGGGGGCACGGGGACGACTCCCATTAACCCCTGACTATACCGGGGATACTCTTATCACAATGCCTTTCTGGTCTGTGCTGAAGCAGGGCATTCTGGCAGCCAATTGGCTTGACCTTTATTAGTGAGCCTGATTACCCCCTCTCGGAACCACAGACTTAGAAATCGCCAGCTCATATACAGTGCATAAAATATTTATATATATACCCTTATACACCATTTTAATAAAAAATATCACAAAATTCTTCTAAGTCCCTCGGGAAGAGTGAAAGACGCGCACGTTCATTTTCAGAGCTCCTAGACCTTCTTATAAGAAGTTAGCCAAAAAGTAGCTTCGAAAAACGCTTAGGTTAAGTTTCAGAGTTGCTTCTAATGAACCAAAGCTGGACTTAGACATAATTTCACTCTCACAACATTTTGGCTGGTTGGAGACAGTCCGAACCACAAGTACCGGGTCCATGGTTATGGGCGTATACTGGGGGCACGGGGACGACTCCCATTAACCCCTGACTATACCGGGGATACGCTTATCACAATGCCTTTCTGGTCTGTGCTGAAGCAGGGCATTCTGGCAGCCAATTGGCTTGACCTTTATTAGTGAGCCTGATTACCCCCTCTCGGAACCACAGACTTAGAAATCGCCAGCTCATATACAGTGCATAAAATATATTTATATATATACCCTTATACACCATTTTAATAAAAAATATCACAAAATTCTTCTAAGTCCCTCGGGAAGAGTGAAAGACGCGCACGTTCATTTTCAGAGCTCCTAGACCTTCTTATAAGAAGTTAGCCAAAAAGTAGCTTCGAAAAACGCTTAGGTTAAGTTTCAGAGTTGCTTCTAATGTACCAAAGCTGGACTTAGACATAATTTCACTCTTACAACATTTTGGCTGGTTGGAGACAGTCCGAACCACAAGTACCGGGTCCATGGTTATGGGCGTATACTGGGGGCACGGGGACGACTCCCATTAACCCCTGACTATACCGGGGATACGCTTATCACAATGCCTTTCTGGTCTGTGCTGAAGCAGGGCATTCTGGCAGCCAATTGGCTTGACCTTTATTAGTGAGCCTGATTACCCCCTCTCGGAACCACAGACTTAGAAATCGCCAGCTCATATACAGTGCATAAAATATATTTATATATATACCCTTATACACCATTTTAATAAAAAATATCACAAAATTCTTCTAAGTCCCTCGGGAAGATTGAAAGACGCGCACGTTCATTTTCAGAGCTCCTAGACCTTCTTATAAGAAGTTAGCCAAAAAGTAGCTTCTTAAAACGCTTAGGTTAAGTTTCAGAGTTGCTTCTAATGTACCAAAGCTGGACTTAGACATAATTTCACTCTCACAACATTTTGGCTGGTTGGAGACAGTCCGAACCACAAGTACCGGGTCCATGGTTATGGGCGTATACTGGGGGCACGGGGACGACTCCCATTAACCCCTGACTATACCGGGGATACGCTTATCACAATGCCTTTCTGGTCTGTGCTGAAGCAGGGCATTCTGGCAGCCAATTGGCTTGACCTTTATTAGTGAGCCTGATTACCCCCTCTCGGAACCACAGACTTAGAAATCGCCAGCTCATATACTGTACAGTGCATAAAATATATTTATATATATACCCTTATACACCATTTTAATAAAAAATATCACAAAATTCTTCTAAGTCCCTCGGGAAGAGTGAAAGACGCGCACGTTCATTTTCAGAGCTCCTAGACCTTCTTATAAGAAGTTAGCCAAAAAGTAGCTTCGAAAAACGCTTAGGTTAAGTTTCAGAGTTGCTTCTAATGTACCAAAGCTGGACTTAGACATAATTTCACTCTCACAACATTTTGGCTGGTTGGAGACAGTCCGAACCACAAGTACCGGGTCCATGGTTATGGGCGTATACTGGGGGCACGGGGACGACTCCCATTAACCCCTGACTATACCGGGGATACGCTTATCACAATGCCTTTCTGGTCTGTGCTGAAGCAGGGCATTCTGGCAGCCAATTGGCTTGACCTTTATTAGTGAGCCTGATTACCCCCTCTCGGAACCACAGACTTAGAAATCGCCAGCTCATATACAGTGCATAAAATATATTTATATATATACCCTTATACACCATTTTAATAAAAAATATCAAAAAATTCTTCTAAGTCCCTCGGGAAGATTGAAAGACGCGCACGTTCATTTTCAGAGCTCCTAGACCTTCTTATAAGAAGTTAGCCAAAAAGTAGCTTCGAAAAACGCTTAGGTTAAGTTTCAGAGTTGCTTCTAATGTACCAAAGCTGGACTTAGACATAATTTCACTCTCACAACATTTTGGCTGGTTGGAGACAGTCCGAACCACAAGTACCGGGTCCATGGTTATGGGCGTATACTGGGGGCACGGGGACGACTCCCATTAACCCCTGACTATACCGGGGATACGCTTATCACAATGACTTTCTGGTCTGTGCTGAAGCAGGGCATTCTGGCAGCCAATTGGCTTGACCTTTATTAGTGAGCCTGATTACCCCCTCTCGGAACCACAGACTTAGAAATCGCCAGCTCAAATACAGTGCATAAAATATATTTATATATATACCCTTATACACCATTTTAATAAAAAATATCACAAAATTCTTCTAAGTCCCTCGGGAAGAGTGAAAGACGCGCACGTTCATTTTCAGAGCTCCTAGACCTTCTTATAAGAAGTTAGCCAAAAAGTAGCTTCTTAAAACGCTTAGGTTAAGTTTCAGAGTTGCTTCTAATGTACCAAAGCTGGACTTAGACATAATTTCACTCTCACAACATTTTGGCTGGTTGGAGACAGTCCGAACCACAAGTACCGGGTCCATGGTTATGGGCGTATACTGGGGGCACGGGGACGACTCCCATTAACCCCTGACTATACCGGGGATACGCTTATCACAATGCCTTTCTGGTCTGTGCTGAAGCAGGGCATTCTGGCAGCCAATTGGCTTGACCTTTATTAGTGAGCCTGATTACCCCCTCTCGGAACCACAGACTTAGAAATCGCCAGCTCATATACAGTGCATAAAATATATTTATATATATACCCTTATACACCATTTTAATAAAAAATATCACAAAATTCTTCTAAGTCCCTCGGGAAGATTGAAAGACGCGCACGTTCATTTTCAGAGCTCCTAGACCTTCTTATAAGAAGTTAGCCAAAAAGTAGCTTCTTAAAACGCTTAGGTTAAGTTTCAGAGTTGCTTCTAATGTACCAAAGCTGGACTTAGACATAATTTCACTCTCACAACATTTTGGCTGGTTGGAGACAGTCCGAACCACAAGTACCGGGTCCATGGTTATGGGCGTATACTGGGGGCACGGGGACGACTCCCATTAACCCCTGACTATACCGGGGATACGCTTATCACAATGCCTTTCTGGTCTGTGCTGAAGCAGGGCATTCTGGCAGCCAATTGGCTTGACCTTTATTAGTGAGCCTGATTACCCCCTCTCGGAACCACAGACTTAGAAATCGCCAGCTCATATACTGTACAGTGCATAAAATATATTTATATATATACCCTTATACACCATTTTAATAAAAAATATCACAAAATTCTTCTAAGTCCCTCGGGAAGAGTGAAAGACGCGCACGTTCATTTTCAGAGCTCCTAGACCTTCTTATAAGAAGTTAGCCAAAAAGTAGCTTCGAAAAACGCTTAGGTTAAGTTTCAGAGTTGCTTCTAATGTACCAAAGCTGGACTTAGACATAATTTCACTCTCACAACATTTTGGCTGGTTGGAGACAGTCCGAACCACAAGTACCGGGTCCATGGTTATGGGCGTATACTGGGGGCACGGGGACGACTCCCATTAACCCCTGACTATACCGGGGATACGCTTATCACAATGCCTTTCTGGTCTGTGCTGAAGCAGGGCATTCTGGCAGCCAATTGGCTTGACCTTTATTAGTGAGCCTGATTACCCCCTCTCGGAACCACAGACTTAGAAATCGCCAACTCATATACAGTGCATAAAATATATTTATATATATACCCTTATACACCATTTTAATAAAAAATATCAAAAAATTCTTCTAAGTCCCTCGGGAAGATTGAAAGACGCGCACGTTCATTTTCAGAGCTCCTAGACCTTCTTATAAGAAGTTAGCCAAAAAGTAGCTTCGAAAAACGCTTAGGTTAAGTTTCAGAGTTGCTTCTAATGTACCAAAGCTGGACTTAGACATAATTTCACTCTCACAACATTTTGGCTGGTTGGAGACAGTCCGAACCACAAGTACCGGGTCCATGGTTATGGGCGTATACTGGGGGCACGGGGACGACTCCCATTAACCCCTGACTATACCGGGGATACGCTTATCACAATGACTTTCTGGTCTGTGCTGAAGCAGGGCATTCTGGCAGCCAATTGGCTTGACCTTTATTAGTGAGCCTGATTACCCCCTCTCGGAACCACAGACTTAGAAATCGCCAGCTCAAATACAGTGCATAAAATATATTTATATATATACCCTTATACACCATTTTAATAAAAAATATCACAAAATTCTTCTAAGTCCCTCGGGAAGAGTGAAAGACGCGCACGTTCATTTTCAGAGCTCCTAGACCTTCTTATAAGAAGTTAGCCAAAAAGTAGCTTCTTAAAACGCTTAGGTTAAGTTTCAGAGTTGCTTCTAATGTACCAAAGCTGGACTTAGACATAATTTCACTCTCACAACATTTTGGCTGGTTGGAGACAGTCCGAACCACAAGTACCGGGTCCATGGTTATGGGCGTATACTGGGGGCACGGGGACGACTCCCATTAACCCCTGACTATACCGGGGATACGCTTATCACAATGCCTTTCTGGTCTGTGCTGAAGCAGGGCATTCTGGCAGCCAATTGGCTTGACCTTTATTAGTGAGCCTGATTACCCCCTCTCGGAACCACAGACTTAGAAATCGCCAGCTCATATACAGTGCATAAAATATATTTATATATATACCCTTATACACCATTTTAATAAAAAATATCACAAAATTCTTCTAAGTCCCTCGGGAAGATTGAAAGACGCGCACGTTCATTTTCAGAGCTCCTAGACCTTCTTATAAGAAGTTAGCCAAAAAGTAGCTTCTTAAAACGCTTAGGTTAAGTTTCAGAGTTGCTTCTAATGTACCAAAGCTGGACTTAGACATAATTTCACTCTCACAACATTTTGGCTGGTTGGAGACAGTCCGAACCACAAGTACCGGGTCCATGGTTATGGGCGTATACTGGGGGCACGGGGACGACTCCCATTAACCCCTGACTATACCGGGGATACGCTTATCACAATGCCTTTCTGGTCTGTGCTGAAGCAGGGCATTCTGGCAGCCAATTGGCTTGACCTTTATTAGTGAGCCTGATTACCCCCTCTCGGAACCACAGACTTAGAAATCGCCAGCTCAAATACAGTGCATAAAATATATTTATATATATACCCTTATACACCATTTTAATAAAAAATATCACAAAATTCTTCTAAGTCCCTCGGGAAGAGTGAAAGACGCGCACGTTCATTTTCAGAGCTCCTAGACCTTCTTATAAGAAGTTAGCCAAAAAGTAGCTTCGAAAAACGCTTAGGTTAAGTTTCAGAGTTGCTTCTAATGTACCAAAGCTGGACTTAGACATAATTTCACTCTCTCAACATTTTGGCTGGTTGGAGACAGTCCGAACCACAAGTACCGGGTCCATGGTTATGGGCGTATACTGGGGGCACGGGGACGACTCCCATTAACCCCTGACTATACCGGGGATACGCTTATCACAATGCCTTTCTGGTCTGTGCTGAAGCAGGGCATTCTGGCAGCCAATTGGATTGACCTTTATTAGTGAGCCTGATTACCCCCTCTCGGAACCACAGACTTAGAAATCGCCAGCTCATATACAGTGCATAAAATATATTTATATATATACCCTTATACACCATTTTAATAAAAAATATCACAAAATTCTTCTAAGTCCCTCGGGAAGATTGAAAGACGCGCACGTTCATTTTCAGAGCTCCTAGACCTTCTTATAAGAAGTTAGCCAAAAAGTAGCTTCTTAAAACGCTTAGGTTAAGTTTCAGAGTTGCTTCTAATGTACCAAAGCTGGACTTAGACATAATTTCACTCTCACAACATTTTGGCTGGTTGGAGACAGTCCGAACCACAAGTACCGGGTCCATGGTTATGGGCGTATACTGGGGGCACGGGGACGACTCCCATTAACCCCTGACTATACCGGGGATACGCTTATCACAATGCCTTTCTGGTCTGTGCTGAAGCAGGGCATTCTGGCAGCCAATTGGCTTGACCTTTATTAGTGAGCCTGATTACCCCCTCTCGGAACCACAGACTTAGAAATCGCCAGCTCATATACAGTGCATAAAATATATTTATATATATACCCTTATACACCATTTTAATAAAAAATATCAAAAAATTCTTCTAAGTCCCTCGGGAAGATTGAAAGACGCGCACGTTCATTTTCAGAGCTCCTAGACCTTCTTATAAGAAGTTAGCCAAAAAGTAGCTTCTTAAAACGCTTAGGTTAAGTTTCAGAGTTGCTTCTAATGTACCAAAGCTGGACTTAGACATAATTTCACTCTCACAACATTTTGGCTGGTTGGAGACAGTCCGAACCACAAGTACCGGGTCCATGGTTATGGGCGTATACTGGGGGCACGGGGACGACTCCCATTAACCCCTGACTATACCGGGGATACGCTTATCACAATGCCTTTCTGGTCTGTGCTGAAGCAGGGCATTCTGGCAGCCAATTGGCTTGACCTTTATTAGTGAGCCTGATTACCCCCTCTCGGAACCACAGACTTAGAAATCGCCAGCTCATATACTGTACAGTGCATAAAATATATTTATATATATACCCTTATACACCATTTTAATAAAAAATATCACAAAATTCTTCTAAGTCCCTCGGGAAGAGTGAAAGACGCGCACGTTCATTTTCAGAGCTCTTAGACCTTCTTATAAGAAGTTAGCCAAAAATTAGCTTCGAAAAACGCTTAGGTTAAGTTTCAGAGTTGCTTCTAATGTACCAAAGCTGGACTTAGACATAATTTCACTCTCACAACATTTTGGCTGGTTGGAGACAGTCCGAACCACAAGTACCGGGTCCATGGTTATGGGCGTATACTGGGGGCACGGGGACGACTCCCATTAACCCCTGACTATACCGGGGATACGCTTATCACAATGCCTTTCTGGTCTGTGCTGAAGCAGGGCATTCTGGCAGCCAATTGGCTTGACCTTTATTAGTGAGCCTGATTACCCCCTCTCGGAACCACAGACTTAGAAATCGCCAGCTCATATACAGTGCATAAAATATATTTATATATATACCCTTATACACCATTTTAATAAAAAATATCACAAAATTCTTCTAAGTCCCTCGGGAAGATTGAAAGACGCGCACGTTTATTTTCAGAGCTCCTAGACCTTCTTATAAGAAGTTAGCCAAAAAGTAGCTTCGAAAAACGCTTAGGTTAAGTTTCAGAGTTGCTTCTAATGTACCAAAGCTGGACTTAGACATAATTTCACTCTCACAACATTTTGGCTGGTTGGAGACAGTCCGAACCACAAGTACCGGGTCCATGGTTATGGGCGTATACTGGGGGCACGGGGACGACTCCCATTAACCCCTGACTATACCGGGGATACGCTTATCACAATGCCTTTCTGGTCTGTGCTGAAGCAGGGCATTCTGGCAGCCAATTGGCTTGACCTTTATTAGTGAGCCTGATTACCCCCTCTCGGAACCACAGACTTAGAAATCGCCAGCTCAAATACAGTGCATAAAATATATTTATATATATACCCTTATACACCATTTTAATAAAAAATATCACAAAATTCTTCTAAGTCCCTCGGGAAGAGTGAAAGACGCGCACGTTCATTTTCAGAGCTCCTAGACCTTCTTATAAGAAGTTAGCCAAAAAGTAGCTTCGAAAAACGCTTAGGTTAAGTTTCAGAGTTGCTTCTAATGTACCAAAGCTGGACTTAGACATAATTTCACTCTCACAACATTTTGGCTGGTTGGAGACAGTCCGAACCACAAGTACCGGGTCCATGGTTATGGGCGTATACTGGGGGCACGGGGACGACTCCCATTAACCCCTGACTATACCGGGGATACGCTTATCACAATGCCTTTCTGGTCTGTGCTGAAGCAGGGCATTCTGGCAGCCAATTGGCTTGACCTTTATTAGTGAGCCTGATTACCCCCTCTCGGAACCACAGACTTAGAAATCGCCAGCTCATATACAGTGCATAAAATATATTTATATATATACCCTTATACACCATTTTAATAAAAAATATCACAAAATTCTTCTAAGTCCCTCGGGAAGATTGAAAGACGCGCACGTTCATTTTCAGAGCTCCTAGACCTTCTTATAAGAAGTTAGCCAAAAAGTAGCTTCTTAAAACGCTTAGGTTAAGTTTCAGAGTTGCTTCTAATGTACCAAAGCTGGACTTAGACATAATTTCACTCTCACAACATTTTGGCTGGTTGGAGACAGTCCGAACCACAAGTACCGGGTCCATGGTTATGGGCGTATACTGGGGGCACGGGGACGACTCCCATTAACCCCTGACTATACCGGGGATACGCTTATCACAATGCCTTTCTGGTCTGTGCTGAAGCAGGGCATTCTGGCAGCCAATTGGCTTGACCTTTATTAGTGAGCCTGATTACCCCCTCTCGGAACCACAGACTTAGAAATCGCCAGCTCAAATACAGTGCATAAAATATATTTATATATATACCCTTATACACCATTTTAATAAAAAATATCACAAAATTCTTCTAAGTCCCTCGGGAAGAGTGAAAGACGCGCACGTTCATTTTCAGAGCTCCTAGACCTTCTTATAAGAAGTAAGCCAAAAAGTAGCTTCGAAAAACGCTTAGGTTAAGTTTCAGAGTTGCTTCTAATGTACCAAAGCTGGACTTAGACATAATTTCACTCTCACAACATTATGGCTGGTTGGAGACAGTCCGAACCACAAGTACCGGGTCCATGGTTATGGGCGTATACTGGGGGCACGGGGACGACTCCCATTAACCCCTGACTATACCGGGGATACGCTTATCACAATGCCTTTCTGGTCTGTGCTGAAGCAGGGCATTCTGGCAGCCAATTGGCTTGACCTTTATTAGTGAGCCTGATTACCCCCTCTCGGAACCACAGACTTAGAAATCGCCAGCTCATATACAGTGCATAAAATATATTTATATATATACCCTTATACACCATTTTAATAAAAAATATCACAAAATTCTTCTAAGTCCCTCGGGAAGATTGAAAGACGCGCACGTTCATTTTCAGAGCTCCTAGACCTTCTTATAAGAAGTTAGCCAAAAAGTAGCTTCTTAAAACGCTTAGGTTAAGTTTCAGAGTTGCTTCTAATGTACCAAAGCTGGACTTAGACATAATTTCACTCTCACAACATTTTGGCTGGTTGGAGACAGTCCGAACCACAAGTACCGGGTCCATGGTTATGGGCGTATACTGGGGGCACGGGGACGACTCCCATTAACCCCTGACTATACCGGGGATACGCTTATCACAATGCCTTTCTGGTCTGTGCTGAAGCAGGGCATTCTGGCAGCCAATTGGCTTGACCTTTATTAGTGAGCCTGATTACCCCCTCTCGGAACCACAGACTTAGAAATCGCCAGCTCAAATACAGTGCATAAAATATATTTATATATATACCCTTATACACCATTTTAATAAAAAATATCACAAAATTCTTCTAAGTCCCTCGGGAAGAGTGAAAGACGCGCACGTTCATTTTCAGAGCTCCTAGACCTTCTTATAAGAAGTTAGCCAAAAAGTAGCTTCGAAAAACGCTTAGGTTAAGTTTCAGAGTTGCTTCTAATGTACCAAAGCTGGACTTAGACATAATTTCACTCTCACAACATTTTGGCTGGTTGGAGACAGTCCGAACCACAAGTACCGGGTCCATGGTTATGGGCGTATACTGGGGGCACGGGGACGACTCCCATTAACCCCTGACTATACCGGGGATACGCTTATCACAATGCCTTTCTGGTCTGTGCTGAAGCAGGGCATTCTGGCAGCCAATTGGCTTGACCTTTATTAGTGAGCCTGATTACCCCCTCTCGGAACCACAGACTTAGAAATCGCCAGCTCATATACAGTGCATAAAATATATTTATATATATACCCTTATACACCATTTTAATAAAAAATATCACAAAATTCTTCTAAGTCCCTCGGGAAGATTGAAAGACGCGCACGTTTATTTTCAGAGCTCCTAGATCTTCTTATAAGAAGTTAGCCAAAAAGTAGCTTCTTAAAACGCTTAGGTTAAGTTTCAGAGTTGCTTCTAATGTACCAAAGCTGGACTTAGACATAATTTCACTCTCACAACATTTTGGCTGGTTGGAGACAGTCCGAACCACAAGTACCGGGTCCATGGTTATGGGCGTATACTGGGGGCACGGGGACGACTCCCATTAACCCCTGACTATACCGGGGATACGCTTATCACAATGCCTTTCTGGTCTGTGCTGAAGCAGGGCATTCTGGCAGCCAATTGGCTTGACCTTTATTAGTGAGCCTGATTACCCCCTCTCGGAACCACAGACTTAGAAATCGCCAGCTCAAATACAGTGCATAAAATATATTTATATATATACCCTTATACACCATTTTAATAAAAAATATCACAAAATTCTTCTAAGTCCCTCGGGAAGAGTGAAAGACGCGCACGTTCATTTTCAGAGCTCCTAGACCTTCTTATAAGAAGTAAGCCAAAAAGTAGCTTCGAAAAACGCTTAGGTTAAGTTTCAGAGTTGCTTCTAATGTACCAAAGCTGGACTTAGACATAATTTCACTCTCACAACATTATGGCTGGTTGGAGACAGTCCGAACCACAAGTACCGGGTCCATGGTTATGGGCGTATACTGGGGGCACGGGGACGACTCCCATTAACCCCTGACTATACCGGGGATACGCTTATCACAATGCCTTTCTGGTCTGTGCTGAAGCAGGGCATTCTGGCAGCCAATTGGCTTGACCTTTATTAGTGAGCCTGATTACCCCCTCTCGGAACCACAGACTTAGAAATCGCCAGCTCATATACAGTGCATAAAATATATTTATATATATACCCTTATACACCATTTTAATAAAAAATATCACAAAATTCTTCTAAGTCCCTCGGGAAGATTGAAAGACGCGCACGTTCATTTTCAGAGCTCCTAGACCTTCTTATAAGAAGTTAGCCAAAAAGTAGCTTCTTAAAACGCTTAGGTTAAGTTTCAGAGTTGCTTCTAATGTACCAAAGCTGGACTTAGACATAATTTCACTCTCACAACATTTTGGCTGGTTGGAGACAGTCCGAACCACAAGTACCGGGTCCATGGTTATGGGCGTATACTGGGGGCACGGGGACGACTCCCATTAACCCCTGACTATACCGGGGATACGCTTATCACAATGCCTTTCTGGTCTGTGCTGAAGCAGGGCATTCTGGCAGCCAATTGGCTTGACCTTTATTAGTGAGCCTGATTACCCCCTCTCGGAACCACAGACTTAGAAATCGCCAGCTCAAATACAGTGCATAAAATATATTTATATATATACCCTTATACACCATTTTAATAAAAAATATCACAAAATTCTTCTAAGTCCCTCGGGAAGAGTGAAAGACGCGCACGTTCATTTTCAGAGCTCCTAGACCTTCTTATAAGAAGTTAGCCAAAAAGTAGCTTCGAAAAACGCTTAGGTTAAGTTTCAGAGTTGCTTCTAATGTACCAAAGCTGGACTTAGACATAATTTCACTCTCACAACATTTTGGCTGGTTGGAGACAGTCCGAACCACAAGTACCGGGTCCATGGTTATGGGCGTATACTGGGGGCACGGGGACGACTCCCATTAACCCCTGACTATACCGGGGATACGCTTATCACAATGCCTTTCTGGTCTGTGCTGAAGCAGGGCATTCTGGCAGCCAATTGGCTTGACCTTTATTAGTGAGCCTGATTACCCCCTCTCGGAACCACAGACTTAGAAATCGCCAGCTCATATACAGTGCATAAAATATATTTATATATATACCCTTATACACCATTTTAATAAAAAATATCACAAAATTCTTCTAAGTCCCTCGGGAAGATTGAAAGACGCGCACGTTCATTTTCAGAGCTCCTAGACCTTCTTATAAGAAGTTAGCCAAAAAGTAGCTTCTTAAAACGCTTAGGTTAAGTTTCAGAGTTGCTTCTAATGTACCAAAGCTGGACTTAGACATAATTTCACTCTCACAACATTTTGGCTGGTTGGAGACAGTCCGAACCACAAGTACCGGGTCCATGGTTATGGGCGTATACTGGGGGCACGGGGACGACTCCCATTAACCCCTGACTATACCGGGGATACGCTTATCACAATGCCTTTCTGGTCTGTGCTGAAGCAGGGCATTCTGGCAGCCAATTGGCTTGACCTTTATTAGTGAGCCTGATTACCCCCTCTCGGAACCACAGACTTAGAAATCGCCAGCTCATATACTGTACAGTGCATAAAATATATTTATATATATACCCTTATACACCATTTTAATAAAAAATATCACAAAATTCTTCTAAGTCCCTCGGGAAGAGTGAAAGACGCGCACGTTCATTTTCAGAGCTCCTAGACCTTCTTATAAGAAGTTAGCCAAAAAGTAGCTTCGAAAAACGCTTAGGTTAAGTTTCAGAGTTGCTTCTAATGTACCAAAGCTGGACTTAGACATAATTTCACTCTCACAACATTTTGGCTGGTTGGAGACAGTCCGAACCACAAGTACCGGGTCCATGGTTATGGGCGTATACTGGGGGCACGGGGACGACTCCCATTAACCCCTGACTATACCGGGGATACGCTTATCACAATGCCTTTCTGGTCTGTGCTGAAGCAGGGCATTCTGGCAGCCAATTGGCTTGACCTTTATTAGTGAGCCTGATTACCCCCTCTCGGAACCACAGACTTAGAAATCGCCAGCTCATATACAGTGCATAAAATATATTTATATATATACCCTTATACACCATTTTAATAAAAAATATCACAAAATTCTTCTAAGTCCCTCGGGAAGAGTGAAAGACGCGCACGTTCATTTTCAGAGCTCCTAGACCTTCTTATAAGAAGTTAGCCAAAAAGTAGCTTCTTAAAACGCTTAGGTTAAGTTTCAGAGTTGCTTCTAATGTACCAAAGCTGGACTTAGACATAATTTCACTCTCACAACATTATGTCTGGTTGGAGACAGTCCGAACCACAAGTACCGGGTCCATGGTTATGGGCGTATACTGGGGGCACGGGGACGACTCCCATTAACCCCTGACTATACCGGGGATACGCTTATCACAATGCCTTTCTGGTCTGTGCTGAAGCAGGGCATTCTGGCAGCCAATTGGCTTGACCTTTATTAGTGAGCCTGGTTACCCCCTCTCGGAACCACAAACTTAGAAATCGCCAGCTCATATACAGTGCATAAAATATATTTATATATATACCCTTATACACCATTTTAATAAAAATATCACAAAATTCTTCTAAGTCTCTCGGGAAGAGTAAAAGACGCGCACGTTCATTTTCAGAGCCCCTAGACCTTCCTATAAGAAGTTAGCCAAAAAGTAGCTTCGAAAAACGCTTAGGTTAAGTTTCAGAGTTGCTTCTAATGTACCAAAGCTGGACTTAGACATAATTTCACTCTCACAACATTATGTCTGGTTGGAGACAGTCCGAACCACAAGTACCGGGTCCATGGTTATGGGCGTATACTGGGGGCACGGGGACGACTCCCATTAACCCCTGACTATACCGGGGATACGCTTATCACAATGCCTTTCTGGTCTGTGCTGAAGCAGGGCATTCTGGCAGCCAATTGGCTTGACCTTTATTAGTGAGCCTGGTTACCCCCTCTCGGAACCACAAACTTAGAAATCGCCAGCTCATATACAGTGCATAAAATATATTTATATATATACCCTTATACACCATTTTAATAAAAATATCACAAAATTCTTCTAAGTCTCTCGGGAAGAGTAAAAGACGCGCACGTTCATTTTCAGAGCTCCTAGACCTTCCTATAAGAAGTTAGCCAAAAAGTAGCTTCGAAAAACGCTTAGGTTAAGTTTCAGAGTTGCTTCTAATGTACCAAAGCTGGACTTAGACATAATTTCACTCTCACAACATAATGTCTGGTTGGAGACAGTCCGAACCACAAGTACCGGGTCCATGGTTATGGGCGTATACTGGGGGCACGGGGACGACTCCCATTAACCCCTGACTATACCGGGGATACGCTTATCACATTGCCTTTCTGGTCTGTGCTGAAGCAGGGCATTCTGGCAGCCAATTGGCTTGACCTTTATTAGTGAGCCTGGTTACCCCCTCTCGGAACCACAGACTTAGAAATCGCCAGCTCATATACAGTGCATAAAATATATTTATATATATACCCTTATACACCATTTTAATAAAAAATATCACAAAATTCTTCTAAGTCCCTCGGGAAGAGTGAAAGACGCGCACGTTCATTTTCAGATCTCCTAGACCTTCTTATAAGAAGTTAGCCAAAAAGTAGCTTCGAAAAACGCTTAGGTTAAGTTTCAGAGTTGCTTCTAATGTACCAAAGCTGGACTTAGACATAATTTCACTCTCACAACATTTTGGCTGGTTGGAGACAGTCCGAACCACAAGTACCGGGTCCATGGTTATGGGCGTATACTGGGGGCACGGGGACGACTCCCATTAACCCCTGACTATACCGGGGATACGCTTATCACAATGCCTTTCTGGTCTGTGCTGAAGCAGGGCATTCTGGCAGCCAATTGGCTTGACCTTTATTAGTGAGCCTGATTACCCCCTCTCGGAACCACAGACTTAGAAATCGCCAGCTCATATACAGTGCATAAAATATATTTATATATATACCCTTATACACCATTTTAATAAAAAATATCACAAAATTCTTCTAAGTCCCTCGGGAAGAGTGAAAGACGCGCACGTTCATTTTCAGAGCCCCTAGACCTTCCTATAAGAAGTTAGCCAAAAAGTAGCTTCGAAAAACGCTTAGGTTAAGTTTCAGAGTTGCTTCTAATGTACCAAAGCTGGACTTAGACATAATTTCACTCTCACAACATAATGTCTGGTTGGAGACAGTCCGAACCACAAGTACCGGGTCCATGGTTATGGGCGTATACTGGGGGCACGGGGACGACTCCCATTAACCCCTGACTATACCGGGGATACGCTTATCACATTGCCTTTCTGGTCTGTGCTGAAGCAGGGCATTCTGGCAGCCAATTGGCTTGACCTTTATTAGTGAGCCTGGTTACCCCCTCTCGGAACCACAGACTTAGAAATCGCCAGCTCATATACAGTGCATAAAATATATTTATATATATACCCTTATACACCATTTTAATAACAAATATCACAAAATTCTTCTAAGTCCCTCGGGAAGAGTGAAAGACGCGTACGTTCATTTTCAGAGCTCCTAGACCTTCTTATAAGAAGTTAGCCAAAAAGTAGCTTCGAAAAACGCTTAGGTTAAGTTTCAGAGTTGCTTCTAATGTACCAAAGCTGGACTTAGACATAATTTCACTCTCACAACATTTTGGCTGGTTGGAGACAGTCCGAACCACAAGTACCGGGTCCATGGTTATGGGCGTATACTGGGGGCACGGGGACGACTCCCATTAACCCCTGACTATACCGGGGATACGCTTATCACAATGCCTTTCTGGTCTGTGCTGAAGCAGGGCATTCTGGCAGCCAATTGGCTTGACCTTTATTAGTGAGCCTGATTACCCCCTCTCGGAACCACAGACTTAGAAATCGCCAGCTCATATACAGTGCATAAAATATATTTATATATATACCCTTATACACCATTTTAATAAAAAATATCACAAAATTCTTCTAAGTCCCTCGGGAAGAGTGAAAGACGCGCACGTTCATTTTCAGAGCTCCTAGACCTTCTTACAGTATAAGAAGTTAGCCAAAAAGTAGCTTCGAAAAACGCTTAGGTTAAGTTTCAGAGTTGCTTCTAATGTACCAAAGCTGGACTTAGACATAATTTCACTCTCACAACATTTTGGCTGGTTGGAGACAGTCCGAACCACAAGTACCGGGTCCATGGTTATGGGCGTATACTGGGGGCACGGGGACGACTCCCATTAACCCCTGACTATACCGGGGATACGCTTATCACAATGCCTTTCTGGTCTGTGCTGAAGCAGGGCATTCTGGCAGCCAATTGGCTTGACCTTTATTAGTGAGCCTGGTTACCCCCTCTCGGAACCACAAACTTAGAAATCGCCAGCTCATATACAGTGCATAAAATATATTTATATATATACCCTTATACACCATTTTAATAAAAATATCACAAAATTCTTCTAAGTCTCTCGGGAAGAGTAAAAGACGCGCACGTTCATTTTCAGAGCTCCTAGACCTTCCTATAAGAAGTTAGCCAAAAAGTAGCTTCGAAAAACGCTTAGGTTAAGTTTCAGAGTTGCTTCTAATGTACCAAAGCTGGACTTAGACATAATTTCACTCTCACAACATAATGTCTGGTTGGAGACAGTCCGAACCACAAGTACCGGGTCCATGGTTATGGGCGTATACTGGGGGCACGGGGACGACTCCCATTAACCCCTGACTATACCGGGGATACGCTTATCACATTGCCTTTCTGGTCTGTGCTGAAGCAGGGCATTCTGGCAGCCAATTGGCTTGACCTTTATTAGTGAGCCTGGTTACCCCCTCTCGGAACCACAGACTTAGAAATCGCCAGCTCATATACAGTGCATAAAATATATTTATATATATACCCTTATACACCATTTTAATAAAAAATATCACAAAATTCTTCTAAGTCCCTCGGGAAGAGTGAAAGACGCGCACGTTCATTTTCAGATCTCCTAGACCTTCTTATAAGAAGTTAGCCAAAAAGTAGCTTCGAAAAACGCTTAGGTTAAGTTTCAGAGTTGCTTCTAATGTACCAAAGCTGGACTTAGACATAATTTCACTCTCACAACATTTTGGCTGGTTGGAGACAGTCCGAACCACAAGTACCGGGTCCATGGTTATGGGCGTATACTGGGGGCACGGGGACGACTCCCATTAACCCCTGACTATACCGGGGATACGCTTATCACAATGCCTTTCTGGTCTGTGCTGAAGCAGGGCATTCTGGCAGCCAATTGGCTTGACCTTTATTAGTGAGCCTGATTACCCCCTCTCGGAACCACAGACTTAGAAATCGCCAGCTCATATACAGTGCATAAAATATATTTATATATATACCCTTATACACCATTTTAATAAAAAATATCACAAAATTCTTCTAAGTCCCTCGGGAAGAGTGAAAGACGCGCACGTTCATTTTCAGAGCTCCTAGACCTTCTTATAAGAAGTTAGCCAAAAAGTAGCTTCTTAAAACGCTTAGGTTAAGTTTCAGAGTTGCTTCTAATGTACCAAAGCTGGACTTAGACATAATTTCACTCTCACAACATTATGTCTGGTTGGAGACAGTCCGAACCACAAGTACCGGGTCCATGGTTATGGGCGTATACTGGGGGCACGGGGACGACTCCCATTAACCCCTGACTATACCGGGGATACGCTTATCACATTGCCTTTCTGGTCTGTGCTGAAGCAGGGCATTCTGGCAGCCAATTGGCTTGACCTTTATTAGTGAGCCTGGTTACCCCCTCTCGGAACCACAGACTTAGAAATCGCCAGCTCATATACAGTGCATAAAATATATTTATATATATACCCTTATACACCATTTTAATAAAAAATATCACAAAATTCTTCTAAGTCCCTCGGGAAGAGTGAAAGACGCGCACGTTCATTTTCAGAGCTCCTAGACCTTCTTACAGTATAAGAAGTTAGCCAAAAAGTAGCTTCGAAAAACGCTTAGGTTAAGTTTCAGAGTTGCTTCTAATGTACCAAAGCTGGACTTAGACATAATTTCACTCTCACAACATTTTGGCTGGTTGGAGACAGTCCGAACCACAAGTACCGGGTCCATGGTTATGGGCGTATACTGGGGGCACGGGGACGACTCCCATTAACCCCTGACTATACCGGGGATACGCTTATCACAATGCCTTTCTGGTCTGTGCTGAAGCAGGGCATTCTGGCAGCCAATTGGCTTGACCTTTATTAGTGAGCCTGATTACCCCCTCTCGGAACCACAGACTTAGAAATCGCCAGCTCATAAACAGTGCATAAAATATATTTATATATATACCCTTATACACCATTTTAATAAAAAATATCACAAAATTCTTCTAAGTCCCTCGGGAAGATTGAAAGACGCGCACGTTCATTTTCAGAGCTCCTAGACCTTCTTATAAGAAGTTAGCCAAAAAGTAGCTTCTTAAAACGCTTAGGTTAAGTTTCAGAGTTGCTTCTAATGTACCAAAGCTGGACTTAGACATAATTTCACTCTCACAACATTATGGCTGGTTGGAGACAGTCCGAACCACAAGTACCGGGTCCATGGTTATGGGCGTATACTGGGGGCACGGGGACGACTCCCATTAACCCCTGACTATACCGGGGATACGCTTATCACAATGCCTTTCTGGTCTGTGCTGAAGCAGGGCATTCTGGCAGCCAATTGGCTTGACCTTTATTAGTGAGCCTGATTACCCCCTCTCGGAACCACAGACTTAGAAATCGCCAGCTCATATACAGTGCATAAAATATTTATATATATACCCTTATACACCATTTTAATAAAAAATATCACAAAATTCTTCTAAGTCCCTCGGGAAGAGTGAAAGACGCGCACGTTCATTTTCAGAGCTCCTAGACCTTCTTACAGTATAAGAAGTTAGCCAAAAAGTAGCTTCGAAAAACGCTTAGGTTAAGTTTCAGAGTTGCTTCTAATGTACCAAAGCTGGACTTAGATATAATTTCACTCTCACAACATTTTGGCTGGTTGGAGACAGTCCGAACCACAAGTACCGGGTCCATGGTTATGGGCGTATACTGGGGGCACGGGGACGGCTCCCATTAACCCCTGACTATACCGGGGATACGCTTATCACAATGCCTTTCTGGTCTGTGCTGAAGCAGGGCATTCTGGCAGCCAATTGGCTTGACCTTTATTAGTGAGCCTGATTACCCCCTCTCGGAACCACAGACTTAGAAATCGCCAGCTCATAAACAGTGCATAAAATATATTTATATATATACCCTTATACACCATTTTAATAAAAAATATCACAAAATTCTTCTAAGTCCCTCGGGAAGATTGAAAGACGCGCACGTTCATTTTCAGAGCTCCTAGACCTTCTTATAAGAAGTTAGCCAAAAAGTAGCTTCTTAAAACGCTTAGGTTAAGTTTCAGAGTTGCTTCTAATGTACCAAAGCTGGACTTAGACATAATTTCACTCTCACAACATTATGGCTGGTTGGAGACAGTCCGAACCACAAGTACCGGGTCCATGGTTATGGGCGTATACTGGGGGCACGGGGACGACTCCCATTAACCCCTGACTATACCGGGGATACGCTTATCACAATGCCTTTCTGGTCTGTGCTGAAGCAGGGCATTCTGGCAGCCAATTGGCTTGACCTTTATTAGTGAGCCTGATTACCCCCTCTCGGAACCACAGACTTAGAAATCGCCAGCTCATATACAGTGCATAAAATATTTATATATATACCCTTATACACCATTTTAATAAAAAATATCACAAAATTCTTCTAAGTCCCTCGGGAAGAGTGAAAGACGCGCACGTTCATTTTCAGAGCTCCTAGACCTTCTTACAGTATAAGAAGTTAGCCAAAAAGTAGCTTCGAAAAACGCTTAGGTTAAGTTTCAGAGTTGCTTCTAATGTACCAAAGCTGGACTTAGACATAATTTCACTCTCACAACATTTTGGCTGGTTGGAGACAGTCCGAACCACAAGTACCGGGTCCATGGTTATGGGCGTATACTGGGGGCACGGGGACGGCTCCCATTAACCCCTGACTATACCGGGGATACGCTTATCACAATGCCTTTCTGGTCTGTGCTGAAGCAGGGCATTCTGGCAGCCAATTGGCTTGACCTTTATTAGTGAGCCTGATTACCCCCTCTCGGAACCACAGACTTAGAAATCGCCAGCTCATAAACAGTGCATAAAATATATTTATATATATACCCTTATACACCATTTTAATAAAAAATATCACAAAATTCTTCTAAGTCCCTCGGGAAGATTGAAAGACGCGCACGTTCATTTTCAGAGCTCCTAGACCTTCTTATAAGAAGTTAGCCAAAAAGTAGCTTCTTAAAACGCTTAGGTTAAGTTTCAGAGTTGCTTCTAATGTACCAAAGCTGGACTTAGACATAATTTCACTCTCACAACATTATGGCTGGTTGGAGACAGTCCGAACCACAAGTACCGGGTCCATGGTTATGGGCGTATACTGGGGGCACGGGGACGACTCCCATTAACCCCTGACTATACCGGGGATACGCTTATCACAATGCCTTTCTGGTCTGTGCTGAAGCAGGGCATTCTGGCAGCCAATTGGCTTGACCTTTATTAGTGAGCCTGATTACCCCCTCTCGGAACCACAGACTTAGAAATCGCCAGCTCATATACAGTGCATAAAATATTTATATATATACCCTTATACACCATTTTAATAAAAAATATCACAAAATTCTTCTAAGTCCCTCGGGAAGAGTGAAAGACGCGCACGTTCATTTTCAGAGCTCCTAGACCTTCTTATAAGAAGTTAGCCAAAAAGTAGCTTCGAAAAACGCTTAGGTTAAGTTTCAGAGTTGCTTCTAATGTACCAAAGCTGGACTTAGACATAATTTCACTCTCACAACATTTTGGCTGGTTGGAGACAGTCCGAACCACAAGTACCGGGTCCATGGTTATGGGCGTATACTGGGGGCACGGGGACGACTCCCATTAACCCCTGACTATACCGGGGATACGCTTATCACAATGCCTTTCTGGTCTGTGCTGAAGCAGGGCATTCTGGCAGCCAATTGGCTTGACCTTTATTAGTGAGCCTGATTACCCCCTCTCGGAACCACAGACTTAGAAATCGCCAGCTCATATACAGTGCATAAAATATATTTATATATATACCCTTATACACCATTTTAATAAAAAATATCAAAAAATTCTTCTAAGTCCCTCGGGAAGAGTGAAAGACGCGCACGTTCATTTTCAGAGCTCCTACTCTTTCTTATAAGAAGTTAGCCAAAAAGTAGCTTCGAAAAACGCTTAGGTTAAGTTTCAGAGTTGCTTCTAATGTACCAAAGCTGGACTTAGACATAATTTCACTCTCACAACATTTTGGCTGGTTGGAGACAGTCCGAACCACAAGTACCGGGTCCATGGTTATGGGCGTATACTGGGGGCACGGGGACGACTCCCATTAACCCCTGACTATACCGGGGATACGCTTATCACATTGCCTTTCTGGTCTGTGCTGAAGCAGGGCATTCTGGCAGCCAATTGGCTTGACCTTTATTAGTGAGCCTGGTTACCCCCTCTCGGAACCACAGACTTAGAAATCGCCAGCTCATATACAGTGCATAAAATATATTTATATATATACCCTTATACACCATTTTAATAAAAAATATCACAAAATTCTTCTAAGTCCCTCGGGAAGATTGAAAGACGCGCACGTTCATTTTCAGAGCTCCTAGACCTTCTTATAAGAAGTTAGCCAAAAAGTAGCTTCGAAAAACGCTTAGGTTAAGTTTCAGAGTTGCTTCTAATGTACCAAAGCTGGACTTAGACATAATTTCACTCTCACAACATTTTGGCTGGTTGGAGACAGTCCGAACCACAAGTACCGGGTCCATGGTTATGGGCGTATACTGGGGGCACGGGGACGACTCCCATTAACCCCTGACTATACCAGGGATACGCTTATCACAATGCCTTTCTGGTCTGTGCTGAAGCAGGGCATTCTGGCAGCCAATTGGCTTGACCTTTATTAGTGAGCCTGATTACCCCCTCTCGGAACCACAGACTTAGAAATCGCCAGCTCATATACAGTGCATAAAATATTTATATATATACCCTTATACACCATTTTAATAAAAAATATCACAAAATTCTTCTAAGTCCCTCGGGAAGAGTGTAAGACGCGCACGTTCATTTTCAGAGCTCCTAGACCTTCTTATAAGAAGTTAGCCAAAAAGTAGCTTCGAAAAACGCTTAGGTTAAGTTTCAGAGTTGCTTCTAATGTACCAAAGCTGGACTTAGACATAATTTCACTCTCACAACATTTTGGCTGGTTGGAGACAGTCCGAACCACAAGTACCGGGTCCATGGTTATGGGCGTATACTGGGGGCACGGGGACGACTCCCATTAACCCCTGACTATACCGGGGATACGCTTATCACAATGCCTTTCTGGTCTGTGCTGAAGCAGGGCATTCTGGCAGCCAATTGGCTTGACCTTTATTAGTGAGCCTGATTACCCCCTCTCGGAACCACAGACTTAGAAATCGCCAGCTCATATACAGTGCATAAAATATATTTATATATATACCCTTATACACCATTTTAATAAAAAATATCAAAAAATTCTTCTAAGTCCCTCGAGAAGAGTGAAAGACGCGCACGTTCATTTTCAGAGCTCCTACTCTTTCTTATAAGAAGTTAGCCAAAAAGTAGCTTCGAAAAACGCTTAGGTTAAGTTTCAGAGTTGCTTCTAATGTACCAAAGCTGGACTTAGACATAATTTCACTCTCACAACATTTTGGCTGGTTGGAGACAGTCCGAACCACAAGTACCGGGTCCATGGTTATGGGCGTATACTGGGGGCACGGGGACGACTCCCATTAACCCCTGACTATACCGGGGATACGCTTATCACATTGCCTTTCTGGTCTGTGCTGAAGCAGGGCATTCTGGCAGCCAATTGGCTTGACCTTTATTAATGAGCCTGGTTACCCCCTCTCGGAACCACAGACTTAGAAATCGCCAGCTCATATACAGTGCATAAAATATATTTATATATATACCCTTATACACCATTTTAATAAAAAATATCACACAATTCTTCTAAGTCCCTCGGGAAGATTGAAAGACGCGCACGTTCATTTTCAGAGCTCCTAGACCTTCTTATAAGAAGTTAGCCAAAAAGTAGCTTCTTAAAACGCTTAGGTTAAGTTTCAGAGTTGCTTCTAATGTACCAAAGCTGGACTTAGACATAATTTCACTCTCACAACATTTTGGCTGGTTGGAGACAGTCCGAACCACAAGTACCGGGTCCATGGTTATGGGCGTATACTGGGGGCACGGGGACGACTCCCATTAACCCCTGACTATACCGGGGATACGCTTATCACAATGCTTTTCTGGTCTGTGCTGAAGCAGGGCATTCTGGCAGCCAATTGGCTTGACCTTTATTAGTGAGCCTGATTACCCCCTCTCGGAACCACAGACTTAGAAATCGCCAGCTCATATACAGTGCATAAAATATTTATATATATACCCTTATACACCATTTTAATAAAAAATATCACAAAATTCTTCTAAGTCCCTCGGGAAGAGTGAAAGACGCGCACGTTCATTTTCAGAGCTCCTAGACCTTCTTATAAGAAGTTAGCCAAAAAGTAGCTTCGAAAAACGCTTAGGTTAAGTTTCAGAGTTGCTTCTAATGTACCAAAGCTGGACTTAGACATAATTTCACTCTCACAACATTTTGGCTGGTTGGAGACAGTCCGAACCACAAGTACCGGGTCCATGGTTATGGGCGTATACTGGGGGCACGGGGACGACTCCCATTAACCCCTGACTATACCGGGGATACGCTTATCACAATGCCTTTCTGGTCTGTGCTGAAGCAGGGCATTCTGGCAGCCAATTGGCTTGACCTTTATTAGTGAGCCTGATTACCCCCTCTCGGAACCATAGACTTAGAAATCGCCAGCTCATATACAGTGCATAAAATATATTTATATATATACCCTTATACACCATTTTAATAAAAAATATCAAAAAATTCTTCTAAGTCCCTCGGGAAGAGTGAAAGACGCGCACGTTCATTTTTAGAGCTCCTAGACTTTCTTATAAGAAGTTAGCCAAAAAGTAGCTTCGAAAAACGCTTAGGTTAAGTTTCAGAGTTGCTTCTAATGTACCAAAGCTGGACTTAGACATAATTTCACTCTCACAACATTTTGGCTGGTTGGAGACAGTCCGAACCACAAGTACCGGGTCCATGGTTATGGGCGTATACTGGGGGCACGGGGACGACTCCCATTAACCCCTGACTATACCGGGGATACGCTTATCACAATGCCTTTCTGGTCTGTGCTGAAGCAGGGCATTCTGGCAGCCAATTGGCTTGACCTTTATTAGTGAGCCTGATTACCCCCTCTCGGAACCACAGACTTAGAAATCGCCAGCTCATATACAGTGCATAAAATATATTTATATATATACCCTTATACACCATTTTAATAAAAAATATCACAAAATTCTTCTAAGTCCCTCGGGAAGAGTGAAAGACGCGCACGTTCATTTTCAGAGCTCCTAGACCTTCTTATAAGAAGTTAGCCAAAAAGTAGCTTCGAAAAACGCTTAGGTTAAGTTTCAGAGTTGCTTCTAATGTACCAAAGCTGGACTTAGACATAATTTCACTCTCACAACATTTTGGCTGGTTGGAGACAGTCCGAACCACAAGTACCGGGTCCATGGTTATGGGCGTATACTGGGGGCACGGGGACGACTCCCATTAACCCCTGACTATACCGGGGATACGCTTATCACAATGCCTTTCTGGTCTGTGCTGAAGCAGGGCATTCTGGCAGCCAATTGGCTTGACCTTTATTAGTGAGCCTGATTACCCCCTCTCGGAACCACAGACTTAGAAATCGCCAGCTCATATACAGTGCATAAAATATATTTATATATATACCCTTATACACCATTTTAATAAAAAATATCAAAAAATTCTTCTAAGTCCCTCGGGAAGAGAGAAAGACGCGCACGTTCATTTTCAGAGCTCCTAGACTTTCTTATAAGAAGTTAGCCAAAAAGTAGCTTCGAAAAACGCTTAGGTTAAGTTTCAGAGTTGCTTCTAATGTACCAAAGCTGGACTTAGACATAATTTCACTCTCACAACATTTTGGCTGGTTGGAGACAGTCCGAACCACAAGTACCGGGTCCATGGTTATGGGCGTATACTGGGGGCACGGGGACGACTCCCATTAACCCCTGACTATACCGGGGATACGCTTATCACAATGCCTTTCTGGTCTGTGCTGAAGCAGGGCATTCTGGCAGCCAATTGGCTTGACCTTTATTAGTGAGCCTGATTACCCCCTCTCGGAACCACAGACTTAGAAATCGCCAGCTCATATACAGTGCATAAAATATATTTATATATATACCCTTATACACCATTTTAATAAAAAATATCACAAAATTCTTCTAAGTCCCTCGGGAAGAGTGAAAGACGCGCACGTTCATTTTCAGAGCTCCTAGACCTTCTTATAAGAAGTTAGCCAAAAAGTAGCTTCTTAAAACGCTTAGGTTGTTTCAGAGTTGCTTCTAATGTACCAAAGCTGGACTTAGACATAATTTCACTCTCACAACATTATGTCTGGTTGGAGACAGTCCGAACCACAAGTACCGGGTCCATGGTTATGGGCGTATACTGGGGGCACGGGGACGACTCCCATTAACCCCTGACTATACCGGGGATACGCTTATCACATTGCCTTTCTGGTCTGTGCTGAAGCAGGGCATTCTGGCAGCCAATTGGCTTGACCTTTATTAGTGAGCCTGGTTACCCCCTCTCGGAACCACAGACTTAGAAATCGCCAGCTCATATACAGTGCATAAAATATATTTATATATATACCCTTATACACCATTTTAATAAAAAATATCACAAAATTCTTCTAAGTCCCTCGGGAAGAGTGAAAGACGCGCACGTTCATTTTTAGAGCTCCTAGACTTTCTTATAAGAAGTTAGCCAAAAAGTAGCTTCGAAAAACGCTTAGGTTAAGTTTCAGAGTTGCTTCTAATGTACCAAAGCTGGACTTAGACATAATTTCACTCTCACAACATTTTGGCTGGTTGGAGACAGTCCGAACCACAAGTACCGGGTCCATGGTTATGGGCGTATACTGGGGGCACGGGGACGACTCCCATTAACCCCTGACTATACCGGGGATACGCTTATCACAATGCCTTTCTGGTCTGTGCTGAAGCAGGGCATTCTGGCAGCCAATTGGCTTGACCTTTATTAGTGAGCCTGATTACCCCCTCTCGGAACCACAGACTTAGAAATCGCCAGCTCATATACAGTGCATAAAATATATTTATATATATACCCTTATACACCATTTTAATAAAAAATATCACAAAATTCTTCTAAGTCCCTCGGGAAGAGTGAAAGACGCGCACGTTCATTTTCAGAGCTCCTAGACCTTCTTATAAGAAGTTAGCCAAAAAGTAGCTTCGAAAAACGCTTAGGTTAAGTTTCAGAGTTGCTTCTAATGTACCAAAGCTGGACTTAGACATAATTTCACTCTCACAACATTTTGGCTGGTTGGAGACAGTCCGAACCACAAGTACCGGGTCCATGGTTATGGGCGTATACTGGGGGCACGGGGACGACTCCCATTAACCCCTGACTATACCGGGGATACGCTTATCACAATGCCTTTCTGGTCTGTGCTGAAGCAGGGCATTCTGGCAGCCAATTGGCTTGACCTTTATTAGTGAGCCTGATTACCCCCTCTCGGAACCACAGACTTAGAAATCGCCAGCTCATATACAGTGCATAAAATATATTTATATATATACCCTTATACACCATTTTAATAAAAAATATCAAAAAATTCTTCTAAGTCCCTCGGGAAGAGAGAAAGACGCGCACGTTCATTTTCAGAGCTCCTAGACTTTCTTATAAGAAGTTAGCCAAAAAGTAGCTTCGAAAAACGCTTAGGTTAAGTTTCAGAGTTGCTTCTAATGTACCAAAGCTGGACTTAGACATAATTTCACTCTCACAACATTTTGGCTGGTTGGAGACAGTCCGAACCACAAGTACCGGGTCCATGGTTATGGGCGTATACTGGGGGCACGGGGACGACTCCCATTAACCCCTGACTATACCGGGGATACGCTTATCACAATGCCTTTCTGGTCTGTGCTGAAGCAGGGCATTCTGGCAGCCAATTGGCTTGACCTTTATTAGTGAGCCTGATTACCCCCTCTCGGAACCACAGACTTAGAAATCGCCAGCTCATATACAGTGCATAAAATATATTTATATATATACCCTTATACACCATTTTAATAAAAAATATCACAAAATTCTTCTAAGTCCCTCGGGAAGAGTGAAAGACGCGCACGTTCATTTTCAGAGCTCCTAGACCTTCTTATAAGAAGTTAGCCAAAAAGTAGCTTCTTAAAACGCTTAGGTTGTTTCAGAGTTGCTTCTAATGTACCAAAGCTGGACTTAGACATAATTTCACTCTCACAACATTATGTCTGGTTGGAGACAGTCCGAACCACAAGTACCGGGTCCATGGTTATGGGCGTATACTGGGGGCACGGGGACGACTCCCATTAACCCCTGACTATACCGGGGATACGCTTATCACATTGCCTTTCTGGTCTGTGCTGAAGCAGGGCATTCTGGCAGCCAATTGGCTTGACCTTTATTAGTGAGCCTGGTTACCCCCTCTCGGAACCACAGACTTAGAAATCGCCAGCTCATATACAGTGCATAAAATATATTTATATATATACCCTTATACACCATTTTAATAAAAAATATCACAAAATTCTTCTAAGTCCCTCGGGAAGAGTGAAAGACGCGCACGTTCAATTTCAGAGCTCCTAGACCTTCTTACAGTATAAGAAGTTAGCCAAAAAGTAGCTTCGAAAAACGCTTAGGTTAAGTTTCAGAGTTGCTTCTAATGTACCAAAGCTGGACTTAGACATAATTTCACTCTCACAACATTTTGGCTGGTTGGAGACAGTCCGAACCACAAGTACCGGGTCCATGGTTATGGGCGTATACTGGGGGCACGGGGACGACTCCCATTAACCCCTGACTATACCGGGGATACGCTTATCACAATGCCTTTCTGGTCTGTGCTGAAGCAGGGCATTCTGGCAGCCAATTGGCTTGACCTTTATTAGTGAGCCTGATTACCCCCTCTCGGAACCACAGACTTAGAAATCGCCAGCTCATATACAGTGCATAAAATATATTTATATATATACCCTTATACACCATTTTAATAAAAAATATCACAAAATTCTTCTAAGTCCCTCGGGAAGATTGAAAGACGCGCACGTTCATTTTCAGAGCTCCTAGACCTTCTTATAAGAAGTTAGCCAAAAAGTAGCTTCTTAAAACGCTTAGGTTAAGTTTCAGAGTTGCTTCTAATGTACCAAAGCTGGACTTAGACATAATTTCACTCTCACAACATTTTGGCTGGTTGGAGACAGTCCGAACCACAAGTACCGGGTCCATGGTTATGGGCGTATACTGGGGGCACGGGGACGACTCCCATTAACCCCTGACTATACCGGGGATACGCTTATCACAATGCCTTTCTGGTCTGTGCTGAAGCAGGGCATTCTGGCAGCCAATTGGCTTGACCTTTATTAGTGAGCCTGATTACCCCCTCTCGGAACCACAGACTTAGAAATCGCCAGCTCATATACAGTGCATAAAATATATTTATATATATACCCTTATACACCATTTTAATAAAAAATATCAAAAAATTCTTCTAAGTCCCTCGGGAAGAGTGAAAGACGCGCACGTTCATTTTCAGAGCTCCTACTCTTTCTTATAAGAAGTTAGCCAAAAAGTAGCTTCGAAAAACGCTTAGGTTAAGTTTCAGAGTTGCTTCTAATGTACCAAAGCTGGACTTAGACATAATTTCACTCTCACAACATTTTGGCTGGTTGGAGACAGTCCGAACCACAAGTACCGGGTCCATGGTTATGGGCGTATACTGGGGGCACGGGGACGACTCCCATTAACCCCTGACTATACCGGGGATACGCTTATCACATTGCCTTTCTGGTCTGTGCTGAAGCAGGGCATTCTGGCAGCCAATTGGCTTGACCTTTATTAGTGAGCCTGGTTACCCCCTCTCGGAACCACAGACTTAGAAATCGCCAGCTCATATACAGTGCATAAAATATATTTATATATATACCCTTATACACCATTTTAATAAAAAATATCACAAAATTCTTCTAAGTCCCTCGGGAAGATTGAAAGACGCGCACGTTCATTTTCAGAGCTCCTAGACCTTCTTATAAGAAGTTAGCCAAAAAGTAGCTTCGAAAAACGCTTAGGTTAAGTTTCAGAGTTGCTTCTAATGTACCAAAGCTGGACTTAGACATAATTTCACTCTCACAACATTTTGGCTGGTTGGAGACAGTCC
The DNA here is from genome assembly GCF_040206685.1 of Ascaphus truei. NCBI lineage: Eukaryota > Metazoa > Chordata > Amphibia > Anura > Ascaphidae > Ascaphus > Ascaphus truei. The sequence continues at coordinate 319,712 of NC_134488.1, forward strand.
GAACCACAAGTACCGGGTCCATGGTTATGGGCGTATACTGGGGGCACGGGGACGACTCCCATTAACCCCTGACTATACCAGGGATACGCTTATCACAATGCCTTTCTGGTCTGTGCTGAAGCAGGGCATTCTGGCAGCCAATTGGCTTGACCTTTATTAGTGAGCCTGGTTACCCCCTCTCGGAACCACAGACTTAGAAATCGCCAGCTCATATACAGTGCATAAAATATATTTATATATATACCCTTATACACCATTTTAATAAAAAATATCACAAAATTCTTCTAAGTCCCTCGGGAAGAGTGAAAGACGCGCACGTTCATTTTTAGAGCTCCTAGACTTTCTTATAAGAAGTTAGCCAAAAAGTAGCTTCGAAAAACGCTTAGGTTAAGTTTCAGAGTTGCTTCTAATGTACCAAAGCTGGACTTAGACATAATTTCACTCTCACAACATTTTGGCTGGTTGGAGACAGTCCGAACCACAAGTACCGGGTCCATGGTTATGGGCGTATACTGGGGGCACGGGGACGACTCCCATTAACCCCTGACTATACCGGGGATACGCTTATCACAATGCCTTTCTGGTCTGTGCTGAAGCAGGGCATTCTGGCAGCCAATTGGCTTGACCTTTATTAGTGAGCCTGATTACCCCCTCTCGGAACCACAGACTTAGAAATCGCCAGCTCATATACAGTGCATAAAATATATTTATATATATACCCTTATACACCATTTTAATAAAAAATATCACAAAATTCTTCTAAGTCCCTCGGGAAGAGTGAAAGACGCGCACGTTCATTTTCAGAGCTCCTAGACCTTCTTATAAGAAGTTAGCCAAAAAGTAGCTTCGAAAAACGCTTAGGTTAAGTTTCAGAGTTGCTTCTAATGTACCAAAGCTGGACTTAGACATAATTTCACTCTCACAACATTTTGGCTGGTTGGAGACAGTCCGAACCACAAGTACCGGGTCCATGGTTATGGGCGTATACTGGGGGCACGGGGACGACTCCCATTAACCCCTGACTATACCGGGGATACGCTTATCACAATGCCTTTCTGGTCTGTGCTGAAGCAGGGCATTCTGGCAGCCAATTGGCTTGACCTTTATTAGTGAGCCTGATTACCCCCTCTCGGAACCACAGACTTAGAAATCGCCAGCTCATATACAGTGCATAAAATATATTTATATATATACCCTTATACACCATTTTAATAAAAAATATCAAAAAATTCTTCTAAGTCCCTCGGGAAGAGAGAAAGACGCGCACGTTCATTTTCAGAGCTCCTAGACTTTCTTATAAGAAGTTAGCCAAAAAGTAGCTTCGAAAAACGCTTAGGTTAAGTTTCAGAGTTGCTTCTAATGTACCAAAGCTGGACTTAGACATAATTTCACTCTCACAACATTTTGGCTGGTTGGAGACAGTCCGAACCACAAGTACCGGGTCCATGGTTATGGGCGTATACTGGGGGCACGGGGACGACTCCCATTAACCCCTGACTATACCGGGGATACGCTTATCACAATGCCTTTCTGGTCTGTGCTGAAGCAGGGCATTCTGGCAGCCAATTGGCTTGACCTTTATTAGTGAGCCTGATTACCCCCTCTCGGAACCACAGACTTAGAAATCGCCAGCTCATATACAGTGCATAAAATATATTTATATATATACCCTTATACACCATTTTAATAAAAAATATCACAAAATTCTTCTAAGTCCCTCGGGAAGAGTGAAAGACGCGCACGTTCATTTTCAGAGCTCCTAGACCTTCTTATAAGAAGTTAGCCAAAAAGTAGCTTCTTAAAACGCTTAGGTTGTTTCAGAGTTGCTTCTAATGTACCAAAGCTGGACTTAGACATAATTTCACTCTCACAACATTATGTCTGGTTGGAGACAGTCCGAACCACAAGTACCGGGTCCATGGTTATGGGCGTATACTGGGGGCACGGGGACGACTCCCATTAACCCCTGACTATACCGGGGATACGCTTATCACATTGCCTTTCTGGTCTGTGCTGAAGCAGGGCATTCTGGCAGCCAATTGGCTTGACCTTTATTAGTGAGCCTGGTTACCCCCTCTCGGAACCACAGACTTAGAAATCGCCAGCTCATATACAGTGCATAAAATATATTTATATATATACCCTTATACACCATTTTAATAAAAAATATCACAAAATTCTTCTAAGTCCCTCGGGAAGAGTGAAAGACGCGCACGTTCAATTTCAGAGCTCCTAGACCTTCTTACAGTATAAGAAGTTAGCCAAAAAGTAGCTTCGAAAAACGCTTAGGTTAAGTTTCAGAGTTGCTTCTAATGTACCAAAGCTGGACTTAGACATAATTTCACTCTCACAACATTTTGGCTGGTTGGAGACAGTCCGAACCACAAGTACCGGGTCCATGGTTATGGGCGTATACTGGGGGCACGGGGACGACTCCCATTAACCCCTGACTATACCGGGGATACGCTTATCACAATGCCTTTCTGGTCTGTGCTGAAGCAGGGCATTCTGGCAGCCAATTGGCTTGACCTTTATTAGTGAGCCTGATTACCCCCTCTCGGAACCACAGACTTAGAAATCGCCAGCTCATATACAGTGCATAAAATATATTTATATATATACCCTTATACACCATTTTAATAAAAAATATCACAAAATTCTTCTAAGTCCCTCGGGAAGATTGAAAGACGCGCACGTTCATTTTCAGAGCTCCTAGACCTTCTTATAAGAAGTTAGCCAAAAAGTAGCTTCTTAAAACGCTTAGGTTAAGTTTCAGAGTTGCTTCTAATGTACCAAAGCTGGACTTAGACATAATTTCACTCTCACAACATTTTGGCTGGTTGGAGACAGTCCGAACCACAAGTACCGGGTCCATGGTTATGGGCGTATACTGGGGGCACGGGGACGACTCCCATTAACCCCTGACTATACCAGGGATACGCTTATCACAATGCCTTTCTGGTCTGTGCTGAAGCAGGGCATTCTGGCAGCCAATTGGCTTGACCTTTATTAGTGAGCCTGATTACCCCCTCTCGGAACCACAGACTTAGAAATCGCCAGCTCATATACAGTGCATAAAATATATTTATATATATACCCTTATACACCATTTTAATAAAAAATATCAAAAAATTCTTCTAAGTCCCTCGGGAAGAGTGAAAGACGCGCACGTTCATTTTCAGAGCTCCTACTCTTTCTTATAAGAAGTTAGCCAAAAAGTAGCTTCGAAAAACGCTTAGGTTAAGTTTCAGAGTTGCTTCTAATGTACCAAAGCTGGACTTAGACATAATTTCACTCTCACAACATTTTGGCTGGTTGGAGACAGTCCGAACCACAAGTACCGGGTCCATGGTTATGGGCGTATACTGGGGGCACGGGGACGACTCCCATTAACCCCTGACTATACCGGGGATACGCTTATCACATTGCCTTTCTGGTCTGTGCTGAAGCAGGGCATTCTGGCAGCCAATTGGCTTGACCTTTATTAGTGAGCCTGGTTACCCCCTCTCGGAACCACAGACTTAGAAATCGCCAGCTCATATACAGTGCATAAAATATATTTATATATATACCCTTATACACCATTTTAATAAAAAATATCACAAAATTCTTCTAAGTCCCTCGGGAAGATTGAAAGACGCGCACGTTCATTTTCAGAGCTCCTAGACCTTCTTATAAGAAGTTAGCCAAAAAGTAGCTTCGAAAAACGCTTAGGTTAAGTTTCAGAGTTGCTTCTAATGTACCAAAGCTGGACTTAGACATAATTTCACTCTCACAACATTTTGGCTGGTTGGAGACAGTCCGAACCACAAGTACCGGGTCCATGGTTATGGGCGTATACTGGGGGCACGGGGACGACTCCCATTAACCCCTGACTATACCAGGGATACGCTTATCACAATGCCTTTCTGGTCTGTGCTGAAGCAGGGCATTCTGGCAGCCAATTGGCTTGACCTTTATTAGTGAGCCTGATTACCCCCTCTCGGAACCACAGACTTAGAAATCGCCAGCTCATATACAGTGCATAAAATATTTATATATATACCCTTATACACCATTTTAATAAAAAATATCACAAAATTCTTCTAAGTCCCTCGGGAAGAGTGTAAGACGCGCACGTTCATTTTCAGAGCTCCTAGACCTTCTTATAAGAAGTTAGCCAAAAAGTAGCTTCGAAAAACGCTTAGGTTAAGTTTCAGAGTTGCTTCTAATGTACCAAAGCTGGACTTAGACATAATTTCACTCTCACAACATTTTGGCTGGTTGGAGACAGTCCGAACCACAAGTACCGGGTCCATGGTTATGGGCGTATACTGGGGGCACGGGGACGACTCCCATTAACCCCTGACTATACCGGGGATACGCTTATCACAATGCCTTTCTGGTCTGTGCTGAAGCAGGGCATTCTGGCAGCCAATTGGCTTGACCTTTATTAGTGAGCCTGATTACCCCCTCTCGGAACCACAGACTTAGAAATCGCCAGCTCATATACAGTGCATAAAATATATTTATATATATACCCTTATACACCATTTTAATAAAAAATATCAAAAAATTCTTCTAAGTCCCTCGAGAAGAGTGAAAGACGCGCACGTTCATTTTCAGAGCTCCTACTCTTTCTTATAAGAAGTTAGCCAAAAAGTAGCTTCGAAAAACGCTTAGGTTAAGTTTCAGAGTTGCTTCTAATGTACCAAAGCTGGACTTAGACATAATTTCACTCTCACAACATTTTGGCTGGTTGGAGACAGTCCGAACCACAAGTACCGGGTCCATGGTTATGGGCGTATACTGGGGGCACGGGGACGACTCCCATTAACCCCTGACTATACCGGGGATACGCTTATCACATTGCCTTTCTGGTCTGTGCTGAAGCAGGGCATTCTGGCAGCCAATTGGCTTGACCTTTATTAATGAGCCTGGTTACCCCCTCTCGGAACCACAGACTTAGAAATCGCCAGCTCATATACAGTGCATAAAATATATTTATATATATACCCTTATACACCATTTTAATAAAAAATATCACACAATTCTTCTAAGTCCCTCGGGAAGATTGAAAGACGCGCACGTTCATTTTCAGAGCTCCTAGACCTTCTTATAAGAAGTTAGCCAAAAAGTAGCTTCTTAAAACGCTTAGGTTAAGTTTCAGAGTTGCTTCTAATGTACCAAAGCTGGACTTAGACATAATTTCACTCTCACAACATTTTGGCTGGTTGGAGACAGTCCGAACCACAAGTACCGGGTCCATGGTTATGGGCGTATACTGGGGGCACGGGGACGACTCCCATTAACCCCTGACTATACCGGGGATACGCTTATCACAATGCTTTTCTGGTCTGTGCTGAAGCAGGGCATTCTGGCAGCCAATTGGCTTGACCTTTATTAGTGAGCCTGATTACCCCCTCTCGGAACCACAGACTTAGAAATCGCCAGCTCATATACAGTGCATAAAATATTTATATATATACCCTTATACACCATTTTAATAAAAAATATCACAAAATTCTTCTAAGTCCCTCGGGAAGAGTGAAAGACGCGCACGTTCATTTTCAGAGCTCCTAGACCTTCTTATAAGAAGTTAGCCAAAAAGTAGCTTCGAAAAACGCTTAGGTTAAGTTTCAGAGTTGCTTCTAATGTACCAAAGCTGGACTTAGACATAATTTCACTCTCACAACATTTTGGCTGGTTGGAGACAGTCCAAACCACAAGTACCGGGTCCATGGTTATGGGCGTATACTGGGGGCACGGGGACGACTCCCATTAACCCCTGACTATACCGGGGATACGCTTATCACAATGCCTTTCTGGTCTGTGCTGAAGCAGGGCATTCTGGCAGCCAATTGGCTTGACCTTTATTAGTGAGCCTGATTACCCCCTCTCGGAACCACAGACTTAGAAATCGCCAGCTCATATACAGTGCATAAAATATTTATATATATACCCTTATACACCATTTTAATAAAAAATATCACAAAATTCTTCTAAGTCCCTCGGGAAGAGTGAAAGACGCGCACGTTCATTTTCAGAGCTCCTAGACCTTCTTATAAGAAGTTAGCCAAAAAGTAGCTTCGAAAAACGCTTAGGTTAAGTTTCAGAGTTGCTTCTAATGTACCAAAGCTGGACTTAGACATAATTTCACTCTCACAACATTTTGGCTGGTTGGAGACAGTCCGAACCACAAGTACCGGGTCCATGGTTATGGGCGTATACTGGGGGCACGGGGACGACTCCCATTAACCCCTGACTATACCGGGGATACGCTTATCACAATGCCTTTCTGGTCTGTGCTGAAGCAGGGCATTCTGGCAGCCAATTGGCTTGACCTTTATTAGTGAGCCTGATTACCCCCTCTCGGAACCATAGACTTAGAAATCGCCAGCTCATATACAGTGCATAAAATATATTTATATATATACCCTTATACACCATTTTAATAAAAAATATCAAAAAATTCTTCTAAGTCCCTCGGGAAGAGAGAAAGACGCGCACGTTCATTTTCAGAGCTCCTAGACTTTCTTATAAGAAGTTAGCCAAAAAGTAGCTTCGAAAAACGCTTAGGTTAAGTTTCAGAGTTGCTTCTAATGTACCAAAGCTGGACTTAGACATAATTTCACTCTCACAACATTTTGGCTGGTTGGAGACAGTCCGAACCACAAGTACCGGGTCCATGGTTATGGGCGTATACTGGGGGCACGGGGACGACTCCCATTAACCCCTGACTATACCGGGGATACGCTTATCACAATGCCTTTCTGGTCTGTGCTGAAGCAGGGCATTCTGGCAGCCAATTGGCTTGACCTTTATTAGTGAGCCTGATTACCCCCTCTCGGAACCACAGACTTAGAAATCGCCAGCTCATATACAGTGCATAAAATATATTTATATATATACCCTTATACACCATTTTAATAAAAAATATCACAAAATTCTTCTAAGTCCCTCGGGAAGAGTGAAAGACGCGCACGTTCATTTTCAGAGCTCCTAGACCTTCTTATAAGAAGTTAGCCAAAAAGTAGCTTCGAAAAACGCTTAGGTTAAGTTTCAGAGTTGCTTCTAATGTACCAAAGCTGGACTTAGACATAATTTCACTCTCACAACATTTTGGCTGGTTGGAGACAGTCCGAACCACAAGTACCGGGTCCATGGTTATGGGCGTATACTGGGGGCACGGGGACGACTCCCATTAACCCCTGACTATACCGGGGATACGCTTATCACAATGCCTTTCTGGTCTGTGCTGAAGCAGGGCATTCTGGCAGCCAATTGGCTTGACCTTTATTAGTGAGCCTGATTACCCCCTCTCGGAACCACAGACTTAGAAATCGCCAGCTCATATACAGTGCATAAAATATATTTATATATATACCCTTATACACCATTTTAATAAAAAATATCAAAAAATTCTTCTAAGTCCCTCGAGAAGAGTGAAAGACGCGCACGTTCATTTTCAGAGCTCCTACTCTTTCTTATAAGAAGTTAGCCAAAAAGTAGCTTCGAAAAACGCTTAGGTTAAGTTTCAGAGTTGCTTCTAATGTACCAAAGCTGGACTTAGACATAATTTCACTCTCACAACATTTTGGCTGGTTGGAGACAGTCCGAACCACAAGTACCGGGTCCATGGTTATGGGCGTATACTGGGGGCACGGGGACGACTCCCATTAACCCCTGACTATACCGGGGATACGCTTATCACATTGCCTTTCTGGTCTGTGCTGAAGCAGGGCATTCTGGCAGCCAATTGGCTTGACCTTTATTAATGAGCCTGGTTACCCCCTCTCGGAACCACAGACTTAGAAATCGCCAGCTCATATACAGTGCATAAAATATATTTATATATATACCCTTATACACCATTTTAATAAAAAATATCACACAATTCTTCTAAGTCCCTCGGGAAGATTGAAAGACGCGCACGTTCATTTTCAGAGCTCCTAGACCTTCTTATAAGAAGTTAGCCAAAAAGTAGCTTCTTAAAACGCTTAGGTTAAGTTTCAGAGTTGCTTCTAATGTACCAAAGCTGGACTTAGACATAATTTCACTCTCACAACATTTTGGCTGGTTGGAGACAGTCCGAACCACAAGTACCGGGTCCATGGTTATGGGCGTATACTGGGGGCACGGGGACGACTCCCATTAACCCCTGACTATACCGGGGATACGCTTATCACAATGCCTTTCTGGTCTGTGCTGAAGCAGGGCATTCTGGCAGCCAATTGGCTTGACCTTTATTAGTGAGCCTGATTACCCCCTCTCGGAACCACAGACTTAGAAATCGCCAGCTCATATACAGTGCATAAAATATTTATATATATACCCTTATACACCATTTTAATAAAAAATATCACAAAATTCTTCTAAGTCCCTCGGGAAGAGTGAAAGACGCGCACGTTCATTTTCAGAGCTCCTAGACCTTCTTATAAGAAGTTAGCCAAAAAGTAGCTTCGAAAAACGCTTAGGTTAAGTTTCAGAGTTGCTTCTAATGTACCAAAGCTGGACTTAGACATAATTTCACTCTCACAACATTTTGGCTGGTTGGAGACAGTCCGAACCACAAGTACCGGGTCCATGGTTATGGGCGTATACTGGGGGCACGGGGACGACTCCCATTAACCCCTGACTATACCGGGGATACGCTTATCACAATGCCTTTCTGGTCTGTGCTGAAGCAGGGCATTCTGGCAGCCAATTGGCTTGACCTTTATTAGTGAGCCTGATTACCCCCTCTCGGAACCACAGACTTAGAAATCGCCAGCTCATATACAGTGCATAAAATATTTATATATATACCCTTATACACCATTTTAATAAAAAATATCACAAAATTCTTCTAAGTCCCTCGGGAAGAGTGTAAGACGCGCACGTTCATTTTCAGAGCTCCTAGACCTTCTTATAAGAAGTTAGCCAAAAAGTAGCTTCGAAAAACGCTTAGGTTAAGTTTCAGAGTTGCTTCTAATGTACCAAAGCTGGACTTAGACATAATTTCACTCTCACAACATTTTGGCTGGTTGGAGACAGTCCGAACCACAAGTACCGGGTCCATGGTTATGGGCGTATACTGGGGGCACGGGGACGACTCCCATTAACCCCTGACTATACCGGGGATACGCTTATCACAATGCCTTTCTGGTCTGTGCTGAAGCAGGGCATTCTGGCAGCCAATTGGCTTGACCTTTATTAGTGAGCCTGATTACCCCCTCTCGGAACCACAGACTTAGAAATCGCCAGCTCATATACAGTGCATAAAATATATTTATATATATACCCTTATACACCATTTTAATAAAAAATATCAAAAAATTCTTCTAAGTCCCTCGAGAAGAGTGAAAGACGCGCACGTTCATTTTCAGAGCTCCTACTCTTTCTTATAAGAAGTTAGCCAAAAAGTAGCTTCGAAAAACGCTTAGGTTAAGTTTCAGAGTTGCTTCTAATGTACCAAAGCTGGACTTAGACATAATTTCACTCTCACAACATTTTGGCTGGTTGGAGACAGTCCGAACCACAAGTACCGGGTCCATGGTTATGGGCGTATACTGGGGGCACGGGGACGACTCCCATTAACCCCTGACTATACCGGGGATACGCTTATCACAATGCTTTTCTGGTCTGTGCTGAAGCAGGGCATTCTGGCAGCCAATTGGCTTGACCTTTATTAGTGAGCCTGATTACCCCCTCTCGGAACCACAGACTTAGAAATCGCCAGCTCATATACAGTGCATAAAATATTTATATATATACCCTTATACACCATTTTAATAAAAAATATCACAAAATTCTTCTAAGTCCCTCGGGAAGAGTGAAAGACGCGCACGTTCATTTTCAGAGCTCCTAGACCTTCTTATAAGAAGTTAGCCAAAAAGTAGCTTCGAAAAACGCTTAGGTTAAGTTTCAGAGTTGCTTCTAATGTACCAAAGCTGGACTTAGACATAATTTCACTCTCACAACATTTTGGCTGGTTGGAGACAGTCCAAACCACAAGTACCGGGTCCATGGTTATGGGCGTATACTGGGGGCACGGGGACGACTCCCATTAACCCCTGACTATACCGGGGATACGCTTATCACAATGCCTTTCTGGTCTGTGCTGAAGCAGGGCATTCTGGCAGCCAATTGGCTTGACCTTTATTAGTGAGCCTGATTACCCCCTCTCGGAACCACAGACTTAGAAATCGCCAGCTCATATACAGTGCATAAAATATTTATATATATACCCTTATACACCATTTTAATAAAAAATATCACAAAATTCTTCTAAGTCCCTCGGGAAGAGTGAAAGACGCGCACGTTCATTTTCAGAGCTCCTAGACCTTCTTATAAGAAGTTAGCCAAAAAGTAGCTTCGAAAAACGCTTAGGTTAAGTTTCAGAGTTGCTTCTAATGTACCAAAGCTGGACTTAGACATAATTTCACTCTCACAACATTTTGGCTGGTTGGAGACAGTCCGAACCACAAGTACCGGGTCCATGGTTATGGGCGTATACTGGGGGCACGGGGACGACTCCCATTAACCCCTGACTATACCGGGGATACGCTTATCACAATGCCTTTCTGGTCTGTGCTGAAGCAGGGCATTCTGGCAGCCAATTGGCTTGACCTTTATTAGTGAGCCTGATTACCCCCTCTCGGAACCATAGACTTAGAAATCGCCAGCTCATATACAGTGCATAAAATATATTTATATATATACCCTTATACACCATTTTAATAAAAAATATCAAAAAATTCTTCTAAGTCCCTCGGGAAGAGAGAAAGACGCGCACGTTCATTTTCAGAGCTCCTAGACTTTCTTATAAGAAGTTAGCCAAAAAGTAGCTTCGAAAAACGCTTAGGTTAAGTTTCAGAGTTGCTTCTAATGTACCAAAGCTGGACTTAGACATAATTTCACTCTCACAACATTTTGGCTGGTTGGAGACAGTCCGAACCACAAGTACCGGGTCCATGGTTATGGGCGTATACTGGGGGCACGGGGACGACTCCCATTAACCCCTGACTATACCGGGGATACGCTTATCACAATGCCTTTCTGGTCTGTGCTGAAGCAGGGCATTCTGGCAGCCAATTGGCTTGACCTTTATTAGTGAGCCTGATTACCCCCTCTCGGAACCACAGACTTAGAAATCGCCAGCTCATATACAGTGCATAAAATATATTTATATATATACCCTTATACACCATTTTAATAAAAAATATCACAAAATTCTTCTAAGTCCCTCGGGAAGAGTGAAAGACGCGCACGTTCATTTTCAGAGCTCCTAGACCTTCTTATAAGAAGTTAGCCAAAAAGTAGCTTCGAAAAACGCTTAGGTTAAGTTTCAGAGTTGCTTCTAATGTACCAAAGCTGGACTTAGACATAATTTCACTCTCACAACATTTTGGCTGGTTGGAGACAGTCCGAACCACAAGTACCGGGTCCATGGTTATGGGCGTATACTGGGGGCACGGGGACGACTCCCATTAACCCCTGACTATACCGGGGATACGCTTATCACAATGCCTTTCTGGTCTGTGCTGAAGCAGGGCATTCTGGCAGCCAATTGGCTTGACCTTTATTAGTGAGCCTGATTACCCCCTCTCGGAACCACAGACTTAGAAATCGCCAGCTCATATACAGTGCATAAAATATATTTATATATATACCCTTATACACCATTTTAATAAAAAATATCAAAAAATTCTTCTAAGTCCCTCGGGAAGAGAGAAAGACGCGCACGTTCATTTTCAGAGCTCCTAGACTTTCTTATAAGAAGTTAGCCAAAAAGTAGCTTCGAAAAACGCTTAGGTTAAGTTTCAGAGTTGCTTCTAATGTACCAAAGCTGGACTTAGACATAATTTCACTCTCACAACATTTTGGCTGGTTGGAGACAGTCCGAACCACAAGTACCGGGTCCATGGTTATGGGCGTATACTGGGGGCACGGGGACGACTCCCATTAACCCCTGACTATACCGGGGATACGCTTATCACAATGCCTTTCTGGTCTGTGCTGAAGCAGGGCATTCTGGCAGCCAATTGGCTTGACCTTTATTAGTGAGCCTGATTACCCCCTCTCGGAACCACAGACTTAGAAATCGCCAGCTCATATACAGTGCATAAAATATATTTATATATATACCCTTATACACCATTTTAATAAAAAATATCAAAAAATTCTTCTAAGTCCCTCGGGAAGAGTGAAAGACGCGCACGTTCATTTTCAGAGCTCCTACTCTTTCTTATAAGAAGTTAGCCAAAAAGTAGCTTCGAAAAACGCTTAGGTTAAGTTTCAGAGTTGCTTCTAATGTACCAAAGCTGGACTTAGACATAATTTCACTCTCACAACATTTTGGCTGGTTGGAGACAGTCCGAACCACAAGTACCGGGTCCATGGTTATGGGCGTATACTGGGGGCACGGGGACGACTCCCATTAACCCCTGACTATACCGGGGATACGCTTATCACATTGCCTTTCTGGTCTGTGCTGAAGCAGGGCATTCTGGCAGCCAATTGGCTTGACCTTTATTAGTGAGCCTGGTTACCCCCTCTCGGAACCACAGACTTAGAAATCGCCAGCTCATATACAGTGCATAAAATATATTTATATATATACCCTTATACACCATTTTAATAAAAAATATCACAAAATTCTTCTAAGTCCCTCGGGAAGATTGAAAGACGCGCACGTTCATTTTCAGAGCTCCTAGACCTTCTTATAAGAAGTTAGCCAAAAAGTAGCTTCTTAAAACGCTTAGGTTAAGTTTCAGAGTTGCTTCTAATGTACCAAAGCTGGACTTAGACATAATTTCACTCTCACAACATTTTGGCTGGTTGGAGACAGTCCGAACCACAAGTACCGGGTCCATGGTTATGGGCGTATACTGGGGGCACGGGGACGACTCCCATTAACCCCTGACTATACCGGGGATACGCTTATCACAATGCCTTTCTGGTCTGTGCTGAAGCAGGGCATTCTGGCAGCCAATTGGCTTGACCTTTATTAGTGAGCCTGATTACCCCCTCTCGGAACCACAGACTTAGAAATCGCCAGCTCATATACAGTGCATAAAATATTTATATATATACCCTTATACACCATTTTAATAAAAAATATCACAAAATTCTTCTAAGTCCCTCGGGAAGAGTGAAAGACGCGCACGTTCATTTTCAGAGCTCCTAGACCTTCTTATAAGAAGTTAGCCAAAAAGTAGCTTCGAAAAACGCTTAGGTTAAGTTTCAGAGTTGCTTCTAATGTACCAAAGCTGGACTTAGACATAATTTCACTCTCACAACATTTTGGCTGGTTGGAGACAGTCCGAACCACAAGTACCGGGTCCATGGTTATGGGCGTATACTGGGGGCACGGGGACGACTCCCATTAACCCCTGACTATACCGGGGATACGCTTATCACAATGCCTTTCTGGTCTGTGCTGAAGCAGGGCATTCTGGCAGCCAATTGGCTTGACCTTTATTAGTGAGCCTGATTACCCCCTCTCGGAACCACAGACTTAGAAATCGCCAGCTCATATACAGTGCATAAAATATATTTATATATATACCCTTATACACCATTTTAATAAAAAATATCAAAAAATTCTTCTAAGTCCCTCGGGAAGAGTGAAAGACGCGCACGTTCATTTTCAGAGCTCCTACTCTTTCTTATAAGAAGTTAGCCAAAAAGTAGCTTCGAAAAACGCTTAGGTTAAGTTTCAGAGTTGCTTCTAATGTACCAAAGCTGGACTTAGACATAATTTCACTCTCACAACATTTTGGCTGGTTGGAGACAGTCCGAACCACAAGTACCGGGTCCATGGTTATGGGCGTATACTGGGGGCACGGGGACGACTCCCATTAACCCCTGACTATACCGGGGATACGCTTATCACAATGACTTTCTGGTCTGTGCTGAAGCAGGGCATTCTGGCAGCCAATTGGCTTGACCTTTATTAGTGAGCCTGATTACCCCCTCTCGGAACCACAGACTTAGAAATCGCCAGCTCAAATACAGTGCATAAAATATATTTATATATATACCCTTATACACCATTTTAATAAAAAATATCACAAAATTCTTCTAAGTCCCTCGGGAAGAGTGAAAGACGCGCACGTTCATTTTCAGAGCTCCTAGACCTTCTTATAAGAAGTTAGCCAAAAAGTAGCTTCTTAAAACGCTTAGGTTAAGTTTCAGAGTTGCTTCTAATGTACCAAAGCTGGACTTAGACATAATTTCACTCTCACAACATTTTGGCTGGTTGGAGACAGTCCGAACCACAAGTACCGGGTCCATGGTTATGGGCGTATACTGGGGGCACGGGGACGACTCCCATTAACCCCTGACTATACCGGGGATACGCTTATCACAATGCCTTTCTGGTCTGTGCTGAAGCAGGGCATTCTGGCAGCCAATTGGCTTGACCTTTATTAGTGAGCCTGATTACCCCCTCTCGGAACCACAGACTTAGAAATCGCCAGCTCATATACAGTGCATAAAATATATTTATATATATACCCTTATACACCATTTTAATAAAAAATATCACAAAATTCTTCTAAGTCCCTCGGGAAGATTGAAAGACGCGCACGTTCATTTTCAGAGCTCCTAGACCTTCTTATAAGAAGTTAGCCAAAAAGTAGCTTCTTAAAACGCTTAGGTTAAGTTTCAGAGTTGCTTCTAATGTACCAAAGCTGGACTTAGACATAATTTCACTCTCACAACATTTTGGCTGGTTGGAGACAGTCCGAACCACAAGTACCGGGTCCATGGTTATGGGCGTATACTGGGGGCACGGGGACGACTCCCATTAACCCCTGACTATACCGGGGATACGCTTATCACAATGCCTTTCTGGTCTGTGCTGAAGCAGGGCATTCTGGCAGCCAATTGGCTTGACCTTTATTAGTGAGCCTGATTACCCCCTCTCGGAACCACAGACTTAGAAATCGCCAGCTCAAATACAGTGCATAAAATATATTTATATATATACCCTTATACACCATTTTAATAAAAAATATCACAAAATTCTTCTAAGTCCCTCGGGAAGAGTGAAAGACGCGCACGTTCATTTTCAGAGCTCCTAGACCTTCTTATAAGAAGTTAGCCAAAAAGTAGCTTCGAAAAACGCTTAGGTTAAGTTTCAGAGTTGCTTCTAATGTACCAAAGCTGGACTTAGACATAATTTCACTCTCACAACATTTTGGCTGGTTGGAGACAGTCCGAACCACAAGTACCGGGTCCATGGTTATGGGCGTATACTGGGGGCACGGGGACGACTCCCATTAACCCCTGACTATACCGGGGATACGCTTATCACAATGCCTTTCTGGTCTGTGCTGAAGCAGGGCATTCTGGCAGCCAATTGGATTGACCTTTATTAGTGAGCCTGATTACCCCCTCTCGGAACCACAGACTTAGAAATCGCCAGCTCATATACAGTGCATAAAATATATTTATATATATACCCTTATACACCATTTTAATAAAAAATATCACAAAATTCTTCTAAGTCCCTCGGGAAGATTGAAAGACGCGCACGTTCATTTTCAGAGCTCCTAGACCTTCTTATAAGAAGTTAGCCAAAAAGTAGCTTCTTAAAACGCTTAGGTTAAGTTTCAGAGTTGCTTCTAATGTACCAAAGCTGGACTTAGACATAATTTCACTCTCACAACATTTTGGCTGGTTGGAGACAGTCCGAACCACAAGTACCGGGTCCATGGTTATGGGCGTATACTGGGGGCACGGGGACGACTCCCATTAACCCCTGACTATACCGGGGATACGCTTATCACAATGCCTTTCTGGTCTGTGCTGAAGCAGGGCATTCTGGCAGCCAATTGGCTTGACCTTTATTAGTGAGCCTGATTACCCCCTCTCGGAACCACAGACTTAGAAATCGCCAGCTCATATACAGTGCATAAAATATATTTATATATATACCCTTATACACCATTTTAATAAAAAATATCAAAAAATTCTTCTAAGTCCCTCGGGAAGATTGAAAGACGCGCATGTTCATTTTCAGAGCTCCTAGACCTTCTTATAAGAAGTTAGCCAAAAAGTAGCTTCTTAAAACGCTTAGGTTAAGTTTCAGAGTTGCTTCTAATGTACCAAAGCTGGACTTAGACATAATTTCACTCTCACAACATTTTGGCTGGTTGGAGACAGTCCGAACCACAAGTACCGGGTCCATGGTTATGGGCGTATACTGGGGGCACGGGGACGACTCCCATTAACCCCTGACTATACCGGGGATACGCTTATCACAATGCCTTTCTGGTCTGTGCTGAAGCAGGGCATTCTGGCAGCCAATTGGCTTGACCTTTATTAGTGAGCCTGATTACCCCCTCTCGGAACCACAGACTTAGAAATCGCCAGCTCATATACTGTACAGTGCATAAAATATATTTATATATATACCCTTATACACCATTTTAATAAAAAATATCACAAAATTCTTCTAAGTCCCTCGGGAAGAGTGAAAGACGCGCACGTTCATTTTCAGAGCTCTTAGACCTTCTTATAAGAAGTTAGCCAAAAATTAGCTTCGAAAAACGCTTAGGTTAAGTTTCAGAGTTGCTTCTAATGTACCAAAGCTGGACTTAGACATAATTTCACTCTCACAACATTTTGGCTGGTTGGAGACAGTCCGAACCACAAGTACCGGGTCCATGGTTATGGGCGTATACTGGGGGCACGGGGACGACTCCCATTAACCCCTGACTATACCGGGGATACGCTTATCACAATGCCTTTCTGGTCTGTGCTGAAGCAGGGCATTCTGGCAGCCAATTGGCTTGACCTTTATTAGTGAGCCTGATTACCCCCTCTCGGAACCACAGACTTAGAAATCGCCAGCTCATATACAGTGCATAAAATATATTTATATATATACCCTTATACACCATTTTAATAAAAAATATCACAAAATTCTTCTAAGTCCCTCGGGAAGATTGAAAGACGCGCACGTTTATTTTCAGAGCTCCTAGACCTTCTTATAAGAAGTTAGCCAAAAAGTAGCTTCTTAAAACGCTTAGGTTAAGTTTCAGAGTTGCTTCTAATGTACCAAAGCTGGACTTAGACATAATTTCACTCTCACAACATTTTGGCTGGTTGGAGACAGTCCGAACCACAAGTACCGGGTCCATGGTTATGGGCGTATACTGGGGGCACGGGGACGACTCCCATTAACCCCTGACTATACCGGGGATACGCTTATCACAATGCCTTTCTGGTCTGTGCTGAAGCAGGGCATTCTGGCAGCCAATTGGCTTGACCTTTATTAGTGAGCCTGATTACCCCCTCTCGGAACCACAGACTTAGAAATCGCCAGCTCAAATACAGTGCATAAAATATATTTATATATATACCCTTATACACCATTTTAATAAAAAATATCACAAAATTCTTCTAAGTCCCTCGGGAAGAGTGAAAGACGCGCACGTTCATTTTCAGAGCTCCTAGACCTTCTTATAAGAAGTTAGCCAAAAAGTAGCTTCGAAAAACGCTTAGGTTAAGTTTCAGAGTTGCTTCTAATGTACCAAAGCTGGACTTAGACATAATTTCACTCTCACAACATTTTGGCTGGTTGGAGACAGTCCGAACCACAAGTACCGGGTCCATGGTTATGGGCGTATACTGGGGGCACGGGGACGACTCCCATTAACCCCTGACTATACCGGGGATACGCTTATCACAATGCCTTTCTGGTCTGTGCTGAAGCAGGGCATTCTGGCAGCCAATTGGCTTGACCTTTATTAGTGAGCCTGATTACCCCCTCTCGGAACCACAGACTTAGAAATCGCCAGCTCATATACAGTGCATAAAATATATTTATATATATACCCTTATACACCATTTTAATAAAAAATATCACAAAATTCTTCTAAGTCCCTCGGGAAGATTGAAAGACGCGCACGTTCATTTTCAGAGCTCCTAGACCTTCTTATAAGAAGTTAGCCAAAAAGTAGCTTCTTAAAACGCTTAGGTTAAGTTTCAGAGTTGCTTCTAATGTACCAAAGCTGGACTTAGACATAATTTCACTCTCACAACATTTTGGCTGGTTGGAGACAGTCCGAACCACAAGTACCGGGTCCATGGTTATGGGCGTATACTGGGGGCACGGGGACGACTCCCATTAACCCCTGACTATACCGG
This sequence comes from Ascaphus truei, assembly GCF_040206685.1. NCBI lineage: Eukaryota > Metazoa > Chordata > Amphibia > Anura > Ascaphidae > Ascaphus > Ascaphus truei. The sequence goes on from NC_134488.1 coordinate 337,835, forward strand.
GGATACGCTTATCACAATGCCTTTCTGGTCTGTGCTGAAGCAGGGCATTCTGGCAGCCAATTGGATTGACCTTTATTAGTGAGCCTGATTACCCCCTCTCGGAACCACAGACTTAGAAATCGCCAGCTCATATACAGTGCATAAAATATATTTATATATATACCCTTATACACCATTTTAATAAAAAATATCACAAAATTCTTCTAAGTCCCTCGGGAAGATTGAAAGACGCGCACGTTCATTTTCAGAGCTCCTAGACCTTCTTATAAGAAGTTAGCCAAAAAGTAGCTTCTTAAAACGCTTAGGTTAAGTTTCAGAGTTGCTTCTAATGTACCAAAGCTGGACTTAGACATAATTTCACTCTCACAACATTTTGGCTGGTTGGAGACAGTCCGAACCACAAGTACCGGGTCCATGGTTATGGGCGTATACTGGGGGCACGGGGACGACTCCCATTAACCCCTGACTATACCGGGGATACGCTTATCACAATGCCTTTCTGGTCTGTGCTGAAGCAGGGCATTCTGGCAGCCAATTGGCTTGACCTTTATTAGTGAGCCTGATTACCCCCTCTCGGAACCACAGACTTAGAAATCGCCAGCTCATATACTGTACAGTGCATAAAATATATTTATATATATACCCTTATACACCATTTTAATAAAAAATATCACAAAATTCTTCTAAGTCCCTCGGGAAGAGTGAAAGACGCGCACGTTCATTTTCAGAGCTCTTAGACCTTCTTATAAGAAGTTAGCCAAAAATTAGCTTCGAAAAACGCTTAGGTTAAGTTTCAGAGTTGCTTCTAATGTACCAAAGCTGGACTTAGACATAATTTCACTCTCACAACATTTTGGCTGGTTGGAGACAGTCCGAACCACAAGTACCGGGTCCATGGTTATGGGCGTATACTGGGGGCACGGGGACGACTCCCATTAACCCCTGACTATACCGGGGATACGCTTATCACAATGCCTTTCTGGTCTGTGCTGAAGCAGGGCATTCTGGCAGCCAATTGGCTTGACCTTTATTAGTGAGCCTGATTACCCCCTCTCGGAACCACAGACTTAGAAATCGCCAGCTCATATACAGTGCATAAAATATATTTATATATATACCCTTATACACCATTTTAATAAAAAATATCACAAAATTCTTCTAAGTCCCTCGGGAAGATTGAAAGACGCGCACGTTTATTTTCAGAGCTCCTAGACCTTCTTATAAGAAGTTAGCCAAAAAGTAGCTTCTTAAAACGCTTAGGTTAAGTTTCAGAGTTGCTTCTAATGTACCAAAGCTGGACTTAGACATAATTTCACTCTCACAACATTTTGGCTGGTTGGAGACAGTCCGAACCACAAGTACCGGGTCCATGGTTATGGGCGTATACTGGGGGCACGGGGACGACTCCCATTAACCCCTGACTATACCGGGGATACGCTTATCACAATGCCTTTCTGGTCTGTGCTGAAGCAGGGCATTCTGGCAGCCAATTGGCTTGACCTTTATTAGTGAGCCTGATTACCCCCTCTCGGAACCACAGACTTAGAAATCGCCAGCTCAAATACAGTGCATAAAATATATTTATATATATACCCTTATACACCATTTTAATAAAAAATATCACAAAATTCTTCTAAGTCCCTCGGGAAGAGTGAAAGACGCGCACGTTCATTTTCAGAGCTCCTAGACCTTCTTATAAGAAGTTAGCCAAAAAGTAGCTTCGAAAAACGCTTAGGTTAAGTTTCAGAGTTGCTTCTAATGTACCAAAGCTGGACTTAGACATAATTTCACTCTCACAACATTTTGGCTGGTTGGAGACAGTCCGAACCACAAGTACCGGGTCCATGGTTATGGGCGTATACTGGGGGCACGGGGACGACTCCCATTAACCCCTGACTATACCGGGGATACGCTTATCACAATGCCTTTCTGGTCTGTGCTGAAGCAGGGCATTCTGGCAGCCAATTGGCTTGACCTTTATTAGTGAGCCTGATTACCCCCTCTCGGAACCACAGACTTAGAAATCGCCAGCTCATATACAGTGCATAAAATATATTTATATATATACCCTTATACACCATTTTAATAAAAAATATCACAAAATTCTTCTAAGTCCCTCGGGAAGATTGAAAGACGCGCACGTTCATTTTCAGAGCTCCTAGACCTTCTTATAAGAAGTTAGCCAAAAAGTAGCTTCTTAAAACGCTTAGGTTAAGTTTCAGAGTTGCTTCTAATGTACCAAAGCTGGACTTAGACATAATTTCACTCTCACAACATTTTGGCTGGTTGGAGACAGTCCGAACCACAAGTACCGGGTCCATGGTTATGGGCGTATACTGGGGGCACGGGGACGACTCCCATTAACCCCTGACTATACCGGGGATACGCTTATCACAATGCCTTTCTGGTCTGTGCTGAAGCAGGGCATTCTGGCAGCCAATTGGCTTGACCTTTATTAGTGAGCCTGATTACCCCCTCTCGGAACCACAGACTTAGAAATCGCCAGCTCAAATACAGTGCATAAAATATATTTATATATATACCCTTATACACCATTTTAATAAAAAATATCACAAAATTCTTCTAAGTCCCTCGGGAAGAGTGAAAGACGCGCACGTTCATTTTCAGAGCTCCTAGACCTTCTTATAAGAAGTTAGCCAAAAAGTAGCTTCGAAAAACGCTTAGGTTAAGTTTCAGAGTTGCTTCTAATGTACCAAAGCTGGACTTAGACATAATTTCACTCTCACAACATTTTGGCTGGTTGGAGACAGTCCGAACCACAAGTACCGGGTCCATGGTTATGGGCGTATACTGGGGGCACGGGGACGACTCCCATTAACCCCTGACTATACCGGGGATACGCTTATCACAATGCCTTTCTGGTCTGTGCTGAAGCAGGGCATTCTGGCAGCCAATTGGCTTGACCTTTATTAGTGAGCCTGATTACCCCCTCTCGGAACCACAGACTTAGAAATCGCCAGCTCATATACAGTGCATAAAATATATTTATATATATACCCTTATACACCATTTTAATAAAAAATATCACAAAATTCTTCTAAGTCCCTCGGGAAGATTGAAAGACGCGCACGTTTATTTTCAGAGCTCCTAGACCTTCTTATAAGAAGTTAGCCAAAAAGTAGCTTCTTAAAACGCTTAGGTTAAGTTTCAGAGTTGCTTCTAATGTACCAAAGCTGGACTTAGACATAATTTCACTCTCACAACATTTTGGCTGGTTGGAGACAGTCCGAACCACAAGTACCGGGTCCATGGTTATGGGCGTATACTGGGGGCACGGGGACGACTCCCATTAACCCCTGACTATACCGGGGATACGCTTATCACAATGCCTTTCTGGTCTGTGCTGAAGCAGGGCATTCTGGCAGCCAATTGGCTTGACCTTTATTAGTGAGCCTGATTACCCCCTCTCGGAACCACAGACTTAGAAATCGCCAGCTCAAATACAGTGCATAAAATATATTTATATATATACCCTTATACACCATTTTAATAAAAAATATCACAAAATTCTTCTAAGTCCCTCGGGAAGAGTGAAAGACGCGCACGTTCATTTTCAGAGCTCCTAGACCTTCTTATAAGAAGTAAGCCAAAAAGTAGCTTCGAAAAACGCTTAGGTTAAGTTTCAGAGTTGCTTCTAATGTACCAAAGCTGGACTTAGACATAATTTCACTCTCACAACATTTTGGCTGGTTGGAGACAGTCCGAACCACAAGTACCGGGTCCATGGTTATGGGCGTATACTGGGGGCACGGGGACGACTCCCATTAACCCCTGACTATACCGGGGATACGCTTATCACAATGCCTTTCTGGTCTGTGCTGAAGCAGGGCATTCTGGCAGCCAATTGGCTTGACCTTTATTAGTGAGCCTGATTACCCCCTCTCGGAACCACAGACTTAGAAATCGCCAGCTCATATACAGTGCATAAAATATATTTATATATATACCCTTATACACCATTTTAATAAAAAATATCACAAAATTCTTCTAAGTCCCTCGGGAAGATTGAAAGACGCGCACGTACATTTTCAGAGCTCCTAGACCTTCTTATAAGAAGTTAGCCAAAAAGTAGCTTCTTAAAACGCTTAGGTTAAGTTTCAGAGTTGCTTCTAATGTACCAAAGCTGGACTTAGACATAATTTCACTCTCACAACATTTTGGCTGGTTGGAGACAGTCCGAACCACAAGTACCGGGTCCATGGTTATGGGCGTATACTGGGGGCACGGGGACGACTCCCATTAACCCCTGACTATACCGGGGATACGCTTATCACAATGCCTTTCTGGTCTGTGCTGAAGCAGGGCATTCTGGCAGCCAATTGGCTTGACCTTTATTAGTGAGCCTGATTACCCCCTCTCGGAACCACAGACTTAGAAATCGCCAGCTCAAATACAGTGCATAAAATATTTATATATATATACCCTTATACACCATTTTAATAAAAAATATCACAAAATTCTTCTAAGTCCCTCGGGAAGAGTGAAAGACGCGCACGTTCATTTTCAGAGCTCCTAGACCTTCTTATAAGAAGTTAGCCAAAAAGTAGCTTCGAAAAACGCTTAGGTTAAGTTTCAGAGTTGCTTCTAATGTACCAAAGCTGGACTTAGACATAATTTCACTCTCACAACATTTTGGCTGGTTGGAGACAGTCCGAACCACAAGTACCGGGTCCATGGTTATGGGCGTATACTGGGGGCACGGGGACGACTCCCATTAACCCCTGACTATACCGGGGATACGCTTATCACAATGCCTTTCTGGTCTGTGCTGAAGCAGGGCATTCTGGCAGCCAATTGGCTTGACCTTTATTAGTGAGCCTGATTACCCCCTCTCGGAACCACAGACTTAGAAATCGCCAGCTCATATACAGTGCATAAAATATTTATATATATACCCTTATACACCATTTTAATAAAAAATATCACAAAATTCTTCTAAGTCCATCGGGAAGAGTGAAAGACGCGCACGTTCATTTTCAGAGCTCCTAGACCTTCTTATAAGAAGTTAGCCAAAAAGTAGCTTCGAAAAACGCTTAGGTTAAGTTTCAGAGTTGCTTCTAATGTACCAAAGCTGGACTTAGACATAATTTCACTCTCACAACATTTTGGCTGGTTGGAGACAGTCCGAACCACAAGTACCGGGTCCATGGTTATGGGCGTATACTGGGGGCACGGGGACGACTCCCATTAACCCCTGACTATACCGGGGATACGCTTATCACAATGCCTTTCTGGTCTGTGCTGAAGCAGGGCATTCTGGCAGCCAATTGGCTTGACCTTTATTAGTGAGCCTGATTACCCCCTCTCGGAACCACAGACTTAGAAATCGCCAGCTCATATACAGTGCATAAAATATATTTATATATATACCCTTATACACCATTTTAATAAAAAATATCACAAAATTCTTCTAAGTCCCTCGGGAAGATTGAAAGACGCGCACGTTCATTTTCAGAGCTCCTAGACCTTCTTATAAGAAGTTAGCCAAAAAGTAGCTTCTTAAAACGCTTAGGTTAAGTTTCAGAGTTGCTTCTAATGTACCAAAGCTGGACTTAGACATAATTTCACTCTCACAACATTTTGGCTGGTTGGAGACAGTCCGAACCACAAGTACCGGGTCCATGGTTATGGGCGTATACTGGGGGCACGGGGACGACTCCCATTAACCCCTGACTATACCGGGGATACGCTTATCACAATGCCTTTCTGGTCTGTGCTGAAGCAGGGCATTCTGGCAGCCAATTGGCTTGACCTTTATTAGTGAGCCTGATTACCCCCTCTCGGAACCACAGACTTAGAAATCGCCAGCTCATATACTGTACAGTGCATAAAATATATTTATATATATACCCTTATACACCATTTTAATAAAAAATATCACAAAATTCTTCTAAGTCCCTCGGGAAGAGTGAAAGACGCGCACGTTCATTTTCAGAGCTCCTAGACCTTCTTATAAGAAGTTAGCCAAAAAGTAGCTTCGAAAAACGCTTAGGTTAAGTTTCAGAGTTGCTTCTAATGTACCAAAGCTGGACTTAGACATAATTTCACTCTCACAACATTTTGGCTGGTTGGAGACAGTCCGAACCACAAGTACCGGGTCCATGGTTATGGGCGTATACTGGGGGCACGGGGACGACTCCCATTAACCCCTGACTATACCGGGGATACGCTTATCACAATGCCTTTCTGGTCTGTGCTGAAGCAGGGCATTCTGGCAGCCAATTGGCTTGACCTTTATTAGTGAGCCTGATTACCCCCTCTCGGAACCACAGACTTAGAAATCGCCAGCTCATATACAGTGCATAAAATATATTTATATATATACCCTTATACACCATTTTAATAAAAAATATCACAAAATTCTTCTAAGTCCCTCGGGAAGAGTGAAAGACGCGCACGTTCATTTTCAGAGCTCCTAGACCTTCTTATAAGAAGTTAGCCAAAAAGTAGCTTCTTAAAACGCTTAGGTTAAGTTTCAGAGTTGCTTCTAATGTACCAAAGCTGGACTTAGACATAATTTCACTCTCACAACATTATGTCTGGTTGGAGACAGTCCGAACCACAAGTACCGGGTCCATGGTTATGGGCGTATACTGGGGGCACGGGGACGACTCCCATTAACCCCTGACTATACCGGGGATACGCTTATCACAATGCCTTTCTGGTCTGTGCTGAAGCAGGGCATTCTGGCAGCCAATTGGCTTGACCTTTATTAGTGAGCCTGGTTACCACCTCTCGGAACCACAAACTTAGAAATCGCCAGCTCATATACAGTGCATAAAATATATTTATATATATACCCTTATACACCATTTTAATAAAAAATATCACAAAATTCTTCTAAGTCTCTCGGGAAGAGTAAAAGACGCGCACGTTCATTTTCAGAGCCCCTAGACCTTCCTATAAGAAGTTAGCCAAAAAGTAGCTTCGAAAAACGCTTAGGTTAAGTTTCAGAGTTGCTTCTAATGTACCAAAGCTGGACTTAGACATAATTTCACTCTCACAACATTATGTCTGGTTGGAGACAGTCCGAACCACAAGTACCGGGTCCATGGTTATGGGCGTATACTGGGGGCACGGGGACGACTCCCATTAACCCCTGACTATACCGGGGATACGCTTATCACAATGCCTTTCTGGTCTGTGCTGAAGCAGGGCATTCTGGCAGCCAATTGGCTTGACCTTTATTAGTGAGCCTGGTTACCCCCTCTCGGAACCACAAACTTAGAAATCGCCAGCTCATATACAGTGCATAAAATATATTTATATATATACCCTTATACACCATTTTAATAAAAATATCACAAAATTCTTCTAAGTCTCTCGGGAAGAGTAAAAGACGCGCACGTTCATTTTCAGAGCTCCTAGACCTTCCTATAAGAAGTTAGCCAAAAAGTAGCTTCGAAAAACGCTTAGGTTAAGTTTCAGAGTTGCTTCTAATGTACCAAAGCTGGACTTAGACATAATTTCACTCTCACAACATAATGTCTGGTTGGAGACAGTCCGAACCACAAGTACCGGGTCCATGGTTATGGGCGTATACTGGGGGCACGGGGACGACTCCCATTAACCCCTGACTATACCGGGGATACGCTTATCACATTGCCTTTCTGGTCTGTGCTGAAGCAGGGCATTCTGGCAGCCAATTGGCTTGACCTTTATTAGTGAGCCTGGTTACCCCCTCTCGGAACCACAGACTTAGAAATCGCCAGCTCATATACAGTGCATAAAATATATTTATATATATACCCTTATACACCATTTTAATAAAAAATATCACAAAATTCTTCTAAGTCCCTCGGGAAGAGTGAAAGACGCGCACGTTCATTTTCAGATCTCCTAGACCTTCTTATAAGAAGTTAGCCAAAAAGTAGCTTCGAAAAACGCTTAGGTTAAGTTTCAGAGTTGCTTCTAATGTACCAAAGCTGGACTTAGACATAATTTCACTCTCACAACATTTTGGCTGGTTGGAGACAGTCCGAACCACAAGTACCGGGTCCATGGTTATGGGCGTATACTGGGGGCACGGGGACGACTCCCATTAACCCCTGACTATACCGGGGATACGCTTATCACAATGCCTTTCTGGTCTGTGCTGAAGCAGGGCATTCTGGCAGCCAATTGGCTTGACCTTTATTAGTGAGCCTGATTACCCCCTCTCGGAACCACAGACTTAGAAATCGCCAGCTCATATACAGTGCATAAAATATATTTATATATATACCCTTATACACCATTTTAATAAAAAATATCACAAAATTCTTCTAAGTCCCTCGGGAAGAGTGAAAGACGCGCACGTTCATTTTCAGAGCTCCTAGACCTTCTTATAAGAAGTTAGCCAAAAAGTAGCTTCTTAAAACGCTTAGGTTAAGTTTCAGAGTTGCTTCTAATGTACCAAAGCTGGACTTAGACATAATTTCACTCTCACAACATTATGTCTGGTTGGAGACAGTCCGAACCACAAGTACCGGGTCCATGGTTATGGGCGTATACTGGGGGCACGGGGACGACTCCCATTAACCCCTGACTATACCGGGGATACGCTTATCACAATGCCTTTCTGGTCTGTGCTGAAGCAGGGCATTCTGGCAGCCAATTGGCTTGACCTTTATTAGTGAGCCTGGTTACCACCTCTCGGAACCACAAACTTAGAAATCGCCAGCTCATATACAGTGCATAAAATATATTTATATATATACCCTTATACACCATTTTAATAAAAATATCACAAAATTCTTCTAAGTCTCTCGGGAAGAGTAAAAGACGCGCACGTTCATTTTCAGAGCCCCTAGACCTTCCTATAAGAAGTTAGCCAAAAAGTAGCTTCGAAAAACGCTTAGGTTAAGTTTCAGAGTTGCTTCTAATGTACCAAAGCTGGACTTAGACATAATTTCACTCTCACAACATTATGTCTGGTTGGAGACAGTCCGAACCACAAGTACCGGGTCCATGGTTATGGGCGTATACTGGGGGCACGGGGACGACTCCCATTAACCCCTGACTATACCGGGGATACGCTTATCACAATGCCTTTCTGGTCTGTGCTGAAGCAGGGCATTCTGGCAGCCAATTGGCTTGACCTTTATTAGTGAGCCTGGTTACCCCCTCTCGGAACCACAAACTTAGAAATCGCCAGCTCATATACAGTGCATAAAATATATTTATATATATACCCTTATACACCATTTTAATAAAAATATCACAAAATTCTTCTAAGTCTCTCGGGAAGAGTAAAAGACGCGCACGTTCATTTTCAGAGCTCCTAGACCTTCCTATAAGAAGTTAGCCAAAAAGTAGCTTCGAAAAACGCTTAGGTTAAGTTTCAGAGTTGCTTCTAATGTACCAAAGCTGGACTTAGACATAATTTCACTCTCACAACATAATGTCTGGTTGGAGACAGTCCGAACCACAAGTACCGGGTCCATGGTTATGGGCGTATACTGGGGGCACGGGGACGACTCCCATTAACCCCTGACTATACCGGGGATACGCTTATCACATTGCCTTTCTGGTCTGTGCTGAAGCAGGGCATTCTGGCAGCCAATTGGCTTGACCTTTATTAGTGAGCCTGGTTACCCCCTCTCGGAACCACAGACTTAGAAATCGCCAGCTCATATACAGTGCATAAAATATATTTATATATATACCCTTATACACCATTTTAATAAAAAATATCACAAAATTCTTCTAAGTCCCTCGGGAAGAGTGAAAGACGCGCACGTTCATTTTCAGATCTCCTAGACCTTCTTATAAGAAGTTAGCCAAAAAGTAGCTTCGAAAAACGCTTAGGTTAAGTTTCAGAGTTGCTTCTAATGTACCAAAGCTGGACTTAGACATAATTTCACTCTCACAACATTTTGGCTGGTTGGAGACAGTCCGAACCACAAGTACCGGGTCCATGGTTATGGGCGTATACTGGGGGCACGGGGACGACTCCCATTAACCCCTGACTATACCGGGGATACGCTTATCACAATGCCTTTCTGGTCTGTGCTGAAGCAGGGCATTCTGGCAGCCAATTGGCTTGACCTTTATTAGTGAGCCTGATTACCCCCTCTCGGAACCACAGACTTAGAAATCGCCAGCTCATATACAGTGCATAAAATATATTTATATATATACCCTTATACACCATTTTAATAAAAAATATCACAAAATTCTTCTAAGTCCCTCGGGAAGAGTGAAAGACGCGCACGTTCATTTTCAGAGCCCCTAGACCTTCCTATAAGAAGTTAGCCAAAAAGTAGCTTCGAAAAACGCTTAGGTTAAGTTTCAGAGTTGCTTCTAATGTACCAAAGCTGGACTTAGACATAATTTCACTCTCACAACATAATGTCTGGTTGGAGACAGTCCGAACCACAAGTACCGGGTCCATGGTTATGGGCGTATACTGGGGGCACGGGGACGACTCCCATTAACCCCTGACTATACCGGGGATACGCTTATCACATTGCCTTTCTGGTCTGTGCTGAAGCAGGGCATTCTGGCAGCCAATTGGCTTGACCTTTATTAGTGAGCCTGGTTACCCCCTCTCGGAACCACAGACTTAGAAATCGCCAGCTCATATACAGTGCATAAAATATATTTATATATATACCCTTATACACCATTTTAATAACAAATATCACAAAATTCTTCTAAGTCCCTCGGGAAGAGTGAAAGACGCGTACGTTCATTTTCAGAGCTCCTAGACCTTCTTATAAGAAGTTAGCCAAAAAGTAGCTTCGAAAAACGCTTAGGTTAAGTTTCAGAGTTGCTTCTAATGTACCAAAGCTGGACTTAGACATAATTTCACTCTCACAACATTTTGGCTGGTTGGAGACAGTCCGAACCACAAGTACCGGGTCCATGGTTATGGGCGTATACTGGGGGCACGGGGACGACTCCCATTAACCCCTGACTATACCGGGGATACGCTTATCACAATGCCTTTCTGGTCTGTGCTGAAGCAGGGCATTCTGGCAGCCAATTGGCTTGACCTTTATTAGTGAGCCTGATTACCCCCTCTCGGAACCACAGACTTAGAAATCGCCAGCTCATATACAGTGCATAAAATATATTTATATATATACCCTTATACACCATTTTAATAAAAAATATCACAAAATTCTTCTAAGTCCCTCTGGAAGAGTGAAAGACGCGCACGTTCATTTTCAGAGCTCCTAGACCTTCTTATAAGAAGTTAGCCAAAAAGTAGCTTCTTAAAACGCTTAGGTTGTTTCAGAGTTGCTTCTAATGTACCAAAGCTGGACTTAGACATAATTTCACTCTCACAACATTATGTCTGGTTGGAGACAGTCCGAACCACAAGTACCGGGTCCATGGTTATGGGCGTATACTGGGGGCACGGGGACGACTCCCATTAACCCCTGACTATACCGGGGATACGCTTATCACAATGCCTTTCTGGTCTGTGCTGAAGCAGGGCATTCTGGCAGCCAATTGGCTTGACCTTTATTAGTGAGCCTGGTTACCCCCTCTCGGAACCACAAACTTAGAAATCGCCAGCTCATATACAGTGCATAAAATATATTTATATATATACCCTTATACACCATTTTAATAAAAATATCACAAAATTCTTCTAAGTCTCTCGGGAAGAGTAAAAGACGCGCACGTTCATTTTCAGAGCTCCTAGACCTTCCTATAAGAAGTTAGCCAAAAAGTAGCTTCGAAAAACGCTTAGGTTAAGTTTCAGAGTTGCTTCTAATGTACCAAAGCTGGACTTAGACATAATTTCACTCTCACAACATAATGTCTGGTTGGAGACAGTCCGAACCACAAGTACCGGGTCCATGGTTATGGGCGTATACTGGGGGCACGGGGACGACTCCCATTAACCCCTGACTATACCGGGGATACGCTTATCACATTGCCTTTCTGGTCTGTGCTGAAGCAGGGCATTCTGGCAGCCAATTGGCTTGACCTTTATTAGTGAGCCTGGTTACCCCCTCTCGGAACCACAGACTTAGAAATCGCCAGCTCATATACAGTGCATAAAATATATTTATATATATACCCTTATACACCATTTTAATAAAAAATATCACAAAATTCTTCTAAGTCCCTCGGGAAGAGTGAAAGACGCGCACGTTCATTTTCAGATCTCCTAGACCTTCTTATAAGAAGTTAGCCAAAAAGTAGCTTCGAAAAACGCTTAGGTTAAGTTTCAGAGTTGCTTCTAATGTACCAAAGCTGGACTTAGACATAATTTCACTCTCACAACATTTTGGCTGGTTGGAGACAGTCCGAACCACAAGTACCGGGTCCATGGTTATGGGCGTATACTGGGGGCACGGGGACGACTCCCATTAACCCCTGACTATACCGGGGATACGCTTATCACAATGCCTTTCTGGTCTGTGCTGAAGCAGGGCATTCTGGCAGCCAATTGGCTTGACCTTTATTAGTGAGCCTGATTACCCCCTCTCGGAACCACAGACTTAGAAATCGCCAGCTCATATACAGTGCATAAAATATATTTATATATATACCCTTATACACCATTTTAATAAAAAATATCACAAAATTCTTCTAAGTCCCTCGGGAAGAGTGAAAGACGCGCACGTTCATTTTCAGAGCTCCTAGACCTTCTTATAAGAAGTTAGCCAAAAAGTAGCTTCTTAAAACGCTTAGGTTAAGTTTCAGAGTTGCTTCTAATGTACCAAAGCTGGACTTAGACATAATTTCACTCTCACAACATTATGTCTGGTTGGAGACAGTCCGAACCACAAGTACCGGGTCCATGGTTATGGGCGTATACTGGGGGCACGGGGACGACTCCCATTAACCCCTGACTATACCGGGGATACGCTTATCACATTGCCTTTCTGGTCTGTGCTGAAGCAGGGCATTCTGGCAGCCAATTGGCTTGACCTTTATTAGTGAGCCTGGTTACCCCCTCTCGGAACCACAGACTTAGAAATCGCCAGCTCATATACAGTGCATAAAATATATTTATATATATACCCTTATACACCATTTTAATAAAAAATATCACAAAATTCTTCTAAGTCCCTCGGGAAGAGTGAAAGACGCGCACGTTCATTTTCAGAGCTCCTAGACCTTCTTACAGTATAAGAAGTTAGCCAAAAAGTAGCTTCGAAAAACGCTTAGGTTAAGTTTCAGAGTTGCTTCTAATGTACCAAAGCTGGACTTAGACATAATTTCACTCTCACAACATTTTGGCTGGTTGGAGACAGTCCGAACCACAAGTACCGGGTCCATGGTTATGGGCGTATACTGGGGGCACGGGGACGACTCCCATTAACCCCTGACTATACCGGGGATACGCTTATCACAATGCCTTTCTGGTCTGTGCTGAAGCAGGGCATTCTGGCAGCCAATTGGCTTGACCTTTATTAGTGAGCCTGATTACCCCCTCTCGGAACCACAGACTTAGAAATCGCCAGCTCATAAACAGTGCATAAAATATATTTATATATATACCCTTATACACCATTTTAATAAAAAATATCACAAAATTCTTCTAAGTCCCTCGGGAAGATTGAAAGACGCGCACGTTCATTTTCAGAGCTCCTAGACCTTCTTATAAGAAGTTAGCCAAAAAGTAGCTTCTTAAAACGCTTAGGTTAAGTTTCAGAGTTGCTTCTAATGTACCAAAGCTGGACTTAGACATAATTTCACTCTCACAACATTATGGCTGGTTGGAGACAGTCCGAACCACAAGTACCGGGTCCATGGTTATGGGCGTATACTGGGGGCACGGGGACGACTCCCATTAACCCCTGACTATACCGGGGATACGCTTATCACAATGCCTTTCTGGTCTGTGCTGAAGCAGGGCATTCTGGCAGCCAATTGGCTTGACCTTTATTAGTGAGCCTGATTACCCCCTCTCGGAACCACAGACTTAGAAATCGCCAGCTCATATACAGTGCATAAAATATTTATATATATACCCTTATACACCATTTTAATAAAAAATATCACAAAATTCTTCTAAGTCCCTCGGGAAGAGTGAAAGACGCGCACGTTCATTTTCAGAGCTCCTAGACCTTCTTATAAGAAGTTAGCCAAAAAGTAGCTTCGAAAAACGCTTAGGTTAAGTTTCAGAGTTGCTTCTAATGTACCAAAGCTGGACTTAGACATAATTTCACTCTCACAACATTTTGGCTGGTTGGAGACAGTCCGAACCACAAGTACCGGGTCCATGGTTATGGGCGTATACTGGGGGCACGGGGACGACTCCCATTAACCCCTGACTATACCGGGGATACGCTTATCACAATGCCTTTCTGGTCTGTGCTGAAGCAGGGCATTCTGGCAGCCAATTGGCTTGACCTTTATTAGTGAGCCTGATTACCCCCTCTCGGAACCACAGACTTAGAAATCGCCAGCTCATATACAGTGCATAAAATATATTTATATATATACCCTTATACACCATTTTAATAAAAAATATCAAAAAATTCTTCTAAGTCCCTCGGGAAGAGTGAAAGACGCGCACGTTCATTTTCAGAGCTCCTACTCTTTCTTATAAGAAGTTAGCCAAAAAGTAGCTTCGAAAAACGCTTAGGTTAAGTTTCAGAGTTGCTTCTAATGTACCAAAGCTGGACTTAGACATAATTTCACTCTCACAACATTTTGGCTGGTTGGAGACAGTCCGAACCACAAGTACCGGGTCCATGGTTATGGGCGTATACTGGGGGCACGGGGACGACTCCCATTAACCCCTGACTATACCGGGGATACGCTTATCACATTGCCTTTCTGGTCTGTGCTGAAGCAGGGCATTCTGGCAGCCAATTGGCTTGACCTTTATTAGTGAGCCTGGTTACCCCCTCTCGGAACCACAGACTTAGAAATCGCCAGCTCATATACAGTGCATAAAATATATTTATATATATACCCTTATACACCATTTTAATAAAAAATATCACAAAATTCTTCTAAGTCCCTCGGGAAGATTGAAAGACGCGCACGTTCATTTTCAGAGCTCCTAGACCTTCTTATAAGAAGTTAGCCAAAAAGTAGCTTCGAAAAACGCTTAGGTTAAGTTTCAGAGTTGCTTCTAATGTACCAAAGCTGGACTTAGACATAATTTCACTCTCACAACATTTTGGCTGGTTGGAGACAGTCCGAACCACAAGTACCGGGTCCATGGTTATGGGCGTATACTGGGGGCACGGGGACGACTCCCATTAACCCCTGACTATACCAGGGATACGCTTATCACAATGCCTTTCTGGTCTGTGCTGAAGCAGGGCATTCTGGCAGCCAATTGGCTTGACCTTTATTAGTGAGCCTGATTACCCCCTCTCGGAACCACAGACTTAGAAATCGCCAGCTCATATACAGTGCATAAAATATTTATATATATACCCTTATACACCATTTTAATAAAAAATATCACAAAATTCTTCTAAGTCCCTCGGGAAGAGTGTAAGACGCGCACGTTCATTTTCAGAGCTCCTAGACCTTCTTATAAGAAGTTAGCCAAAAAGTAGCTTCGAAAAACGCTTAGGTTAAGTTTCAGAGTTGCTTCTAATGTACCAAAGCTGGACTTAGACATAATTTCACTCTCACAACATTTTGGCTGGTTGGAGACAGTCCGAACCACAAGTACCGGGTCCATGGTTATGGGCGTATACTGGGGGCACGGGGACGACTCCCATTAACCCCTGACTATACCGGGGATACGCTTATCACAATGCCTTTCTGGTCTGTGCTGAAGCAGGGCATTCTGGCAGCCAATTGGCTTGACCTTTATTAGTGAGCCTGATTACCCCCTCTCGGAACCACAGACTTAGAAATCGCCAGCTCATATACAGTGCATAAAATATATTTATATATATACCCTTATACACCATTTTAATAAAAAATATCAAAAAATTCTTCTAAGTCCCTCGAGAAGAGTGAAAGACGCGCACGTTCATTTTCAGAGCTCCTACTCTTTCTTATAAGAAGTTAGCCAAAAAGTAGCTTCGAAAAACGCTTAGGTTAAGTTTCAGAGTTGCTTCTAATGTACCAAAGCTGGACTTAGACATAATTTCACTCTCACAACATTTTGGCTGGTTGGAGACAGTCCGAACCACAAGTACCGGGTCCATGGTTATGGGCGTATACTGGGGGCACGGGGACGACTCCCATTAACCCCTGACTATACCGGGGATACGCTTATCACATTGCCTTTCTGGTCTGTGCTGAAGCAGGGCATTCTGGCAGCCAATTGGCTTGACCTTTATTAATGAGCCTGGTTACCCCCTCTCGGAACCACAGACTTAGAAATCGCCAGCTCATATACAGTGCATAAAATATATTTATATATATACCCTTATACACCATTTTAATAAAAAATATCACACAATTCTTCTAAGTCCCTCGGGAAGATTGAAAGACGCGCACGTTCATTTTCAGAGCTCCTAGACCTTCTTATAAGAAGTTAGCCAAAAAGTAGCTTCTTAAAACGCTTAGGTTAAGTTTCAGAGTTGCTTCTAATGTACCAAAGCTGGACTTAGACATAATTTCACTCTCACAACATTTTGGCTGGTTGGAGACAGTCCGAACCACAAGTACCGGGTCCATGGTTATGGGCGTATACTGGGGGCACGGGGACGACTCCCATTAACCCCTGACTATACCGGGGATACGCTTATCACAATGCTTTTCTGGTCTGTGCTGAAGCAGGGCATTCTGGCAGCCAATTGGCTTGACCTTTATTAGTGAGCCTGATTACCCCCTCTCGGAACCACAGACTTAGAAATCGCCAGCTCATATACAGTGCATAAAATATTTATATATATACCCTTATACACCATTTTAATAAAAAATATCACAAAATTCTTCTAAGTCCCTCGGGAAGAGTGAAAGACGCGCACGTTCATTTTCAGAGCTCCTAGACCTTCTTATAAGAAGTTAGCCAAAAAGTAGCTTCGAAAAACGCTTAGGTTAAGTTTCAGAGTTGCTTCTAATGTACCAAAGCTGGACTTAGACATAATTTCACTCTCACAACATTTTGGCTGGTTGGAGACAGTCCAAACCACAAGTACCGGGTCCATGGTTATGGGCGTATACTGGGGGCACGGGGACGACTCCCATTAACCCCTGACTATACCGGGGATACGCTTATCACAATGCCTTTCTGGTCTGTGCTGAAGCAGGGCATTCTGGCAGCCAATTGGCTTGACCTTTATTAGTGAGCCTGATTACCCCCTCTCGGAACCACAGACTTAGAAATCGCCAGCTCATATACAGTGCATAAAATATTTATATATATACCCTTATACACCATTTTAATAAAAAATATCACAAAATTCTTCTAAGTCCCTCGGGAAGAGTGAAAGACGCGCACGTTCATTTTCAGAGCTCCTAGACCTTCTTATAAGAAGTTAGCCAAAAAGTAGCTTCGAAAAACGCTTAGGTTAAGTTTCAGAGTTGCTTCTAATGTACCAAAGCTGGACTTAGACATAATTTCACTCTCACAACATTTTGGCTGGTTGGAGACAGTCCGAACCACAAGTACCGGGTCCATGGTTATGGGCGTATACTGGGGGCACGGGGACGACTCCCATTAACCCCTGACTATACCGGGGATACGCTTATCACAATGCCTTTCTGGTCTGTGCTGAAGCAGGGCATTCTGGCAGCCAATTGGCTTGACCTTTATTAGTGAGCCTGATTACCCCCTCTCGGAACCACAGACTTAGAAATCGCCAGCTCATATACAGTGCATAAAATATATTTATATATATACCCTTATACACCATTTTAATAAAAAATATCAAAAAATTCTTCTAAGTCCCTCGGGAAGAGTGAAAGACGCGCACGTTCATTTTCAGAGCTCCTACTCTTTCTTATAAGAAGTTAGCCAAAAAGTAGCTTCGAAAAACGCTTAGGTTAAGTTTCAGAGTTGCTTCTAATGTACCAAAGCTGGACTTAGACATAATTTCACTCTCACAACATTTTGGCTGGTTGGAGACAGTCCGAACCACAAGTACCGGGTCCATGGTTATGGGCGTATACTGGGGGCACGGGGACGACTCCCATTAACCCCTGACTATACCGGGGATACGCTTATCACATTGCCTTTCTGGTCTGTGCTGAAGCAGGGCATTCTGGCAGCCAATTGGCTTGACCTTTATTAGTGAGCCTGGTTACCCCCTCTCGGAACCACAGACTTAGAAATCGCCAGCTCATATACAGTGCATAAAATATATTTATATATATACCCTTATACACCATTTTAATAAAAAATATCACAAAATTCTTCTAAGTCCCTCGGGAAGATTGAAAGACGCGCACGTTCATTTTCAGAGCTCCTAGACCTTCTTATAAGAAGTTAGCCAAAAAGTAGCTTCGAAAAACGCTTAGGTTAAGTTTCAGAGTTGCTTCTAATGTACCAAAGCTGGACTTAGACATAATTTCACTCTCACAACATTTTGGCTGGTTGGAGACAGTCCGAACCACAAGTACCGGGTCCATGGTTATGGGCGTATACTGGGGGCACGGGGACGACTCCCATTAACCCCTGACTATACCAGGGATACGCTTATCACAATGCCTTTCTGGTCTGTGCTGAAGCAGGGCATTCTGGCAGCCAATTGGCTTGACCTTTATTAGTGAGCCTGATTACCCCCTCTCGGAACCACAGACTTAGAAATCGCCAGCTCATATACAGTGCATAAAATATTTATATATATACCCTTATACACCATTTTAATAAAAAATATCACAAAATTCTTCTAAGTCCCTCGGGAAGAGTGTAAGACGCGCACGTTCATTTTCAGAGCTCCTAGACCTTCTTATAAGAAGTTAGCCAAAAAGTAGCTTCGAAAAACGCTTAGGTTAAGTTTCAGAGTTGCTTCTAATGTACCAAAGCTGGACTTAGACATAATTTCACTCTCACAACATTTTGGCTGGTTGGAGACAGTCCGAACCACAAGTACCGGGTCCATGGTTATGGGCGTATACTGGGGGCACGGGGACGACTCCCATTAACCCCTGACTATACCGGGGATACGCTTATCACAATGCCTTTCTGGTCTGTGCTGAAGCAGGGCATTCTGGCAGCCAATTGGATTGACCTTTATTAGTGAGCCTGATTACCCCCTCTCGGAACCACAGACTTAGAAATCGCCAGCTCATATACAGTGCATAAAATATATTTATATATATACCCTTATACACCATTTTAATAAAAAATATCAAAAAATTCTTCTAAGTCCCTCGAGAAGAGTGAAAGACGCGCACGTTCATTTTCAGAGCTCCTACTCTTTCTTATAAGAAGTTAGCCAAAAAGTAGCTTCGAAAAACGCTTAGGTTAAGTTTCAGAGTTGCTTCTAATGTACCAAAGCTGGACTTAGACATAATTTCACTCTCACAACATTTTGGCTGGTTGGAGACAGTCCGAACCACAAGTACCGGGTCCATGGTTATGGGCGTATACTGGGGGCACGGGGACGACTCCCATTAACCCCTGACTATACCGGGGATACGCTTATCACATTGCCTTTCTGGTCTGTGCTGAAGCAGGGCATTCTGGCAGCCAATTGGCTTGACCTTTATTAATGAGCCTGGTTACCCCCTCTCGGAACCACAGACTTAGAAATCGCCAGCTCATATACAGTGCATAAAATATATTTATATATATACCCTTATACACCATTTTAATAAAAAATATCACACAATTCTTCTAAGTCCCTCGGGAAGATTGAAAGACGCGCACGTTCATTTTCAGAGCTCCTAGACCTTCTTATAAGAAGTTAGCCAAAAAGTAGCTTCTTAAAACGCTTAGGTTAAGTTTCAGAGTTGCTTCTAATGTACCAAAGCTGGACTTAGACATAATTTCACTCTCACAACATTTTGGCTGGTTGGAGACAGTCCGAACCACAAGTACCGGGTCCATGGTTATGGGCGTATACTGGGGGCACGGGGACGACTCCCATTAACCCCTGACTATACCGGGGATACGCTTATCACAATGCTTTTCTGGTCTGTGCTGAAGCAGGGCATTCTGGCAGCCAATTGGCTTGACCTTTATTAGTGAGCCTGATTACCCCCTCTCGGAACCACAGACTTAGAAATCGCCAGCTCATATACAGTGCATAAAATATTTATATATATACCCTTATACACCATTTTAATAAAAAATATCACAAAATTCTTCTAAGTCCCTCGGGAAGAGTGAAAGACGCGCACGTTCATTTTCAGAGCTCCTAGACCTTCTTATAAGAAGTTAGCCAAAAAGTAGCTTCGAAAAACGCTTAGGTTAAGTTTCAGAGTTGCTTCTAATGTACCAAAGCTGGACTTAGACATAATTTCACTCTCACAACATTTTGGCTGGTTGGAGACAGTCCAAACCACAAGTACCGGGTCCATGGTTATGGGCGTATACTGGGGGCACGGGGACGACTCCCATTAACCCCTGACTATACCGGGGATACGCTTATCACAATGCCTTTCTGGTCTGTGCTGAAGCAGGGCATTCTGGCAGCCAATTGGCTTGACCTTTATTAGTGAGCCTGATTACCCCCTCTCGGAACCACAGACTTAGAAATCGCCAGCTCATATACAGTGCATAAAATATTTATATATATACCCTTATACACCATTTTAATAAAAAATATCACAAAATTCTTCTAAGTCCCTCGGGAAGAGTGAAAGACGCGCACGTTCATTTTCAGAGCTCCTAGACCTTCTTATAAGAAGTTAGCCAAAAAGTAGCTTCGAAAAACGCTTAGGTTAAGTTTCAGAGTTGCTTCTAATGTACCAAAGCTGGACTTAGACATAATTTCACTCTCACAACATTTTGGCTGGTTGGAGACAGTCCGAACCACAAGTACCGGGTCCATGGTTATGGGCGTATACTGGGGGCACGGGGACGACTCCCATTAACCCCTGACTATACCGGGGATACGCTTATCACAATGCCTTTCTGGTCTGTGCTGAAGCAGGGCATTCTGGCAGCCAATTGGCTTGACCTTTATTAGTGAGCCTGATTACCCCCTCTCGGAACCATAGACTTAGAAATCGCCAGCTCATATACAGTGCATAAAATATATTTATATATATACCCTTATACACCATTTTAATAAAAAATATCAAAAAATTCTTCTAAGTCCCTCGGGAAGAGAGAAAGACGCGCACGTTCATTTTCAGAGCTCCTAGACTTTCTTATAAGAAGTTAGCCAAAAAGTAGCTTCGAAAAACGCTTAGGTTAAGTTTCAGAGTTGCTTCTAATGTACCAAAGCTGGACTTAGACATAATTTCACTCTCACAACATTTTGGCTGGTTGGAGACAGTCCGAACCACAAGTACCGGGTCCATGGTTATGGGCGTATACTGGGGGCACGGGGACGACTCCCATTAACCCCTGACTATACCGGGGATACGCTTATCACAATGCCTTTCTGGTCTGTGCTGAAGCAGGGCATTCTGGCAGCCAATTGGCTTGACCTTTATTAGTGAGCCTGATTACCCCCTCTCGGAACCACAGACTTAGAAATCGCCAGCTCATATACAGTGCATAAAATATATTTATATATATACCCTTATACACCATTTTAATAAAAAATATCACAAAATTCTTCTAAGTCCCTCGGGAAGAGTGAAAGACGCGCACGTTCATTTTCAGAGCTCCTAGACCTTCTTATAAGAAGTTAGCCAAAAAGTAGCTTCGAAAAACGCTTAGGTTAAGTTTCAGAGTTGCTTCTAATGTACCAAAGCTGGACTTAGACATAATTTCACTCTCACAACATTTTGGCTGGTTGGAGACAGTCCGAACCACAAGTACCGGGTCCATGGTTATGGGCGTATACTGGGGGCACGGGGACGACTCCCATTAACCCCTGACTATACCGGGGATACGCTTATCACAATGCCTTTCTGGTCTGTGCTGAAGCAGGGCATTCTGGCAGCCAATTGGCTTGACCTTTATTAGTGAGCCTGATTACCCCCTCTCGGAACCACAGACTTAGAAATCGCCAGCTCATATACAGTGCATAAAATATATTTATATATATACCCTTATACACCATTTTAATAAAAAATATCACAAAATTCTTCTAAGTCCCTCGGGAAGATTGAAAGACGCGCACGTTCATTTTCAGAGCTCCTAGACCTTCTTATAAGAAGTTAGCCAAAAAGTAGCTTCGAAAAACGCTTAGGTTAAGTTTCAGAGTTGCTTCTAATGTACCAAAGCTGGACTTAGACATAATTTCACTCTCACAACATTTTGGCTGGTTGGAGACAGTCCGAACCACAAGTACCGGGTCCATGGTTATGGGCGTATACTGGGGGCACGGGGACGACTCCCATTAACCCCTGACTATACCGGGGATACGCTTATCACAATGCCTTTCTGGTCTGTGCTGAAGCAGGGCATTCTGGCAGCCAATTGGCTTGACCTTTATTAGTGAGCCTGATTACCCCCTCTCGGAACCACAGACTTAGAAATCGCCAGCTCATATACAGTGCATAAAATATATTTATATATATACCCTTATACACCATTTTAATAAAAAATATCACAAAATTCTTCTAAGTCCCTCGGGAAGAGTGAAAGACGCGCACGTTCATTTTCAGAGCTCCTAGACCTTCTTATAAGAAGTTAGCCAAAAAGTAGCTTCTTAAAACGCTTAGGTTGTTTCAGAGTTGCTTCTAATGTACCAAAGCTGGACGTAGACATAATTTCACTCTCACAACATTATGTCTGGTTGGAGACAGTCCGAACCACAAGTACCGGGTCCATGGTTATGGGCGTATACTGGGGGCACGGGGACGACTCCCATTAACCCCTGACTATACCGGGGATACGCTTATCACATTGCCTTTCTGGTCTGTGCTGAAGCAGGGCATTCTGGCAGCCAATTGGCTTGACCTTTATTAGTGAGCCTGGTTACCCCCTCTCGGAACCACAGACTTAGAAATCGCCAGCTCATATACAGTGCATAAAATATATTTATATATATACCCTTATACACCATTTTAATAAAAAATATCACAAAATTCTTCTAAGTCCCTCGGGAAGAGTGAAAGACGCGCACGTTCAATTTCAGAGCTCCTAGACCTTCTTACAGTATAAGAAGTTAGCCAAAAAGTAGCTTCGAAAAACGCTTAGGTTAAGTTTCAGAGTTGCTTCTAATGTACCAAAGCTGGACTTAGACATAATTTCACTCTCACAACATTTTGGCTGGTTGGAGACAGTCCGAACCACAAGTACCGGGTCCATGGTTATGGGCGTATACTGGGGGCACGGGGACGACTCCCATTAACCCCTGACTATACCGGGGATACGCTTATCACAATGCCTTTCTGGTCTGTGCTGAAGCAGGGCATTCTGGCAGCCAATTGGCTTGACCTTTATTAGTGAGCCTGATTACCCCCTCTCGGAACCACAGACTTAGAAATCGCCAGCTCATATACAGTGCATAAAATATTTATATATATACCCTTATACACCATTTTAATAAAAAATATCACAAAATTCTTCTAAGTCCCTCGGGAAGAGTGAAAGACGCGCACGTTCATTTTCAGAGCTCCTAGACCTTCTTATAAGAAGTTAGCCAAAAAGTAGCTTCGAAAAACGCTTAGGTTAAGTTTCAGAGTTGCTTCTAATGTACCAAAGCTGGACTTAGACATAATTTCACTCTCACAACATTTTGGCTGGTTGGAGACAGTCCGAACCACAAGTACCGGGTCCATGGTTATGGGCGTATACTGGGGGCACGGGGACGACTCCCATTAACCCCTGACTATACCGGGGATACGCTTATCACAATGCCTTTCTGGTCTGTGCTGAAGCAGGGCATTCTGGCAGCCAATTGGCTTGACCTTTATTAGTGAGCCTGATTACCCCCTCTCGGAACCACAGACTTAGAAATCGCCAGCTCATATACAGTGCATAAAATATATTTATATATATACCCTTATACACCATTTTAATAAAAAATATCAAAAAATTCTTCTAAGTCCCTCGGGAAGAGTGAAAGACGCGCACGTTCATTTTCAGAGCTCCTACTCTTTCTTATAAGAAGTTAGCCAAAAAGTAGCTTCGAAAAACGCTTAGGTTAAGTTTCAGAGTTGCTTCTAATGTACCAAAGCTGGACTTAGACATAATTTCACTCTCACAACATTTTGGCTGGTTGGAGACAGTCCGAACCACAAGTACCGGGTCCATGGTTATGGGCGTATACTGGGGGCACGGGGACGACTCCCATTAACCCCTGACTATACCGGGGATACGCTTATCACAATGACTTTCTGGTCTGTGCTGAAGCAGGGCATTCTGGCAGCCAATTGGCTTGACCTTTATTAGTGAGCCTGATTACCCCCTCTCGGAACCACAGACTTAGAAATCGCCAGCTCAAATACAGTGCATAAAATATATTTATATATATACCCTTATACACCATTTTAATAAAAAATATCACAAAATTCTTCTAAGTCCCTCGGGAAGAGTGAAAGACGCGCACGTTCATTTTCAGAGCTCCTAGACCTTCTTATAAGAAGTTAGCCAAAAAGTAGCTTCTTAAAACGCTTAGGTTAAGTTTCAGAGTTGCTTCTAATGTACCAAAGCTGGACTTAGACATAATTTCACTCTCACAACATTTTGGCTGGTTGGAGACAGTCCGAACCACAAGTACCGGGTCCATGGTTATGGGCGTATACTGGGGGCACGGGGACGACTCCCATTAACCCCTGACTATACCGGGGATACGCTTATCACAATGCCTTTCTGGTCTGTGCTGAAGCAGGGCATTCTGGCAGCCAATTGGCTTGACCTTTATTAGTGAGCCTGATTACCCCCTCTCGGAACCACAGACTTAGAAATCGCCAGCTCATATACAGTGCATAAAATATATTTATATATATACCCTTATACACCATTTTAATAAAAAATATCAAAAAATTCTTCTAAGTCCCTCGGGAAGAGTGAAAGACGCGCACGTTCATTTTCAGAGCTCCTACTCTTTCTTATAAGAAGTTAGCCAAAAAGTAGCTTCGAAAAACGCTTAGGTTAAGTTTCAGAGTTGCTTCTAATGTACCAAAGCTGGACTTAGACATAATTTCACTCTCACAACATTTTGGCTGGTTGGAGACAGTCCGAACCACAAGTACCGGGTCCATGGTTATGGGCGTATACTGGGGGCACGGGGACGACTCCCATTAACCCCTGACTATACCGGGGATACGCTTATCACAATGACTTTCTGGTCTGTGCTGAAGCAGGGCATTCTGGCAGCCAATTGGCTTGACCTTTATTAGTGAGCCTGATTACCCCCTCTCGGAACCACAGACTTAGAAATCGCCAGCTCAAATACAGTGCATAAAATATATTTATATATATACCCTTATACACCATTTTAATAAAAAATATCACAAAATTCTTCTAAGTCCCTCGGGAAGAGTGAAAGACGCGCACGTTCATTTTCAGAGCTCCTAGACCTTCTTATAAGAAGTTAGCCAAAAAGTAGCTTCTTAAAACGCTTAGGTTAAGTTTCAGAGTTGCTTCTAATGTACCAAAGCTGGACTTAGACATAATTTCACTCTCACAACATTTTGGCTGGTTGGAGACAGTCCGAACCACAAGTACCGGGTCCATGGTTATGGGCGTATACTGGGGGCACGGGGACGACTCCCATTAACCCCTGACTATACCGGGGATACGCTTATCACAATGCCTTTCTGGTCTGTGCTGAAGCAGGGCATTCTGGCAGCCAATTGGCTTGACCTTTATTAGTGAGCCTGATTACCCCCTCTCGGAACCACAGACTTAGAAATCGCCAGCTCATATACAGTGCATAAAATATATTTATATATATACCCTTATACACCATTTTAATAAAAAATATCAAAAAATTCTTCTAAGTCCCTCGGGAAGAGTGAAAGACGCGCACGTTCATTTTCAGAGCTCCTACTCTTTCTTATAAGAAGTTAGCCAAAAAGTAGCTTCGAAAAACGCTTAGGTTAAGTTTCAGAGTTGCTTCTAATGTACCAAAGCTGGACTTAGACATAATTTCACTCTCACAACATTTTGGCTGGTTGGAGACAGTCCGAACCACAAGTACCGGGTCCATGGTTATGGGCGTATACTGGGGGCACGGGGACGACTCCCATTAACCCCTGACTATACCGGGGATACGCTTATCACAATGACTTTCTGGTCTGTGCTGAAGCAGGGCATTCTGGCAGCCAATTGGCTTGACCTTTATTAGTGAGCCTGATTACCCCCTCTCGGAACCACAGACTTAGAAATCGCCAGCTCAAATACAGTGCATAAAATATATTTATATATATACCCTTATACACCATTTTAATAAAAAATATCACAAAATTCTTCTAAGTCCCTCGGGAAGAGTGAAAGACGCGCACGTTCATTTTCAGAGCTCCTAGACCTTCTTATAAGAAGTTAGCCAAAAAGTAGCTTCTTAAAACGCTTAGGTTAAGTTTCAGAGTTGCTTCTAATGTACCAAAGCTGGACTTAGACATAATTTCACTCTCACAACATTTTGGCTGGTTGGAGACAGTCCGAACCACAAGTACCGGGTCCATGGTTATGGGCGTATACTGGGGGCACGGGGACGACTCCCATTAACCCCTGACTATACCGGGGATACGCTTATCACAATGCCTTTCTGGTCTGTGCTGAAGCAGGGCATTCTGGCAGCCAATTGGCTTGACCTTTATTAGTGAGCCTGATTACCCCCTCTCGGAACCACAGACTTAGAAATCGCCAGCTCATATACAGTGCATAAAATATATTTATATATATACCCTTATACACCATTTTAATAAAAAATATCACAAAATTCTTCTAAGTCCCTCGGGAAGATTGAAAGACGCGCACGTTCATTTTCAGAGCTCCTAGACCTTCTTATAAGAAGTTAGCCAAAAAGTAGCTTCTTAAAACGCTTAGGTTAAGTTTCAGAGTTGCTTCTAATGTACCAAAGCTGGACTTAGACATAACTTCACTCTCACAACATTTTGGCTGGTTGGAGACAGTCCGAACCACAAGTACCGGGTCCATGGTTATGGGCGTATACTGGGGGCACGGGGACGACTCCCATTAACCCCTGACTATACCGGGGATACGCTTATCACAATGCCTTTCTGGTCTGTGCTGAAGCAGGGCATTCTGGCAGCCAATTGGCTTGACCTTTATTAGTGAGCCTGATTACCCCCTCTCGGAACCACAGACTTAGAAATCGCCAGCTCAAATACAGTGCATAAAATATATTTATATATATACCCTTATACACCATTTTAATAAAAAATATCACAAAATTCTTCTAAGTCCCTCGGGAAGAGTGAAAGACGCGCACGTTCATTTTCAGAGCTCCTAGACCTTCTTATAAGAAGTTAGCCAAAAAGTAGCTTCGAAAAACGCTTAGGTTAAGTTTCAGAGTTGCTTCTAATGTACCAAAGCTGGACTTAGACATAATTTCACTCTCACAACATTTTGGCTGGTTGGAGACAGTCCGAACCACAAGTACCGGGTCCATGGTTATGGGCGTATACTGGGGGCACGGGGACGACTCCCATTAACCCCTGACTATACCGGGGATACGCTTATCACAATGCCTTTCTGGTCTGTGCTGAAGCAGGGCATTCTGGCAGCCAATTGGCTTGACCTTTATTAGTGAGCCTGATTACCCCCTCTCGGAACCACAGACTTAGAAATCGCCAGCTCATATACAGTGCATAAAATATATTTATATATATACCCTTATACACCATTTTAATAAAAAATATCAAAAAATTCTTCTAAGTCCCTCGGGAAGAGTGAAAGACGCGCACGTTCATTTTCAGAGCTCCTACTCTTTCTTATAAGAAGTTAGCCAAAAAGTAGCTTCGAAAAACGCTTAGGTTAAGTTTCAGAGTTGCTTCTAATGTACCAAAGCTGGACTTAGACATAATTTCACTCTCACAACATTTTGGCTGGTTGGAGACAGTCCGAACCACAAGTACCGGGTCCATGGTTATGGGCGTATACTGGGGGCACGGGGACGACTCCCATTAACCCCTGACTATACCGGGGATACGCTTATCACAATGACTTTCTGGTCTGTGCTGAAGCAGGGCATTCTGGCAGCCAATTGGCTTGACCTTTATTAGTGAGCCTGATTACCCCCTCTCGGAACCACAGACTTAGAAATCGCCAGCTCAAATACAGTGCATAAAATATATTTATATATATACCCTTATACACCATTTTAATAAAAAATATCACAAAATTCTTCTAAGTCCCTCGGGAAGAGTGAAAGACGCGCACGTTCATTTTCAGAGCTCCTAGACCTTCTTATAAGAAGTTAGCCAAAAAGTAGCTTCGAAAAACGCTTAGGTTAAGTTTCAGAGTTGCTTCTAATGTACCAAAGCTGGACTTAGACATAATTTCACTCTCACAACATTTTGGCTGGTTGGAGACAGTCCGAACCACAAGTACCGGGTCCATGGTTATGGGCGTATACTGGGGGCACGGGGACGACTCCCATTAACCCCTGACTATACCGGGGATACGCTTATCACAATGCCTTTCTGGTCTGTGCTGAAGCAGGGCATTCTGGCAGCCAATTGGCTTGACCTTTATTAGTGAGCCTGATTACCCCCTCTCGGAACCACAGACTTAGAAATCGCCAGCTCATATACAGTGCATAAAATATATTTATATATATACCCTTATACACCATTTTAATAAAAAATATCACAAAATTCTTCTAAGTCCCTCGGGAAGATTGAAAGACGCGCACGTTCATTTTCAGAGCTCCTAGACCTTCTTATAAGAAGTTAGCCAAAAAGTAGCTTCTTAAAACGCTTAGGTTAAGTTTCAGAGTTGCTTCTAATGTACCAAAGCTGGACTTAGACATAATTTCACTCTCACAACATTTTGGCTGGTTGGAGAAAGTCCGAACCACAAGTACCGGGTCCATGGTTATGGGCGTATACTGGGGGCACGGGGACGACTCCCATTAACCCCTGACTATACCGGGGATACGCTTATCACAATGCCTTTCTGGTCTGTGCTGAAGCAGGGCATTCTGGCAGCCAATTGGCTTGACCTTTATTAGTGAGCCTGATTACCCCCTCTCGGAACCACAGACTTAGAAATCGCCAGCTCAAATACAGTGCATAAAATATATTTATATATATACCCTTATACACCATTTTAATAAAAAATATCACAAAATTCTTCTAAGTCCCTCGGGAAGAGTGAAAGACGCGCACGTTCATTTTCAGAGCTCCTAGACCTTCTTATAAGAAGTTAGCCAAAAAGTAGCTTCGAAAAACGCTTAGGTTAAGTTTCAGAGTTGCTTCTAATGTACCAAAGCTGGACTTAGACATAATTTCACTCTCACAACATTTTGGCTGGTTGGAGACAGTCCGAACCACAAGTACCGGGTCCATGGTTATGGGCGTATACTGGGGGCACGGGGACGACTCCCATTAACCCCTGACTATACCGGGGATACGCTTATCACAATGCCTTTCTGGTCTGTGCTGAAGCAGGGCATTCTGGCAGCCAATTGGATTGACCTTTATTAGTGAGCCTGATTACCCCCTCTCGGAACCACAGACTTAGAAATCGCCAGCTCATATACAGTGCATAAAATATATTTATATATATACCCTTATACACCATTTTAATAAAAAATATCACAAAATTCTTCTAAGTCCCTCGGGAAGATTGAAAGACGCGCACGTTCATTTTCAGAGCTCCTAGACCTTCTTATAAGAAGTTAGCCAAAAAGTAGCTTCTTAAAACGCTTAGGTTAAGTTTCAGAGTTGCTTCTAATGTACCAAAGCTGGACTTAGACATAATTTCACTCTCACAACATTTTGGCTGGTTGGAGACAGTCCGAACCACAAGTACCGGGTCCATGGTTATGGGCGTATACTGGGGGCACGGGGACGACTCCCATTAACCCCTGACTATACCGGGGATACGCTTATCACAATGCCTTTCTGGTCTGTGCTGAAGCAGGGCATTCTGGCAGCCAATTGGCTTGACCTTTATTAGTGAGCCTGATTACCCCCTCTCGGAACCACAGACTTAGAAATCGCCAGCTCATATACAGTGCATAAAATATTTATATATATACCCTTATACACCATTTTAATAAAAAATATCACAAAATTCTTCTAAGTCCCTCGGGAAGAGTGAAAGACGCGCACGTTCATTTTCAGAGCTCCTAGACCTTCTTATAAGAAGTTAGCCAAAAAGTAGCTTCGAAAAACGCTTAGGTTAAGTTTCAGAGTTGCTTCTAATGTACCAAAGCTGGACTTAGACATAATTTCACTCTCACAACATTTTGGCTGGTTGGAGACAGTCCGAACCACAAGTACCGGGTCCATGGTTATGGGCGTATACTGGGGGCACGGGGACGACTCCCATTAACCCCTGACTATACCGGGGATACGCTTATCACAATGCCTTTCTGGTCTGTGCTGAAGCAGGGCATTCTGGCAGCCAATTGGCTTGACCTTTATTAGTGAGCCTGATTACCCCCTCTCGGAACCACAGACTTAGAAATCGCCAGCTCATATACAGTGCATAAAATATATTTATATATATACCCTTATACACCATTTTAATAAAAAATATCAAAAAATTCTTCTAAGTCCCTCGGGAAGAGTGAAAGACGCGCACGTTCATTTTCAGAGCTCCTACTCTTTCTTATAAGAAGTTAGCCAAAAAGTAGCTTCGAAAAACGCTTAGGTTAAGTTTCAGAGTTGCTTCTAATGTACCAAAGCTGGACTTAGACATAATTTCACTCTCACAACATTTTGGCTGGTTGGAGACAGTCCGAACCACAAGTACCGGGTCCATGGTTATGGGCGTATACTGGGGGCACGGGGACGACTCCCATTAACCCCTGACTATACCGGGGATAAGCTTATCACAATGACTTTCTGGTCTGTGCTGAAGCAGGGCATTCTGGCAGCCAATTGGCTTGACCTTTATTAGTGAGCCTGATTACCCCCTCTCGGAACCACAGACTTAGAAATCGCCAGCTCAAATACAGTGCATAAAATATATTTATATATATACCCTTATACACCATTTTAATAAAAAATATCACAAAATTCTTCTAAGTCCCTCGGGAAGAGTGAAAGACGCGCACGTTCATTTTCAGAGCTCCTAGACCTTCTTATAAGAAGTTAGCCAAAAAGTAGCTTCTTAAAACGCTTAGGTTAAGTTTCAGAGTTGCTTCTAATGTACCAAAGCTGGACTTAGACATAATTTCACTCTCACAACATTTTGGCTGGTTGGAGACAGTCCGAACCACAAGTACCGGGTCCATGGTTATGGACGTATACTGGGGGCACGGGGACGACTCCCATTAACCCCTGACTATACCGGGGATACGCTTATCACAATGCCTTTCTGGTCTGTGCTGAAGCAGGGCATTCTGGCAGCCAATTGGCTTGACCTTTATTAGTGAGCCTGATTACCCCCTCTCGGAACCACAGACTTAGAAATCGCCAGCTCATATACAGTGCATAAAATATATTTATATATATACCCTTATACACCATTTTAATAAAAAATATCACAAAATTCTTCTAAGTCCCTCGGGAAGATTGAAAGACGCGCACGTTCATTTTCAGAGCTCCTAGACCTTCTTATAAGAAGTTAGCCAAAAAGTAGCTTCGAAAAACGCTTAGGTTAAGTTTCAGAGTTGCTTCTAATGTACCAAAGCTGGACTTAGACATAATTTCACTCTCACAACATTTTGGCTGGTTGGAGACAGTCCGAACCACAAGTACCGGGTCCATGGTTATGGGCGTATACTGGGGGCACGGGGACGACTCCCATTAACCCCTGACTATACCGGGGATACGCTTATCACAATGCCTTTCTGGTCTGTGCTGAAGCAGGGCATTCTGGCAGCCAATTGGCTTGACCTTTATTAGTGAGCCTGATTACCCCCTCTCGGAACCACAGACTTAGAAATCGCCAGCTCATATACAGTGCATAAAATATTTATATATATACCCTTATACACCATTTTAATAAAAAATATCACAAAATTCTTCTAAGTCCCTCGGGAAGAGTGAAAGACGCGCACGTTCATTTTCAGAGCTCCTAGACCTTCTTATAAGAAGTTAGCCAAAAAGTAGCTTCGAAAAACGCTTAGGTTAAGTTTCAGAGTTGCTTCTAATGTACCAAAGCTGGACTTAGACATAATTTCACTCTCACAACATTTTGGCTGGTTGGAGACAGTCCGAACCACAAGTACCGGGTCCATGGTTATGGGCGTATACTGGGGGCACGGGGACGACTCCCATTAACCCCTGACTATACCGGGGATACGCTTATCACAATGCCTTTCTGGTCTGTGCTGAAGCAGGGCATTCTGGCAGCCAATTGGCTTGACCTTTATTAGTGAGCCTGATTACCCCCTCTCGGAACCACAGACTTAGAAATCGCCAGCTCATATACAGTGCATAAAATATATTTATATATATACCCTTATACACCATTTTAATAAAAAATATCAAAAAATTCTTCTAAGTCCCTCGGGAAGAGTGAAAGACGCGCACGTTCATTTTCAGAGCTCCTACTCTTTCTTATAAGAAGTTAGCCAAAAAGTAGCTTCGAAAAACGCTTAGGTTAAGTTTCAGAGTTGCTTCTAATGTACCAAAGCTGGACTTAGACATAATTTCACTCTCACAACATTTTGGCTGGTTGGAGACAGTCCGAACCACAAGTACCGGGTCCATGGTTATGGGCGTATACTGGGGGCACGGGGACGACTCCCATTAACCCCTGACTATACCGGGGATACGCTTATCACAATGACTTTCTGGTCTGTGCTGAAGCAGGGCATTCTGGCAGCCAATTGGCTTGACCTTTATTAGTGAGCCTGATTACCCCCTCTCGGAACCACAGACTTAGAAATCGCCAGCTCAAATACAGTGCATAAAATATATTTATATATATACCCTTATACACCATTTTAATAAAAAATATCACAAAATTCTTCTAAGTCCCTCGGGAAGAGTGAAAGACGCGCACGTTCATTTTCAGAGCTCCTAGACCTTCTTATAAGAAGTTAGCCAAAAAGTAGCTTCTTAAAACGCTTAGGTTAAGTTTCAGAGTTGCTTCTAATGTACCAAAGCTGGACTTAGACATAATTTCACTCTCACAACATTTTGGCTGGTTGGAGACAGTCCGAACCACAAGTACCGGGTCCATGGTTATGGGCGTATACTGGGGGCACGGGGACGACTCCCATTAACCCCTGACTATACCGGGGATACGCTTATCACAATGCCTTTCTGGTCTGTGCTGAAGCAGGGCATTCTGGCAGCCAATTGGCTTGACCTTTATTAGTGAGCCTGATTACCCCCTCTCGGAACCACAGACTTAGAAATCGCCAGCTCATATACAGTGCATAAAATATATTTATATATATACCCTTATACACCATTTTAATAAAAAATATCACAAAATTCTTCTAAGTCCCTCGGGAAGATTGAAAGACGCGCACGTTCATTTTCAGAGCTCCTAGACCTTCTTATAAGAAGTTAGCCAAAAAGTAGCTTCTTAAAACGCTTAGGTTAAGTTTCAGAGTTGCTTCTAATGTACCAAAGCTGGACTTAGACATAATTTCACTCTCACAACATTTTGGCTGGTTGGAGACAGTCCGAACCACAAGTACCGGGTCCATGGTTATGGGCGTATACTGGGGGCACGGGGACGACTCCCATTAACCCCTGACTATACCGGGGATACGCTTATCACAATGCCTTTCTGGTCTGTGCTGAAGCAGGGCATTCTGGCAGCCAATTGGCTTGACCTTTATTAGTGAGCCTGATTACCCCCTCTCGGAACCACAGACTTAGAAATCGCCAGCTCAAATACAGTGCATAAAATATATTTATATATATACCCTTATACACCATTTTAATAAAAAATATCACAAAATTCTTCTAAGTCCCTCGGGAAGAGTGAAAGACGCGCACGTTCATTTTCAGAGCTCCTAGACCTTCTTATAAGAAGTTAGCCAAAAAGTAGCTTCGAAAAACGCTTAGGTTAAGTTTCAGAGTTGCTTCTAATGTACCAAAGCTGGACTTAGACATAATTTCACTCTCACAACATTTTGGCTGGTTGGAGACAGTCCGAACCACAAGTACCGGGTCCATGGTTATGGGCGTATACTGGGGGCACGGGGACGACTCCCATTAACCCCTGACTATACCGGGGATACGCTTATCACAATGCCTTTCTGGTCTGTGCTGAAGCAGGGCATTCTGGCAGCCAATTGGATTGACCTTTATTAGTGAGCCTGATTACCCCCTCTCGGAACCACAGACTTAGAAATCGCCAGCTCATATACAGTGCATAAAATATATTTATATATATACCCTTATACACCATTTTAATAAAAAATATCACAAAATTCTTCTAAGTCCCTCG
This sequence comes from Ascaphus truei, assembly GCF_040206685.1. Classification (NCBI taxonomy): domain Eukaryota; kingdom Metazoa; phylum Chordata; class Amphibia; order Anura; family Ascaphidae; genus Ascaphus; species Ascaphus truei. The sequence goes on from NC_134488.1 coordinate 372,240, forward strand.
GGAAGATTGAAAGACGCGCACGTTCATTTTCAGAGCTCCTAGACCTTCTTATAAGAAGTTAGCCAAAAAGTAGCTTCGAAAAACGCTTAGGTTAAGTTTCAGAGTTGCTTCTAATGTACCAAAGCTGGACTTAGACATAATTTCACTCTCACAACATTTTGGCTGGTTGGAGACAGTCCGAACCACAAGTACCGGGTCCATGGTTATGGGCGTATACTGGGGGCACGGGGACGACTCCCATTAACCCCTGACTATACCGGGGATACGCTTATCACAATGCCTTTCTGGTCTGTGCTGAAGCAGGGCATTCTGGCAGCCAATTGGCTTGACCTTTATTAGTGAGCCTGATTACCCCCTCTCGGAACCACAGACTTAGAAATCGCCAGCTCATATACAGTGCATAAAATATATTTATATATATACCCTTATACACCATTTTAATAAAAAATATCAAAAAATTCTTCTAAGTCCCTCGGGAAGATTGAAAGACGCGCACGTTCATTTTCAGAGCTCCTAGACCTTCTTATAAGAAGTTAGCCAAAAAGTAGCTTCTTAAAACGCTTAGGTTAAGTTTCAGAGTTGCTTCTAATGTACCAAAGCTGGACTTAGACATAATTTCACTCTCACAACATTTTGGCTGGTTGGAGACAGTCCGAACCACAAGTACCGGGTCCATGGTTATGGGCGTATACTGGGGGCACGGGGACGACTCCCATTAACCCCTGACTATACCGGGGATACGCTTATCACAATGCCTTTCTGGTCTGTGCTGAAGCAGGGCATTCTGGCAGCCAATTGGCTTGACCTTTATTAGTGAGCCTGATTACCCCCTCTCGGAACCACAGACTTAGAAATCGCCAGCTCATATACTGTACAGTGCATAAAATATATTTATATATATACCCTTATACACCATTTTAATAAAAAATATCACAAAATTCTTCTAAGTCCCTCGGGAAGAGTGAAAGACGCGCACGTTCATTTTCAGAGCTCTTAGACCTTCTTATAAGAAGTTAGCCAAAAATTAGCTTCGAAAAACGCTTAGGTTAAGTTTCAGAGTTGCTTCTAATGTACCAAAGCTGGACTTAGACATAATTTCACTCTCACAACATTTTGGCTGGTTGGAGACAGTCCGAACCACAAGTACCGGGTCCATGGTTATGGGCGTATACTGGGGGCACGGGGACGACTCCCATTAACCCCTGACTATACCGGGGATACGCTTATCACAATGCCTTTCTGGTCTGTGCTGAAGCAGGGCATTCTGGCAGCCAATTGGCTTGACCTTTATTAGTGAGCCTGATTACCCCCTCTCGGAACCACAGACTTAGAAATCGCCAGCTCATATACAGTGCATAAAATATATTTATATATATACCCTTATACACCATTTTAATAAAAAATATCACAAAATTCTTCTAAGTCCCTCGGGAAGAGTGAAAGACGCGCACGTTCATTTTCAGAGCTCCTAGACCTTCTTATAAGAAGTTAGCCAAAAAGTAGCTTCTTAAAACGCTTAGGTTAAGTTTCAGAGTTGCTTCTAATGTACCAAAGCTGGACTTAGACATAATTTCACTCTCACAACATTTTGGCTGGTTGGAGACAGTCCGAACCACAAGTACCGGGTCCATGGTTATGGGCGTATACTGGGGGCACGGGGACGACTCCCATTAACCCCTGACTATACCGGGGATACGCTTATCACAATGCCTTTCTGGTCTGTGCTGAAGCAGGGCATTCTGGCAGCCAATTGGATTGACCTTTATTAGTGAGCCTGATTACCCCCTCTCGGAACCACAGACTTAGAAATCGCCAGCTCATATACAGTGCATAAAATATATTTATATATATACCCTTATACACCATTTTAATAAAAAATATCACAAAATTCTTCTAAGTCCCTCGGGAAGATTGAAAGACGCGCACGTTCATTTTCAGAGCTCCTAGACCTTCTTATAAGAAGTTAGCCAAAAAGTAGCTTCGAAAAACGCTTAGGTTAAGTTTCAGAGTTGCTTCTAATGTACCAAAGCTGGACTTAGACATAATTTCACTCTCACAACATTTTGGCTGGTTGGAGACAGTCCGAACCACAAGTACCGGGTCCATGGTTATGGGCGTATACTGGGGGCACGGGGACGACTCCCATTAACCCCTGACTATACCGGGGATACGCTTATCACAATGCCTTTCTGGTCTGTGCTGAAGCAGGGCATTCTGGCAGCCAATTGGCTTGACCTTTATTAGTGAGCCTGATTACCCCCTCTCGGAACCACAGACTTAGAAATCGCCAGCTCATATACAGTGCATAAAATATATTTATATATATACCCTTATACACCATTTTAATAAAAAATATCAAAAAATTCTTCTAAGTCCCTCGGGAAGATTGAAAGACGCGCACGTTCATTTTCAGAGCTCCTAGACCTTCTTATAAGAAGTTAGCCAAAAAGTAGCTTCTTAAAACGCTTAGGTTAAGTTTCAGAGTTGCTTCTAATGTACCAAAGCTGGACTTAGACATAATTTCACTCTCACAACATTTTGGCTGGTTGGAGACAGTCCGAACCACAAGTACCGGGTCCATGGTTATGGGCGTATACTGGGGGCACGGGGACGACTCCCATTAACCCCTGACTATACCGGGGATACGCTTATCACAATGCCTTTCTGGTCTGTGCTGAAGCAGGGCATTCTGGCAGCCAATTGGCTTGACCTTTATTAGTGAGCCTGATTACCCCCTCTCGGAACCACAGACTTAGAAATCGCCAGCTCATATACTGTACAGTGCATAAAATATATTTATATATATACCCTTATACACCATTTTAATAAAAAATATCACAAAATTCTTCTAAGTCCCTCGGGAAGAGTGAAAGACGCGCACGTTCATTTTCAGAGCTCTTAGACCTTCTTATAAGAAGTTAGCCAAAAATTAGCTTCGAAAAACGCTTAGGTTAAGTTTCAGAGTTGCTTCTAATGTACCAAAGCTGGACTTAGACATAATTTCACTCTCACAACATTTTGGCTGGTTGGAGACAGTCCGAACCACAAGTACCGGGTCCATGGTTATGGGCGTATACTGGGGGCACGGGGACGACTCCCATTAACCCCTGACTATACCGGGGATACGCTTATCACAATGCCTTTCTGGTCTGTGCTGAAGCAGGGCATTCTGGCAGCCAATTGGCTTGACCTTTATTAGTGAGCCTGATTACCCCCTCTCGGAACCACAGACTTAGAAATCGCCAGCTCATATACAGTGCATAAAATATATTTATATATATACCCTTATACACCATTTTAATAAAAAATATCACAAAATTCTTCTAAGTCCCTCGGGAAGATTGAAAGACGCGCACGTTTATTTTCAGAGCTCCTAGACCTTCTTATAAGAAGTTAGCCAAAAAGTAGCTTCTTAAAACGCTTAGGTTAAGTTTCAGAGTTGCTTCTAATGTACCAAAGCTGGACTTAGACATAATTTCACTCTCACAACATTTTGGCTGGTTGGAGACAGTCCGAACCACAAGTACCGGGTCCATGGTTATGGGCGTATACTGGGGGCACGGGGACGACTCCCATTAACCCCTGACTATACCGGGGATACGCTTATCACAATGCCTTTCTGGTCTGTGCTGAAGCAGGGCATTCTGGCAGCCAATTGGCTTGACCTTTATTAGTGAGCCTGATTACCCCCTCTCGGAACCACAGACTTAGAAATCGCCAGCTCAAATACAGTGCATAAAATATATTTATATATATACCCTTATACACCATTTTAATAAAAAATATCACAAAATTCTTCTAAGTCCCTCGGGAAGAGTGAAAGACGCGCACGTTCATTTTCAGAGCTCCTAGACCTTCTTATAAGAAGTTAGCCAAAAAGTAGCTTCGAAAAACGCTTAGGTTAAGTTTCAGAGTTGCTTCTAATGTACCAAAGCTGGACTTAGACATAATTTCACTCTCACAACATTTTGGCTGGTTGGAGACAGTCCGAACCACAAGTACCGGGTCCATGGTTATGGGCGTATACTGGGGGCACGGGGACGACTCCCATTAACCCCTGACTATACCGGGGATACGCTTATCACAATGCCTTTCTGGTCTGTGCTGAAGCAGGGCATTCTGGCAGCCAATTGGCTTGACCTTTATTAGTGAGCCTGATTACCCCCTCTCGGAACCACAGACTTAGAAATCGCCAGCTCATATACAGTGCATAAAATATATTTATATATATACCCTTATACACCATTTTAATAAAAAATATCACAAAATTCTTCTAAGTCCCTCGGGAAGATTGAAAGACGCGCACGTTCATTTTCAGAGCTCCTAGACCTTCTTATAAGAAGTTAGCCAAAAAGTAGCTTCTTAAAACGCTTAGGTTAAGTTTCAGAGTTGCTTCTAATGTACCAAAGCTGGATTTAGACATAATTTCACTCTCACAACATTTTGGCTGGTTGGAGACAGTCCGAACCACAAGTACCGGGTCCATGGTTATGGGCGTATACTGGGGGCACGGGGACGACTCCCATTAACCCCTGACTATACCGGGGATACGCTTATCACAATGCCTTTCTGGTCTGTGCTGAAGCAGGGCATTCTGGCAGCCAATTGGCTTGACCTTTATTAGTGAGCCTGATTACCCCCTCTCGGAACCACAGACTTAGAAATCGCCAGCTCAAATACAGTGCATAAAATATATTTATATATATACCCTTATACACCATTTTAATAAAAAATATCACAAAATTCTTCTAAGTCCCTCGGGAAGAGTGAAAGACGCGCACGTTCATTTTCAGAGCTCCTAGACCTTCTTATAAGAAGTTAGCCAAAAAGTAGCTTCGAAAAACGCTTAGGTTAAGTTTCAGAGTTGCTTCTAATGTACCAAAGCTGGACTTAGACATAATTTCACTCTCACAACATTTTGGCTGGTTGGAGACAGTCCGAACCACAAGTACCGGGTCCATGGTTATGGGCGTATACTGGGGGCACGGGGACGACTCCCATTAACCCCTGACTATACCGGGGATACGCTTATCACAATGCCTTTCTGGTCTGTGCTGAAGCAGGGCATTCTGGCAGCCAATTGGCTTGACCTTTATTAGTGAGCCTGATTACCCCCTCTCGGAACCACAGACTTAGAAATCGCCAGCTCATATACAGTGCATAAAATATATTTATATATATACCCTTATACACCATTTTAATAAAAAATATCACAAAATTCTTCTAAGTCCCTCGGGAAGATTGAAAGACGCGCACGTTTATTTTCAGAGCTCCTAGACCTTCTTATAAGAAGTTAGCCAAAAAGTAGCTTCTTAAAACGCTTAGGTTAAGTTTCAGAGTTGCTTCTAATGTACCAAAGCTGGACTTAGACATAATTTCACTCACAACATTTTGGCTGGTTGGAGACAGTCCGAACCACAAGTACCGGGTCCATGGTTATGGGCGTATACTGGGGGCACGGGGACGACTCCCATTAACCCCTGACTATACCGGGGATACGCTTATCACAATGCCTTTCTGGTCTGTGCTGAAGCAGGGCATTCTGGCAGCCAATTGGCTTGACCTTTATTAGTGAGCCTGATTACCCCCTCTCGGAACCACAGACTTAGAAATCGCCAGCTCATATACAGTGCATAAAATATATTTATATATATACCCTTATACACCATTTTAATAAAAAATATCACAAAATTCTTCTAAGTCCCTCGGGAAGAGTGAAAGACGCGCACGTTCATTTTCAGTGCTCCTAGACCTTCTTATAAGAAGTTAGCCAAAAAGTAGCTTCGAAAAACGCTTAGGTTAAGTTTCAGAGTTGCTTCTAATGTACCAAAGCTGGACTTAGACATAATTTCACTCTCACAACATTTTGGCTGGTTGGAGACAGTCCGAACCACAAGTACCGGGTCCATGGTTATGGGCGTATACTGGGGGCACGGGGACGACTCCCATTAACCCCTGACTATACCGGGGATACGCTTATCACAATGCCTTTCTGGTCTGTGCTGAAGCAGGGCATTCTGGCAGCCAATTGGCTTGACCTTTATTAGTGAGCCTGATTACCCCCTCTCGGAACCATAGACTTAGAAATCGCCAGCTCATATACAGTGCATAAAATATATTTATATATATACCCTTATACACCATTTTAATAAAAAATATCAAAAAATTCTTCTAAGTCCCTCGGGAAGAGAGAAAGACGCGCACGTTCATTTTCAGAGCTCCTAGACTTTCTTATAAGAAGTTAGCCAAAAAGTATCTTCGAAAAACGCTTAGGTTAAGTTTCAGAGTTGCTTCTAATGTACCAAAGCTGGACTTAGACATAATTTCCCTCTCACAACATTTTGGCTGGTTGGAGACAGTCCGAACCACAAGTACCGGGTCCATGGTTATGGGCGTATACTGGGGGCACGGGGACGACTCCCATTAACCCCTGACTATACCGGGGATACGCTTATCACAATGCCTTTCTGGTCTGTGCTGAAGCAGGGCATTCTGGCAGCCAATTGGCTTGACCTTTATTAGTGAGCCTGATTACCCCCTCTCGGAACCACAGACTTAGAAATCGCCAGCTCATATACAGTGCATAAAATATATTTATATATATACCCTTATACACCATTTTAATAAAAAATATCACAAAATTCTTCTAAGTCCCTCGGGAAGAGTGAAAGACGCGCACGTTCATTTTCAGAGCTCCTAGACCTTCTTATAAGAAGTTAGCCAAAAAGTAGCTTCGAAAAACGCTTAGGTTAAGTTTCAGAGTTGCTTCTAATGTACCAAAGCTGGACTTAGACATAATTTCACTCTCACAACATTTTGGCTGGTTGGAGACAGTCCGAACCACAAGTACCGGGTCCATGGTTATGGGCGTATACTGGGGGCACGGGGACGACTCCCATTAACCCCTGACTATACCGGGGATACGCTTATCACAATGCCTTTCTGGTCTGTGCTGAAGCAGGGCATTCTGGCAGCCAATTGGCTTGACCTTTATTAGTGAGCCTGATTACCCCCTCTCGGAACCACAGACTTAGAAATCGCCAGCTCATATACAGTGCATAAAATATATTTATATATATACCCTTATACACCATTTTAATAAAAAATATCACAAAATTCTTCTAAGTCCCTCGGGAAGAGTGAAAGACGCGCACGTTCATTTTCAGAGCTCCTAGACCTTCTTACAGTATAAGAAGTTAGCCAAAAAGTAGCTTCGAAAAACGCTTAGGTTAAGTTTCAGAGTTGCTTCTAATGTACCAAAGCTGGACTTAGACATAATTTCACTCTCACAACATTTTGGCTGGTTGGAGACAGTCCGAACCACAAGTACCGGGTCCATGGTTATGGGCGTATACTGGGGGCACGGGGACGACTCCCATTAACCCCTGACTATACCGGGGATACGCTTATCAAAATGCCTTTCTGGTCTGTGCTGAAGCAGGGCATTCTGGCAGCCAATTGGCTTGACCTTTATTAGTGAGCCTGATTACCCCCTCTCGGAACCACAGACTTAGAAATCGCCAGCTCATATACAGTGCATAAAATATATTTATATATATACCCTTATACACCATTTTAATAAAAAATATCACAAAATTCTTCTAAGTCCCTCGGGAAGAGTAAAAGACGCGCACGTTCATTTTCAGAGCTCCTAGACCTTCCTATAAGAAGTTAGCCAAAAAGTAGCTTCTTAAAACGCTTAGGTTAAGTTTCAGAGTTGCTTCTAATGTACCAAAGCTGGACTTAGACATAATTTCACTCTCACAACATTATGTCTGGTTGGAGACAGTCCGAACCACAAGTACCGGGTCCATGGTTATGGGCGTATACTGGGGGCACGGGGACGACTCCCATTAACCCCTGACTATACCGGGGATACGCTTATCACATTGCCTTTCTGGTCTGTGCTGAAGCAGGGCATTCTGGCAGCCAATTGGCTTGACATTTATTAGTGAGCCTGGTTACCCCCTCTCGGAACCACAGACTTAGAAATCGCCAGCTCATATACAGTGCATAAAATAGATTTATATATATACTCTTATACACCATTTTATTAAAAAATATCACAAAATTCTTCTAAGTCCCTCGGGAAGAGTGAAAGACGCGCACGTTCATTTTCAGAGCTCCTAGACCTTCTTATAAGAAGTTAGCCAAAAAGTAGCTTCGAAAAACGCTTAGGTTAAGTTTCAGAGTTGCTTCTAATGTACCAAAGCTGGACTTAGACATAATTTCACTCTCACAACATTTTGGCTGGTTGGAGACAGTCCGAACCACAAGTACCGGGTCCATGGTTATGGGCGTATACTGGGGGCACTGGGACGACTCCCATTAACCCCTGACTATACCGGGGATACGCTTATCACAATGCCTTTCTGGTCTGTGCTGAAGCAGGGCATTCTGGCAGCCAATTGGCTTGACCTTTATTAGTGAGCCTGATTACCCCCTCTCGGAACCACAGACTTAGAAATCGCCAGCTCATATACAGTGCATAAAATATATTTATATATATACCCTTATACACCATTTTAATAAAAAATATCACAAAATTCTTCTAAGTCCCTCGGGAAGAGTAAAAGACGCGCACGTTCATTTTCAGAGCTCCTAGACCTTCCTATAAGAAGTTAGCCAAAAAGTAGCTTCTTAAAACGCTTAGGTTAAGTTTCAGAGTTGCTTCTAATGTACCAAAGCTGGACTTAGACATAATTTCACTCTCACAACATTATGGCTGGTTGGAGACAGTCCGAACCACAAGTACCGGGTCCATGGTTATGGGCTTATACTGGGGGGACGGGGACGACTCCCATTAACCCCTGACTATACCGGGGATACGCTTATCACAATGCCTTTCTGGTCTGTGCTGAAGCATGGCATTCTGGCAGCCAAGTGGCTTGACCTTTATTAGTGAGCCTGGTTACCCCCTCTCGGAACCACAGACTTAGAAATCGCCAGCTCATATACAGTGCATAAAATATATTTATATATATACCCTTATACACCATTTTAATAAAAAATATCACAAAATTCTTCTAAGTCCCTCGGGAAGAGTAAAAGACGCGCACGTTCATTTTCAGAGCTCCTAGACCTTCCTATAAGAAGTTAGCCAAAAAGTAGCTTCGAAAAACGCTTAGGTTAAGTTTCAGAGTTGCTTCTAATGTACCAAAGCTGGACTTAGACATAATTTCACTCTCACAACATTATGTCTGGTTGGAGACAGTCCGAACCACAAGTACCGGGTCCATGGTTATGGGCGTATACTGGGGGCACGGGGACGACTCCCATTAACCCCTGACTATACCGGGGATACGCTTATCACATTGCCTTTCTGGTCTGTGCTGAAGCAGGGCATTCTGGCAGCCAATTGGCTTGACCTTTATTAGTGAGCCTGGTTACCCCCTCTCGGAACCACAGACTTAGAAATCGCCAGCTCATATACAGTGCATAAAATATATTTATATATATATACCCTTATACACCATTTAAAAAAAAAATATCACAAAATTCTTCTAAGTCCCTCGGGAAGAGTGAAAGACGCGCACGTTCATTTTCAGAGCTCCTAGACCTTCTTATAAGAAGTTAGCCAAAAAGTAGCTTCGAAAAACGCTTAGGTTAAGTTTCAGAGTTGCTTCTAATGTACCAAAGCTGGACTTAGACATAATTTCACTCTCACAACATTATGTCTGGTTGGAGACAGTCCGAACCACAAGTACCGGGTCCATGGTTATGGGCGTATACTGGGGGCACGGGGACGACTCCCATTAACCCCTGACTATACCGGGGATACGTTTATCACATTGCCTTTCTGGTCTGTGCTGAAGCAGGGCATTCTGGCAGCCAATTGGCTTGACCTTTATTAGTGAGCCTGGTTACCCCCTCTCGGAACCACAGACTTAGAAATCGCCAGCTCATATACAGTGCATAAAATATATTTATATATATACCCTTATACACCATTTTAATAAAAAATATCACAAAATTCTTCTAAGTCCCTCGGGAAGAGTAAAAGACGCGCACGTTCATTTTCAGAGCTCCTAGACCTTCCTATAAGAAGTTAGCCAAAAAGTAGCTTCGAAAAACGCTTAGGTTAAGTTTCAGAGTTGCTTCTAATGTACCAAAGCTGGACTTAGACATAATTTCACTCTCACAACATTATGTCTGGTTGGAGACAGTCCGAACCACAAGTACCGGGTCCATGGTTATGGGCGTATACTGGGGGCACGGGGACGACTCCCATTAACCCCTGACTATACCGGGGATACGCTTATCACATTGCCTTTCTGGTCTGTGCTGAAGCAGGGCATTCTGGCAGCCAATTGGCTTGACCTTTATTAGTGAGCCTGGTTACCCCCTCTCGGAACCACAGACTTAGAAATCGCCAGCTCATATACAGTGCATAAAATATATTTATATATATACCCTTATACACCATTTTAATAAAAAATATCACAAAATTCTTCTAAGTCCCTCGGGAAGAGTAAAAGACGCGCACGTTCATTTTCAGAGCTCCTAGACCTTCCTATAAGAAGTTAGCCAAAAAGTAGCTTCGAAAAACGCTTAGGTTAAGTTTCAGAGTTGCTTCTAATGTACCAAAGCTGGACTTAGACATAATTTCACTCTCACAACATTATGTCTGGTTGGAGACAGTCCGAACCACAAGTACCGGGTCCATGGTTATGGGCGTATACTGGGGGCACGGGGACGACTCCCATTAACCCCTGACTATACCGGGGATACGTTTATCACATTGCCTTTCTGGTCTGTGCTGAAGCAGGGCATTCTGGCAGCCAATTGGCTTGACCTTTATTAGTGAGCCTGGTTACCCCCTCTCGGAACCACAGACTTAGAAATCGCCAGCTCATATACAGTGCATAAAATATATTTATATATATACCCTTATACACCATTTTAATAAAAAATATCACAAAATTCTTCTAAGTCCCTCGGGAAGAGTAAAAGACGCGCACGTTCATTTTCAGAGCTCCTAGACCTTCCTATAAGAAGTTAGCCAAAAAGTAGCTTCGAAAAACGCTTAGGTTAAGTTTCAGAGTTGCTTCTAATGTACCAAAGCTGGACTTAGACATAATTTCACTCTCACAACATTTTGGCTGGTTGGAGACAGTCCGAACCACAAGTACCGGGTCCATGGTTATGGGCGTATACTGGGGGCACGGGGACGACTCCCATTAACCCCTGACTATACCGGGGATACGCTTATCACAATGCCTTTCTGGTCTGTGCTGAAGCAGGGCATTCTGGCAGCCAATTGGCTTGACCTTTATTAGTGAGCCTGATTACCCCCTCTCGGAACCACAGACTTAGAAATCGCCAGCTCATATACAGTGCATAAAATATATTTATATATATACCCTTATACACCATTTTAATAAAAAATATCAAAAAATTCTTCTAAGTCCCTCGGGAAGATTGAAAGACGCGCACGTTCATTTTCAGAGCTCCTAGACCTTCTTATAAGAAGTTAGCCAAAAAGTAGCTTCTTAAAACGCTTAGGTTAAGTTTCAGAGTTGCTTCTAATGTACCAAAGCTGGACTTAGACATAATTTCACTCTCACAACATTTTGGCTGGTTGGAGACAGTCCGAACCACAAGTACCGGGTCCATGGTTATGGGCGTATACTGGGGGCACGGGGACGACTCCCATTAACCCCTGACTATACCGGGGATACGCTTATCACAATGCCTTTCTGGTCTGTGCTGAAGCAGGGCATTCTGGCAGCCAATTGGCTTGACCTTTATTAGTGAGCCTGATTACCCCCTCTCGGAACCACAGACTTAGAAATCGCCAGCTCATATACTGTACAGTGCATAAAATATATTTATATATATACCCTTATACACCATTTTAATAAAAAATATCACAAAATTCTTCTAAGTCCCTCGGGAAGAGTGAAAGACGCGCACGTTCATTTTCAGAGCTCTTAGACCTTCTTATAAGAAGTTAGCCAAAAATTAGCTTCGAAAAACGCTTAGGTTAAGTTTCAGAGTTGCTTCTAATGTACCAAAGCTGGACTTAGACATAATTTCACTCTCACAACATTTTGGCTGGTTGGAGACAGTCCGAACCACAAGTACCGGGTCCATGGTTATGGGCGTATACTGGGGGCACGGGGACGACTCCCATTAACCCCTGACTATACCGGGGATACGCTTATCACAATGCCTTTCTGGTCTGTGCTGAAGCAGGGCATTCTGGCAGCCAATTGGCTTGACCTTTATTAGTGAGCCTGATTACCCCCTCTCGGAACCACAGACTTAGAAATCGCCAGCTCATATACAGTGCATAAAATATATTTATATATATACCCTTATACACCATTTTAATAAAAAATATCACAAAATTCTTCTAAGTCCCTCGGGAAGATTGAAAGACGCGCACGTTTATTTTCAGAGCTCCTAGACCTTCTTATAAGAAGTTAGCCAAAAAGTAGCTTCTTAAAACGCTTAGGTTAAGTTTCAGAGTTGCTTCTAATGTACCAAAGCTGGACTTAGACATAATTTCACTCTCACAACATTTTGGCTGGTTGGAGACAGTCCGAACCACAAGTACCGGGTCCATGGTTATGGGCGTATACTGGGGGCACGGGGACGACTCCCATTAACCCCTGACTATACCGGGGATACGCTTATCACAATGCCTTTCTGGTCTGTGCTGAAGCAGGGCATTCTGGCAGCCAATTGGCTTGACCTTTATTAGTGAGCCTGATTACCCCCTCTCGGAACCACAGACTTAGAAATCGCCAGCTCAAATACAGTGCATAAAATATATTTATATATATACCCTTATACACCATTTTAATAAAAAATATCACAAAATTCTTCTAAGTCCCTCGGGAAGAGTGAAAGACGCGCACGTTCATTTTCAGAGCTCCTAGACCTTCTTATAAGAAGTTAGCCAAAAAGTAGCTTCGAAAAACGCTTAGGTTAAGTTTCAGAGTTGCTTCTAATGTACCAAAGCTGGACTTAGACATAATTTCACTCTCACAACATTTTGGCTGGTTGGAGACAGTCCGAACCACAAGTACCGGGTCCATGGTTATGGGCGTATACTGGGGGCACGGGGACGACTCCCATTAACCCCTGACTATACCGGGGATACGCTTATCACAATGCCTTTCTGGTCTGTGCTGAAGCAGGGCATTCTGGCAGCCAATTGGCTTGACCTTTATTAGTGAGCCTGATTACCCCCTCTCGGAACCACAGACTTAGAAATCGCCAGCTCATATACAGTGCATAAAATATATTTATATATATACCCTTATACACCATTTTAATAAAAAATATCACAAAATTCTTCTAAGTCCCTCGGGAAGATTGAAAGACGCGCACGTTCATTTTCAGAGCTCCTAGACCTTCTTATAAGAAGTTAGCCAAAAAGTAGCTTCTTAAAACGCTTAGGTTAAGTTTCAGAGTTGCTTCTAATGTACCAAAGCTGGATTTAGACATAATTTCACTCTCACAACATTTTGGCTGGTTGGAGACAGTCCGAACCACAAGTACCGGGTCCATGGTTATGGGCGTATACTGGGGGCACGGGGACGACTCCCATTAACCCCTGACTATACCGGGGATACGCTTATCACAATGCCTTTCTGGTCTGTGCTGAAGCAGGGCATTCTGGCAGCCAATTGGCTTGACCTTTATTAGTGAGCCTGATTACCCCCTCTCGGAACCACAGACTTAGAAATCGCCAGCTCAAATACAGTGCATAAAATATATTTATATATATACCCTTATACACCATTTTAATAAAAAATATCACAAAATTCTTCTAAGTCCCTCGGGAAGAGTGAAAGACGCGCACGTTCATTTTCAGAGCTCCTAGACCTTCTTATAAGAAGTTAGCCAAAAAGTAGCTTCGAAAAACGCTTAGGTTAAGTTTCAGAGTTGCTTCTAATGTACCAAAGCTGGACTTAGACATAATTTCACTCTCACAACATTTTGGCTGGTTGGAGACAGTCCGAACCACAAGTACCGGGTCCATGGTTATGGGCGTATACTGGGGGCACGGGGACGACTCCCATTAACCCCTGACTATACCGGGGATACGCTTATCACAATGCCTTTCTGGTCTGTGCTGAAGCAGGGCATTCTGGCAGCCAATTGGCTTGACCTTTATTAGTGAGCCTGATTACCCCCTCTCGGAACCACAGACTTAGAAATCGCCAGCTCATATACAGTGCATAAAATATATTTATATATATACCCTTATACACCATTTTAATAAAAAATATCACAAAATTCTTCTAAGTCCCTCGGGAAGATTGAAAGACGCGCACGTTTATTTTCAGAGCTCCTAGACCTTCTTATAAGAAGTTAGCCAAAAAGTAGCTTCTTAAAACGCTTAGGTTAAGTTTCAGAGTTGCTTCTAATGTACCAAAGCTGGACTTAGACATAATTTCACTCACAACATTTTGGCTGGTTGGAGACAGTCCGAACCACAAGTACCGGGTCCATGGTTATGGGCGTATACTGGGGGCACGGGGACGACTCCCATTAACCCCTGACTATACCGGGGATACGCTTATCACAATGCCTTTCTGGTCTGTGCTGAAGCAGGGCATTCTGGCAGCCAATTGGCTTGACCTTTATTAGTGAGCCTGATTACCCCCTCTCGGAACCACAGACTTAGAAATCGCCAGCTCATATACAGTGCATAAAATATATTTATATATATACCCTTATACACCATTTTAATAAAAAATATCACAAAATTCTTCTAAGTCCCTCGGGAAGAGTGAAAGACGCGCACGTTCATTTTCAGTGCTCCTAGACCTTCTTATAAGAAGTTAGCCAAAAAGTAGCTTCGAAAAACGCTTAGGTTAAGTTTCAGAGTTGCTTCTAATGTACCAAAGCTGGACTTAGACATAATTTCACTCTCACAACATTTTGGCTGGTTGGAGACAGTCCGAACCACAAGTACCGGGTCCATGGTTATGGGCGTATACTGGGGGCACGGGGACGACTCCCATTAACCCCTGACTATACCGGGGATACGCTTATCACAATGCCTTTCTGGTCTGTGCTGAAGCAGGGCATTCTGGCAGCCAATTGGCTTGACCTTTATTAGTGAGCCTGATTACCCCCTCTCGGAACCATAGACTTAGAAATCGCCAGCTCATATACAGTGCATAAAATATATTTATATATATACCCTTATACACCATTTTAATAAAAAATATCAAAAAATTCTTCTAAGTCCCTCGGGAAGAGAGAAAGACGCGCACGTTCATTTTCAGAGCTCCTAGACTTTCTTATAAGAAGTTAGCCAAAAAGTATCTTCGAAAAACGCTTAGGTTAAGTTTCAGAGTTGCTTCTAATGTACCAAAGCTGGACTTAGACATAATTTCCCTCTCACAACATTTTGGCTGGTTGGAGACAGTCCGAACCACAAGTACCGGGTCCATGGTTATGGGCGTATACTGGGGGCACGGGGACGACTCCCATTAACCCCTGACTATACCGGGGATACGCTTATCACAATGCCTTTCTGGTCTGTGCTGAAGCAGGGCATTCTGGCAGCCAATTGGCTTGACCTTTATTAGTGAGCCTGATTACCCCCTCTCGGAACCACAGACTTAGAAATCGCCAGCTCATATACAGTGCATAAAATATATTTATATATATACCCTTATACACCATTTTAATAAAAAATATCACAAAATTCTTCTAAGTCCCTCGGGAAGAGTGAAAGACGCGCACGTTCATTTTCAGAGCTCCTAGACCTTCTTATAAGAAGTTAGCCAAAAAGTAGCTTCGAAAAACGCTTAGGTTAAGTTTCAGAGTTGCTTCTAATGTACCAAAGCTGGACTTAGACATAATTTCACTCTCACAACATTTTGGCTGGTTGGAGACAGTCCGAACCACAAGTACCGGGTCCATGGTTATGGGCGTATACTGGGGGCACGGGGACGACTCCCATTAACCCCTGACTATACCGGGGATACGCTTATCACAATGCCTTTCTGGTCTGTGCTGAAGCAGGGCATTCTGGCAGCCAATTGGCTTGACCTTTATTAGTGAGCCTGATTACCCCCTCTCGGAACCACAGACTTAGAAATCGCCAGCTCATATACAGTGCATAAAATATATTTATATATATACCCTTATACACCATTTTAATAAAAAATATCACAAAATTCTTCTAAGTCCCTCGGGAAGAGTGAAAGACGCGCACGTTCATTTTCAGAGCTCCTAGACCTTCTTACAGTATAAGAAGTTAGCCAAAAAGTAGCTTCGAAAAACGCTTAGGTTAAGTTTCAGAGTTGCTTCTAATGTACCAAAGCTGGACTTAGACATAATTTCACTCTCACAACATTTTGGCTGGTTGGAGACAGTCCGAACCACAAGTACCGGGTCCATGGTTATGGGCGTATACTGGGGGCACGGGGACAACTCCCATTAACCCCTGACTATACCGGGGATACGCTTATCACAATGCCTTTCTGGTCTGTGCTGAAGCAGGGCATTCTGGCAGCCAATTTGCTTGACCTTTATTAGTGAGCCTGATTACCCCCTCTCGGAACCACAGACTTAGAAATCGCCAGCTCATATACAGTGCATAAAATATATTTATATATATACCCTTATACACCATTTTAATAAAAAATATCACAAAATTCTTCTAAGTCCCTCGGGAAGATTGAAAGACGCGCACGTTCATTTTCAGAGCTCCTAGACCTTCTTATAAGAAGTTAGCCAAAAAGTAGCTTCGAAAAACGCTTAGGTTAAGTTTCAGAGTTGCTTCTAATGTACCAAAGCTGGACTTAGACATAATTTCACTCTCACAACATTTTGGCTGGTTGGAGACAGTCCGAACCACAAGTACCGGGTCCATGGTTATGGGCGTATACTGGGGGCACGGGGACGACTCCCATTAACCCCTGACTATACCGGGGATACGCTTATCACAATGCCTTTCTGGTCTGTGCTGAAGCAGGGCATTCTGGCAGCCAATTGGCTTGACCTTTATTAGTGAGCCTGATTACCCCCTCTCGGAACCACAGACTTAGAAATCGCCAGCTCATATACAGTGCATAAAATATATTTATATATATACCCTTATACACCATTTTAATAAAAAATATCACAAAATTCTTCTAAGTCCCTCGGGAAGAGTGAAAGACGCGCACGTTCATTTTCAGAGCTCCTAGACCTTCTTACAGTATAAGAAGTTAGCCAAAAAGTAGCTTCGAAAAACGCTTAGGTTAAGTTTCAGAGTTGCTTCTAATGTACCAAAGCTGGACTTAGACATAATTTCACTCTCACAACATTTTGGCTGGTTGGAGACAGTCCGAACCACAAGTACCGGGTCCATGGTTATGGGCGTATACTGGGGGCACGGGGACGACTCCCATTAACCCCTGACTATACCGGGGATACGCTTATCAAAATGCCTTTCTGGTCTGTGCTGAAGCAGGGCATTCTGGCAGCCAATTGGCTTGACCTTTATTAGTGAGCCTGATTACCCCCTCTCGGAACCACAGACTTAGAAATCGCCAGCTCATATACAGTGCATAAAATATATTTATATATATACCCTTATACACCATTTTAATAAAAAATATCACAAAATTCTTCTAAGTCCCTCGGGAAGAGTAAAAGACGCGCACGTTCATTTTCAGAGCTCCTAGACCTTCCTATAAGAAGTTAGCCAAAAAGTAGCTTCTTAAAACGCTTAGGTTAAGTTTCAGAGTTGCTTCTAATGTACCAAAGCTGGACTTAGACATAATTTCACTCTCACAACATTATGTCTGGTTGGAGACAGTCCGAACCACAAGTACCGGGTCCATGGTTATGGGCGTATACTGGGGGCACGGGGACGACTCCCATTAACCCCTGACTATACCGGGGATACGCTTATCACATTGCCTTTCTGGTCTGTGCTGAAGCAGGGCATTCTGGCAGCCAATTGGCTTGACATTTATTAGTGAGCCTGGTTACCCCCTCTCGGAACCACAGACTTAGAAATCGCCAGCTCATATACAGTGCATAAAATAGATTTATATATATACTCTTATACACCATTTTATTAAAAAATATCACAAAATTCTTCTAAGTCCCTCGGGAAGAGTGAAAGACGCGCACGTTCATTTTCAGAGCTCCTAGACCTTCTTATAAGAAGTTAGCCAAAAAGTAGCTTCGAAAAACGCTTAGGTTAAGTTTCAGAGTTGCTTCTAATGTACCAAAGCTGGACTTAGACATAATTTCACTCTCACAACATTTTGGCTGGTTGGAGACAGTCCGAACCACAAGTACCGGGTCCATGGTTATGGGCGTATACTGGGGGCACTGGGACGACTCCCATTAACCCCTGACTATACCGGGGATACGCTTATCACAATGCCTTTCTGGTCTGTGCTGAAGCAGGGCATTCTGGCAGCCAATTGGCTTGACCTTTATTAGTGAGCCTGATTACCCCCTCTCGGAACCACAGACTTAGAAATCGCCAGCTCATATACAGTGCATAAAATATATTTATATATATACCCTTATACACCATTTTAATAAAAAATATCACAAAATTCTTCTAAGTCCCTCGGGAAGAGTAAAAGACGCGCACGTTCATTTTCAGAGCTCCTAGACCTTCCTATAAGAAGTTAGCCAAAAAGTAGCTTCTTAAAACGCTTAGGTTAAGTTTCAGAGTTGCTTCTAATGTACCAAAGCTGGACTTAGACATAATTTCACTCTCACAACATTATGGCTGGTTGGAGACAGTCCGAACCACAAGTACCGGGTCCATGGTTATGGGCTTATACTGGGGGGACGGGGACGACTCCCATTAACCCCTGACTATACCGGGGATACGCTTATCACAATGCCTTTCTGGTCTGTGCTGAAGCATGGCATTCTGGCAGCCAAGTGGCTTGACCTTTATTAGTGAGCCTGGTTACCCCCTCTCGGAACCACAGACTTAGAAATCGCCAGCTCATATACAGTGCATAAAATATATTTATATATATACCCTTATACACCATTTTAATAAAAAATATCACAAAATTCTTCTAAGTCCCTCGGGAAGAGTAAAAGACGCGCACGTTCATTTTCAGAGCTCCTAGACCTTCCTATAAGAAGTTAGCCAAAAAGTAGCTTCGAAAAACGCTTAGGTTAAGTTTCAGAGTTGCTTCTAATGTACCAAAGCTGGACTTAGACATAATTTCACTCTCACAACATTATGTCTGGTTGGAGACAGTCCGAACCACAAGTACCGGGTCCATGGTTATGGGCGTATACTGGGGGCACGGGGACGACTCCCATTAACCCCTGACTATACCGGGGATACGCTTATCACATTGCCTTTCTGGTCTGTGCTGAAGCAGGGCATTCTGGCAGCCAATTGGCTTGACCTTTATTAGTGAGCCTGGTTACCCCCTCTCGGAACCACAGACTTAGAAATCGCCAGCTCATATACAGTGCATAAAATATATTTATATATATATACCCTTATACACCATTTAAAAAAAAAATATCACAAAATTCTTCTAAGTCCCTCGGGAAGAGTGAAAGACGCGCACGTTCATTTTCAGAGCTCCTAGACCTTCTTATAAGAAGTTAGCCAAAAAGTAGCTTCGAAAAACGCTTAGGTTAAGTTTCAGAGTTGCTTCTAATGTACCAAAGCTGGACTTAGACATAATTTCACTCTCACAACATTATGTCTGGTTGGAGACAGTCCGAACCACAAGTACCGGGTCCATGGTTATGGGCGTATACTGGGGGCACGGGGACGACTCCCATTAACCCCTGACTATACCGGGGATACGTTTATCACATTGCCTTTCTGGTCTGTGCTGAAGCAGGGCATTCTGGCAGCCAATTGGCTTGACCTTTATTAGTGAGCCTGGTTACCCCCTCTCGGAACCACAGACTTAGAAATCGCCAGCTCATATACAGTGCATAAAATATATTTATATATATACCCTTATACACCATTTTAATAAAAAATATCACAAAATTCTTCTAAGTCCCTCGGGAAGAGTAAAAGACGCGCACGTTCATTTTCAGAGCTCCTAGACCTTCCTATAAGAAGTTAGCCAAAAAGTAGCTTCGAAAAACGCTTAGGTTAAGTTTCAGAGTTGCTTCTAATGTACCAAAGCTGGACTTAGACATAATTTCACTCTCACAACATTATGTCTGGTTGGAGACAGTCCGAACCACAAGTACCGGGTCCATGGTTATGGGCGTATACTGGGGGCACGGGGACGACTCCCATTAACCCCTGACTATACCGGGGATACGCTTATCACATTGCCTTTCTGGTCTGTGCTGAAGCAGGGCATTCTGGCAGCCAATTGGCTTGACCTTTATTAGTGAGCCTGGTTACCCCCTCTCGGAACCACAGACTTAGAAATCGCCAGCTCATATACAGTGCATAAAATATATTTATATATATACCCTTATACACCATTTTAATAAAAAATATCACAAAATTCTTCTAAGTCCCTCGGGAAGAGTAAAAGACGCGCACGTTCATTTTCAGAGCTCCTAGACCTTCCTATAAGAAGTTAGCCAAAAAGTAGCTTCGAAAAACGCTTAGGTTAAGTTTCAGAGTTGCTTCTAATGTACCAAAGCTGGACTTAGACATAATTTCACTCTCACAACATTATGTCTGGTTGGAGACAGTCCGAACCACAAGTACCGGGTCCATGGTTATGGGCGTATACTGGGGGCACGGGGACGACTCCCATTAACCCCTGACTATACCGGGGATACGTTTATCACATTGCCTTTCTGGTCTGTGCTGAAGCAGGGCATTCTGGCAGCCAATTGGCTTGACCTTTATTAGTGAGCCTGGTTACCCCCTCTCGGAACCACAGACTTAGAAATCGCCAGCTCATATACAGTGCATAAAATATATTTATATATATACCCTTATACACCATTTTAATAAAAAATATCACAAAATTCTTCTAAGTCCCTCGGGAAGAGTAAAAGACGCGCACGTTCATTTTCAGAGCTCCTAGACCTTCCTATAAGAAGTTAGCCAAAAAGTAGCTTCGAAAAACGCTTAGGTTAAGTTTCAGAGTTGCTTCTAATGTACCAAAGCTGGACTTAGACATAATTTCACTCTCACAACATTATGTCTGGTTGGAGACAGTCCGAACCACAAGTACCGGGTCCATGGTTATGGGCGTATACTGGGGGCACGGGGACGACTCCCATTAACCCCTGACTATACCGGGGATACGCTTATCACATTGCCTTTCTGGTCTGTGCTGAAGCAGGGCATTCTGGCAGCCAATTGGCTTGACCTTTATTAGTGAGCCTGGTTACCCCCTCTCGGAACCACAGACTTAGAAATCGCCAGCTCATATACAGTGCATAAAATATATTTATATATATACCCTTATACACCATTTTAATAAAAAAATATCACAAAATTCTTCTAAGTCCCTCGGGAAGAGTGAAAGACGCGCACGTTCATTTTCAGAGCTCCTAGACCTTCTTATAAGAAGTTAGCCAAAAAGTAGCTTCTTAAAACGCTTAGGTTAAGTTTCAGAGTTGCTTCTAATGTACCAAAGCTGGACTTAGACATAATTTCACTCTCACAACATTATGGCTGGTTGGAGACAGTCCGAACCACAAATACCGGGTCCATGGTTATGGGCGTATACTGGGGGCATGGGGACGACTCCCATTAACCCCTGACTATACCGGGGATACGCTTATCACAATGCCTTTCTGGTCTGTGCTGAAGCTGGGCATTCTGGCAGCCAATTGGCTTGACCTTTATTAGTGAGCCTGGTTACCCCCTCTCGGAACCACAGACTTAGAATTCGCCAGCTCATATACAGTGCATAAAATATATTTATATATATACCCTTATACACCATTTTAATAAAAAATATCACAAAATTCTTCTAAGTCCCTCGGGAAGAGTAAAAGACGCGCACGTTCATTTTCAGAGCTCCTAGACCTTCCTATAAGAAGTTAGCCAAAAAGTAGCTTCTTAAAACGCTTAGGTTAAGTTTCAGAGTTGCTTCTAATGTACCAAAGCTGGACTTAGACATAATTTCACTCTCACAACATTATGTCTGGTTGGAGACAGTCCGAACCACAAGTACCGGGTCCATGGTTATGGGCGTATACTGGGGGCACGGGGACGACTCCCATTAACCCCTGACTATACCGGGGATACGCTTATCACATTGCCTTTCTGGTCTGTGCTGAAGCAGGGCATTCTGGCAGCCAATTGGCTTGACCTTTATTAGTGAGCCTGGTTACCCCCTCTCGGAACCACAGACTTAGAAATCGCCAGCTCATATACAGTGCATAAAATATATTTATATATATATACCCTTATACACCATTTAAAAAAAAAAATATCACAAAATTCTTCTAAGTCCCTCGGGAAGAGTGAAAGACGCGCACGTTCATTTTCAGAGCTCCTAGACCTTCTTATAAGAAGTTAGCCAAAAAGTAGCTTCGATAAACGCTTAGGTTAAGTTTCAGAGTTGCTTCTAATGTACCAAAGCTGGACTTAGACATAATTTCACTCTCACAACATTATGTCTGGTTGGAGACAGTCCGAACCACAAGTACCGGGTCCATGGTTATGGGCGTATACTGGGGGCACGGGGACGACTCCCATTAACCCCTGACTATACCGGGGATACGTTTATCACATTGCCTTTCTGGTCTGTGCTGAAGCAGGGCATTCTGGCAGCCAATTGGCTTGACCTTTATTAGTGAGCCTGGTTACCCCCTCTCGGAACCACAGACTTAGAAATCGCCAGCTCATATACAGTGCATAAAATATATTTATATATATACCCTTATACACCATTTTAATAAAAAATATCACAAAATTCTTCTAAGTCCCTCGGGAAGAGTAAAAGACGCGCACGTTCATTTTCAGAGCTCCTAGACCTTCCTATAAGAAGTTAGCCAAAAAGTAGCTTCGAAAAACGCTTAGGTTAAGTTTCAGAGTTGCTTCTAATGTACCAAAGCTGGACTTAGACATAATTTCACTCTCACAACATTATGTCTGGTTGGAGACAGTCCGAACCACAAGTACCGGGTCCATGGTTATGGGCGTATACTGGGGGCACGGGGACGACTCCCATTAACCCCTGACTATACCGGGGATACGCTTATCACATTGCCTTTCTGGTCTGTGCTGAAGCAGGGCATTCTGGCAGCCAATTGGCTTGACCTTTATTAGTGAGCCTGGTTACCCCCTCTCGGAACCACAGACTTAGAAATCGCCAGCTCATATACAGTGCATAAAATATATTTATATATATACCCTTATACACCATTTTAATAAAAAAATATCACAAAATTCTTCTAAGTCCCTCGGGAAGAGTGAAAGACGCGCACGTTCATTTTCAGAGCTCCTAGACCTTCTTATAAGAAGTTAGCCAAAAAGTAGCTTCTTAAAACGCTTAGGTTAAGTTTCAGAGTTGCTTCTAATGTACCAAAGCTGGACTTAGACATAATTTCACTCTCACAACATTATGGCTGGTTGGAGACAGTCCGAACCACAAATACCGGGTCCATGGTTATGGGCGTATACTGGGGGCATGGGGACGACTCCCATTAACCCCTGACTATACCGGGGATACGCTTATCACAATGCCTTTCTGGTCTGTGCTGAAGCTGGGCATTCTGGCAGCCAATTGGCTTGACCTTTATTAGTGAGCCTGGTTACCCCCTCTCGGAACCACAGACTTAGAATTCGCCAGCTCATATACAGTGCATAAAATATATTTATATATATACCCTTATACACCATTTTAATAAAAAAATATCACAAAATTCTTCTAAGTCCCTCGGGAAGAGTGAAAGACGCGCACGTTCATTTTCAGAGCTCCTAGACCTTCTTATAAGAAGTTAGCCAAAAAGAAGCTTCTTAAAACGCTTAGGTTAAGTTTCAGAGTTGCTTCTAATGTACCAAAGCTGGACTTAGACATAATTTCACTCTCACAACATTATGGCTGGTTGGAGACAGTCCGAACCACAAATACCGGGTCCATGGTTATGGGCGTATACTGGGGGCATGGGGACGACTCCCATTAACCCCTGACTATACCGGGGATACGCTTATCACAATGCCTTTCTGGTCTGTGCTGAAGCTGGGCATTCTGGCAGCCAATTGGCTTGACCTTTATTAGTGAGCCTGGTTACCCCCTCTCGGAACCACAGACTTAGAATTCGCCAGCTCATATACAGTGCATAAAATATATTTATATATATACCCTTATACACCATTTTAATAAAAAATATCACAAAATTCTTCTAAGTCCCTCGGGAAGAGTAAAAGACGCGCACGTTCATTTTCAGAGCTCCTAGACCTTCCTATAAGAAGTTAGCCAAAAAGTAGCTTCTTAAAACGCTTAGGTTAAGTTTCAGAGTTGCTTCTAATGTACCAAAGCTGGACTTAGACATAATTTCACTCTCACAACATTATGTCTGGTTGGAGACAGTCCGAACCACAAGTACCGGGTCCATGGTTATGGGCGTATACTGGGGGCACGGGGACGACTCCCATTAACCCCTGACTATACCGGGGATACGCTTATCACATTGCCTTTCTGGTCTGTGCTGAAGCAGGGCATTCTGGCAGCCAATTGGCTTGACCTTTATTAGTGAGCCTGGTTACCCCCTCTCGGAACCACAGACTTAGAAATCGCCAGCTCATATACAGTGCATAAAATATATTTATATATATATACCCTTATACACCATTTTAAAAAAAAATATCACAAAATTCTTCTAAGTCCCTCGGGAAGAGTGAAAGACGCGCACGTTCATTTTCAGAGCTCCTAGACCTTCTTATAAGAAGTTAGCCAAAAAGTAGCTTCGATAAACGCTTAGGTTAAGTTTCAGAGTTGCTTCTAATGTACCAAAGCTGGACTTAGACATAATTTCACTCTCACAACATTATGTCTGGTTGGAGACAGTCCGAACCACAAGTACCGGGTCCATGGTTATGGGCGTATACTGGGGGCACGGGGACGACTCCCATTAACCCCTGACTATACCGGGGATACGTTTATCACATTGCCTTTCTGGTCTGTGCTGAAGCAGGGCATTCTGGCAGCCAATTGGCTTGACCTTTATTAGTGAGCCTGGTTACCCCCTCTCGGAACCACAGACTTAGAATTCGCCAGCTCATATACAGTGCTTAAAATATATTTATATATATACCCTTATACACCATTTTAATAAAAAAATATCACAAAATTCTTCTAAGTCCCTCGGGAAGAGTGAAAGACGCGCACGTTCATTTTCAGAGCTCCTAGACCTTCCTATAAGAAGTTAGCCAAAAAGAAGCTTCGAAAAACGCTTAGGTTAAGTTTCAGAGTTGCTTCTAATGTACCAAAGCTGGACTTAGACATAATTTCACTCTCACAACATTTTGGCTGGTTGGAGACAGTCCGAACCACAAGTACCGGGACCATGGTTATGGGCGTATACTGGGGGGACGGGGACGACTCCCATTAACCCCTGACTATACCTGGGATACGCTTATCACAATGCCTTTCTGGTCTGTGCTGAAGCAGGGCATTCTGGCAGCCAATTGGCTTGACCTTTATTAGTGAGCCTGGTTACCCCCTCTCGGAACCACAGACTTAGAAATCGCCAGCTCATATACAGTGCATAAAATATATTTATATATATACCCTTATACACCATTTTAATAAAAAATATCACAAAATTCTTCTAAGTCCCTCGGGAAGAGTGAAAGACGCGCACGTTCATTTTCAGAGCTCCTAGACCTTCCTATAAGAAGTTAGCCAAAAAGTAGCTTCGAAAAACGCTTAGGTTAAGTTTCAGAGTTGCTTCTAATGTACCAAAGCTGGACTTAGACATAATTTCACTCTCACAACATTATGTCTGGTTGGAGACAGTCCGAACCACAAGTACCGGGTCCATGGTTATGGGCGTATACTGGGGGCACGGGGACGACTCCCATTAACCCCTGACTATACCGGGGATATGCTTATCACAATGCCTTTCTGGTCTGTGCTGAAGCAGGGCATTCTGGCAGCCAATTGGCTTGACCTTTATTAGTGAGCCTGATTACCCCCTCTCGGAACCACAGACTTAGAAATCGCCAGCTCATATACAGTGCATAAAATATATTTATATATATACCCTTATACACCATTTTAATAAAAAATATCACAAAATTCTTCTAAGTCCCTCGGGAAGAGTAAAAGACGCGCACGTTCTTTTTCAGAGCTCCTAGACCTTCCTATAAGAAGTTAGCCAAAAAGTAGCTTCGAAAAACGCTTAGGTTAAGTTTCAGAGTTGCTTCTAATGTACCAAAGCTGGACTTAGACATAATTTCACTCTCACAACATTATGTCTGGTTGGAGACAGTCCGAACCACAAGTACCGGGTCCATGGTTATGGGCGTATACTGGGGGCACGGGGACGACTCCCATTAACCCCTGACTATACCGGGGATGCGCTTATCACATTGCCTTTCTGGTCTGTGCTGAAGCAGGGCATTCTGGCAGCCAATTGGCTTGACCTTTATTAGTGAGCCTGGTTACCCCCTCTCGGAACCACAGACTTAGAAATCGCCAGCTCATATACAGTGCATAAAATATATTTATATATATACCCTTATACACCATTTTAATAAAAAATATCACAAAATTCTTCTAAGTCCCTCGGGAAGAGTGAAAGACGCGCACGTTCATTTTCAGAGCTCCTAGACCTTCTTATAAGAAGTTAGCCAAAAAGTAGCTTCTTAAAACGCTTAGGTTAAGTTTCAGAGTTGCTTCTAATGTACCAAAGCTGGACTTAGACATAATTTCACTCTCACAACATTATGGCTGGTTGGAGACAGTCCGAACCACAAGTACCGGGTCCATGGTTATGGGCGTATACTGGGGGCATGGGGACGACTCCCATTAACCCCTGACTATACCGGGGATACGCTTATCACAATGCCTTTCTGGTCTGTGCTGAAGCAGGGCATTCTGGCAGCCAATTGGCTTGACCTTTATTAGTGAGCCTGATTACCCCCTCTCGGAACCACAGACTTAGAAATCGCCAGCTCATATACAGTGCATAAAATATATTTATATATATACCCTTATACACCATTTTAATAAAAAATATCACAAAATTCTTCTAAGTCCCTCGGGAAGAGTGAAAGACGCGCACGTTCATTTTCAGAGCTCCTAGACCTTCCTATAAGAAGTTAGCCAAAAAGAAGCTTCGAAAAACGCTTAGGCTAAGTTTCAGAGTTGCTTCTAATGTACCAAAGCTGGACTTAGACATAATTTCACTCTCACAACATTTTGGCTGGTTGGAGACAGTCCGAACCACAAGTACCGGGACCATGGTTATGGGCGTATACTGGGGGGACGGGGACGACTCCCATTAACCCCTGACTATACCTGGGATACGCTTATCACAATGCCTTTCTGGTCTGTGCTGAAGCAGGGCATTCTGGCAGCCAATTGGCTTGACCTTTATTAGTGAGCCTGGTTACCCCCTCTCGGAACCACAGACTTAGAAATCGCCAGCTCATATACAGTGCATAAAATATATTTATATATATACCCTTATACACCATTTTAATAAAAAATATCACAAAATTCTTCTAAGTCCCTCGGGAAGAGTGAAAGACGCGCACGTTCATTTTCAGAGCTCCTAGACCTTCCTATAAGAAGTTAGCCAAAAAGTAGCTTCGAAAAACGCTTAGGTTAAGTTTCAGAGTTTCTTCTAATGTACCAAAGCTGGACTTAGACATAATTTCACTCTCACAACATTATGTCTGGTTGGAGACAGTCCGAACCACAAGTACCGGGTCCATGGTTATGGGCGTATACTGGGGGCACGGGGACGACTCCCATTAACCCCTGACTGTACCGGGGATACGCTTATCACATTGCCTTTCTTGTCTGTGCTGAAGCAGGGCATTCTGGCAGCCAATTGGCTTGACCTTTATTAGTGAGCCTGGTTACCCCCTCTCGGAACCACAGACTTAGAAATCGCCAGCTCATATACAGTGCATAAAATATATTTATATATATACCCTTATACACCATTTTAATAAAAAATATCACAAAATTCTTCTAAGTCCCTCGGCAAGAGTGAAAGACGCGCACGTTCATTTTCAGAGCTCCTAGACCTTCCTATAAGAAGTTAGCCAAAAAGTAGCTTCGAAAAACGCTTAGGTTAAGTTTCAGAGTTGCTTCTAATGTACCAAAGCTGGACTTAGACATAATTTCACTCTCACAACATTATGTCTGGTTGGAGACAGTCCGAACCACAAGTACCGGGTCCATGGTTATGGGCGTATACTGGGGGCACGGGGACGACTCCCATTAACCCCTGACTATACCGGGGATATGCTTATCACAATGCCTTTCTGGTCTGTGCTGAAGCAGGGCATTCTGGCAGCCAATTGGCTTGACCTTTATTAGTGAGCCTGGTTACCCCCTCTCGGAACCACAGACTTAGAAATCGCCAGCTCATATACAGTGCATAAAATATATTTATATATATACCCTTATACACCATTTTAATAAAAAATATCACAAAATTCTTCTAAGTCCCTCGGGAAGAGTGAAAGACGCGCACGTTCATTTTTAGAGCTCCTAGACCTTCCTATAAGAAGTTAGCCAAAAAGTAGCTTCGAAAAACGCTTAGGTTAAGTTTCAGAGTTTCTTCTAATGTACCAAAGCTGGACTTAGACATAATTTCACTCTCACAACATTATGTCTGGTTGGAGACAGTCCGAACCACAAGTACCGGGTCCATGGTTATGGGCGTATACTGGGGGCACGGGGACGACTCCCATTAACCCCTGACTGTACCGGGGATACGCTTATCACATTGCCTTTCTTGTCTGTGCTGAAGCAGGGCATTCTGGCAGCCAATTGGCTTGACCTTTATTAGTGAGCCTGGTTACCCCCTCTCGGAACCACAGACTTAGAAATCGCCAGCTCATATACAGTGCATAAAATATATTTATATATATACCCTTATACACCATTTTAATAAAAAATATCACAAAATTCTTCTAAGTCCCTCGGCAAGAGTGAAAGACGCGCACGTTCATTTTCAGAGCTCCTAGACCTTCCTATAAGAAGTTAGCCAAAAAGTAGCTTCGAAAAACGCTTAGGTTAAGTTTCAGAGTTGCTTCTAATGTACCAAAGCTGGACTTAGACATAATTTCACTCTCACAACATTATGTCTGGTTGGAGACAGTCCGAACCACAAGTACCGGGTCCATGGTTATGGGCGTATACTGGGGGCACGGGGACGACTCCCATTAACCCCTGACTATACCGGGGATATGCTTATCACAATGCCTTTCTGGTCTGTGCTGAAGCAGGGCATTCTGGCAGCCAATTGGCTTGACCTTTATTAGTGAGCCTGATTACCCCCTCTCGGAACCACAGACTTAGAAATCGCCAGCTCATATACAGTGCATAAAATATATTTATATATATACCCTTATACACCATTTTAATAAAAAATATCACAAAATTCTTCTAAGTCCCTCGGGAAGAGTAAAAGACGCGCACGTTCTTTTTCAGAGCTCCTAGACCTTCCTATAAGAAGTTAGCCAAAAAGTAGCTTCGAAAAACGCTTAGGTTAAGTTTCAGAGTTGCTTCTAATGTACCAAAGCTGGACTTAGACATAATTTCACTCTCACAACATTATGTCTGGTTGGAGACAGTCCGAACCACAAGTACCGGGTCCATGGTTATGGGCGTATACTGGGGGCACGGGGACGACTCCCATTAACCCCTGACTATACCAGGGATGCGCTTATCACATTGCCTTTCTGGTCTGTGCTGAAGCAGGGCATTCTGGCAGCCAATTGGCTTGACCTTTATTAGTGAGCCTGGTTACCCCCTCTCGGAACCACAGACTTAGAAATCGCCAGCTCATATACAGTGCATAAAATATATTTATATATATACCCTTATACACCATTTTAATAAAAAATATCACAAAATTCTTCTAAGTCCCTCGGGAAGAGTGAAAGACGCGCACGTTCATTTTCAGAGCTCCTAGACCTTCCTATAAGAAGTTAGCCAAAAAGAAGCTTCGAAAAACGCTTAGGCTAAGTTTCAGAGTTGCTTCTAATGTACCAAAGCTGGACTTAGACATAATTTCACTCTCACAACATTTTGGCTGGTTGGAGACAGTCCGAACCACAAGTACCGGGACCATGGTTATGGGCGTATACTGGGGGGACGGGGACGACTCCCATTAACCCCTGACTATACCTGGGATACGCTTATCACAATGCCTTTCTGGTCTGTGCTGAAGCAGGGCATTCTGGCAGCCAATTGGCTTGACCTTTATTAGTGAGCCTGGTTACCCCCTCTCGGAACCACAGACTTAGAAATCGCCAGCTCATATACAGTGCATAAAATATATTTATATATATACCCTTATACACCATTTTAATAAAAAATATCACAAAATTCTTCTAAGTCCCTCGGGAAGAGTGAAAGACGCGCACGTTCATTTTCAGAGCTCCTAGACCTTCCTATAAGAAGTTAGCCAAAAAGTAGCTTCGAAAAACGCTTAGGTTAAGTTTCAGAGTTTCTTCTAATGTACCAAAGCTGGACTTAGACATAATTTCACTCTCACAACATTATGTCTGGTTGGAGACAGTCCGAACCACAAGTACCGGGTCCATGGTTATGGGCGTATACTGGGGGCACGGGGACGACTCCCATTAACCCCTGACTGTACCGGGGATACGCTTATCACATTGCCTTTCTTGTCTGTGCTGAAGCAGGGCATTCTGGCAGCCAATTGGCTTGACCTTTATTAGTGAGCCTGGTTACCCCCTCTCGGAACCACAGACTTAGAAATCGCCAGCTCATATACAGTGCATAAAATATATTTATATATATACCCTTATACACCATTTTAATAAAAAATATCACAAAATTCTTCTAAGTCCCTCGGCAAGAGTGAAAGACGCGCACGTTCATTTTCAGAGCTCCTAGACCTTCCTATAAGAAGTTAGCCAAAAAGTAGCTTCGAAAAACGCTTAGGTTAAGTTTCAGAGTTGCTTCTAATGTACCAAAGCTGGACTTAGACATAATTTCACTCTCACAACATTATGTCTGGTTGGAGACAGTCCGAACCACAAGTACCGGGTCCATGGTTATGGGCGTATACTGGGGGCACGGGGACGACTCCCATTAACCCCTGACTATACCGGGGATATGCTTATCACAATGCCTTTCTGGTCTGTGCTGAAGCAGGGCATTCTGGCAGCCAATTGGCTTGACCTTTATTAGTGAGCCTGGTTACCCCCTCTCGGAACCACAGACTTAGAAATCGCCAGCTCATATACAGTGCATAAAATATATTTATATATATACCCTTATACACCATTTTAATAAAAAATATCACAAAATTCTTCTAAGTCCCTCGGGAAGAGTGAAAGACGCGCACGTTCATTTTTAGAGCTCCTAGACCTTCCTATAAGAAGTTAGCCAAAAAGTAGCTTCGAAAAACGCTTAGGTTAAGTTTCAGAGTTTCTTCTAATGTACCAAAGCTGGACTTAGACATAATTTCACTCTCACAACATTATGTCTGGTTGGAGACAGTCCGAACCACAAGTACCGGGTCCATGGTTATGGGCGTATACTGGGGGCACGGGGACGACTCCCATTAACCCCTGACTGTACCGGGGATACGCTTATCACATTGCCTTTCTTGTCTGTGCTGAAGCAGGGCATTCTGGCAGCCAATTGGCTTGACCTTTATTAGTGAGCCTGGTTACCCCCTCTCGGAACCACAGACTTAGAAATCGCCAGCTCATATACAGTGCATAAAATATATTTATATATATACCCTTATACACCATTTTAATAAAAAATATCACAAAATTCTTCTAAGTCCCTCGGCAAGAGTGAAAGACGCGCACGTTCATTTTCAGAGCTCCTAGACCTTCCTATAAGAAGTTAGCCAAAAAGTAGCTTCGAAAAACGCTTAGGTTAAGTTTCAGAGTTGCTTCTAATGTACCAAAGCTGGACTTAGACATAATTTCACTCTCACAACATTATGTCTGGTTGGAGACAGTCCGAACCACAAGTACCGGGTCCATGGTTATGGGCGTATACTGGGGGCACGGGGACGACTCCCATTAACCCCTGACTATACCGGGGATATGCTTATCACAATGCCTTTCTGGTCTGTGCTGAAGCAGGGCATTCTGGCAGCCAATTGGCTTGACCTTTATTAGTGAGCCTGATTACCCCCTCTCGGAACCACAGACTTAGAAATCGCCAGCTCATATACAGTGCATAAAATATATTTATATATATACCCTTATACACCATTTTAATAAAAAATATCACAAAATTCTTCTAAGTCCCTCGGGAAGAGTAAAAGACGCGCACGTTCTTTTTCAGAGCTCCTAGACCTTCCTATAAGAAGTTAGCCAAAAAGTAGCTTCGAAAAACGCTTAGGTTAAGTTTCAGAGTTGCTTCTAATGTACCAAAGCTGGACTTAGACATAATTTCACTCTCACAACATTATGTCTGGTTGGAGACAGTCCGAACCACAAGTACCGGGTCCATGGTTATGGGCGTATACTGGGGGCACGGGGACGACTCCCATTAACCCCTGACTATACCAGGGATGCGCTTATCACATTGCCTTTCTGGTCTGTGCTGAAGCAGGGCATTCTGGCAGCCAATTGGCTTGACCTTTATTAGTGAGCCTGGTTACCCCCTCTCGGAACCACAGACTTAGAAATCGCCAGCTCATATACAGTGCATAAAATATATTTATATATATACCCTTATACACCATTTTAATAAAAAATATCACAAAATTCTTCTAAGTCCCTCGGGAAGAGTGAAAGACGCGCACGTTCATTTTCAGAGCTCCTAGACCTTCCTATAAGAAGTTAGCCAAAAAGAAGCTTCGAAAAACGCTTAGGCTAAGTTTCAGAGTTGCTTCTAATGTACCAAAGCTGGACTTAGACATAATTTCACTCTCACAACATTTTGGCTGGTTGGAGACAGTCCGAACCACAAGTACCGGGACCATGGTTATGGGCGTATACTGGGGGGACGGGGACGACTCCCATTAACCCCTGACTATACCTGGGATACGCTTATCACAATGCCTTTCTGGTCTGTGCTGAAGCAGGGCATTCTGGCAGCCAATTGGCTTGACCTTTATTAGTGAGCCTGGTTACCCCCTCTCGGAACCACAGACTTAGAAATCGCCAGCTCATATACAGTGCATAAAATATATTTATATATATACCCTTATACACCATTTTAATAAAAAATATCACAAAATTCTTCTAAGTCCCTCGGGAAGAGTGAAAGACGCGCACGTTCATTTTCAGAGCTCCTAGACCTTCCTATAAGAAGTTAGCCAAAAAGTAGCTTCGAAAAACGCTTAGGTTAAGTTTCAGAGTTTCTTCTAATGTACCAAAGCTGGACTTAGACATAATTTCACTCTCACAACATTATGTCTGGTTGGAGACAGTCCGAACCACAAGTACCGGGTCCATGGTTATGGGCGTATACTGGGGGCACGGGGACGACTCCCATTAACCCCTGACTGTACCGGGGATACGCTTATCACATTGCCTTTCTTGTCTGTGCTGAAGCAGGGCATTCTGGCAGCCAATTGGCTTGACCTTTATTAGTGAGCCTGGTTACCCCCTCTCGGAACCACAGACTTAGAAATCGCCAGCTCATATACAGTGCATAAAATATATTTATATATATACCCTTATACACCATTTTAATAAAAAATATCACAAAATTCTTCTAAGTCCCTCGGCAAGAGTGAAAGACGCGCACGTTCATTTTCAGAGCTCCTAGACCTTCCTATAAGAAGTTAGCCAAAAAGTAGCTTCGAAAAACGCTTAGGTTAAGTTTCAGAGTTGCTTCTAATGTACCAAAGCTGGACTTAGACATAATTTCACTCTCACAACATTATGTCTGGTTGGAGACAGTCCGAACCACAAGTACCGGGTCCATGGTTATGGGCGTATACTGGGGGCACGGGGACGACTCCCATTAACCCCTGACTATACCGGGGATATGCTTATCACAATGCCTTTCTGGTCTGTGCTGAAGCAGGGCATTCTGGCAGCCAATTGGCTTGACCTTTATTAGTGAGCCTGGTTACCCCCTCTCGGAACCACAGACTTAGAAATCGCCAGCTCATATACAGTGCATAAAATATATTTATATATATACCCTTATACACCATTTTAATAAAAAATATCACAAAATTCTTCTAAGTCCCTCGGGAAGAGTGAAAGACGCGCACGTTCATTTTCAGAGCTCCTAGACCTTCCTATAAGAAGTTAGCCAAAAAGTAGCTTCGAAAAACGCTTAGGTTAAGTTTCAGAGTTTCTTCTAATGTACCAAAGCTGGACTTAGACATAATTTCACTCTCACAACATTATGTCTGGTTGGAGACAGTCCGAACCACAAGTACCGGGTCCATGGTTATGGGCGTATACTGGGGGCACGGGGACGACTCCCATTAACCCCTGACTATACCAGGGATGCGCTTATCACATTGCCTTTCTGGTCTGTGCTGAAGCAGGGCATTCTGGCAGCCAATTGGCTTGACCTTTATTAGTGAGCCTGGTTACCCCCTCTCGGAACCACAGACTTAGAAATCGCCAGCTCATATACAGTGCATAAAATATATTTATATATATACCCTTATACACCATTTTAATAAAAAATATCACAAAATTCTTCTAAGTCCCTCGGGAAGAGTGAAAGACGCGCACGTTCATTTTCAGAGCTCCTAGACCTTCTTATAAGAAGTTAGCCAAAAAGTAGCTTCTTAAAACGCTTAGGTTAAGTTTCAGAGTTGCTTCTAATGTACCAAAGCTGGACTTAGACATAATTTCACTCTCACAACATTATGGCTGGTTGGAGACAGTCCGAACCACAAGTACCGGGTCCATGGTTATGGGCGTATACTGGGGGCATGGGGACGACTCCCATTAACCCCTGACTATACCGGGGATACGCTTATCACAATGCCTTTCTGGTCTGTGCTGAAGCAGGGCATTCTGGCAGCCAATTGGCTTGACCTTTATTAGTGAGCCTGATTACCCCCTCTCGGAACCACAGACTTAGAAATCGCCAGCTCATATACAGTGCATAAAATATATTTATATATATACCCTTATACACCATTTTAATAAAAAATATCACAAAATTCTTCTAAGTCCCTCGGCAAGAGTGAAAGACGCGCACGTTCATTTTCAGAGCTCCTAGACCTTCCTATAAGAAGTTAGCCAAAAAGTAGCTTCGAAAAACGCTTAGGTTAAGTTTCAGAGTTGCTTCTAATGTACCAAAGCTGGACTTAGACATAATTTCACTCTCACAACATTATGTCTGGTTGGAGACAGTCCGAACCACAAGTACCGGGTCCATGGTTATGGGCGTATACTGGGGGCACGGGGACGACTCCCATTAACCCCTGACTATACCGGGGATATGCTTATCACAATGCCTTTCTGGTCTGTGCTGAAGCAGGGCATTCTGGCAGCCAATTGGCTTGACCTTTATTAGTGAGCCTGATTACCCCCTCTCGGAACCACAGACTTAGAAATCGCCAGCTCATATACAGTGCATAAAATATATTTATATATATACCCTTATACACCATTTTAATAAAAAATATCACAAAATTCTTCTAAGTCCCTCGGGAAGAGTAAAAGACGCGCACGTTCTTTTTCAGAGCTCCTAGACCTTCCTATAAGAAGTTAGCCAAAAAGTAGCTTCGAAAAACGCTTAGGTTAAGTTTCAGAGTTGCTTCTAATGTACCAAAGCTGGACTTAGACATAATTTCACTCTCACAACATTATGTCTGGTTGGAGACAGTCCGAACCACAAGTACCGGGTCCATGGTTATGGGCGTATACTGGGGGCACGGGGACGACTCCCATTAACCCCTGACTATACCAGGGATGCGCTTATCACATTGCCTTTCTGGTCTGTGCTGAAGCAGGGCATTCTGGCAGCCAATTGGCTTGACCTTTATTAGTGAGCCTGGTTACCCCCTCTCGGAACCACAGACTTAGAAATCGCCAGCTCATATACAGTGCATAAAATATATTTATATATATACCCTTATACACCATTTTAATAAAAAATATCACAAAATTCTTCTAAGTCCCTCGGGAAGAGTGAAAGACGCGCACGTTCATTTTCAGAGCTCCTAGACCTTCCTATAAGAAGTTAGCCAAAAAGAAGCTTCGAAAAACGCTTAGGCTAAGTTTCAGAGTTGCTTCTAATGTACCAAAGCTGGACTTAGACATAATTTCACTCTCACAACATTTTGGCTGGTTGGAGACAGTCCGAACCACAAGTACCGGGACCATGGTTATGGGCGTATACTGGGGGGACGGGGACGACTCCCATTAACCCCTGACTATACCTGGGATACGCTTATCACAATGCCTTTCTGGTCTGTGCTGAAGCAGGGCATTCTGGCAGCCAATTGGCTTGACCTTTATTAGTGAGCCTGGTTACCCCCTCTCGGAACCACAGACTTAGAAATCGCCAGCTCATATACAGTGCATAAAATATATTTATATATATACCCTTATACACCATTTTAATAAAAAATATCACAAAATTCTTCTAAGTCCCTCGGGAAGAGTGAAAGACGCGCACGTTCATTTTCAGAGCTCCTAGACCTTCCTATAAGAAGTTAGCCAAAAAGTAGCTTCGAAAAACGCTTAGGTTAAGTTTCAGAGTTTCTTCTAATGTACCAAAGCTGGACTTAGACATAATTTCACTCTCACAACATTATGTCTGGTTGGAGACAGTCCGAACCACAAGTACCGGGTCCATGGTTATGGGCGTATACTGGGGGCACGGGGACGACTCCCATTAACCCCTGACTGTACCGGGGATACGCTTATCACATTGCCTTTCTTGTCTGTGCTGAAGCAGGGCATTCTGGCAGCCAATTGGCTTGACCTTTATTAGTGAGCCTGGTTACCCCCTCTCGGAACCACAGACTTAGAAATCGCCAGCTCATATACAGTGCATAAAATATATTTATATATATACCCTTATACACCATTTTAATAAAAAATATCACAAAATTCTTCTAAGTCCCTCGGCAAGAGTGAAAGACGCGCACGTTCATTTTCAGAGCTCCTAGACCTTCCTATAAGAAGTTAGCCAAAAAGTAGCTTCGAAAAACGCTTAGGTTAAGTTTCAGAGTTGCTTCTAATGTACCAAAGCTGGACTTAGACATAATTTCACTCTCACAACATTATGTCTGGTTGGAGACAGTCCGAACCACAAGTACCGGGTCCATGGTTATGGGCGTATACTGGGGGCACGGGGACGACTCCCATTAACCCCTGACTGTACCGGGGATACGCTTATCACATTGCCTTTCTTGTCTGTGCTGAAGCAGGGCATTCTGGCAGCCAATTGGCTTGACCTTTATTAGTGAGCCTGGTTACCCCCTCTCGGAACCACAGACTTAGAAATCGCCAGCTCATATACAGTGCATAAAATATATTTATATATATACCCTTATACACCATTTTAATAAAAAATATCACAAAATTCTTCTAAGTCCCTCGGCAAGAGTGAAAGACGCGCACGTTCATTTTCAGAGCTCCTAGACCTTCCTATAAGAAGTTAGCCAAAAAGTAGCTTCGAAAAACGCTTAGGTTAAGTTTCAGAGTTGCTTCTAATGTACCAAAGCTGGACTTAGACATAATTTCACTCTCACAACATTATGTCTGGTTGGAGACAGTCCGAACCACAAGTACCGGGTCCATGGTTATGGGCGTATACTGGGGGCACGGGGACGACTCCCATTAACCCCTGACTATACCGGGGATATGCTTATCACAATGCCTTTCTGGTCTGTGCTGAAGCAGGGCATTCTGGCAGCCAATTGGCTTGACCTTTATTAGTGAGCCTGGTTACCCCCTCTCGGAACCACAGACTTAGAAATCGCCAGCTCATATACAGTGCATAAAATATATTTATATATATACCCTTATACACCATTTTAATAAAAAATATCACAAAATTCTTCTAAGTCCCTCGGGAAGAGTGAAAGACGCGCACGTTCATTTTCAGAGCTCCTAGACCTTCCTATAAGAAGTTAGCCAAAAAGTAGCTTCGAAAAACGCTTAGGTTAAGTTTCAGAGTTTCTTCTAATGTACCAAAGCTGGACTTAGACATAATTTCACTCTCACAACATTATGTCTGGTTGGAGACAGTCCGAACCACAAGTACCGGGTCCATGGTTATGGGCGTATACTGGGGGCACGGGGACGACTCCCATTAACCCCTGACTGTACCGGGGATACGCTTATCACATTGCCTTTCTTGTCTGTGCTGAAGCAGGGCATTCTGGCAGCCAATTGGCTTGACCTTTATTAGTGAGCCTGGTTACCCCCTCTCGGAACCACAGACTTAGAAATCGCCAGCTCATATACAGTGCATAAAATATATTTATATATATACCCTTATACACCATTTTAATAAAAAATATCACAAAATTCTTCTAAGTCCCTCGGCAAGAGTGAAAGACGCGCACGTTCATTTTCAGAGCTCCTAGACCTTCCTATAAGAAGTTAGCCAAAAAGTAGCTTCGAAAAACGCTTAGGTTAAGTTTCAGAGTTGCTTCTAATGTACCAAAGCTGGACTTAGACATAATTTCACTCTCACAACATTATGTCTGGTTGGAGACAGTCCGAACCACAAGTACCGGGTCCATGGTTATGGGCGTATACTGGGGGCACGGGGACGACTCCCATTAACCCCTGACTATACCGGGGATATGCTTATCACAATGCCTTTCTGGTCTGTGCTGAAGCAGGGCATTCTGGCAGCCAATTGGCTTGACCTTTATTAGTGAGCCTGATTACCCCCTCTCGGAACCACAGACTTAGAAATCGCCAGCTCATATACAGTGCATAAAATATATTTATATATATACCCTTATACACCATTTTAATAAAAAATATCACAAAATTCTTCTAAGTCCCTCGGGAAGAGTAAAAGACGCGCACGTTCTTTTTCAGAGCTCCTAGACCTTCCTATAAGAAGTTAGCCAAAAAGTAGCTTCGAAAAACGCTTAGGTTAAGTTTCAGAGTTGCTTCTAATGTACCAAAGCTGGACTTAGACATAATTTCACTCTCACAACATTATGTCTGGTTGGAGACAGTCCGAACCACAAGTACCGGGTCCATGGTTATGGGCGTATACTGGGGGCACGGGGACGACTCCCATTAACCCCTGACTATACCAGGGATGCGCTTATCACATTGCCTTTCTGGTCTGTGCTGAAGCAGGGCATTCTGGCAGCCAATTGGCTTGACCTTTATTAGTGAGCCTGGTTACCCCCTCTCGGAACCACAGACTTAGAAATCGCCAGCTCATATACAGTGCATAAAATATATTTATATATATACCCTTATACACCATTTTAATAAAAAATATCACAAAATTCTTCTAAGTCCCTCGGGAAGAGTGAAAGACGCGCACGTTCATTTTCAGAGCTCCTAGACCTTCTTATAAGAAGTTAGCCAAAAAGTAGCTTCTTAAAACGCTTAGGTTAAGTTTCAGAGTTGCTTCTAATGTACCAAAGCTGGACTTAGACATAATTTCACTCTCACAACATTATGGCTGGTTGGAGACAGTCCGAACCACAAGTACCGGGTCCATGGTTATGGGCGTATACTGGGGGCATGGGGACGACTCCCATTAACCCCTGACTATACCGGGGATACGCTTATCACAATGCCTTTCTGGTCTGTGCTGAAGCAGGGCATTCTGGCAGCCAATTGGCTTGACCTTTATTAGTGAGCCTGATTACCCCCTCTCGGAACCACAGACTTAGAAATCGCCAGCTCATATACAGTGCATAAAATATATTTATATATATACCCTTATACACCATTTTAATAAAAAATATCACAAAATTCTTCTACGTCCCTCGGGAAGAGAGAAAGACGCGCACGTTCATTTTCAGAGCTCCTAGACCTTCCTATAAGAAGTTAGCCAAAAAGAAGCTTCGAAAAACGCTTAGGTTAAGTTTCAGAGTTGCTTCTAATGTACCAAAGCTGGACTTAGACATAATTTCACTCTCACAACATTTTGGCTGGTTGGAGACAGTCCGAACCACAAGTACCGGGACCATGGTTATGGGCGTATACTGGGGGGACGGGGACGACTCCCATTAACCCCTGACTATACCTGGGATACGCTTATCACAATGCCTTTCTGGTCTGTGCTGAAGCAGGGCATTCTGGCAGCCAATTGGCTTGACCTTTATTAGTGAGCCTGGTTACCCCCTCTCGGAACCACAGACTTAGAAATCGCCAGCTCATATACAGTGCATAAAATATATTTATATATATACCCTTATACACCATTTTAATAAAAAATATCACAAAATTCTTCTAAGTCCCTCGGGAAGAGTGAAAGACGCGCACGTTCATTTTCAGAGCTCCTAGACCTTCCTATAAGAAGTTAGCCAAAAAGTAGCTTCGAAAAACGCTTAGGTTAAGTTTCAGAGTTTCTTCTAATGTACCAAAGCTGGACTTAGACATAATTTCACTCTCACAACATTATGTCTGGTTGGAGACAGTCCGAACCACAAGTACCGGGTCCATGGTTATGGGCGTATACTGGGGGCACGGGGACGACTCCCATTAACCCCTGACTGTACCGGGGATACGCTTATCACATTGCCTTTCTTGTCTGTGCTGAAGCAGGGCATTCTGGCAGCCAATTGGCTTGACCTTTATTAGTGAGCCTGGTTACCCCCTCTCGGAACCACAGACTTAGAAATCGCCAGCTCATATACAGTGCATAAAATATATTTATATATATACCCTTATACACCATTTTAATAAAAAATATCACAAAATTCTTCTAAGTCCCTCGGGAAGAGTAAAAGACGCGCACGTTCTTTTTCAGAGCTCCTAGACCTTCCTATAAGAAGTTAGCCAAAAAGTAGCTTCGAGAAACGCTTAGGTTAAGTTTCAGAGTTGCTTCTAATGTACCAAAGCTGGACTTAGACATAATTTCACTCTCACAACATTATGTCTGGTTGGAGACAGTCCGAACCACAAGTACCGGGTCCATGGTTATGGGCGTATACTGGGGGCACGGGGATGACTCCCATTAACCCCTGACTATACCGGGGATGCGCTTATCACATTGCCTTTCTGGTCTGTGCTGAAGCAGGGCATTCTGGCAGCCAATTGGCTTGACCTTTATTAGTGAGCCTGGTTACCCCCTCTCGGAACCACAGACTTAGAAATCGCCAGCTCATATACAGTGCATAAAATATATTTATATATATACCCTTATACACCATTTTAATAAAAAATATCACAAAATTCTTCTAAGTCCCTCGGGAAGAGTGAAAGACGCGCACGTTCATTTTCAGAGCTCCTAGACCTTCTTATAAGAAGTTAGCCAAAAAGTAGCTTCTTAAAACGCTTAGGTTAAGTTTCAGAGTTGCTTCTAATGTACCAAAGCTGGACTTAGACATAATTTCACTCTCACAACATTATGGCTGGTTGGAGACAGTCCGAACCACAAGTACCGGGTCCATGGTTATGGGCGTATACTGGGGGCATGGGGACGACTCCCATTAACCCCTGACTATACCGGGGATACGCTTATCACAATGCCTTTCTGGTCTGTGCTGAAGCAGGGCATTCTGGCAGCCAATTGGCTTGACCTTTATTAGTGAGCCTGATTACCCCC
This sequence comes from Ascaphus truei, assembly GCF_040206685.1. NCBI lineage: Eukaryota > Metazoa > Chordata > Amphibia > Anura > Ascaphidae > Ascaphus > Ascaphus truei. The sequence goes on from NC_134488.1 coordinate 413,960, forward strand.
TCTCGGAACCACAGACTTAGAAATCGCCAGCTCATATACAGTGCATAAAATATATTTATATATATACCCTTATACACCATTTTAATAAAAAATATCACAAAATTCTTCTAAGTCCCTCGGGAAGAGTGAAAGACGCGCACGTTCATTTTCAGAGCTCCTAGACCTTCCTATAAGAAGTTAGCCAAAAAGTAGCTTCGAAAAACGCTTAGGTTAAGTTTCAGAGTTGCTTCTAATGTACCAAAGCTGGACTTAGACATAATTTCACTCTCACAACATTATGGCTGGTTGGAGACAGTCCGAACCACAAGTACCGGGTCCATGGTTATGGGCTTATACTGGGGGGACGGGGACGACTCCCATTAACCCCTGACTATACCGGGGATACGCTTATCACAATGCCTTTCTGGTCTGTGCTGAAGCAGGGCATTCTGGCAGCCAAGTGGCTTGACCTTTATTAGTGAGCCTGGTTACCCCCTCTCGGAACCACAGACTTAGAAATCGCCAGCTCATATACAGTGCATAAAATATATTTATATATATACCCTTATACACCATTTTAATAAAAAATATCACAAAATTCTTCTAAGTCCCTCGGGAAGAGTAAAAGACGCGCACGTTTATTTTCAGAGCTCCTAGACCTTCCTATAAGAAGTTAGCCAAAAAGTAGCTTCGAAAAACGCTTAGGTTAAGTTTCAGAGTTGCTTCTAATGTACCAAAGCTGGACTTAGACATAATTTCACTCTCACAACATTATGTCTGGTTGGAGACAGTCCGAACCACAAGTACCGGTAATGAGGTCGTGAATCTCACTATATCAGGGTCTCTCTCTTCAGTCACTTGCTCCGAATTCAGTCATGCATGCGCTAGCTCACTAAGAAAGACTCTGACACAAGGTTCAGCTTCAATCTCAGTACATGCGTTATCCCGGGGGTAACACAGGAACTGCTGCTTTATTGTTCAGCTCACACAGTTCATATAGCATACAATGGGGCGAGGCAGGGGGTTGGGTTTCAGCCAGATATATCTTGCTCCGGGACACGCTGTCGTCTCTCATTGGTACACATTGCTCTCTGGGGCGCATACATTCCCTCGTGCATGGGTGCGTGATCAGCTCGTGAGGGAATGTATCTCAGCCGGATGCGTCCATTCCAGGATGTTCTCAGGGTGCAGTCCCGAGCACAGGCGCCATCTTCACTTTGACTATATCTGGTTACAGGGCTGAGTTTATAACACTTTGAAATAATGGATAAACATATATTCACATAGTCTTTTCTACCTTCACAATCCCCCCTTGAATCTATGTTTATCCGTTCACTCCCTAGGGGATACAAGCTGTCCTACGATGTGGGGAATGGGAAAAGGATTTCTTCACTTGACTACTGGCACAATACATCCCTAACAGATGTTCATACCTTCCATCAAGACTGTTAACATCGTAGGAGTCTCTTTCCCCAGAAACTTGGTCCTTATAATAAAGAATTACGCATAATATATTTCTGCCTAGGGGGGCTTCGGGTAGGCATATCTGGCTTAGTTTTAGTTTGTAAAAACAATTCCAGTTCACTTCCGGTATTCACCATCATTTCCACTCCAACCACTTTATACATTAACTTCCGATAAAGAGGAACAACACAGCAAAGCACAATTATAGCAAAAACAAATAAACATAGTAAAATTAATCCAATAGTAGTGAGAATTGACTTCCAGCCTCCTGCCCAATCTGCCAGCCAGTTGGCCCAGCTGGTATCTACCCCTGAATTCCTCTTAACTTCTGCTGCTAGATCTCTGATTTGGTTGAGTGCTTTGACCGTCTTTCCATCTATGACAGAATTTTCTGGGATAAACGTGCAACATTCTTCTCCGAACATTGAACATACCCCCCCTTTTTCCGCTAAAAGCATATCCAAAGCCATACGATTCTGAAGAGTCATTCTGGTATTTGGTCCTAGTTCCTCAATTATACCTTGGAAAGCGTCCCTACTATAATTGAGAAATCTCTGTTGGTTGTAATACAGATAATTGATCCAATCAACATTTTTATTAATTTGTACTTGTGGGATGATTGATGCGAATCCAGCGGAAATTTGGTCTTGGGCCTTAAATTCATCAGGGACCCCCCTTGGAACCCCTATTGCATCTCTATATACTAAATTATCACTTTGTAGAGCTGTCTCAATACTCCTTTTTGACCGCGGCAAAGAGAGAGGTTTCCTGGATAGGTACTGTACTTCTGGTTCCCATGGGAGCACTCTAAAAGGCATAACTACCTTAACTAATGCACACTGTCCTTGCCACACTGGGGGTAGAATGTTCCGGAGTTTACCATTTCCGCATAACCAATATATATCAAACATATGTGCAGTGTGATTCTGGAGTTCGGCAGAGGTTATAGATGAGTTAAAAGCGCAGAACCCTGAGTTAAATCTTCCTAGCTTTATTCCCGCATCGTTATTTGCTATAAAACATGTATAATTTCCATTATGTACTACAACTTCCCTAGGGGGTTTAACACTAGTTTTTATTGACACTAGGGGCACTAAATCCGGACAATCAGTAGAGTTCTCACCTTTCAATAGAACAATTAGACAATCGGTCTCATTCTCAGAGAGTAACAAAGGAACCGTAGTTAGATGAGCATTAGCGGCTGCACAGGCTATACAACTGACATTCTGACCAGAACTTTTAACAGTGTATTTTACCCATTCTATCCACATATTTTTCCTAATATCTGTTTGTGTCTCTATTTGGAATACATCTTCCCATGTTAACCCTGGAATTGGTAAAACCTCTTGAATTCGGACATCTAGTTTTTCTTTATTATTAGGTTGGGAGGTCGGCGGCACAGGTCTATTTTTTATATCTTTTAATTCTATTTGTCCCAACTTTGTGGTGAGAGAACCCCCGAACATTCCGAGTACATATTTTCCCATATCTCCCTCAGAAGGACTTTCCAATTGTAAATAAAAGGGTAGACAGCCTTGTCGTACCTTACCCTTGCATCTGGTAGCATCCCAAGTTCCCTTAGTGAGGGTTAGGCGGGTAAGGAGAGATTTCCCATTCTTGTCTTTCTTATCTAGTCCCCCCTTTGGCCTATATGCCCAATCATCTCCTGTGTTCCACCCTACATTTGACCAGTATCTGCACCACTCATTTCCTGGACTGGTGACACAAAGATATATTTGGGCCTGCTTATGTGCTGGAGATGTTGACCTATATGCGGGATTGTATGCATAGTTAATATAGGTGAGGGAAAAGGGGTTTTCGTCATAAGCACCACAATCCGCAACTTTACAAAAATCAGTTGTAAACGTTTGTAGGGGCAGGGAGGTGTTTACCCAGAAAGTGATTGGGGCAGCTTCAGCAGTGATCAATAGCGTAACAAGAAAAAGGATATGCATTATGGAGCTTCTACGGAAGACTTTTTGCAGTGAGAGGCGTGTATCCACGGTCCCTTCCCTTCAAGCTTCACTGCTGTAGGTGTGATCAGCAGAACTCGATATGGACCTTCAAATCTGGGCTCCAAACAATCGGGTCTCACGTGTTTCTTTAGGTACACGCTATCCCCAGGTAGAAAGGGGTGTACCGTGTCTCCTGTGGACTCTGGAAGAGAAGCAGACACTACAGAACGAGAGTTAGACAATTCTTGAGCAAGTGAAATTACAAATTGTACTACTTTATCTTGACCCTTTTGTAATTCCTGACTATCTATCTCTGGTATCCGGGGAGGGGACCCAAACAGAACTTCATATGGGGTAAGCCCATGTTTGGCCTGGGGCGTGTGTCTGACATGGTATAATGCTATAGGCAACAGATCTGGCCAGGGGAGGGGGTGATCTTGACTCATTTTAAGTAGTTTGGTCTTCAGTGTGCCGTTCATCCTTTCCACTTTCCCCGAACTTTGTGGGTGATAGGGAGTGTGGAGTCCCAAGTGAGCTCCCAACATAAACCATAGTTCCGCAAAAATAGAGGCCGTGAACGCTGGGCCTTGGTCGCTTTCGATCACCTCAGGTATACCAAATCTGCATGCTATTTCGATAAGCATTTTCTTAGCTGTAACCTTTGCCGTCATATTTTTGACTGGGTAAGCTTCAGGCCATCCTGAAAACATATCTACTACTAACAATGCATACTCGTATCCCCCGGCCGGGGGCATGTGAATATGGTCCACTTGGATTCTTTGCCATGGGTAATCGGGTTTGGCTAAATGCTGGGTGGGTACGGTCTGCGTGCTGCTGGGATTACAGGTCTGACAAACCTGACAGGCTCGATTGTATGCGGCCAATGTGGTACTGATTCCAGGAGCATGGTAGAATTTTCTCACATATGCTAGGGCTTGATTCTTTCCTCGGTGTGTGGCCCCATGTGCCCATGTTGCTACGGCTGGATACATCCTTCTTGGGAGACAGTATACATTGTCCTTCTTCCATAGGCCAGTTTTCTTTTCCACTGTCGCCCCATCTTTCCTCCACTGTTTCTTTTCTTCCGGTAATACCTTTGCCTGTTCCTGTTGTAGTTTAATAACTGGAGGTCGTGCTGTATTAATTTCGGGAAATTCTTCAGCTTTGATTTGTGCCTCCATTTCTTCTCGCTTCCTCTCTTGTGCCCGTGTGCTCACCATTGCTACTTCCGTGGCTTCTATTGCTAGCCATCTCTCTGACACAGATCCCAAGGCAGCTTGTTTGGCAGCTTGGTCAGCTAATTGATTTCCTCTTGCTTCTGTGCTGTCTACTTTTCCATGTGCCTTGACTTTGAGAACCGCTACCTGGATAGGTAGTCCCATAGCTTCCATGAGCCCTTGGATAAGAGCGGCATGCTTCACCGGTGTTCCTGAGGAGGTTATAAATCCTCTATTTCTCCAGATGGTACCAAAATCATGGGCAATGCCAAAAGCATATCGTGAGTCTGTTCTTATATTCACCCGTTTGCCTTCTGCCATTTCTAATGCTGTTTGTAATGCGATTAGTTCCGCTTCCTGGGCCGACCTGCCTGGTGGTAATGCTTCAGCATGCAGAATCTCTTTCTCCGTGGTGACGGCAAAACCGGTATGAAATCTGCCGCTATCATCGGCATACCTTGAGCCATCTGTCCAGAGTTCTAGGTCAGCGCCTGAGATGGCAGTAGTAGACATATTCTGTGGTTCCGATGTGTCTTGCTGTAGGGTGAGTAAACAGTCATGGGGGGACATCGGTGAACTTGAGGGGTTCGGTTCTTCCATTGGTTCCTCTCCCCCCTTTGGGATATGTGGCAGAAGAGTTGCCGGGTTGATAGTGGTACATCGTTGAAAAGAAACGTAAGACGGAAGAAGCAATGAGCACTGAAGTCTCAAATGGCGTTGATGCGAGAGATGTCGAGGTAATGTCAGCGAGAGAACAGCAGCCAAGTCATGTGGAGCTTGAATAATAACATCATGTCCGAGAGTGATGTCCGCCACTTTATCCAGCAGTACTTGGGCGGAATGGGCGGCTTTGAGACAACTCGGAGAAGTACGTGCAACCGGATCCAGCCTGCAGGAGTAGTACCCGACAGGGCGCTGTTTTTCCCGATGGGATTGTGTAAGAACTCCAGAAGCATGGCCTTCCTGCTCGGACACATATAGATTGAATGGCTTGGTATAATCTGGAAGGCCCAGTGCTGGTGCACTTGAAATGGCTTCCTTTAGAAGATTGAAACAGCGTTGATATAACTGATAGGCAACCGGGTCGGCCACATCGTCTTCCTTGGGACCTGTTTTCAGCGCGTCATATAGTGGTTGCATGAGCCTGGAAGCGTCAGGTATCCATTGTCTACAGTATGTGATAAGTCCAAGGAATGATTGCAGTTGGCTGATTGTGGATGGATAAGAGACAGATACAATAGCTTGTTTCCTTTCATCTGTCAGATGTCTGATTCCTTGTGATATACAATGTCCCAGAAAAACGACCTTAGGGAGGCACCATTGGAGTTTTGACTTAGAGACTTTACATTGGATGGAGGACAGATGTTGCAACAGGGAGACGGAGAGTGATTCCATCTGTTGGCTGTCGATTGGGCCACATAGCAGAAGGTCATCAACATACTGGAGTAGCGTAGCTTCAGGGTGAGCTAACACCCATGGTGAAAGAGAGAGTTTCAAAGCTTGGGAAAACTGGTTAGGGCTATTCTGGGCCCCTTGGGGTATTCTTGTCCATGTCAGTTGAGCTCCTTGGAAAGTAAAAGAAAATAAAAATTGGGAGTCCTCATGAAGGGGAACACTGAAAAAAGCATTGGCCAGGTCTATAACTGTGAAGAGACTGGCCTCGGGAGGGACTCCGCTGAGGAGAGTATTCGGATTGGGGACAACAGGGGTTTCCAGTATTGTTGCCGCATTGACAGCACGCAGATCTTGTACCAATCGATATTTATCAGGTTGACCTTTGACACTTTTCTTCTTGACAGGAAACAGAGGAGTATTGCAAGGTGAAGTGCAATACCTGAGCACCCCTTTCTCCAAATATGCATGAATTTGTATCTTCAGACTGGCTTCCTGTGCAGCTTTGAGAGGGTATTGAGGGATTCTTGGGTAAGGGACTCCAGGTTTCATCTGTACAACCACTGGGGGAACGGGAAGAAGCCCCACATCTTCAGGTCCCACAGACCATAAACTAGAAGAAACTTGAGGCTCAATATGGCTGGGAAAACCAGTATTTGGGTTGGATTGTTCTTGTAACAGCATCAACGGTAAAGCTCTGAGGATACAGATGTCTGGTGGCGTGTCTCCACCTTCAGGACGATGGAGAATAAGTTGCATGCCGCACTCATCATATGAGATATTTGCCCTTAGTCTTTGTAAAATGTCGGACCCTAGTAGATTTAGAGGGCAAGTGTTCGAGACCAGAAATCGAGCAACGACTTCTGAGAACGGTCCGAGAGGTACAGGGACAGTAAGGCGGCTCTTTTGCGGTTTTCCCTCTACTCCCATTGATGTCATCCAATCTTCGGAAAGTTCTATAGTGGGGGGAAGCAATTTCTTGGATATAACAGACGTGGACGCCCCTGAGTCCACCAGGAAATCCATAGGGACCTCTGCTACTGTGAGAGTGACTCTCCCACAAACAGCAGTTTGCCCTACTGCTGCCATGGCGGTCCCAGGTTGTCCCCCCTTTCAGGACCGGGGTGGAGGTCCCTCTGGTTGTTGGTCTGATCTGGGCTTCCTGCATTCTCTCCTGACATGTCCAACTATTCCACAGTTCCAGCAAGTTGGTCCGCCTTGGCTGCGGCCTCCTCCGTTTTGCCTCCTGTCTTGCCGAGGCCCATTATTTGGGTAGTATCCTTGTTGGGGGGTGTGTTGTGGATAGAAAGGTGCGTAGGCCGGGGCAGGGGCAGGGTAGGGGTATGGCTGTGGGTAAGGAGGGAAAGGAGGGGGCGGGTATGGATTATTACTGGGGGGTTGGAAAGGGGCGGGGGCGGATGGTGGAGGGAAAGGAGCAGGTGCGGGAGGCGAGGTAGCAAAAGATGGACATAAAACCGCATCCGTGCATTCATTTTCTTGCATCATTAGAGCAAGTGCTTTCTTTTTTCCTTTGTCTTTCAGTTCCTTTGCTTGTGACCGGGCAAACCCTTTAGCTACTAATATAGCGTCTTGCAATGTTCCCCCAATACAATCTGGGCGTATTGACATAATTTTGTCTTTCAGCTGTTCATTGAGTCCATCTACGAAAGCCTTAGTCAGGATCATACGGTGAGCCTTGGCTTGAGTGGCGAAGCCAAGATCTTCGAACAGTATTCTGATCCTGGAGCCGTACTGTTCCACTGATTCATCCGTTTGTTGTGTGATTTCTTGGAGTGAGCCCTGTAACTCTGTGAGTGCTTCCTGGGCCCAGAGTTTGAGTTGCTGACAATAAGTGAGTCCCGAAGAGTATGTATCAATAGGTTGTGACTGACTCTGGTCAAATGCCGGGGCCATCAGTGGCAGGAAGCTGTCTGTACATTTTATCTCCGTGAGAGACTGTAGATCCTGCCAGGTGCATCCGTAGGTTTTCTGGATCTGGCACATTCTCCTATAAAAAGGCATGGGTTGTTTCTCCGGGTCAGGTAGACCAGACACCAGAGTGGAAACTTGTGTAGGGGTGAACGTAACATACTGAAGACCAAGCTTGGGGACATTACACGGTGTGTTATCTGTCATAGCGGTGTGTTTACCCTCCGCGGTCGGCTCCGGTTTTATAACTGATTTCTCTTGGGTGTGGTAAATCTGGGAGTCGGGAAGTGGGGGCACGGCTGAGGGCACTATATCTGTGAGCGGGCCCTTGGATTGCAAAGCGGACATAAGGACTGGCATTCTTTCAGGTTTATTAGTGACTATTCTGATTTCTGAGAGTTGGGTAGATTGGGTGGCTATAAATTCTCGTATGGTATTTACAATAATATTCACAGCAGGTTCCAGTGGATACTGGAACAATCCAGTGGATACCAAAGGGAAAGCAACGGAGGAGATTCCGCGCTCAGCACAGGCCTGGTCTGACAAGTGAATAAGAGTATTCCAAATGACGGACCTTAATTGAGATTCGCATAATTCGGCGAAGTCAGGGTCGTACCGGGGGCCTACGGCATGTACTACACGGCCTACGGGTAAGTTACCGGGACCAGTGACAGCAATTTCCCCCGGTGGTATCGGGCCTGTTTTTGAAATAATTTCGTTGCAATCCCGCTGCATGGAGGGGCCTGCGGCCAGAGAGATACTTCGGGCCAGGCCGCCTTTGTGTTGGAGCTGTGAGTTAGCAGGGTTAACTATTACATCCACTGCTGCTGTTGTTATATCCCCAATCCCTATGCTGACATTAACTTGTTTACCCCGTGGTGTGACAAACGGTTTGGATAGGGCCGGAAACCATTGTTCCGGTGCCCGTGGACGCATGCTAGATGGCGGCGGTTTGGCAGAAATTATTGGTTTGGGGTTGATTCTTGTGAGCGGCGGGGCCCTGGGTGTGGAGGTGGGTAGCGGGTTAGGATCTTGTGTGAAAATTTGGTCAAATTCCGCCTGGTCTGATGTTTCAGACTCTGATTTCTCATCAGGCGCCACAGCCTGTCGCTGCCTTTCGAGTACAGCGCGGGCTTCCGGGGTACTCATAATTTGTTGGAGTGAGGGAATAGTGACCGAAGGAAAGAGTACTTGCAACGCGGACATAGCGTCATGCGTTTCACGGGTCACGGGGCTTTGCGTTCCAACAGGCTTAAGGCCTTGCGTGTCACCATACCCTTTTCCTGTATCCGGGCCCTGATAGAAGGAACCGGAAGGGGTGAGGATAGGATAGAGGGGGGCAGGTGGGGGCGGGGGTGTGGGGGCGGAAGGGGCTGGCTGTTCGGATAATGTGGGCGGTACTTTATTATCGGAGCCGGGGCGGGGCACACCACAGTTATAGCAAAAACCCCGCCATTCCGGATTTTGTATACCGCAATGGTGACAGACCCACCCCCTAGGGCTAGGGCGGGCGCCATCTTGGTATGGCGGCGGAGATGGGGTTTCCTCGGTTTTAACAGGCTTCATATATCCGTATAGGGGATCAGCATTTTCAGATCCACCCTCCCCCATTACTTCTTCATAACCTTCATCACACAATTTTCCCGCTACTCGTAGATGAGCCTGTGCCATCTCTAGAAAACCCTTATCCTCCAGTATTCCCCGGGATTCGGTTATCATTTTAGACCACAGGCTGGGTTGCAATCTTCCCGAAGACGGAACTCCAGCCAGTTTATACAGATTAGAAGCATTTTTGATATATTTCTTTCCTTCTCGAGTGCGGACTAAATCTAGTGCTGTCTGAGCCCCTGTGGGCAACACATGTTTTTTCTTAAATAAGTGCAACATCTCTGAATTCTCTGTTCGTCCCACTAATATCCCGTGGCCGGTCCTGTGTCACCGTCTCGAGGGAACCACTGGTTGGGTTACCGCCCTCAGACGTCGGGTCCCTGACCCCAGACACCCGGTACCGGAGACAGAGTATTATCTCAACGTCTCGAGGGAACCACTGTTAGGTTACTGCCCTCAGAATCTCAGTGCCTGTCCTGTTCCCCCTGTACTGGGCTGACAGCCTGCACTTTCATTCAGGGATTTTGCAATTACTGGTCAGAAAATCAATCAGACAACCCGCAATCTATTTCCCCATTAATACCCACTCGTTCTCTTAAATTCCCAACACTAATGCATTAATACACATACATATACGACCTCCAGTCAGCCGACAAAAATCCCACTCCACTTCGGGCTCCCACTTGCGGCACTGACTAACATATATAACATGTAAACATTCGTACAATTTAGCAACTTATAGGTGACCACAAGCAACTGAAGAGTATGATATTTTTAACAGTTCTAAACAGAGCGCGACTCTAAAGATCACACCGTTGTATCACATCAACGTGAGTGAAAGACCTAAACAGATTATACTACCTAGGCAGCAACCCACCGACTTGTCATAGGCAAGATAACACACAAATTGTATGCAAGAGCTTACCTTGACAATGAGGGTGATCAGTCCTCGGTTCGGTGTGTCACGGTCTCAGCAGCAAAATCAGCGACAGGTCAGTCTCTCGTGGTGAGCCGGAGTCACGCTCCCCCCTTCCACGTTGGGCGCCAAATAATGAGGTCGTGAATCTCACTATATCAGGGTCTCTCTCTTCAGTCACTTGCTCCGAATTCAGTCATGCATGCGCTAGCTCACTAAGAAAGACTCTGACACAAGGTTCAGCTTCAATCTCAGTACATGCGTTATCCCGGGGGTAACACAGGAACTGCTGCTTTATTGTTCAGCTCACACAGTTCATATAGCATACAATGGGGCGAGGCAGGGGGTTGGGTTTCAGCCAGATATATCTTGCTCCGGGACACGCTGTCGTCTCTCATTGGTACACATTGCTCTCTGGGGCGCATACATTCCCTCGTGCATGGGTGCGTGATCAGCTCGTGAGGGAATGTATCTCAGCCGGATGCGTCCATTCCAGGATGTTCTCAGGGTGCAGTCCCGAGAACAGGCGCCATCTTCACTTTGACTATATCTGGTTACAGGGCTGAGTTTATAACACTTTGAAATAATGGATAAACATATATTCACATAGTCTTTTCTACCTTCACACCGGGTCCATGGTTATGGGCGTATACTGGGGGCACGGGGACGACTCCCATTAACCCCTGACTATACCGGGGATACGCTTATCACATTGCCTTTCTGGTCTGTGCTGAAGCAGGGCATTCTGGCAGCCAATTGGCTTGACCTTTATTAGTGAGCCTGGTTACCCCCTCTCGGAACCACAGACTTAGAAATCGCCAGCTCATATACAGTGCATAAAATATATTTATATATATATACCCTTATACACCATTTTAAAAAAAAATATCACAAAATTCTTCTAAGTCCCTCGGGAAGAGTGAAAGACGCGCACGTTCATTTTCAGAGCTCCTAGACCTTCTTATAAGAAGTTAGCCAAAAAGTAGCTTCGATAAACGCTTAGGTTAAGTTTCAGAGTTGCTTCTAATGTACCAAAGCTGGACTTAGACATAATTTCACTCTCACAACATTATGGCTGGTTGGAGACAGTCCGAACCACAAGTACCGGGTCCATGGTTATGGGCGTATACTGGGGGCATGGGGACGACTCCAATTAACCCCTGACTATACCGGGGATACGCTTATCACAATGCCTTTCTGGTCTGTGCTGAAGCTGGGCATTCTGGCAGCCAATTGGCTTGACCTTTATTAGTGAGCCTGGTTACCCCCTCTCGGAACCACAGACTTAGAATTCGCCAGCTCATATACAGTGCTTAAAATATATTTATATATATACCCTTATACACCATTTTAATAAAAAAATATCACAAAATTCTTCTAAGTCCCTCGGGAAGAGTGAAAGACGCGCACGTTCATTTTCAGAGCTCCTAGACCTTCCTATAAGAAGTTAGCCAAAAAGAAGCTTCGAAAAACGCTTAGGTTAAGTTCAGAGTTGCTTCTAATGTACCAAAGCTGGACTTAGACATAATTTCACTCTCACAACATTTTGGCTGGTTGGAGACAGTCCGAACCACAAGTACCGGGACCATGGTTATGGGCGTATACTGGGGGGACGGGGACGACTCCCATTAACCCCTGACTATACCTGGGATACGCTTATCACAATGCCTTTCTGGTCTGTGCTGAAGCAGGGCATTCTGGCAGCCAATTGGCTTGACCTTTATTAGTGAGCCTGGTTACCCCCTCTCGGAACCACAGACTTAGAAATCGCCAGCTCATATACAGTGCATAAAATATATGTATATATATACCCTTATACACCATTTTAATAAAAAATATCACAAAATTCTTCTAAGTCCCTCGGAAAGAGTGAAAGACGCGCACGTTCATTTTCAGAGCTCCTAGACCTTCCTATAAGAAGTTAGCCAAAAAGAAGCTTCGAAAAACGCTTAGGTTAAGTTTCAGAGTTTCTTCTAATGTACCAAAGCTGGACTTAGACATAATTTCACTCTCACAACATTATGTCTGGTTGGAGACAGTCCGAACCACAAGTACCGGGTCCATGGTTATGGGCGTATACTGGGGGCACGGGGACGACTCCCATTAACCCCTGACTGTACCGGGGATACGCTTATCACATTGCCTTTCTGGTCTGTGCTGAAGCAGGGCATTCTGGCAGCCAATTGGCTTGACCTTTATTAGTGAGCCTGGTTACCCCCTCTCGGAACCACAGACTTAGAAATCGCCAGCTCATATACAGTGCATAAAATATATTTATATATATACCCTTATACACCATTTTAATAAAAAATATCACAAAATTCTTCTAAGTCCCTCGGGAAGAGTGAAAGACGCGCACGTTCATTTTCAGAGCTCCTAGACCTTCCTATAAGAAGTTAGCCAAAAAGTAGCTTCGAAAAACGCTTAGGTTAAGTTTCAGAGTTGCTTCTAATGTACCAAAGCTGGACTTAGACATAATTTCACTCTCACAACATTTTGGCTGGTTGGAGACAGTCCGAACCACAAGTACCGGGTCCATGGTTATGGGCGTATACTGGGGGCATGGGGACGACTCCCATTAACCCCTGACTATACCGGGGATACGCTTATCACAATGCCTTTCTGGTCTGTGCTGAAGCTGGGCATTCTGGCAGCCAATTGGCTTGACCTTTATTAGTGAGCCTGGTTACCCCCTCTCGGAACCACAGACTTAGAATTCGCCAGCTCATATACAGTGCTTAAAATATATTTATATATATACCCTTATACACCATTTTAATAAAAAAATATCACAAAATTCTTCTAAGTCCCTCGGGAAGAGTGAAAGACGCGCACGTTCATTTTCAGAGCTCCTAGACCTTCCTATAAGAAGTTAGCCAAAAAGAAGCTTCGAAAAACGCTTAGGTTAAGTTTCAGAGTTGCTTCTAATGTACCAAAGCTGGACTTAGACATAATTTCACTCTCACAACATTTTGGCTGGTTGGAGACAGTCCGAACCACAAGTACCGGGACCATGGTTATGGGCGTATACTGGGGGGACGGGGACGACTCCCATTAACCCCTGACTATACCTGGGATACGCTTATCACAATGCCTTTCTGGTCTGTGCTGAAGCAGGGCATTCTGGCAGCCAATTGGCTTGACCTTTATTAGTGAGCCTGGTTACCCCCTCTCGGAACCACAGACTTAGAAATCGCCAGCTCATATACAGTGCATAAAATATATGTATATATATACCCTTATACACCATTTTAATAAAAAATATCACAAAATTCTTCTAAGTCCCTCGGAAAGAGTGAAAGACGCGCACGTTCATTTTCAGAGCTCCTAGACCTTCCTATAAGAAGTTAGCCAAAAAGAAGCTTCGAAAAACGCTTAGGTTAAGTTTCAGAGTTTCTTCTAATGTACCAAAGCTGGACTTAGACATAATTTCACTCTCACAACATTATGTCTGGTTGGAGACAGTCCGAACCACAAGTACCGGGTCCATGGTTATGGGCGTATACTGGGGGCACGGGGACGACTCCCATTAACCCCTGACTGTACCGGGGATACGCTTATCACATTGCCTTTCTGGTCTGTGCTGAAGCAGGGCATTCTGGCAGCCAATTGGCTTGACCTTTATTAGTGAGCCTGGTTACCCCCTCTCGGAACCACAGACTTAGAAATCGCCAGCTCATATACAGTGCATAAAATATATTTATATATATACCCTTATACACCATTTTAATAAAAAATATCACAAAATTCTTCTAAGTCCCTCGGGAAGAGTGAAAGACGCGCACGTTCATTTTCAGAGCTCCTAGACCTTCCTATAAGAAGTTAGCCAAAAAGTAGCTTCGAAAAACGCTTAGGTTAAGTTTCAGAGTTGCTTCTAATGTACCAAAGCTGGACTTAGACATAATTTCACTCTCACAACATTTTGGCTGGTTGGAGACAGTCCGAACCACAAGTACCGGGTCCATGGTTATGGGCGTATACTGGGGGCATGGGGACGACTCCCATTAACCCCTGACTATACCGGGGATACGCTTATCACAATGCCTTTCTGGTCTGTGCTGAAGCTGGGCATTCTGGCAGCCAATTGGCTTGACCTTTATTAGTGAGCCTGGTTACCCCCTCTCGGAACCACAGACTTAGAATTCGCCAGCTCATATACAGTGCTTAAAATATATTTATATATATACCCTTATACACCATTTTAATAAAAAAATATCACAAAATTCTTCTAAGTCCCTCGGGAAGAGTGAAAGACGCGCACGTTCATTTTCAGAGCTCCTAGACCTTCCTATAAGAAGTTAGCCAAAAAGAAGCTTCGAAAAACGCTTAGGTTAAGTTTCAGAGTTGCTTCTAATGTACCAAAGCTGGACTTAGACATAATTTCACTCTCACAACATTTTGGCTGGTTGGAGACAGTCCGAACCACAAGTACCGGGACCATGGTTATGGGCGTATACTGGGGGGACGGGGACGACTCCCATTAACCCCTGACTATACCTGGGATACGCTTATCACAATGCCTTTCTGGTCTGTGCTGAAGCAGGGCATTCTGGCAGCCAATTGGCTTGACCTTTATTAGTGAGCCTGGTTACCCCCTCTCGGAACCACAGACTTAGAAATCGCCAGCTCATATACAGTGCATAAAATATATGTATATATATACCCCTATACACCATTTTAATAAAAAATATCACAAAATTCTTCTAAGTCCCTCGGAAAGAGTGAAAGACGCGCACGTTCATTTTCAGAGCTCCTAGACCTTCCTATAAGAAGTTAGCCAAAAAGTAGCTTCGAAAAACGCTTAGGTTAAGTTTCAGAGTTTCTTCTAATGTACCAAAGCTGGACTTAGACATAATTTCACTCTCACAACATTATGTCTGGTTGGAGACAGTCCGAACCACAAGTACCGGGTCCATGGTTATGGGCGTATACTGGGGGCACGGGGACGACTCCCATTAACCCCTGACTGTACCGGGGATACGCTTATCACATTGCCTTTCTGGTCTGTGCTGAAGCAGGGCATTCTGGCAGCCAATTGGCTTGACCTTTATTAGTGAGCCTGGTTACCCCCTCTCGGAACCACAGACTTAGAAATCGCCAGCTCATATACAGTGCATAAAATATATTTATATATATACCCTTATACACCATTTTAATAAAAAATATCACAAAATTCTTCTAAGTCCCTCGGGAAGAGTGAAAGACGCGCACGTTCATTTTCAGAGCTCCTAGACCTTCCTATAAGAAGTTAGCCAAAAAGTAGCTTCGAAAAACGCTTAGGTTAAGTTTCAGAGTTGCTTCTAATGTACCAAAGCTGGACTTAGACATAATTTCACTCTCACAACATTTTGGCTGGTTGGAGACAGTCCGAACCACAAGTACCGGGTCCATGGTTATGGGCGTATACTGGGGGCATGGGGACGACTCCCATTAACCCCTGACTATACCGGGGATACGCTTATCACAATGCCTTTCTGGTCTGTGCTGAAGCTGGGCATTCTGGCAGCCAATTGGCTTGACCTTTATTAGTGAGCCTGGTTACCCCCTCTCGGAACCACAGACTTAGAATTCGCCAGCTCATATACAGTGCTTAAAATATATTTATATATATACCCTTATACACCATTTTAATAAAAAAATATCACAAAATTCTTCTAAGTCCCTCGGGAAGAGTGAAAGACGCGCACGTTCATTTTCAGAGCTCCTAGACCTTCCTATAAGAAGTTAGCCAAAAAGAAGCTTCGAAAAACGCTTAGGTTAAGTTTCAGAGTTGCTTCTAATGTACCAAAGCTGGACTTAGACATAATTTCACTCTCACAACATTTTGGCTGGTTGGAGACAGTCCGAACCACAAGTACCGGGACCATGGTTATGGGCGTATACTGGGGGGACGGGGACGACTCCCATTAACCCCTGACTATACCTGGGATACGCTTATCACAATGCCTTTCTGGTCTGTGCTGAAGCAGGGCATTCTGGCAGCCAATTGGCTTGACCTTTATTAGTGAGCCTGGTTACCCCCTCTCGGAACCACAGACTTAGAAATCGCCAGCTCATATACAGTGCATAAAATATATTTATATATATACCCTTATACACCATTTTAATAAAAAATATCACAAAATTCTTCTAAGTCCCTCGGAAAGAGTGAAAGACGCGCACGTTCATTTTCAGAGCTCCTAGACCTTCCTATAAGAAGTTAGCCAAAAAGTAGCTTCGAAAAACGCTTAGGTTAAGTTTCAGAGTTTCTTCTAATGTACCAAAGCTGGACTTAGACATAATTTCACTCTCACAACATTATGTCTGGTTGGAGACAGTCCGAACCACAAGTACCGGGTCCATGGTTATGGGCGTATACTGGGGGCACGGGGACGACTCCCATTAACCCCTGACTGTACCGGGGATACGCTTATCACATTGCCTTTCTGGTCTGTGCTGAAGCAGGGCATTCTGGCAGCCAATTGGCTTGACCTTTATTAGTGAGCCTTGTTACCCCCTCTCGGAACCACAGACTTAGAAATCGCCAGCTCATATACAGTGCATAAAATATATTTATATATATACCCTTATACACCATTTTAATAAAAAATATCACAAAATTCTTCTAAGTCCCTCGGGAAGAGTGAAAGACGCGCACGTTCATTTTCAGAGCTCCTAGACCTTCCTATAAGAAGTTAGCCAAAAAGTAGCTTCGAAAAACGCTTAGGTTAAGTTTCAGAGTTGCTTCTAATGTACCAAAGCTGGACTTAGACATAATTTCACTCTCACAACATTATGTCTGGTTGGAGACAGTCCGAACCACAAGTACCGGGTCCATGGTTATGGGCGTATACTGGGGGCACGGGGACGACTCCCATTAACCCCTGACTATACCGGGGATACGCTTATCACAATGCCTTTCTGTTTTGTGCTGAAGCAGGGCATTCTGGCAGCCAATTGGCTTGACCTTTATTAGTGAGCCTGGTTACCCCCTCTCGGAACCACAGACTTAGAATTCGCCAGCTCATATACAGTGCATAAAATATATTTATATATATACCCTTATACACCATTTTAATAAAAAATATCACAAAATTCTTCTAAGTCCCTCGGGAAGAGTGAAAGACGCGCACGTTCATTTTCAGAGCTCCTAGACCTTCCTATAAGAAGTTAGCCAAAAAGTAGCTTCGAAAAACGCTTAGGTTAAGTTTCAGAGTTGCTTCTAATGTACCAAAGCTGGACTTAGACATAATTTCACTCTCACAACATTTTGGCTGGTTGGAGACAGTCCGAACCACAAGTACCGGGTCCATGGTTATGGGCGTATACTGGGGGCATGGGGACGACTCCCATTAACCCCTGACTATACCGGGGATACGCTTATCACAATGCCTTTCTGGTCTGTGCTGAAGCTGGGCATTCTGGCAGCCAATTGGCTTGACCTTTATTAGTGAGCCTGGTTACCCCCTCTCGGAACCACAGACTTAGAATTCGCCAGCTCATATACAGTGCTTAAAATATATTTATATATATACCCTTATACACCATTTTAATAAAAAAATATCACAAAATTCTTCTAAGTCCCTCGGGAAGAGTGAAAGACGCGCACGTTCATTTTCAGAGCTCCTAGACCTTCCTATAAGAAGTTAGCCAAAAAGAAGCTTCGAAAAACGCTTAGGTTAAGTTTCAGAGTTGCTTCTAATGTACCAAAGCTGGACTTAGACATAATTTCACTCTCACAACATTTTGGCTGGTTGGAGACAGTCCGAACCACAAGTACCGGGACCATGGTTATGGGCGTATACTGGGGGGACGGGGACGACTCCCATTAACCCCTGACTATACCTGGGATACGCTTATCACAATGCCTTTCTGGTCTGTGCTGAAGCAGGGCATTCTGGCAGCCAATTGGCTTGACCTTTATTAGTGAGCCTGGTTACCCCCTCTCGGAACCACAGACTTAGAAATCGCCAGCTCATATACAGTGCATAAAATATATGTATATATATACCCTTATACACCATTTTAATAAAAAATATCACAAAATTCTTCTAAGTCCCTCGGAAAGAGTGAAAGACGCGCACGTTCATTTTCAGAGCTCCTAGACCTTCCTATAAGAAGTTAGCCAAAAAGAAGCTTCGAAAAACGCTTAGGTTAAGTTTCAGAGTTTCTTCTAATGTACCAAAGCTGGACTTAGACATAATTTCACTCTCACAACATTATGTCTGGTTGGAGACAGTCCGAACCACAAGTACCGGGTCCATGGTTATGGGCGTATACTGGGGGCACGGGGACGACTCCCATTAACCCCTGACTGTACCGGGGATACGCTTATCACATTGCCTTTCTGGTCTGTGCTGAAGCAGGGCATTCTGGCAGCCAATTGGCTTGACCTTTATTAGTGAGCCTGGTTACCCCCTCTCGGAACCACAGACTTAGAAATCGCCAGCTCATATACAGTGCATAAAATATATTTATATATATACCCTTATACACCATTTTAATAAAAAATATCACAAAATTCTTCTAAGTCCCTCGGGAAGAGTGAAAGACGCGCACGTTCATTTTCAGAGCTCCTAGACCTTCCTATAAGAAGTTAGCCAAAAAGTAGCTTCGAAAAACGCTTAGGTTAAGTTTCAGAGTTGCTTCTAATGTACCAAAGCTGGACTTAGACATAATTTCACTCTCACAACATTTTGGCTGGTTGGAGACAGTCCGAACCACAAGTACCGGGTCCATGGTTATGGGCGTATACTGGGGGCATGGGGACGACTCCCATTAACCCCTGACTATACCGGGGATACGCTTATCACAATGCCTTTCTGGTCTGTGCTGAAGCTGGGCATTCTGGCAGCCAATTGGCTTGACCTTTATTAGTGAGCCTGGTTACCCCCTCTCGGAACCACAGACTTAGAATTCGCCAGCTCATATACAGTGCTTAAAATATATTTATATATATACCCTTATACACCATTTTAATAAAAAAATATCACAAAATTCTTCTAAGTCCCTCGGGAAGAGTGAAAGACGCGCACGTTCATTTTCAGAGCTCCTAGACCTTCCTATAAGAAGTTAGCCAAAAAGAAGCTTCGAAAAACGCTTAGGTTAAGTTTCAGAGTTGCTTCTAATGTACCAAAGCTGGACTTAGACATAATTTCACTCTCACAACATTTTGGCTGGTTGGAGACAGTCCGAACCACAAGTACCGGGACCATGGTTATGGGCGTATACTGGGGGGACGGGGACGACTCCCATTAACCCCTGACTATACCTGGGATACGCTTATCACAATGCCTTTCTGGTCTGTGCTGAAGCAGGGCATTCTGGCAGCCAATTGGCTTGACCTTTATTAGTGAGCCTGGTTACCCCCTCTCGGAACCACAGACTTAGAAATCGCCAGCTCATATACAGTGCATAAAATATATGTATATATATACCCCTATACACCATTTTAATAAAAAATATCACAAAATTCTTCTAAGTCCCTCGGAAAGAGTGAAAGACGCGCACGTTCATTTTCAGAGCTCCTAGACCTTCCTATAAGAAGTTAGCCAAAAAGTAGCTTCGAAAAACGCTTAGGTTAAGTTTCAGAGTTTCTTCTAATGTACCAAAGCTGGACTTAGACATAATTTCACTCTCACAACATTATGTCTGGTTGGAGACAGTCCGAACCACAAGTACCGGGTCCATGGTTATGGGCGTATACTGGGGGCACGGGGACGACTCCCATTAACCCCTGACTGTACCGGGGATACGCTTATCACATTGCCTTTCTGGTCTGTGCTGAAGCAGGGCATTCTGGCAGCCAATTGGCTTGACCTTTATTAGTGAGCCTGGTTACCCCCTCTCGGAACCACAGACTTAGAAATCGCCAGCTCATATACAGTGCATAAAATATATTTATATATATACCCTTATACACCATTTTAATAAAAAATATCACAAAATTCTTCTAAGTCCCTCGGGAAGAGTGAAAGACGCGCACGTTCATTTTCAGAGCTCCTAGACCTTCCTATAAGAAGTTAGCCAAAAAGTAGCTTCGAAAAACGCTTAGGTTAAGTTTCAGAGTTGCTTCTAATGTACCAAAGCTGGACTTAGACATAATTTCACTCTCACAACATTTTGGCTGGTTGGAGACAGTCCGAACCACAAGTACCGGGTCCATGGTTATGGGCGTATACTGGGGGCATGGGGACGACTCCCATTAACCCCTGACTATACCGGGGATACGCTTATCACAATGCCTTTCTGGTCTGTGCTGAAGCTGGGCATTCTGGCAGCCAATTGGCTTGACCTTTATTAGTGAGCCTGGTTACCCCCTCTCGGAACCACAGACTTAGAATTCGCCAGCTCATATACAGTGCTTAAAATATATTTATATATATACCCTTATACACCATTTTAATAAAAAAATATCACAAAATTCTTCTAAGTCCCTCGGGAAGAGTGAAAGACGCGCACGTTCATTTTCAGAGCTCCTAGACCTTCCTATAAGAAGTTAGCCAAAAAGAAGCTTCGAAAAACGCTTAGGTTAAGTTTCAGAGTTGCTTCTAATGTACCAAAGCTGGACTTAGACATAATTTCACTCTCACAACATTTTGGCTGGTTGGAGACAGTCCGAACCACAAGTACCGGGACCATGGTTATGGGCGTATACTGGGGGGACGGGGACGACTCCCATTAACCCCTGACTATACCTGGGATACGCTTATCACAATGCCTTTCTGGTCTGTGCTGAAGCAGGGCATTCTGGCAGCCAATTGGCTTGACCTTTATTAGTGAGCCTGGTTACCCCCTCTCGGAACCACAGACTTAGAAATCGCCAGCTCATATACAGTGCATAAAATATATTTATATATATACCCTTATACACCATTTTAATAAAAAATATCACAAAATTCTTCTAAGTCCCTCGGAAAGAGTGAAAGACGCGCACGTTCATTTTCAGAGCTCCTAGACCTTCCTATAAGAAGTTAGCCAAAAAGTAGCTTCGAAAAACGCTTAGGTTAAGTTTCAGAGTTTCTTCTAATGTACCAAAGCTGGACTTAGACATAATTTCACTCTCACAACATTATGTCTGGTTGGAGACAGTCCGAACCACAAGTACCGGGTCCATGGTTATGGGCGTATACTGGGGGCACGGGGACGACTCCCATTAACCCCTGACTGTACCGGGGATACGCTTATCACATTGCCTTTCTGGTCTGTGCTGAAGCAGGGCATTCTGGCAGCCAATTGGCTTGACCTTTATTAGTGAGCCTTGTTACCCCCTCTCGGAACCACAGACTTAGAAATCGCCAGCTCATATACAGTGCATAAAATATATTTATATATATACCCTTATACACCATTTTAATAAAAAATATCACAAAATTCTTCTAAGTCCCTCGGGAAGAGTGAAAGACGCGCACGTTCATTTTCAGAGCTCCTAGACCTTCCTATAAGAAGTTAGCCAAAAAGTAGCTTCGAAAAACGCTTAGGTTAAGTTTCAGAGTTGCTTCTAATGTACCAAAGCTGGACTTAGACATAATTTCACTCTCACAACATTATGTCTGGTTGGAGACAGTCCGAACCACAAGTACCGGGTCCATGGTTATGGGCGTATACTGGGGGCACGGGGACGACTCCCATTAACCCCTGACTATACCGGGGATACGCTTATCACAATGCCTTTCTGTTTTGTGCTGAAGCAGGGCATTCTGGCAGCCAATTGGCTTGACCTTTATTAGTGAGCCTGGTTACCCCCTCTCGGAACCACAGACTTAGAATTCGCCAGCTCATATACAGTGCATAAAATATATTTATATATATACCCTTATACACCATTTTAATAAAAAATATCACAAAATTCTTCTAAATCCCTCGGGAAGAGTGAAAGACGCGCACGTTCATTTTCAGAGCTCCTAGACCTTCTTATAAGAAGTTAGCCAAAAAGTAGCTTCTTAAAACGCTTAGGTTAAGTTTCAGAGTTTCTTCTAATGTACCAAAGCTGGACTTAGACATAATTTCACTCTCACAACATTATGTCTGGTTGGAGACAGTCCGAACCACAAGTACCGGGTCCATGGTTATGGGCGTATACTGGGGGCACGGGGACGACTCCCATTAACCCCTGACTGTACCGGGGATACGCTTATCACATTGCCTTTCTGGTCTGTGCTGAAGCAGGGCATTCTGGCAGCCAATTGGCTTGACCTTTATTAGTGAGCCTGGTTACCCCCTCTCGGAACCACAGACTTAGAAATCGCCAGCTCATATACAGTGCATAAAATATATTTATATATATACCCTTATACACCATTTTAATAAAAAATATCACAAAATTCTTCTAAGTCCCTCGGGAAGAGTGAAAGACGCGCACGTTCATTTTCAGAGCTCCTAGACCTTCCTATAAGAAGTTAGCCAAAAAGTAGCTTCGAAAAACGCTTAGGTTAAGTTTCAGAGTTGCTTCTAATGTACCAAAGCTGGACTTAGACATAATTTCACTCTCACAACATTTTGGCTGGTTGGAGACAGTCCGAACCACAAGTACCGGGTCCATGGTTATGGGCGTATACTGGGGGCATGGGGACGACTCCCATTAACCCCTGACTATACCGGGGATACGCTTATCACAATGCCTTTCTGGTCTGTGCTGAAGCTGGGCATTCTGGCAGCCAATTGGCTTGACCTTTATTAGTGAGCCTGGTTACCCCCTCTCGGAACCACAGACTTAGAATTCGCCAGCTCATATACAGTGCTTAAAATATATTTATATATATACCCTTATACACCATTTTAATAAAAAAATATCACAAAATTCTTCTAAGTCCCTCGGGAAGAGTGAAAGACGCGCACTTTCATTTTCAGAGCTCCTAGACCTTCCTATAAGAAGTTAGCCAAAAAGAAGCTTCGAAAAACGCTTAGGTTAAGTTTCAGAGTTGCTTCTAATGTACCAAAGCTGGACTTAGACATAATTTCACTCTCACAACATTTTGGCTGGTTGGAGACAGTCCGAACCACAAGTACCGGGACCATGGTTATGGGCGTATACTGGGGGGACGGGGACGACTCCCATTAACCCCTGACTATACCTGGGATACGCTTATCACAATGCCTTTCTGGTCTGTGCTGAAGCAGGGCATTCTGGCAGCCAATTGGCTTGACCTTTATTAGTGAGCCTGGTTACCCCCTCTCGGAACCACAGACTTAGAAATCGCCAGCTCATATACAGTGCATAAAATATATGTATATATATACCCTTATACACCATTTTAATAAAAAATATCACAAAATTCTTCTAAGTCCCTCGGAAAGAGTGAAAGACGCGCACGTTCATTTTCAGAGCTCCTAGACCTTCCTATAAGAAGTTAGCCAAAAAGAAGCTTCGAAAAACGCTTAGGTTAAGTTTCAGAGTTTCTTCTAATGTACCAAAGCTGGACTTAGACATAATTTCACTCTCACAACATTATGTCTGGTTGGAGACAGTCCGAACCACAAGTACCGGGTCCATGGTTATGGGCGTATACTGGGGGCACGGGGACGACTCCCATTAACCCCTGACTGTACCGGGGATACGCTTATCACATTGCCTTTCTGGTCTGTGCTGAAGCAGGGCATTCTGGCAGCCAATTGGCTTGACCTTTATTAGTGAGCCTGGTTACCCCCTCTCGGAACCACAGACTTAGAAATCGCCAGCTCATATACAGTGCATAAAATATATTTATATATATACCCTTATACACCATTTTAATAAAAAATATCACAAAATTCTTCTAAGTCCCTCGGGAAGAGTGAAAGACGCGCACGTTCATTTTCAGAGCTCCTAGACCTTCCTATAAGAAGTTAGCCAAAAAGTAGCTTCGAAAAACGCTTAGGTTAAGTTTCAGAGTTGCTTCTAATGTACCAAAGCTGGACTTAGACATAATTTCACTCTCACAACATTTTGGCTGGTTGGAGACAGTCCGAACCACAAGTACCGGGTCCATGGTTATGGGCGTATACTGGGGGCATGGGGACGACTCCCATTAACCCCTGACTATACCGGGGATACGCTTATCACAATGCCTTTCTGGTCTGTGCTGAAGCTGGGCATTCTGGCAGCCAATTGGCTTGACCTTTATTAGTGAGCCTGGTTACCCCCTCTCGGAACCACAGACTTAGAATTCGCCAGCTCATATACAGTGCTTAAAATATATTTATATATATACCCTTATACACCATTTTAATAAAAAAATATCACAAAATTCTTCTAAGTCCCTCGGGAAGAGTGAAAGACGCGCACGTTCATTTTCAGAGCTCCTAGACCTTCCTATAAGAAGTTAGCCAAAAAGAAGCTTCGAAAAACGCTTAGGTTAAGTTTCAGAGTTGCTTCTAATGTACCAAAGCTGGACTTAGACATAATTTCACTCTCACAACATTTTGGCTGGTTGGAGACAGTCCGAACCACAAGTACCGGGACCATGGTTATGGGCGTATACTGGGGGGACGGGGACGACTCCCATTAACCCCTGACTATACCTGGGATACGCTTATCACAATGCCTTTCTGGTCTGTGCTGAAGCAGGGCATTCTGGCAGCCAATTGGCTTGACCTTTATTAGTGAGCCTGGTTACCCCCTCTCGGAACCACAGACTTAGAAATCGCCAGCTCATATACAGTGCATAAAATATATGTATATATATACCCCTATACACCATTTTAATAAAAAATATCACAAAATTCTTCTAAGTCCCTCGGAAAGAGTGAAAGACGCGCACGTTCATTTTCAGAGCTCCTAGACCTTCCTATAAGAAGTTAGCCAAAAAGTAGCTTCGAAAAACGCTTAGGTTAAGTTTCAGAGTTTCTTCTAATGTACCAAAGCTGGACTTAGACATAATTTCACTCTCACAACATTATGTCTGGTTGGAGACAGTCCGAACCACAAGTACCGGGTCCATGGTTATGGGCGTATACTGGGGGCACGGGGACGACTCCCATTAACCCCTGACTGTACCGGGGATACGCTTATCACATTGCCTTTCTGGTCTGTGCTGAAGCAGGGCATTCTGGCAGCCAATTGGCTTGACCTTTATTAGTGAGCCTGGTTACCCCCTCTCGGAACCACAGACTTAGAAATCGCCAGCTCATATACAGTGCATAAAATATATTTATATATATACCCTTATACACCATTTTAATAAAAAATATCACAAAATTCTTCTAAGTCCCTCGGGAAGAGTGAAAGACGCGCACGTTCATTTTCAGAGCTCCTAGACCTTCCTATAAGAAGTTAGCCAAAAAGTAGCTTCGAAAAACGCTTAGGTTAAGTTTCAGAGTTGCTTCTAATGTACCAAAGCTGGACTTAGACATAATTTCACTCTCACAACATTTTGGCTGGTTGGAGACAGTCCGAACCACAAGTACCGGGTCCATGGTTATGGGCGTATACTGGGGGCATGGGGACGACTCCCATTAACCCCTGACTATACCGGGGATACGCTTATCACAATGCCTTTCTGGTCTGTGCTGAAGCTGGGCATTCTGGCAGCCAATTGGCTTGACCTTTATTAGTGAGCCTGGTTACCCCCTCTCGGAACCACAGACTTAGAATTCGCCAGCTCATATACAGTGCTTAAAATATATTTATATATATACCCTTATACACCATTTTAATAAAAAAATATCACAAAATTCTTCTAAGTCCCTCGGGAAGAGTGAAAGACGCGCACGTTCATTTTCAGAGCTCCTAGACCTTCCTATAAGAAGTTAGCCAAAAAGAAGCTTCGAAAAACGCTTAGGTTAAGTTTCAGAGTTGCTTCTAATGTACCAAAGCTGGACTTAGACATAATTTCACTCTCACAACATTTTGGCTGGTTGGAGACAGTCCGAACCACAAGTACCGGGACCATGGTTATGGGCGTATACTGGGGGGACGGGGACGACTCCCATTAACCCCTGACTATACCTGGGATACGCTTATCACAATGCCTTTCTGGTCTGTGCTGAAGCAGGGCATTCTGGCAGCCAATTGGCTTGACCTTTATTAGTGAGCCTGGTTACCCCCTCTCGGAACCACAGACTTAGAAATCGCCAGCTCATATACAGTGCATAAAATATATTTATATATATACCCTTATACACCATTTTAATAAAAAATATCACAAAATTCTTCTAAGTCCCTCGGAAAGAGTGAAAGACGCGCACGTTCATTTTCAGAGCTCCTAGACCTTCCTATAAGAAGTTAGCCAAAAAGTAGCTTCGAAAAACGCTTAGGTTAAGTTTCAGAGTTTCTTCTAATGTACCAAAGCTGGACTTAGACATAATTTCACTCTCACAACATTATGTCTGGTTGGAGACAGTCCGAACCACAAGTACCGGGTCCATGGTTATGGGCGTATACTGGGGGCACGGGGACGACTCCCATTAACCCCTGACTGTACCGGGGATACGCTTATCACATTGCCTTTCTGGTCTGTGCTGAAGCAGGGCATTCTGGCAGCCAATTGGCTTGACCTTTATTAGTGAGCCTGGTTACCCCCTCTCGGAACCACAGACTTAGAAATCGCCAGCTCATATACAGTGCATAAAATATATTTATATATATACCCTTATACACCATTTTAATAAAAAATATCACAAAATTCTTCTAAGTCCCTCGGGAAGAGTGAAAGACGCGCACGTTCATTTTCAGAGCTCCTAGACCTTCCTATAAGAAGTTAGCCAAAAAGTAGCTTCGAAAAACGCTTAGGTTAAGTTTCAGAGTTGCTTCTAATGTACCAAAGCTGGACTTAGACATAATTTCACTCTCACAACATTATGTCTGGTTGGAGACAGTCCGAACCACAAGTACCGGGTCCATGGTTATGGGCGTATACTGGGGGCACGGGGACGACTCCCATTAACCCCTGACTATACCGGGGATACGCTTATCACAATGCCTTTCTGTTTTGTGCTGAAGCAGGGCATTCTGGCAGCCAATTGGCTTGACCTTTATTAGTGAGCCTGGTTACCCCCTCTCGGAACCACAGACTTAGAATTCGCCAGCTCATATACAGTGCATAAAATATATTTATATATATACCCTTATACACCATTTTAATAAAAAATATCACAAAATTCTTCTAAATCCCTCGGGAAGAGTGAAAGACGCGCACGTTCATTTTCAGAGCTCCTAGACCTTCTTATAAGAAGTTAGCCAAAAAGTAGCTTCTTAAAACGCTTAGGTTAAGTTTCAGAGTTGCATCTAATGTACCAAAGCTGGACTTAGACATAATTTCACTCTCACAACATTATGGCTGGTTGGAGACAGTCCGAACCACAAGTACCGGGTCCATGGTTATGGGCGTATACTGGGGGCATGGGGACGACTCCCATTAACCCCTGACTATACCGGGGATACGCTTATCACAATGCCTTTCTGGTATGTGCTGAAGCTGGGCATTCTGGCAGCCAATTGGCTTGACCTTTATTAGTGAGCCTGGTTACCCCCTCTCGGAACCACAGACTTAGAAATCGCCAGCTCATATACAGTGCATAAAATATATGTATATATATACCCTTATACACCATTTTAATAAAAAATATCACAAAATTCTTCTAAGTCCCTCGGGAAGAGTGAAAGACGCGCACGTTCATTTTCAGAGCTCCTAGACCTTCCTATAAGAAGTTAGCCAAAAAGTAGCTTCGAAAAACGCTTAGGTTAAGTTTCAGAGTTGCTTCTAATGTACCAAAGCTGGACTTAGACATAATTTCACTCTCACAACATTATGTCTGGTTGGAGACAGTCCGAACCACAAGTACCGGGTCCATGGTTATGGGCGTATACTGGGGGCACGGGGACGACTCCCATTAACCCCTGACTGTACCGGGGATACGCTTATCACATTGCCTTTCTGGTCTGTGCTGAAGCAGGGCATTCTGGCAGCCAATTGGCTTGACCTTTATTAGTGAGCCTGGTTACCCCCTCTCGGAACCACAGACTTAGAAATCGCCAGCTCATATACAGTGCATAAAATATATTTATTTATATACCCTTATACACCATTTTAATAAAAAATATCACAAAATTCTTCTAAGTCCCTCGGGAAGAGTGAAAGACGCGCACGTTCATTTTCAGAGCTCCTAGACCTTCCTATAAGAAGTTAGCCAAAAAGTAGCTTCGAAAAACGCTTAGGTTAAGTTTCAGAGTTGCTTCTAATGTACCAAAGCTGGACTTAGACATAATTTCACTCTCACAACATTTTGGCTGGTTGGAGACAGTCCGAACCACAAGTACCGGGTCCATGGTTATGGGCGTATACTGGGGGCATGGGGACGACTCCCATTAACCCCTGACTATACCGGGGATACGCTTATCACAATGCCTTTCTGGTCTGTGCTGAAGCTGGGCATTCTGGCAGCCAATTGGCTTGACCTTTATTAGTGAGCCTGGTTACCCCCTCTCGGAACCACAGACTTAGAATTCGCCAGCTCATATACAGTGCTTAAAATATATTTATATATATACCCTTATACACCATTTTAATAAAAAAATATCACAAAATTCTTCTAAGTCCCTCGGGAAGAGTGAAAGACGCGCACGTTCATTTTCAGAGCTCCTAGACCTTCCTATAAGAAGTTAGCCAAAAAGAAGCTTCGAAAAACGCTTAGGTTAAGTTTCAGAGTTGCTTCTAATGTACCAAAGCTGGACTTAGACATAATTTCACTCTCACAACATTTTGGCTGGTTGGAGACAGTCCGAACCACAAGTACCGGGACCATGGTTATGGGCGTATACTGGGGGGACGGGGACGACTCCCATTAACCCCTGACTATACCTGGGATACGCTTATCACAATGCCTTTCTGGTCTGTGCTGAAGCAGGGCATTCTGGCAGCCAATTGGCTTGACCTTTATTAGTGAGCCTGGTTACCCCCTCTCGGAACCACAGACTTAGAAATCGCCAGCTCATATACAGTGCATAAAATATATTTATATATATACCCTTATACACCATTTTAATAAAAAATATCACAAAATTCTTCTAAGTCCCTCGGAAAGAGTGAAAGACGCGCACGTTCATTTTCAGAGCTCCTAGACCTTCCTATAAGAAGTTAGCCAAAAAGTAGCTTCGAAAAACGCTTAGGTTAAGTTTCAGAGTTGCTTCTAATGTACCAAAGCTGGACTTAGACATAATTTCACTCTCACAACATTATGTCTGGTTGGAGACAGTCCGAACCACAAGTACCGGGTCCATGGTTATGGGCGTATACTGGGGGCACGGGGACGACTCCCATTAACCCCTGACTGTACCGGGGATACGCTTATCACATTGCCTTTCTGGTCTGTGCTGAAGCAGGGCATTCTGGCAGCCAATTGGCTTGACCTTTATTAGTGAGCCTGGTTACCCCCTCTCGGAACCACAGACTTAGAAATCGCCAGCTCATATACAGTGCATAAAATATATTTATATATATACCCTTATACACCATTTTAATAAAAAATATCACAAAATTCTTCTAAGTCCCTCGGGAAGAGTGAAAGACGCGCACGTTCATTTTCAGAGCTCCTAGACCTTCCTATAAGAAGTTAGCCAAAAAGTAGCTTCGAAAAACGCTTAGGTTAAGTTTCAGAGTTGCTTCTAATGTACCAAAGCTGGACTTAGACATAATTTCACTCTCACAACATTATGTCTGGTTGGAGACAGTCCGAACCACAAGTACCGGGTCCATGGTTATGGGCGTATACTGGGGGCACGGGGACGACTCCCATTAACCCCTGACTATACCGGGGATACGCTTATCACAATGCCTTTCTGTTTTGTGCTGAAGCAGGGCATTCTGGCAGCCAATTGGCTTGACCTTTATTAGTGAGCCTGGTTACCCCCTCTCGGAACCACAGACTTAGAATTCGCCAGCTCATATACAGTGCATAAAATATATTTATATATATACCCTTATACACCATTTTAATAAAAAATATCACAAAATTCTTCTAAATCCCTCGGGAAGAGTGAAAGACGCGCACGTTCATTTTCAGAGCTCCTAGACCTTCTTATAAGAAGTTAGCCAAAAAGTAGCTTCTTAAAACGCTTAGGTTAAGTTTCAGAGTTGCTTCTAATGTACCAAAGCTGGACTTAGACATAATTTCACTCTCACAACATTATGGCTGGTTGGAGACAGTCCGAACCACAAGTACCGGGTCCATGGTTATGGGCGTATACTGGGGGCATGGGGACGACTCCCATTAACCCCTGACTATACCGGGGATACGCTTATCACAATGCCTTTCTGGTATGTGCTGAAGCTGGGCATTCTGGCAGCCAATTGGCTTGACCTTTATTAGTGAGCCTGGTTACCCCCTCTCGGAACCACAGACTTAGAAATCGCCAGCTCATATACAGTGCATAAAATATATTTATATATATACCCTTATACACCATTTTAATAAAAAATATCACAAAATTCTTCTAAGTCCCTCGGGAAGAGTGAAAGACGCGCACGTTCATTTTCAGAGCTCCTAGACCTTCCTATAAGAAGTTAGCCAAAAAGTAGCTTCGAAAAACGCTTAGGTTAAGTTTCAGAGTTGCTTCTAATGTACCAAACCTGGACTTAGACATAATTTCACTCTCACAACATTATGTCTGGTTGGAGACAGTCCGAACCACAAGTACCGGGTCCATGGTTATGGGCGTATACTGGGGGCACGGGGACGACTCCCATTAACCCCTGACTATACCGGGGATATGCTTATCACAATGCCTTTCTGGTCTGTGCTGAAGCAGGGCATTCTGGCAGCCAATTGGCTTGACCTTTATTAGTGAGCCTGATTACCCCCTCTCGGAACCACAGACTTAGAATTCGCCAGCTCATATACAGTGCATAAAATATATTTATATATATACCCTTATACACCATTTTAATAAAAAATATCACAAAATTCTTCTAAGTCCCTCGGGAAGAGTGAAAGACGCGCACGTTCATTTTCAGAGCTCCTAGACCTTCCTATAAGAAGTTAGCCAAAAAGTAGCTTCGAAAAACGCTTAGGTTAAGTTTCAGAGTTGCTTCTAATGTACCAAAGCTGGACTTAGACATAATTTCACTCTCACAACATTTTGGCTGGTTGGAGACAGTCCAAACCACAAGTACCGGGTCCATGGTTATGGGCGTATACTGGGGGCATGGGGACGACTCCCATTAACCCCTGACTATACCGGGGATACGCTTATCACAATGCCTTTCTGGTCTGTGCTGAAGCTGGGCATTCTGGCAGCCAATTGGCTTGACCTTTATTAGTGAGCCTGGTTACCCCCTCTCGGAACCACAGACTTAGAATTCGCCAGCTCATATACAGTGCTTAAAATATATTTATATATATACCCTTATACACCATTTTAATAAAAAAATATCACAAAATTCTTCTAAGTCCCTCGGGAAGAGTGAAAGACGCGCACGTTCATTTTCAGAGCTCCTAGACCTTCCTATAAGAAGTTAGCCAAAAAGAAGCTTCGAAAAACGCTTAGGTTAAGTTTCAGAGTTGCTTCTAATGTACCAAAGCTGGACTTAGACATAATTTCACTCTCACAACATTTTGGCTGGTTGGAGACAGTCCGAACCACAAGTACCGGGACCATGGTTATGGGCGTATACTGGGGGGACGGGGACGACTCCCATTAACCCCTGACTATACCTGGGATACGCTTATCACAATGCCTTTCTGGTCTGTGCTGAAGCAGGGCATTCTGGCAGCCAATTGGCTTGACCTTTATTAGTGAGCCTGGTTACCCCCTCTCGGAACCACAGACTTAGAAATCGCCAGCTCATATACAGTGCATAAAATATATTTATATATATACCCTTATACACCATTTTAATAAAAAATATCACAAAATTCTTCTAAGTCCCTCGGAAAGAGTGAAAGACGCGCACGTTCATTTTCAGAGCTCCTAGACCTTCCTATAAGAAGTTAGACAAAAAGTAGCTTCGAAAAACGCTTAGGTTAAGTTTCAGAGTTTCTTCTAATGTACCAAAGCTGGACTTAGACATAATTTCACTCTCACAACATTATGTCTGGTTGGAGACAGTCCGAACCACAAGTACCGGGTCCATGGTTATGGGCGTATACTGGGGGCACGGGGACGACTCCCATTAACCCCTGACTGTACCGGGGATACGCTTATCACATTGCCTTTCTGGTCTGTGCTGAAGCAGGGCATTCTGGCAGCCAATTGGCTTGACCTTTATTAGTGAGCCTGGTTACCCCCTCTCGGAACCACAGACTTAGAAATCGCCAGCTCATATACAGTGCATAAAATATATTTATATATATACCCTTATACACCATTTTAATAAAAAATATCACAAAATTCTTCTAAGTCCCTCGGAAAGAGTGAAAGACGCGCACGTTCATTTTCAGAGCTCCTAGACCTTCCTATAAGAAGTTAGCCAAAAAGTAGCTTCGAAAAACGCTTAGGTTAAGTTTCAGAGTTTCTTCTAATGTACCAAAGCTGGACTTAGACATAATTTCACTCTCACAACATTATGTCTGGTTGGAGACAGTCCGAACCACAAGTACCGGGTCCATGGTTATGGGCGTATACTGGGGGCACGGGGACGACTCCCATTAACCCCTGACTGTACCGGGGATACGCTTATCACATTGCCTTTCTGGTCTGTGCTGAAGCAGGGCATTCTGGCAGCCAATTGGCTTGACCTTTATTAGTGAGCCTGGTTACCCCCTCTCGGAACCACAGACTTAGAAATCGCCAGCTCATATACAGTGCATAAAATATATTTATATATATACCCTTATACACCATTTTAATAAAAAATATCACAAAATTCTTCTAAGTCCCTCGGGAAGAGTGAAAGACGCGCACGTTCATTTTCAGAGCTCCTAGACCTTCCTATAAGAAGTTAGCCAAAAAGTAGCTTCGAAAAACGCTTAGGTTAAGTTTCAGAGTTGCTTCTAATGTACCAAAGCTGGACTTAGACATAATTTCACTCTCACAACATTATGTCTGGTTGGAGACAGTCCGAACCACAAGTACCGGGTCCATGGTTATGGGCGTATACTGGGGGCACGGGGACGACTCCCATTAACCCCTGACTATACCGGGGATACGCTTATCACAATGCCTTTCTGTTTTGTGCTGAAGCAGGGCATTCTGGCAGCCAATTGGCTTGACCTTTATTAGTGAGCCTGGTTACCCCCTCTCGGAACCACAGACTTAGAATTCGCCAGCTCATATACAGTGCATAAAATATATTTATATATATACCCTTATACACCATTTTAATAAAAAATATCACAAAATTCTTCTAAATCCCTCGGGAAGAGTGAAAGACGCGCACGTTCATTTTCAGAGCTCCTAGACCTTCTTATAAGAAGTTAGCCAAAAAGTAGCTTCTTAAAACGCTTAGGTTAAGTTTCAGAGTTGCTTCTAATGTACCAAAGCTGGACTTAGACATAATTTCACTCTCACAACATTATGGCTGGTTGGAGACAGTCCGAACCACAAGTACCGGGTCCATGGTTATGGGCGTATACTGGGGGCATGGGGACGACTCCCATTAACCCCTGACTATACCGGGGATACGCTTATCACAATGCCTTTCTGGTATGTGCTGAAGCTGGGCATTCTGGCAGCCAATTGGCTTGACCTTTATTAGTGAGCCTGGTTACCCCCTCTCGGAACCACAGACTTAGAAATCGCCAGCTCATATACAGTGCATAAAATATATTTATATATATACCCTTATACACCATTTTAATAAAAAATATCACAAAATTCTTCTAAGTCCCTCGGGAAGAGTGAAAGACGCGCACGTTCATTTTCAGAGCTCCTAGACCTTCCTATAAGAAGTTAGCCAAAAAGTAGCTTCGAAAAACGCTTAGGTTAAGTTTCAGAGTTGCTTCTAATGTACCAAACCTGGACTTAGACATAATTTCACGCTCACAACATTATGTCTGGTTGGAGACAGTCCGAACCACAAGTACCGGGTCCATGGTTATGGGCGTATACTGGGGGCACGGGGACGACTCCCATTAACCCCTGACTATACCGGGGATATGCTTATCACAATGCCTTTCTGGTCTGTGCTGAAGCAGGGCATTCTGGCAGCCAATTGGCTTGACCTTTATTAGTGAGCCTGATTACCCCCTCTCGGAACCACAGACTTAGAATTCGCCAGCTCATATACAGTGCATAAAATATATTTATATATATACCCTTATACACCATTTTAATAAAAAATATCACAAAATTCTTCTAAGTCCCTCGGGAAGAGTGAAAGACGCGCACGTTCATTTTCAGAGCTCCTAGACCTTCCTATAAGAAGTTAGCCAAAAAGTAGCTTCGAAAAACGCTTAGGTTAAGTTTCAGAGTTGCTTCTAATGTACCAAAGCTGGACTTAGACATAATTTCACTCTCACAACATTTTGGCTGGTTGGAGACAGTCCAAACCACAAGTACCGGGTCCATGGTTATGGGCGTATACTGGGGGCATGGGGACGACTCCCATTAACCCCTGACTATACCGGGGATACGCTTATCACAATGCCTTTCTGGTCTGTGCTGAAGCTGGGCATTCTGGCAGCCAATTGGCTTGACCTTTATTAGTGAGCCTGGTTACCCCCTCTCGGAACCACAGACTTAGAATTCGCCAGCTCATATACAGTGCTTAAAATATATTTATATATATACCCTTATACACCATTTTAATAAAAAAATATCACAAAATTCTTCTAAGTCCCTCGGGAAGAGTGAAAGACGCGCACGTTCATTTTCAGAGCTCCTAGACCTTCCTATAAGAAGTTAGCCAAAAAGAAGCTTCGAAAAACGCTTAGGTTAAGTTTCAGAGTTGCTTCTAATGTACCAAAGCTGGACTTAGACATAATTTCACTCTCACAACATTTTGGCTGGTTGGAGACAGTCCGAACCACAAGTACCGGGACCATGGTTATGGGCGTATACTGGGGGGACGGGGACGACTCCCATTAACCCCTGACTATACCTGGGATACGCTTATCACAATGCCTTTCTGGTCTGTGCTGAAGCAGGGCATTCTGGCAGCCAATTGGCTTGACCTTTATTAGTGAGCCTGGTTACCCCCTCTCGGAACCACAGACTTAGAAATCGCCAGCTCATATACAGTGCATAAAATATATTTATATATATACCCTTATACACCATTTTAATAAAAAATATCACAAAATTCTTCTAAGTCCCTCGGAAAGAGTGAAAGACGCGCACGTTCATTTTCAGAGCTCCTAGACCTTCCTATAAGAAGTTAGACAAAAAGTAGCTTCGAAAAACGCTTAGGTTAAGTTTCAGAGTTTCTTCTAATGTACCAAAGCTGGACTTAGACATAATTTCACTCTCACAACATTATGTCTGGTTGGAGACAGTCCGAACCACAAGTACCGGGTCCATGGTTATGGGCGTATACTGGGGGCACGGGGACGACTCCCATTAACCCCTGACTGTACCGGGGATACGCTTATCACATTGCCTTTCTGGTCTGTGCTGAAGCAGGGCATTCTGGCAGCCAATTGGCTTGACCTTTATTAGTGAGCCTGGTTACCCCCTCTCGGAACCACAGACTTAGAAATCGCCAGCTCATATACAGTGCATAAAATATATTTATATATATACCCTTATACACCATTTTAATAAAAAATATCACAAAATTCTTCTAAGTCCCTCGGGAAGAGTGAAAGACGCGCACGTTCATTTTCAGAGCTCCTAGACCTTCCTATAAGAAGTTAGCCAAAAAGTAGCTTCGAAAAACGCTTAGGCTAAGTTTCAGAGTTGCTTCTAATGTACCAAAGCTGGACTTAGACATAATTTCACTCTCACAACATTATGTCTGGTTGGAGACAGTCCGAACCACAAGTACCGGGTCCATGGTTATGGGCGTATACTGGGGGCACGGGGACGACTCCCATTAACCCCTGACTATACCGGGGATATGCTTATCACAATGCCTTTCTGGTCTGTGCTGAAGCAGGGCATTCTGGCAGCCAATTGGCTTGACCTTTATTAGTGAGCCTGATTACCCCCTCTCGGAACCACAGACTTAGAAATCGCCAGCTCATATACAGTGCATAAAATATATTTATATATATACCCTTATACACCATTTTAATAAAAAATATCACAAAATTCTTCTAAGTCCCTCGGGAAGAGTGAAAGACGCGCACGTTCATTTTCAGAGCTCCTAGACCTTCCTATAAGAAGTTAGCCAAAAAGTAGCTTCGAAAAACGCTTAGGTTAAGTTTCAGAGTTGCTTCTAATGTACCAAAGCTGGACTTAGACATAATTTCACTCTCACAACATTTTGGCTGGTTGGAGACAGTCCGAACCACAAGTACCGGGTCCATGGTTATGGGCGTATACTGGGGGCACGGGGACGACTCCCATTAACCCCTGACTATACCGGGGATACGCTTATCACAATGCCTTTCTGTTTTGTGCTGAAGCAGGGCATTCTGGCAGCCAATTGGCTTGACCTT
This sequence comes from Ascaphus truei, assembly GCF_040206685.1. NCBI lineage: Eukaryota > Metazoa > Chordata > Amphibia > Anura > Ascaphidae > Ascaphus > Ascaphus truei. The sequence continues at coordinate 450,853 of NC_134488.1, forward strand.
TATTAGTGAGCCTGGTTACCCCCTCTCGGAACCACAGACTTAGAATTCGCCAGCTCATATACAGTGCATAAAATATATTTATATATATACCCTTATACACCATTTTAATAAAAAATATCACAAAATTCTTCTAAGTCCCTCGGGAAGAGTGAAAGACGCGCACGTTCATTTTCAGAGCTCCTAGACCTTCCTATAAGAAGTTAGCCAAAAAGTAGCTTCGAAAAACGCTTAGGTTAAGTTTCAGAGTTGCTTCTAATGTACCAAACCTGGACTTAGACATAATTTCACTCTCACAACATTATGTCTGGTTGGAGACAGTCCGAACCACAAGTACCGGGTCCATGGTTATGGGCGTATACTGGGGGCACGGGGACGACTCCCATTAACCCCTGACTATACCGGGGATATGCTTATCACAATGCCTTTCTGGTCTGTGCTGAAGCAGGGCATTCTGGCAGCCAATTGGCTTGACCTTTATTAGTGAGCCTTGTTACCCCCTCTCGGAACCACAGACTTAGAATTCGCCAGCTCATATACAGTGCATAAAATATATTTATATATATACCCTTATACACCATTTTAATAAAAAATATCACAAAATTCTTCTAAGTCCCTCGGGAAGAGTGAAAGACGCGCACGTTCATTTTCAGAGCTCCTAGACCTTCTTATAAGAAGTTAGCCAAAAAGTAGCTTCTTAAAACGCTTAGGTTAAGTTTCAGAGTTGCTTCTAATGTACCAAAGCTGGACTTAGACATAATTTCACTCTCACAACATTATGGCTGGTTGGAGACAGTCCGAACCACAAGTACCGGGTCCATGGTTATGGGCGTATACTGGGGGCATGGGGACGACTCCCATTAACCCCTGACTATACCGGGGATACGCTTATCACAATGCCTTTCTGGTATGTGCTGAAGCTGGGCATTCTGGCAGCCAATTGGCTTGACCTTTATTAGTGAGCCTGGTTACCCCCTCTCGGAACCACAGACTTAGAATTCGCCAGCTCATATACAGTGCATAAAATATATTTATATATATACCCTTATACACCATTTTAATAAAAAATATCACAAAATTCTTCTAAGTCCCTCGGGAAGAGTGAAAGACGCGCACGTTCATTTTCAGAGCTCCTAGACCTTCCTATAAGAAGTTAGCCAAAAAGAAGCTTCGAAAAACGCTTAGGTTAAGTTTCAGAGTTGCTTCTAATGTACCAAAGCTGGACTTAGACATAATTTCACTCTCACAACATTTTGGCTGGTTGGAGACAGTCCGAACCACAAGTACCGGGACCATGGTTATGGGCGTATACTGGGGGGACGGGTACGACTCCCATTAACCCCTGACTATACCTGGGATACGCTTATCACAATGCCTTTCTGGTCTGTGCTGAAGCAGGTCATTCTGGCAGCCAATTGGCTTGACCTTTATTAGTGAGCCTGGTTACCCCCTCTCGGAACCACAGACTTAGAAATCGCCAGCTCATATACAGTGCATAAAATATATTTATATATATACCCTTATACACCATTTTAATAAAAAATATCACAAAATTCTTCTAAGTCCTTCGGGAAGAGTGAAAGACGCGCACGTTCATTTTCAGAGCTCCTAGACCTTCCTATAAGAAGTTAGCCAAAAAGTACTGTAGCTTCGAAAAACGCTTAGGTTAAGTTTCATAGTTGCTACTAATGTACCAAAGCTGGACTTAGACATAATTTCACTCTCACAACATTATGTCTGGTTGGAGACAGTCCGAACCACAAGTACCGGGTCCATGGTTATGGGCGTATACTGGGGGCACGGGGACGACTCCCATTAACCCCTGACTATACCGGGGATATGCTTATCACAATGCCTTTCTGGTCTGTGCTGAAGCAGGGCATTCTGGCAGCCAATTGGCTTGACCTTTATTAGTGAGCCTGATTACCCCCTCTCGGAACCACAGACTTAGAAATCGCCAGCTCATATACAGTGCATAAAATATATTTATATATATACCCTTATACACCATTTTAATAAAAAATATCACAAAATTCTTCTAAGTCCCTCGGGAAGAGTGAAAGACGCGCACGTTCATTTTCAGAGCTCCTAGACCTTCCTATAAGAAGTTAGCCAAAAAGTAGCTTCGAAAAACGCTTAGGTTAAGTTTCAGAGTTGCTTCTAATGTACCAAAGCTGGACTTAGACATAATTTCACTCTCACAACATTTTGGCTGGTTGGAGACAGTCCGAACCACAAGTACCGGGTCCATGGTTATGGGCGTATACTGGGGGCACGGGGACGACTCCCATTAACCCCTGACTATACCGGGGATACGCTTATCACAATGCCTTTCTGTTTTGTGCTGAAGCAGGGCATTCTGGCAGCCAATTGGCTTGACCTTTATTAGTGAGCCTGGTTACCCCCTCTCGGAACCACAGACTTAGAATTCGCCAGCTCATATACAGTGCATAAAATATATTTATATATATACCCTTATACACCATTTTAATAAAAAATATCACAAAATTCTTCTAAGTCCCTCGGGAAGAGTGAAAGACGCGCACGTTCATTTTCAGAGCTCCTAGACCTTCCTATAAGAAGTTAGCCAAAAAGTAGCTTCGAAAAACGCTTAGGTTAAGTTTCAGAGTTGCTTCTAATGTACCAAACCTGGACTTAGACATAATTTCACTCTCACAACATTATGTCTGGTTGGAGACAGTCCGAACCACAAGTACCGGGTCCATGGTTATGGGCGTATACTGGGGGCACGGGGACGACTCCCATTAACCCCTGACTATACCGGGGATATGCTTATCACAATGCCTTTCTGGTCTGTGCTGAAGCAGGGCATTCTGGCAGCCAATTGGCTTGACCTTTATTAGTGAGCCTTGTTACCCCCTCTCGGAACCACAGACTTAGAATTCGCCAGCTCATATACAGTGCATAAAATATATTTATATATATACCCTTATACACCATTTTAATAAAAAATATCACAAAATTCTTCTAAGTCCCTCGGGAAGAGTGAAAGACGCGCACGTTCATTTTCAGAGCTCCTAGACCTTCTTATTAGAAGTTAGCCAAAAAGTAGCTTCTTAAAACGCTTAGGTTAAGTTTCAGAGTTGCTTCTAATGTACCAAAGCTGGACTTAGACATAATTTCACTCTCACAACATTATGGCTGGTTGGAGACAGTCCGAACCACAAGTACCGGGTCCATGGTTATGGGCGTATACTGGGGGCATGGGGACGACTCCCATTAACCCCTGACTATACCGGGGATACGCTTATCACAATGCCTTTCTGGTATGTGCTGAAGCTGGGCATTCTGGCAGCCAATTGGCTTGACCTTTATTAGTGAGCCTGGTTACCCCCTCTCGGAACCACAGACTTAGAATTCGCCAGCTCATATACAGTGCATAAAATATATTTATATATATACCCTTATACACCATTTTAATAAAAAATATCACAAAATTCTTCTAAGTCCCTCGGGAAGAGTGAAAGACGCGCACGTTCATTTTCAGAGCTCCTAGACCTTCCTATAAGAAGTTAGCCAAAAAGAAGCTTCGAAAAACGCTTAGGTTAAGTTTCAGAGTTGCTTCTAATGTACCAAAGCTGGACTTAGACATAATTTCACTCTCACAACATTTTGGCTGGTTGGAGACAGTCCGAACCACAAGTACCGGGACCATGGTTATGGGCGTATACTGGGGGGACGGGTACGACTCCCATTAACCCCTGACTATACCTGGGATACGCTTATCACAATGCCTTTCTGGTCTGTGCTGAAGCAGGTCATTCTGGCAGCCAATTGGCTTGACCTTTATTAGTGAGCCTGGTTACCCCCTCTCGGAACCACAGACTTAGAAATCGCCAGCTCATATACAGTGCATAAAATATATTTATATATATACCCTTATACACCATTTTAATAAAAAATATCACAAAATTCTTCTAAGTCCTTCGGGAAGAGTGAAAGACGCGCACGTTCATTTTCAGAGCTCCTAGACCTTCCTATAAGAAGTTAGCCAAAAAGTACTGTAGCTTCGAAAAACGCTTAGGTTAAGTTTCATAGTTGCTACTAATGTACCAAAGCTGGACTTAGACATAATTTCACTCTCACAACATTATGTCTGGTTGGAGACAGTCCGAACCACAAGTACCGGGTCCATGGTTATGGGCGTATACTGGGGGCACGGGGACGACTCCCATTAACCCCTGACTATACCGGGGATATGCTTATCACAATGCCTTTCTGGTCTGTGCTGAAGCAGGGCATTCTGGCAGCCAATTGGCTTGACCTTTATTAGTGAGCCTGATTACCCCCTCTCGGAACCACAGACTTAGAAATCGCCAGCTCATATACAGTGCATCTTATACTATATTAGTGAAAGCACTGTATGTTTGCCTGCCTGCCTGCATGCATGCATGCCTGCCTGCTGGATGTCCGGTGTCCCTAGCGGCAATCTCATTGGTCCCTTGGCCCGCCCGCCCCCACACACCTCTCATTGGCCTCACACACTCACACCACCCCCTTGGCCCGCCCCCCACACCTCTCATTGGCCTGAGGCGGAGTGACGGGCCAAAGGTCCAAAAAAATAAATAACACACACACACACACACACACACACACACACACACACACACACACACACACACACACACACACACACACACACACACACACACCTCTCTCCCCTCTCCAAATCACCTTTTCCCCCTCCCCAGCGGCATCACCTCTTCCCCCTTCCCAGCGGCATCACCTCTTCCCCCTCCCCAGCGGCATCACCTCTTCCCCCTCCCCAGCGGCATCACCTCTTCCCCCTCCCTAGCGGCATCACCTCTTCCCCCTCCCCAGCGGCATCACCTCTTCCCCCTCCCCAGCGGCATCACCTCTTCCCCCTCCCCAGCGGCATCACCTCTCCCGGCTCCAAATCACCTCTCCCCGCTCCAAATCACCTCTCCCCGCTCCAAATCACCTCTCCCCCCTCCCCGCTCCAAATCACCTCGCTTCCCGCAGCTGCCACGCAGCGCGTAAGATGGCGGACCCCCTTCCTCCCTCGCGGCGCCGAGTCAGACGGTGGCGGCGCCCGGAAGTACAGGTAGGTGTCGCTCCCCACCTCTGGCGCCAAACGGAACTGAGAAAGGGCGCATCAACTGGTGTGTGTGTGTGTGTGTGTGTGTGTGTGTGTGTGTGTGTGTGTGTCACTGTCCACTGCCCCCCCCTCCTATCCACTGCCCCCCCCTCCTGTCCACTGCCCCCCCCTCCTGTCCACTGCGTCCCCCCTCCTGTCCACTGCGTCCCCCCTCCTGTCCACTGCCCCCCCTCCTGTCCACTGCCCCCCCCTCCTGTCCACTGCCCCCCCTCCTGTCCACTGCCCCCCCCCCCCTCCTGTCCACTGCCCCCCCTCCTGTCCACTGCCCCCCCCTCCTGTCCACTGCCCCCCCCTCCTGTCCACTGCCCCCCCTCCTGTCCACTGCCCCCCCTCCTGTCCACTGCCCCCCCCTCCTGTCCACTGCCCCCCCCCTCCTGTCCACTGCCCCCTCCCTCCTGTCCACTGCCCCCCCCCCCTCCTGTCCACTGCCCCCCCTCCTGTCCACTGCCCCCCCTCCTGTCCACTGCCCCCCCCTCCTGTCCACTGCCCCCCCCTCCTGTCCACTGCCCCCCCTCCTGTCCACTGCCCCCCCCTCCTGTCCACTGCCCCCCCCTCCTGTCCACTGCCCCCCCCTCCTGTCCACTGCCCCCCCCTCCTGTCCACTGCCCCCCCCCTCCTGTCCACTGCCCCCTCCCTCCTGTCCACTGCCCCCCCCTCCTGTCCACTGCCCCCCCCCTCCTTTCCACTGCCCCCCCCCCTCCTGTCCACTGCCCCCCCCCTCCTGTCCACTGCAGGAAATGCAGGGGGAGGAATCCATGCCTTTGAGGCGCCCCCCCCTCCCTTTGACGCCCCCCCCTCCCTTTGACGCCCCCCCCTCCCTTTGACGCCCCCCCTCCTTTGACGCCCCCCCCCTCCCTTTGACGCCCCCCCCCCTCCCTTTGACGCCCCCCCTCTCCCTTTGACGCCCCCCCCCTCTCCCTTTGACGCCCCCCCCTCTCCCTTTGACGCCCCCCCTCCCTTTGACGCCCCCCCCCTCCCTTTGACGCCCCCCCCCTCCCTTTGACGCCCCCCCTCCCTTTGACGCCCCCCCCTCCCTTTGACGCCCCCCCCCTCCCTTTGACGCCCCCCCCCTCCCTTTGACGCCCCCCCCCTCCCTTTGACGCCCCCCCCCTCCCTTTGACGCCCCCCCCTCCCTTTGACGCCCCCCCCCTCCCTTTGACGCCCCCCCCCCTCCCTTTGACGCCCCCCCTCCCTTTGACGCCCCCCCCCTCCCTTTGACGCCCCCCCCCTCCCTTTGACGCCCCCCCCTCCCTTTGACGCCCCCCCCTCCCTTTGACGCCCCCCCCCTCCCTTTGACGCCCCCCCCTCCCTTTGACGCCCCCCCCCTCCCTTTGACGCCCCGCGCGCACACACTGACTGACTGCCGCACGCACGCACACACTGACTGACGCGCACACAAAGCCTGACTGACGCACGCACACACTGACTGAGGCACACACTGACTGTGTGTGCGTCAGTCAGTCTGTGTGTGTTTGTGTTTCTGCCTCAGACTCACTGACGCGCGAGCAAACACACAGTGACTGACGCACACACGCTACATGAAGCTGTAAAGGAGGGAGGGAGGGGGGGGACTGGATTGATGTGAATGGGGGACAAACAGAGAGAGGGGGGAGGAGAGAGAGGAACGGGAACATTACATCCCGGGCAACGCCGGGTCTCTCAGCTAGTAAAATATATTTATATATATACCCTTATACACCATTTTAATAAAAAATATCACAAAATTCTTCTAAGTCCCTCGGGAAGAGTGAAAGACGCGCACGTTCATTTCAGAGCTCCTAGACCTTCCTATAAGAAGTTAGCCAAAAAGTAGCTTCGAAAAACGCTTAGGTTAAGTTTCAGAGTTGCTTCTAATGTACCAAAGCTGGACTTAGACATAATTTCACTCTCACAACATTTTGGCTGGTTGGAGACAGTCCGAACCACAAGTACCGGGTCCATGGTTATGGGCGTATACTGGGGGCACGGGGACGACTCCCATTAACCCCTGACTATACCGGGGATACGCTTATCACAATGCCTTTCTGTTTTGTGCTGAAGCAGGGCATTCTGGCAGCCAATTGGCTTGACCTTTATTAGTGAGCCTGGTTACCCCCTCTCGGAACCACAGACTTAGAATTCGCCAGCTCATATACAGTGCATAAAATATATTTATATATATACCCTTATACACCATTTTAATAAAAAATATCACAAAATTCTTCTAAGTCCCTCGGGAAGAGTGAAAGACGCGCACGTTCATTTTCAGAGATCCTAGACCTTCTTATAAGAAGTTAGCCAAAAAGTAGCTTCGAAAAACGCTTAGGTTAAGTTTCAGAGTTGCTTCTAATGTACCAAAGCTGGACTTAGACATAATTTCACTCTCACAACATTATGGCTGGTTGGAGACAGTCCGAACCACAAGTACCGGGTCCATGGTTATGGGCGTATACTGGGGGCACGGGGACGACTCCCATTAACCCCTGACTATACCGGGGATACGCTTATCACAATGCCTTTCTGGTCTGTGCTGAAGCAGGGCATTCTGGCAGCCAATTGGCTTGACCTTTATTAGTGAGCCTGATTACCCCCTCTCGGAACCACAGACTTAGAAATCGCCAGCTCATATACAGTGCATAACATATATTTATATATATACCCTTATACTGTACACCATTTTAATAAAAAATATCACAAAATTCTTCTAAGTCCCTCGGGAAGAGTGAAAGACGCGCACGTTCATTTTCAGACCTCCTAGATCTTCCTATAAGAAGTTAGCCAAAAAGTAGCTTCGAAAAACGCTTAGGTTAAGTTTCAGAGTTGCTTCTAATGTACCAAAGCTGGACTTAGACATAATTTCACTCTCACAACATTTTGGCTGGTTGGAGACAGTCCGAACCACAAGTACCGGGTCCATGGTTATGGGCGTATACTGGGGTGACGGGGACGACTCCCATTAACCCCTGACTATACCGGGGATACGCTTATCACAATGCCTTTCTGGTCTGTGCTGAAGCAGGGCATTCTGGCAGCCAAGTGGCTTGACCTTTATTAGTGAGCCTGGTTACCCCTTCTCGGAACCACAGACTTAGAAATCGCCAGCTCATATACAATGCATAAAATATATTTATATATATACCCTTATACACCATTTTAATAAAAAATATCACAAAATTCTTCTAAGTCCCTCGGGAAGAGTGAAAGACGCGCACGTTCATTTTCAGAGATCCTAGACCTTCTTATAAGAAGTTAGCCAAAAAGTAGCTTCGAAAAACGCTTAGGTTAAGTTTCAGAGTTGCTTCTAATGTACCAAAGCTGGACTTAGACATAATTTCACTCTCACAACATTATGGCTGGTTGGAGACAGTCCGAACCACAAGTACCGGGTCCATGGTTATGGGCGTATACTGGGGGCACGGGGACGACTCCCATTAACCCCTGACTATACCGGGGATACGCTTATCACAATGCCTTTCTGGTCTGTGCTGAAGCAGGGCATTCTGGCAGCCAATTGGCTTGACCTTTATTAGTGAGCCTGATTACCCCCTCTCGGAACCACAGACTTAGAAATCGCCAGCTCATATACAGTGCATAACATATATTTATATATATACCCTTATACTGTACACCATTTTAATAAAAAATATCACAAAATTCTTCTAAGTCCCTCGGGAAGAGTGAAAGACGCGCACGTTCATTTTCAGAGCTCCTAGATCTTCCTATAAGAAGTTAGCCAAAAAGTAGCTTCGAAAAACGCTTAGGTTAAGTTTCAGAGTTGCTTCTAATGTACCAAAGCTGGACTTAGACATAATTTCACTCTCACAACATTTTGGCTGGTTGGAGACAGTCCGAACCACAAGTACCGGGTCCATGGTTATGGGCGTATACTGGGGTGACGGGGACGACTCCCATTAACCCCTGACTATACCGGGGATACGCTTATCACAATGCCTTTCTGGTCTGTGCTGAAGCAGGGCATTCTGGCAGCCAAGTGGCTTGACCTTTATTAGTGAGCCTGGTTACCCCTTCTCGGAACCACAGACTTAGAAATCGCCAGCTCATATACAATGCATAAAATATATTTATATATATACCCTTATACACCATTTTAATAAAAAATATCACAAAATTCTTCTAAGTCCCTCGGGAAGAGTGAAAGACGCGCACGTTCATTTTCAGAGCTCCTAGACATTCCTACAAGAAGTTAGCCAAAAAGTAGCTTCGAAAAACGCTTAGGTTAAGTTTCAGAGTTGCTTCTAATGTACCAAAGCTGGACTTAGACATAATTTCACTCTCACAACATTATGGCTGGTTGGAGACAGTCCGAACCACAAGTACCGGGTCCATGGTTCTGGGCGTATACTGGGGGGACGGGGACGACTCCCATTAACCCCTGACTATACCGGGGATACGCTTATCACAATGCCTTTCTGGTCTGTGCTGAAGCAGGGCATTCTGGCAGCCAAGTGGCTTGACCTTTATTAGTGAGCCTGGTTACCCCTTCTCGGAACCACAGACTTAGAAATCGCCAGCTCATATACAGTGCATAAAATATATTTATATATATACCCTTATACACCATTTAATAAAAAATATAACAAAATTCTTCTAAGTCCCTCGGGAAGAGTGAAAGACGCGCACGTTCATTTTCAGAGCTCCTAGACCTTCCTATAAGAAGTTAGCCAAAAAGTAGCTTCGAAAAACGCTTAGGTTAAGTTTCAGAGTTGCTTCTAATGTACCAAAGCTGGACTTAGACATAATTTCACTCTCACAACATTTTGGCTGGTTGGAGACAGTCCGAACCACAAGTACCGGGTCCATGGTTATGGGCGTATACTGGGGGCACGGGGACGACTCCCATTAACCCCTGACTATACCGGGGATACGCTTATCACAATGCCTTTCTGGTCTGTGCTGAAGCAGGGCATTCTGGCAGCCAATTGGCTTGACCTTTATTAGTGAGCCTGGTTACCCCCTCTCGGAACCACAGACTTAGAATTCGCCAGCTCATATACAGTGCATAAAATATATTTATATATATACCCTTATACACCATTTTAATAAAAAATATCACAAAATTCTTCTAAGTCCCTCGGGAAGAGTGAAAGACGCGCACGTTCATTTTCAGAGCTCCTAGACCTTCCTATAAGAAGTTAGCCAAAAAGTAGCTTCGAAAAACGCTTAGGTTAAGTTTCAGAGTTGCTTCTAATGTACCAAAGCTGGACTTAGACATAATTTCACTCTCACAACATTTTGGCTGGTTGGAGACAGTCCGAACCACAAGTACCGGGTCCATGGTTATGGGCGTATACTGGGGGCACGGGGACGACACCCATTAACCCTGACTATACCGGGGATACGCTTATCACAATTCCTTTCTGGTTTGTGCTGAAGCAGGGCATTCTGGCAGCCAATTGGCTTGACCTTTATTAGTGAGCCTGGTTACCCCCTCTCGGAACCACAGACTTAGAATTCGCCAGCTCATATACAGTGCATAAAATATATTTATATATATACCCTTATACACCATTTTAATAAAAAATATCACAAAATTCTTCTAAGTCCCTCGGGAAGAGTGAAAGACGCGCACGTTCATTTTCAGAGCTCCTAGACCTTCCTATAAGAAGTTAGCCAAAAAGTAGCTTCGAAAAACGCTTAGGTTAAGTTTCAGAGTTGCTTCTAATGTACCAAAGCTTGACTTAGACATAATTTCACTCTCACAACATTTTGGCTGGTTGGAGACAGTCCGAACCACAAGTACCGGGTCCATGGTTATGGGCGTATACTGGGGGCACGGGGACGACACCCATTAACCCCTGACTATACCGGGGATACGCTTATCACAATGCCTTTCTGGTTTGTGCTGAAGCAGGGCATTCTGGCAGCCAATTGGCTTGACCTTTATTAGTGAGCCTGGTTACCCCCTCTCGGAACCACAGACTTAGAATTCGCCAGCTCATATACAGTGCATAAAATATATTTATATATATACCCTTATACACCATTTTAATAAAAAATATCACAAAATTCTTCTAAGTCCCTCGGGAAGAGTGAAAGACGCGCACGTTCATTTTCAGAGCTCCTAGACCTTCCTATAAGAAGTTAGCCAAAAAGTAGCTTCTTAAAACGCTTAGGTTAAGTTTCAGAGTTGCTTCTAATGTACCAAAGCTGGACTTAGACATAATTTCACTCTCACAACATTTTGGCTGGTTGGAGACAGTCCGAGCCACAAGTACCGGGTCCATGGTTATGGGCGTATACTGGGGGCACGGGGACGACTCCCATTAACCCCTGATTTTACCGGGGATACGCTTATCACAATGCCTTTCTGGTCTGTGCTGAAGCAGGGCATTCTGGCAGCCAATTGGCTTGACCTTTATTAGTGAGCCTGATTACCCCCTCTCGGAACCACAGACTTAGAAATCGCCAGCTCATATACAGTGCATAAAATATATTTATATATATACCCTTATACACCATTTTAATAAAAAATATCACAAAATTCTTCTAAGTCCCTCGGGAAGAGTGAACGACGCGCACGTTCATTTTCAGAGCTCCTAGACCTTCCTATAAGAAGTTAGCCAAAAAGTAGCTTCTGAAAACGCGTAGGTTAAGTTTCAGAGTTGCTTCTAATGTACCAAAGCTGGACTTAGACATAATTTCACTCTCACAACATTATGTCTGGTTGGAGACAGTCCGAACCACAAGTACCGGGTCCATGGTTATGGGCGTATACTGGGGGCACGGGGACGACTCCCATTAACCCCTGACTATACCGGGGATACGCTTATCACAATGCCTTTCTGGTCTGTGCTGAAGCAGGGCATTCTGGCAGCCAATTGGCTTGACCTTTATTAGTGAGCCTGATTACCCCCTCTCGGAACCACAGACTTAGAAATCGCCAGCTCATATACAGTGCATAAAATATATTTATATATATACCCTTATACACCATTTTAATTAAAAATATCACAAAATTCTTCTAAGTCCCTAGGGAAGAGTGAAAGACGCGCACGTTCATTTTCAGAGCTCCTAGACCTTCCTATAAGAAGTTAGCCAAAAAGTAGCTTCGAAAAACGCTTAGGTTAAGTTTCAGAGTTGCTTCTAATGTACCAAAGCTGGACTTAGACATAATTTCACTCTCACAACATTTTGGCTGGTTGGAGACAGTCCGAACCACAAGTACCGGGTCCATGGTTATGGGCGTATACTGGGGGCACGGGGACGACTCCCATTAACCCCTGACTATACCGGGGATACGCTTATCACAATGCCTTTCTGGTTTGTGCTGAAGCAGGGCATTCTGGCAGCCAATTGGCTTGACCTTTATTAGTGAGCCTGATTACCCCCTCTCGGAACCACAGACTTAGAAATCGCCAGCTCATATACAGTGCATAAAATATATTTATATATATACCCTTATACACCATTTTAATAAAAAATATCACAAAATTCTTCTAAGTCCCTCGGGAAGAGAGAAAGACGCGCACGTTCATTTTCAGATATCCTAGACCTTCTTATAAGAAGTTAGCCAAAAAGTAGCTTCGAAAAACGCTTAGGTTAAGTTTCAGAGTTGCTTCTAATGTACCAAAGCTGGACTTAGACATAATTTCACTCTCACAACATTATGGCTGGTTGGAGACAGTCCGAACCACAAGTACCGGGTCCATGGTTATGGGCGTATACTGGGGGCACGGGGACGACTCCCATTAACCCCTGACTATACCGGGGATACGCTTATCACAATGCCTTTCTGGTCTGTGCTGAAGCAGGGCATTCTGGCAGCCAATTGGCTTGACCTTTATTAGTGAGCCTGATTACCCCCTCTCGGAACCACAGACTTAGAAATCGCCAGCTCATATACAGTGCATAAAATATATTTATATATATACCCTTATACTGTACACCATTTTAATAAAAAATATCACAAAATTCTTCTAAGTCCCTCGGGAAGAGAGAAAGACGCGCACGTTCATTTTCAGATATCCTAGACCTTCTTATAAGAAGTTAGCCAAAAAGTAGCTTCGAAAAACGCTTAGGTTAAGTTTCAGAGTTGCTTCTAATGTACCAAAGCTGGACTTAGACATAATTTCACTCTCACAACATTATGGCTGGTTGGAGACAGTCCGAACCACAAGTACCGGGTCCATGGTTATGGGCGTATACTGGGGGCACGGGGACGACTCCCATTAACCCCTGACTATACCGGGGATACGCTTATCACAATGCCTTTCTGGTCTGTGCTGAAGCAGGGAATTCTGGCAGCCAAGTGGCTTGACCTTTATTAGTGAGCCTGGTTACCCCCTCTCGGAACCAGACTTAGAAATCCCCAGCTCATACAGTATACAGTGCATAAAATATATTTATATATATACCCTTATACACCATTTTAATAAAAAATATCACAAAATTCTTCTAAGTCCCTCGGGAAGAGTGAAAGACGCGCACGTTCATTTTCAGAGCTCCTAGACATTCCTACAATAAGTTAGCCAAAAAGTAGCTTCGAAAAACGCTTAGGTTAAGTTTCAGAGTTGCTTCTAATGTACCAAAGCTGGACTTAGACATAATTTCACTCTCACAACATTATGGCTGGTTGGAGACAGTCCGAACCACAAGTACCGGGTCCATGGTTCTGGGCGTATACTGGGGGGACGGGGACGACTCCCATTAACCCCTGACTATACCGGGGATACGCTTATCACAATGCCTTTCTGGTCTGTGCTGAAGCAGGGCATTCTGGCAGCCAAGTGGCTTGACCTTTATTAGTGAGCCTGGTTACCCCTTCTCGGAACCACAGACTTAGAAATCGCCAGCTCATATACAATGCATAAAATATATTTATATATATACCCTTATACACCATTTTAATAAAAAATATCACAAAATTCTTCTAAGTCCCTCGGGAAGAGTGAAAGACGCGCACGTTCATTTTCAGAGCTCCTAGACATTCCTACAATAAGTTAGCCAAAAAGTAGCTTCGAAAAACGCTTAGGTTAAGTTTCAGAGTTGCTTCTAATGTACCAAAGCTGGACTTAGACATAATTTCACTCTCACAACATTATGGCTGGTTGGAGACAGTCCGAACCACAAGTACCGGGTCCATGGTTCTGGGCGTATACTGGGGGGACGGGGACGACTCCCATTAACCCCTGACTATACCGGGGATACGCTTATCACAATGCCTTTCTGGTCTGTGCTGAAGCAGGGCATTCTGGCAGCCAAGTGGCTTGACCTTTATTAGTGAGCCTGGTTACCCCTTCTCGGAACCACAGACTTAGAAATCGCCAGCTCATATACAGTGCATAAAATATATTTATATATATACCCTTATACACCATTTAATAAAAAATATAACAAAATTCTTCTAAGTCCCTCGGGAAGAGTGAAAGACGCGCACGTTCATTTTCAGAGCTCCTAGACCTTCCTATAAGAAGTTAGCCAAAAAGTAGCTTCTTAAAACGCGTAGGTTAAGTTTCAGAGTTGCTTCTAATGTACCAAAGCTGGACTTAGACATAATTTCACTCTCACAACATTATGTCTGGTTGGAGACAGTCCGAACCACAAGTACCGGGTCCATGGTTATGGGCGTATACTGGGGGCACGGGGACGACTCCCATTAACCCCTGACTATACCGGGGATACGCTTATCACAATGCCTTTCTGGTCTGTGCTGAAGCAGGGCATTCTGGCAGCCAATTGGCTTGACCTTTATTAGTGAGCCTGATTACCCCCTCTCGGAACCACAGACTTAGAAATCGCCAGCTCATATACAGTGCATAAAATATATTTATATATATACCCTTATACACCATTTTAATAAAAAATATCACAAAATTCTTCTAAGTCCCTCGGGAAGAGTGAAAGACGCGCACGTTCATTTTCAGAGCTCCTAGACCTTCCTATAAGAAGTTAGCCAAAAAGTAGCTTCGAAAAACGCTTAGGTTAAGTTTCAGAGTTGCTTCTAATGTACCAAAGCTTGACTTAGACATAATTTCACTCTCACAACATTTTGGCTGGTTGGAGACAGTCCGAACCACAAGTACCGGGTCCATGGTTATGGGCGTATACTGGGGGCACGGGGACGACACCCATTAACCCCTGACTATACCGGGGATACGCTTATCACAATGCCTTTCTGGTTTGTGCTGAAGCAGGGCATTCTGGCAGCCAATTGGCTTGACCTTTATTAGTGAGCCTGGTTACCCCCTCTCGGAACCACAGACTTAGAATTCGCCAGCTCATATACAGTGCATAAAATATATTTATATATATACCCTTATACACCATTTTAATAAAAAATATCACAAAATTCTTCTAAGTCCCTCGGGAAGAGTGAAAGACGCGCACGTTCATTTTCAGAGCTCCTAGACCTTCCTATAAGAAGTTAGCCAAAAAGTA
Source organism: Ascaphus truei (assembly GCF_040206685.1). Classification (NCBI taxonomy): domain Eukaryota; kingdom Metazoa; phylum Chordata; class Amphibia; order Anura; family Ascaphidae; genus Ascaphus; species Ascaphus truei. The sequence goes on from NC_134488.1 coordinate 466,367, forward strand.
GCTTCGAAAAACGCTTAGGTTAAGTTTCAGAGTTGCTTCTAATGTACCAAAGCTTGACTTAGACATAATTTCACTCTCACAACATTTTGGCTGGTTGGAGACAGTCCGAACCACAAGTACCGGGTCCATGGTTATGGGCGTATACTGGGGGCACGGGGACGACACCCATTAACCCCTGACTATACCGGGGATACGCTTATCACAATGCCTTTCTGGTTTGTGCTGAAGCAGGGCATTCTGGCAGCCAATTGGCTTGACCTTTATTAGTGAGCCTGGTTACCCCCTCTCGGAACCACAGACTTAGAATTCGCCAGCTCATATACAGTGCATAAAATATATTTATATATATACCCTTATACACCATTTTAATAAAAAATATCACAAAATTCTTCTAAGTCCCTCGGGAAGAGTGAAAGACGCGCACGTTCATTTTCAGAGCTCCTAGACCTTCTTATAAGAAGTTAGCCAAAAAGTAGCTTCTTAAAACGCGTAGGTTAAGTTTCAGAGTTGCTTCTAATGTTCCAAAGCTGGACTTAGACATAATTTCACTCTCACAACATTATGTCTGGTTGGAGACAGTCCGAACCACAAGTACCGGGTCCATGGTTATGGGCGTATACTGGGGGCACGGGGACGACACCCATTAACCCCTGACTATACCGGGGATACGCTTATCACAATGCCTTTCTGGTTTGTGCTGAAGCAGTGCATTCTGGCAGCCAATTGGCTTGACCTTTATTAGTGAGCCTGGTTACCCCCTCTCGGAACCACAGACTTAGAATTCGCCAGCTCATATACAGTGCATAAAATATATTTATATATATACCCTTATACACCATTTTAATAAAAAATATCACAAAATTCTTCTAAGTCCCTCGGGAAGAGTGAAAGACGCGCACGTTCATTTTCAGAGCTCCTAGACCTTCCTATAAGAAGTTAGCCAAAAAGTAGCTTCGAAAAACGCTTAGGTTAAGTTTCAGAGTTGCTTCTAATGTACCAAAGCTTGACTTAGACATAATTTCACTCTCACAACATTTTGGCTGGTTGGAGACAGTCCGAACCACAAGTACCGGGTCCATGGTTATGGGCGTATACTGGGGGCACGGGGACGACACCCATTAACCCCTGACTATACCGGGGATACGCTTATCACAATGCCTTTCTGGTTTGTGCTGAAGCAGGGCATTCTGGCAGCCAATTGGCTTGACCTTTATTAGTGAGCCTGATTACCCCCTCTCGGAACCACAGACTTAGAAATCGCCAGCTCATATACAGTGCATAAAATATATTTATATATATACCCTTATACTGTACACCATTTTAATAAAAAATATCACAAAATTCTTCTAAGTCCCTCGGGAAGAGTGAAAGACGCGCACGTTCATTTTCAGAGCTCCTAGACCTTCCTATAAGAAGTTAGCCAAAAAGTAGCTTCTTAAAACGCTTAGGTTAAGTTTCAGAGTTGCTTCTAATGTACCAAAGCTGGACTTAGACATAATTTCACTCTCACAACATTTTGGCTGGTTGGAGACAGTCCGAACCACAAGTACCGGGTCCATGGTTATGGGCGTATACTGGGGGCACGGGGACGACTCCCATTAACCCCTGATTTTACCGGGGATACGCTTATCACAATGCCTTTCTGGTCTGTGCTGAAGCAGGGCATTCTGGCAGCCAATTGGCTTGACCTTTATTAGTGAGCCTGATTACCCCCTCTCGGAACCACAGACTTAGAAATCGCCAGCTCATATACAGTGCATAAAATATATTTATATATATACCCTTATACACCATTTTAATAAAAAATATCACAAAATTCTTCTAAGTCCCTCGGGAAGAGTGAAAGACGCGCACGTTCATTTTCAGAGCTCCTAGACCTTCCTATAAGAAGTTAGCCAAAAAGTAACTTCTTAAAACGCGTAGGTTAAGTTTCAGAGTTGCTTCTAATGTACCAAAGCTGGACTTAGACATAATTTCACTCTCACAACATTATGTCTGGTTGGAGACAGTCCGAACCACAAGTACCGGGTCCATGGTTATGGGCGTATACTGGGGGCACGGGGACGACTCCTATTAACCCCTGACTATACCGGGGATACGCTTATCACAATGCCTTTCTGGTCTGTGCTGAAGCAGGGCATTCTGGCAGCCAAGTGGCTTGACCTTTATTAGTGAGCCTGGTTACCCCTTCTCGGAACCACAGACTTAGAAATCGCCAGCTCATATACAGTGCATAAAATATATTTATATATATACCCTTATACACCATTTAATAAAAAATATAACAAAATTCTTCTAAGTCCCTCGGGAAGAGTGAAAGACGCGCACGTTCATTTTCAGAGCTCCTAGACCTTCCTATAAGAAGTTAGCCAAAAAGTAGCTTCTTAAAACGCGTAGGTTAAGTTTCAGAGTTGCTTCTAATGTACCAAAGCTGGACTTAGACATAATTTCACTCTCACAACATTATGTCTGGTTGGAGACAGTCCGAACCACAAGTACCGGGTCCATGGTTATGGGCGTATACTGGGGGCACGGGGACGACTCCCATTAACCCCTGACTATACCGGGGATACGCTTATCACAATGCCTTTCTGGTCTGTGCTGAAGCAGGGCATTCTGGCAGCCAATTGGCTTGACCTTTATTAGTGAGCCTGATTACCCCCTCTCGGAACCACAGACTTAGAAATCGCCAGCTCATATACAGTGCATAAAATATATTTATATATATACCCTTATACACCATTTTAATAAAAAATATCACAAAATTCTTCTAAGTCCCTCGGGAAGAGTGAAAGACGCGCACGTTCATTTTCAGAGCTCCTAGACCTTCCTATAAGAAGTTAGCCAAAAAGTAGCTTCGAAAAACGCTTAGGTTAAGTTTCAGAGTTGCTTCTAATGTACCAAAGCTGGACTTAGACATAATTTCACTCTCACAACATTTTGGCTGGTTGGAGACAGTCCGAACCACAAGTACCGGGTCCATGGTTATGGGCGTATACTGGGGGCACGGGGACGACACCCATTAACCCCTGACTATACCGGGGATACGCTTATCACAATGCCTTTCTGGTTTGTGCTGAAGCAGGGCATTCTGGCAGCCAATTGGCTTGACCTTTATTAGTGAGCCTGGTTACCCCCTCTCGGAACCACAGACTTAGAATTCGCCAGCTCATATACAGTGCATAAAATATATTTATATATATACCCTTATACACCATTTTAATAAAAAATATCACAAAATTCTTCTAAGTCCCTCGGGAAGAGTGAAAGACGCGCACGTTCATTTTCAGAGCTCCTAGACCTTCCTATAAGAAGTTAGCCAAAAAGTAGCTTCGAAAAACGCTTAGGTTAAGTTTCAGAGTTGCTTCTAATGTAGCAAAGCTTGACTTAGACATAATTTCACTCTCACAACATTTTGGCTGGTTGGAGACAGTCCGAACCACAAGTACCGGGTCCATGGTTATGGGCGTATACTGGGGGCACGGGGACGACACCCATTAACCCCTGACTATACCGGGGATACGCTTATCACAATGCCTTTCTGGTTTGTGCTGAAGCAGGGCATTCTGGCAGCCAATTGGCTTGACCTTTATTAGTGAGCCTGGTTACCCCCTCTCGGAACCACAGACTTAGAATTCGCCAGCTCATATACAGTGCATAAAATATATTTATATATATACCCTTATACACCATTTTAATAAAAAATATCACAAAATTCTTCTAAGTCCCTCGGGAAGAGTGAAAGACGCGCACGTTCATTTTCAGAGCTCCTAGACCTTCTTATAAGAAGTTAGCCAAAAAGTAGCTTCTTAAAACGCGTAGGTTAAGTTTCAGAGTTGCTTCTAATGTTCCAAAGCTGGACTTAGACATAATTTCACTCTCACAACATTATGTCTGGTTGGAGACAGTCCGAACCACAAGTACCGGGTCCATGGTTATGGGCGTATACTGGGGGCACGGGGACGACTCCCATTAACCCCTGACTATACCGGGGATACGCTTATCACAATGCCTTTCTGGTCTGTGCTGAAGCAGGGCATTCTGGCAGCCAATTGGCTTGACCTTTATTAGTGAGCCTGATTACCCCCTCTCGGAACCACAGACTTAGAAATCGCCAGCTCATATACAGTGCATAAAATATATTTATATATATACCCTTATACACCATTTTAATAAAAAATATCACAAAATTCTTCTAAGTCCCTCGGGAAGAGTGAAAGACGCGCACGTTCATTTTCAGAGCTCCTAGACCTTCCTATAAGAAGTTAGCCAAAAAGTAGCTTCGAAAAACGCTTAGGTTAAGTTTCAGAGTTGCTTCTAATGTACCAAAGCTGGACTTAGACATAATTTCACTCTCACAACATTTTGGCTGGTTGGAGACAGTCCGAACCACAAGTACCGGGTCCATGGTTATGGGCGTATACTGGGGGCACGGGGACGACACCCATTAACCCCTGACTATACCGGGGATACGCTTATCACAATGCCTTTCTGGTTTGTGCTGAAGCAGTGCATTCTGGCAGCCAATTGGCTTGACCTTTATTAGTGAGCCTGGTTACCCCCTCTCGGAACCACAGACTTAGAATTCGCCAGCTCATATACAGTGCATAAAATATATTTATATATATACCCTTATACACCATTTTAATAAAAAATATCACAAAATTCTTCTAAGTCCCTCGGGAAGAGTGAAAGACGCGCACGTTCATTTTCAGAGCTCCTAGACCTTCCTATAAGAAGTTAGCCAAAAAGTAGCTTCGAAAAACGCTTAGGTTAAGTTTCAGAGTTGCTTCTAATGTACCAAAGCTTGACTTAGACATAATTTCACTCTCACAACATTTTGGCTGGTTGGAGACAGTCCGAACCACAAGTACCGGGTCCATGGTTATGGGCGTATACTGGGGGCACGGGGACGACACCCATTAACCCCTGACTATACCGGGGATACGCTTATCACAATGCCTTTCTGGTTTGTGCTGAAGCAGGGCATTCTGGCAGCCAATTGGCTTGACCTTTATTAGTGAGCCTGATTACCCCCTCTCGGAACCACAGACTTAGAAATCGCCAGCTCATATACAGTGCATAAAATATATTTATATATATACCCTTATACTGTACACCATTTTAATAAAAAATATCACAAAATTCTTCTAAGTCCCTCGGGAAGAGTGAAAGACGCGCACGTTCATTTTCAGAGCTCCTAGACCTTCCTATAAGAAGTTAGCCAAAAAGTAGCTTCTTAAAACGCTTAGGTTAAGTTTCAGAGTTGCTTCTAATGTACCAAAGCTGGACTTAGACATAATTTCACTCTCACAACATTTTGGCTGGTTGGAGACAGTCCGAACCACAAGTACCGGGTCCATGGTTATGGGCGTATACTGGGGGCACGGGGACGACTCCCATTAACCCCTGATTTTACCGGGGATACGCTTATCACAATGCCTTTCTGGTCTGTGCTGAAGCAGGGCATTCTGGCAGCCAATTGGCTTGACCTTTATTAGTGAGCCTGATTACCCCCTCTCGGAACCACAGACTTAGAAATCGCCAGCTCATATACAGTGCATAAAATATATTTATATATATACCCTTATACACCATTTTAATAAAAAATATCACAAAATTCTTCTAAGTCCCTCGGGAAGAGTGAAAGACGCGCACGTTCATTTTCAGAGCTCCTAGACCTTCCTATAAGAAGTTAGCCAAAAAGTAGCTTCTTAAAACGCGTAGGTTAAGTTTCAGAGTTGCTTCTAATGTACCAAAGCTGGACTTAGACATAATTTCACTCTCACAACATTATGTCTGGTTGGAGACAGTCCGAACCACAAGTACCGGGTCCATGGTTATGGGCGTATACTGGGGGCACGGGGACGACTCCCATTAACCCCTGACTATACCGGGGATACGCTTATCACAATGCCTTTCTGGTCTGTGCTGAAGCAGGGCATTCTGGCAGTCAATTGGCTTGACCTTTATTAGTGAGCCTGATTACCCCCTCTCGGAACCACAGACTTAGAAATCGCCAGCTCATATACAGTGCATAAAATATATTTATATATATACCCTTATACACCATTTTAATTAAAAATATCACAAAATTCTTCTAAGTCCCTCGGGAAGAGTGAAAGACGCGCACGTTCATTTTCAGAGCTCCTAGACCTTCCTATAAGAAGTTAGCCAAAAAGTAGCTTCGAAAAACGCTTAGGTTAAGTTTCAGAGTTGCTTCTAATGTACCAAAGCTGGACTTAGACATAATTTCACTCTCACAACATTTTGGCTGGTTGGAGACAGTCCGAACCACAAGTACCGGGTCCATGGTTATGGGCGTATACTGGGGGCACGGGGACGACTCCCATTAACCCCTGACTATACCGGGGATACGCTTATCACAATGCCTTTCTGGTTTGTGCTGAAGCAGGGCATTCTGGCAGCCAATTGGCTTGACCTTTATTAGTGAGCCTGGTTACCCCCTCTCGGAACCACAGACTTAGAATTCGCCAGCTCAAATACAGTGCATAAAATATATTTATATATATACCCTTATACACCATTTTAATAAAAAATATCACAAAATTCTTCTAAGTCCCTCGGGAAGAGTGAAAGACGCGCACGTTCATTTTCAGAGATCCTAGACCTTCTTATAAGAAGTTAGCCAAAAAGTAGCTTCGAAAAACGCTTAGGTTAAGTTTCAGAGTTGCTTCTAATGTACCAAAGCTGGACTTAGACATAATTTCACTCTCACAACATTATGGCTGGTTGGAGACAGTCCGAACCACAAGTACCGGGTCCATGGTTATGGGCGTATACTGGGGGCACGGGGACGACTCCCATTAACCCCTGACTATACCGGGGATACGCTTATCACAATGCCTTTCTGGTCTGTGCTGAAGCAGGGCATTCTGGCAGCCAATTGGCTTGACCTTTATTAGTGAGCCTGATTACCCCCTCTCGGAACCACAGACTTAGAAATCGCCAGCTCATATACAGTGCATAAAATATATTTATATATATACCCTTATACTGTACACCATTTTAATAAAAAATATCACAAAATTCTTCTAAGTCCCTCGGGAAGAGTGAAAGACGCGCACGTTCATTTTCAGAGCTCCTAGATCTTCCTATAAGAAGTTAGCCAAAAAGTAGCTTCGAAAAACGCTTAGGTTAAGTTTCAGAGTTGCTTCTAATGTACCAAAGCTGGACTTAGACATAATTTCACTCTCACAACATTTTGGCTGGTTGGAGACAGTCCGAACCACAAGTACCGGGTCCATGGTTATGGGCGTATACTGGGGTGACGGGGACGACTCCCATTAACCCCTGACTATACCGGGGATACGCTTATCACAATGCCTTTCTGGTCTGTGCTGAAGCAGGGCATTCTGGCAGCCAAGTGGCTTGACCTTTATTAGTGAGCCTGGTTACCCCTTCTCGGAACCACAGACTTAGAAATCGCCAGCTCATATACAATGCATAAAATATATTTATATATATACCCTTATACACCATTTTAATAAAAAATATCACAAAATTCTTCTAAGTCCCTCGGGAAGAGTGAAAGACGCGCACGTTCATTTTCAGAGCTCCTAGACATTCCTACAAGAAGTTAGCCAAAAAGTAGCTTCGAAAAACGCTTAGGTTAAGTTTCAGAGTTGCTTCTAATGTACCAAAGCTGGACTTAGACATAATTTCACTCTCACAACATTATGGCTGGTTGGAGACAGTCCGAACCACAAGTACCGGGTCCATGGTTCTGGGCGTATACTGGGGGGACGGGGACGACTCCCATTAACCCCTGACTATACCGGGGATACGCTTATCACAATGCCTTTCTGGTCTGTGCTGAAGCAGGGCATTCTGGCAGCCAAGTGGCTTGACCTTTATTAGTGAGCCTGGTTACCCCTTCTCGGAACCACAGACTTAGAAATCGCCAGCTCATATACAGTGCATAAAATATATTTATATATATACCCTTATACACCATTTAATAAAAAATATAACAAAATTCTTCTAAGTCCCTCGGGAAGAGTGAAAGACGCGCACGTTCATTTTCAGAGCTCCTAGACCTTCCTATAAGAAGTTAGCCAAAAAGTAGCTTCTTAAAACGCGTAGGTTAAGTTTCAGAGTTGCTTCTAATGTACCAAAGCTGGACTTAGACATAATTTCACTCTCACAACATTATGTCTGGTTGGAGACAGTCCGAACCACAAGTACCGGGTCCATGGTTATGGGCGTATACTGGGGGCACGGGGACGACTCCCATTAACCCCTGACTATACCGGGGATACGCTTATCACAATGCCTTTCTGGTCTGTGCTGAAGCAGGGCATTCTGGCAGCCAATTGGCTTGACCTTTATTAGTGAGCCTGATTACCCCCTCTCGGAACCACAGACTTAGAAATCGCCAGCTCATATACAGTGCATAAAATATATTTATATATATACCCTTATACACCATTTTAATAAAAAATATCACAAAATTCTTCTAAGTCCCTCGGGAAGAGTGAAAGACGCGCACGTTCATTTTCAGAGCTCCTAGACCTTCCTATAAGAAGTTAGCCAAAAAGTAGCTTCGAAAAACGCTTAGGTTAAGTTTCAGAGTTGCTTCTAATGTACCAAAGCTGGACTTAGACATAATTTCACTCTCACAACATTTTGGCTGGTTGGAGACAGTCCGAACCACAAGTACCGGGTCCATGGTTATGGGCGTATACTGGGGGCACGGGGACGACACCCATTAACCCCTGACTATACCGGGGATACGCTTATCACAATGCCTTTCTGGTTTGTGCTGAAGCAGGGCATTCTGGCAGCCAATTGGCTTGACCTTTATTAGTGAGCCTGGTTACCCCCTCTCGGAACCACAGACTTAGAATTCGCCAGCTCATATACAGTGCATAAAATATATTTATATATATACCCTTATACACCATTTTAATAAAAAATATCACAAAATTCTTCTAAGTCCCTCGGGAAGAGTGAAAGACGCGCACGTTCATTTTCAGAGCTCCTAGACCTTCCTATAAGAAGTTAGCCAAAAAGTAGCTTCGAAAAACGCTTAGGTTAAGTTTCAGAGTTGCTTCTAATGTACCAAAGCTGGACTTAGACATAATTTCACTCTCACAACATTTTGGCTGGTTGGAGACAGTCCGAACCACAAGTACCGGGTCCATGGTTATGGGCGTATACTGGGGGCACGGGGACGACTCCCATTAACCCCTGATTTTACCGGGGATACGCTTATCACAATGCCTTTCTGGTCTGTGCTGAAGCAGGGCATTCTGGCAGCCAATTGGCTTGACCTTTATTAGTGAGCCTGATTACCCCCTCTCGGAACCACAGACTTAGAAATCGCCAGCTCATATACAGTGCATAAAATATATTTATATATATACCCTTATACACCATTTTAATAAAAAATATCACAAAATTCTTCTAAGTCCCTCGGGAAGAGTGAAAGACGCGCACGTTCATTTTCAGAGCTCCTAGACCTTCCTATAAGAAGTTAGCCAAAAAGTAGCTTCTTAAAACGCGTAGGTTAAGTTTCAGAGTTGCTTCTAATGTACCAAAGCTGGACTTAGACATAATTTCACTCTCACAACATTATGTCTGGTTGGAGACAGTCCGAACCACAAGTACCGGGTCCATGGTTATGGGCGTATACTGGGGGCACGGGGACGACTCCCATTAACCCCTGACTATACCGGGGATACGCTTATCACAATGCCTTTCTGGTCTGTGCTGAAGCAGGGCATTCTGGCAGTCAATTGGCTTGACCTTTATTAGTGAGCCTGATTACCCCCTCTCGGAACCACAGACTTAGAAATCGCCAGCTCATATACAGTGCATAAAATATATTTATATATATACCCTTATACACCATTTTAATTAAAAATATCACAAAATTCTTCTAAGTCCCTCGGGAAGAGTGAAAGACGCGCACGTTCATTTTCAGAGCTCCTAGACCTTCCTATAAGAAGTTAGCCAAAAAGTAGCTTCGAAAAACGCTTAGGTTAAGTTTCAGAGTTGCTTCTAATGTACCAAAGCTGGACTTAGACATAATTTCACTCTCACAACATTTTGGCTGGTTGGAGACAGTCCGAACCACAAGTACCGGGTCCATGGTTATGGGCGTATACTGGGGGCACGGGGACGACTCCCATTAACCCCTGACTATACCGGGGATACGCTTATCACAATGCCTTTCTGGTTTGTGCTGAAGCAGGGCATTCTGGCAGCCAATTGGCTTGACCTTTATTAGTGAGCCTGGTTACCCCCTCTCGGAACCACAGACTTAGAATTCGCCAGCTCAAATACAGTGCATAAAATATATTTATATATATACCCTTATACACCATTTTAATAAAAAATATCACAAAATTCTTCTAAGTCCCTCGGGAAGAGTGAAAGACGCGCACGTTCATTTTCAGAGATCCTAGACCTTCTTATAAGAAGTTAGCCAAAAAGTAGCTTCGAAAAACGCTTAGGTTAAGTTTCAGAGTTGCTTCTAATGTACCAAAGCTGGACTTAGACATAATTTCACTCTCACAACATTATGGCTGGTTGGAGACAGTCCGAACCACAAGTACCGGGTCCATGGTTATGGGCGTATACTGGGGGCACGGGGACGACTCCCATTAACCCCTGACTATACCGGGGATACGCTTATCACAATGCCTTTCTGGTCTGTGCTGAAGCAGGGCATTCTGGCAGCCAATTGGCTTGACCTTTATTAGTGAGCCTGATTACCCCCTCTCGGAACCACAGACTTAGAAATCGCCAGCTCATATACAGTGCATAAAATATATTTATATATATACCCTTATACTGTACACCATTTTAATAAAAAATATCACAAAATTCTTCTAAGTCCCTCGGGAAGAGTGAAAGACGCGCACGTTCATTTTCAGAGCTCCTAGATCTTCCTATAAGAAGTTAGCCAAAAAGTAGCTTCGAAAAACGCTTAGGTTAAGTTTCAGAGTTGCTTCTAATGTACCAAAGCTGGACTTAGACATAATTTCACTCTCACAACATTTTGGCTGGTTGGAGACAGTCCGAACCACAAGTACCGGGTCCATGGTTATGGGCGTATACTGGGGTGACGGGGACGACTCCCATTAACCCCTGACTATACCGGGGATACGCTTATCACAATGCCTTTCTGGTCTGTGCTGAAGCAGGGCATTCTGGCAGCCAAGTGGCTTGACCTTTATTAGTGAGCCTGGTTACCCCTTCTCGGAACCACAGACTTAGAAATCGCCAGCTCATATACAATGCATAAAATATATTTATATATATACCCTTATACACCATTTTAATAAAAAATATCACAAAATTCTTCTAAGTCCCTCGGGAAGAGTGAAAGACGCGCACGTTCATTTTCAGAGCTCCTAGACATTCCTACAAGAAGTTAGCCAAAAAGTAGCTTCGAAAAACGCTTAGGTTAAGTTTCAGAGTTGCTTCTAATGTACCAAAGCTGGACTTAGACATAATTTCACTCTCACAACATTATGGCTGGTTGGAGACAGTCCGAACCACAAGTACCGGGTCCATGGTTCTGGGCGTATACTGGGGGGACGGGGACGACTCCCATTAACCCCTGACTATACCGGGGATACGCTTATCACAATGCCTTTCTGGTCTGTGCTGAAGCAGGGCATTCTGGCAGCCAAGTGGCTTGACCTTTATTAGTGAGCCTGGTTACCCCTTCTCGGAACCACAGACTTAGAAATCGCCAGCTCATATACAGTGCATAAAATATATTTATATATATACCCTTATACACCATTTAATAAAAAATATAACAAAATTCTTCTAAGTCCCTCGGGAAGAGTGAAAGACGCGCACGTTCATTTTCAGAGCTCCTAGACCTTCCTATAAGAAGTTAGCCAAAAAGTAGCTTCTTAAAACGCGTAGGTTAAGTTTCAGAGTTGCTTCTAATGTACCAAAGCTGGACTTAGACATAATTTCACTCTCACAACATTATGTCTGGTTGGAGACAGTCCGAACCACAAGTACCGGGTCCATGGTTATGGGCGTATACTGGGGGCACGGGGACGACTCCCATTAACCCCTGACTATACCGGGGATACGCTTATCACAATGCCTTTCTGGTCTGTGCTGAAGCAGGGCATTCTGGCAGCCAATTGGCTTGACCTTTATTAGTGAGCCTGATTACCCCCTCTCGGAACCACAGACTTAGAAATCGCCAGCTCATATACAGTGCATAAAATATATTTATATATATACCCTTATACACCATTTTAATAAAAAATATCACAAAATTCTTCTAAGTCCCTCGGGAAGAGTGAAAGACGCGCACGTTCATTTTCAGAGCTCCTAGACCTTCCTATAAGAAGTTAGCCAAAAAGTAGCTTCGAAAAACGCTTAGGTTAAGTTTCAGAGTTGCTTCTAATGTACCAAAGCTGGACTTAGACATAATTTCACTCTCACAACATTTTGGCTGGTTGGAGACAGTCCGAACCACAAGTACCGGGTCCATGGTTATGGGCGTATACTGGGGGCACGGGGACGACACCCATTAACCCCTGACTATACCGGGGATACGCTTATCACAATGCCTTTCTGGTTTGTGCTGAAGCAGGGCATTCTGGCAGCCAATTGGCTTGACCTTTATTAGTGAGCCTGGTTACCCCCTCTCGGAACCACAGACTTAGAATTCGCCAGCTCATATACAGTGCATAAAATATATTTATATATATACCCTTATACACCATTTTAATAAAAAATATCACAAAATTCTTCTAAGTCCCTCGGGAAGAGTGAAAGACGCGCACGTTCATTTTCAGAGCTCCTAGACCTTCCTATAAGAAGTTAGCCAAAAAGTAGCTTCGAAAAACGCTTAGGTTAAGTTTCAGAGTTGCTTCTAATGTACCAAAGCTTGACTTAGACATAATTTCACTCTCACAACATTTTGGCTGGTTGGAGACAGTCCGAACCACAAGTACCGGGTCCATGGTTATGGGCGTATACTGGGGGCACGGGGACGACACCCATTAACCCCTGACTATACCGGGGATACGCTTATCACAATGCCTTTCTGGTTTGTGCTGAAGCAGGGCATTCTGGCAGCCAATTGGCTTGACCTTTATTAGTGAGCCTGGTTACCCCCTCTCGGAACCACAGACTTAGAATTCGCCAGCTCATATACAGTGCATAAAATATATTTATATATATACCCTTATACACCATTTTAATAAAAAATATCACAAAATTCTTCTAAGTCCCTCGGGAAGAGTGAAAGACACGCACGTTCATTTTCAGAGCTCCTAGACCTTCCTATAAGAAGTTAGCCAAAAAGTAGCTTCGAAAAACGCTTAGGTTAAGTTTCAGAGTTGCTTCTAATGTACCAAAGCTGGACTTAGACATAATTTCACTCTCACAACATTTTGGCTGGTTGGAGACAGTCCGAACCACAAGTACCGGGTCCATGGTTATGGGCGTATACTGGGGGCACGGGGACGACTCCCATTAACCCCTGACTATACCGGGGATACGCTTATCACAATGCCTTTCTGGTCTGTGCTGAAGCAGGGCATTCTGGCAGCCAATTGGCTTGACCTTTATTAGTGAGCCTGGTTACCCCCTCTCGGAACCACAGACTTAGAATTCGCCAGCTCATATACAGTGCATAAAATATATTTATATATATACCCTTATACACCATTTTAATAAAAAATATCACAAAATTCTTCTAAGTCCCTCGGGAAGAGTGAAAGACGCGCACGTTCATTTTCAGAGCTCCTAGACCTTCCTATAAGAAGTTAGCCAAAAAGTAGCTTCGAAAAACGCTTAGGTTAAGTTTCAGAGTTGCTTCTAATGTACCAAAGCTTGACTTAGACATAATTTCACTCTCACAACATTTTGGCTGGTTGGAGACAGTCCGAACCACAAGTACCGGGTCCATGGTTATGGGCGTATACTGGGGGCACGGGGACGACACCCATTAACCCCTGACTATACCGGGGATACGCTTATCACAATGCCTTTCTGGTTTGTGCTGAAGCAGGGCATTCTGGCAGCCAATTGGCTTGACCTTTATTAGTGAGCCTGGTTACCCCCTCTCGGAACCACAGACTTAGAATTCGCCAGCTCAAATACAGTGCATAAAATATATTTATATATATACCCTTATACACCATTTTAATAAAAAATATCACAAAATTCTTCTAAGTCCCTCGGGAAGAGTGAAAGACGCGCACGTTCATTTTCAGAGATCCTAGACCTTCTTATAAGAAGTTAGCCAAAAAGTAGCTTCGAAAAACGCTTAGGTTAAGTTTCAGAGTTGCTTCTAATGTACCAAAGCTGGACTTAGACATAATTTCACTCTCACAACATTATGGCTGGTTGGAGACAGTCCGAACCACAAGTACCGGGTCCATGGTTATGGGCGTATACTGGGGGCACGGGGACGACTCCCATTAACCCCTGACTATACCGGGGATACGCTTATCACAATGCCTTTCTGGTCTGTGCTGAAGCAGGGCATTCTGGCAGCCAATTGGCTTGACCTTTATTAGTGAGCCTGATTACCCCCTCTCGGAACCACAGACTTAGAAATCGCCAGCTCATATACAGTGCATAAAATATATTTATATATATACCCTTATACTGTACACCATTTTAATAAAAAATATCACAAAATTCTTCTAAGTCCCTCGGGAAGAGTGAAAGACGCGCACGTTCATTTTCAGAGCTCCTAGATCTTCCTATAAGAAGTTAGCCAAAAAGTAGCTTCGAAAAACGCTTAGGTTAAGTTTCAGAGTTGCTTCTAATGTACCAAAGCTGGACTTAGACATAATTTCACTCTCACAACATTTTGGCTGGTTGGAGACAGTCCGAACCACAAGTACCGGGTCCATGGTTATGGGCGTATACTGGGGTGACGGGGACGACTCCCATTAACCCCTGACTATACCGGGGATACGCTTATCACAATGCCTTTCTGGTCTGTGCTGAAGCAGGGCATTCTGGCAGCCAAGTGGCTTGACCTTTATTAGTGAGCCTGGTTACCCCTTCTCGGAACCACAGACTTAGAAATCGCCAGCTCATATACAATGCATAAAATATATTTATATATATACCCTTATACACCATTTTAATAAAAAATATCACAAAATTCTTCTAAGTCCCTCGGGAAGAGTGAAAGACGCGCACGTTCATTTTCAGAGCTCCTAGACATTCCTACAAGAAGTTAGCCAAAAAGTAGCTTCGAAAAACGCTTAGGTTAAGTTTCAGAGTTGCTTCTAATGTACCAAAGCTGGACTTAGACATAATTTCACTCTCACAACATTATGGCTGGTTGGAGACAGTCCGAACCACAAGTACCGGGTCCATGGTTCTGGGCGTATACTGGGGGGACGGGGACGACTCCCATTAACCCCTGACTATACCGGGGATACGCTTATCACAATGCCTTTCTGGTCTGTGCTGAAGCAGGGCATTCTGGCAGCCAAGTGGCTTGACCTTTATTAGTGAGCCTGGTTACCCCTTCTCGGAACCACAGACTTAGAAATCGCCAGCTCATATACAGTGCATAAAATATATTTATATATATACCCTTATACACCATTTAATAAAAAATATAACAAAATTCTTCTAAGTCCCTCGGGAAGAGTGAAAGACGCGCACGTTCATTTTCAGAGCTCCTAGACCTTCCTATAAGAAGTTAGCCAAAAAGTAGCTTCTTAAAACGCGTAGGTTAAGTTTCAGAGTTGCTTCTAATGTACCAAAGCTGGACTTAGACATAATTTCACTCTCACAACATTATGTCTGGTTGGAGACAGTCCGAACCACAAGTACCGGGTCCATGGTTATGGGCGTATACTGGGGGCACGGGGACGACTCCCATTAACCCCTGACTATACCGGGGATACGCTTATCACAATGCCTTTCTGGTCTGTGCTGAAGCAGGGCATTCTGGCAGCCAATTGGCTTGACCTTTATTAGTGAGCCTGATTACCCCCTCTCGGAACCACAGACTTAGAAATCGCCAGCTCATATACAGTGCATAAAATATATTTATATATATACCCTTATACACCATTTTAATAAAAAATATCACAAAATTCTTCTAAGTCCCTCGGGAAGAGTGAAAGACGCGCACGTTCATTTTCAGAGCTCCTAGACCTTCCTATAAGAAGTTAGCCAAAAAGTAGCTTCGAAAAACGCTTAGGTTAAGTTTCAGAGTTGCTTCTAATGTACCAAAGCTGGACTTAGACATAATTTCACTCTCACAACATTTTGGCTGGTTGGAGACAGTCCGAACCACAAGTACCGGGTCCATGGTTATGGGCGTATACTGGGGGCACGGGGACGACACCCATTAACCCCTGACTATACCGGGGATACGCTTATCACAATGCCTTTCTGGTTTGTGCTGAAGCAGGGCATTCTGGCAGCCAATTGGCTTGACCTTTATTAGTGAGCCTGGTTACCCCCTCTCGGAACCACAGACTTAGAATTCGCCAGCTCATATACAGTGCATAAAATATATTTATATATATACCCTTATACACCATTTTAATAAAAAATATCACAAAATTCTTCTAAGTCCCTCGGGAAGAGTGAAAGACGCGCACGTTCATTTTCAGAGCTCCTAGACCTTCCTATAAGAAGTTAGCCAAAAAGTAGCTTCGAAAAACGCTTAGGTTAAGTTTCAGAGTTGCTTCTAATGTACCAAAGCTTGACTTAGACATAATTTCACTCTCACAACATTTTGGCTGGTTGGAGACAGTCCGAACCACAAGTACCGGGTCCATGGTTATGGGCGTATACTGGGGGCACGGGGACGACACCCATTAACCCCTGACTATACCGGGGATACGCTTATCACAATGCCTTTCTGGTTTGTGCTGAAGCAGGGCATTCTGGCAGCCAATTGGCTTGACCTTTATTAGTGAGCCTGGTTACCCCCTCTCGGAACCACAGACTTAGAATTCGCCAGCTCATATACAGTGCATAAAATATATTTATATATATACCCTTATACACCATTTTAATAAAAAATATCACAAAATTCTTCTAAGTCCCTCGGGAAGAGTGAAAGACACGCACGTTCATTTTCAGAGCTCCTAGACCTTCCTATAAGAAGTTAGCCAAAAAGTAGCTTCGAAAAACGCTTAGGTTAAGTTTCAGAGTTGCTTCTAATGTACCAAAGCTGGACTTAGACATAATTTCACTCTCACAACATTTTGGCTGGTTGGAGACAGTCCGAACCACAAGTACCGGGTCCATGGTTATGGGCGTATACTGGGGGCACGGGGACGACTCCCATTAACCCCTGACTATACCGGGGATACGCTTATCACAATGCCTTTCTGGTCTGTGCTGAAGCAGGGCATTCTGGCAGCCAATTGGCTTGACCTTTATTAGTGAGCCTGGTTACCCCCTCTCGGAACCACAGACTTAGAATTCGCCAGCTCATATACAGTGCATAAAATATATTTATATATATACCCTTATACACCATTTTAATAAAAAATATCACAAAATTCTTCTAAGTCCCTCGGGAAGAGTGAAAGACGCGCACGTTCATTTTCAGAGCTCCTAGACCTTCCTATAAGAAGTTAGCCAAAAAGTAGCTTCGAAAAACGCTTAGGTTAAGTTTCAGAGTTGCTTCTAATGTACCAAAGCTTGACTTAGACATAATTTCACTCTCACAACATTTTGGCTGGTTGGAGACAGTCCGAACCACAAGTACCGGGTCCATGGTTATGGGCGTATACTGGGGGCACGGGGACGACACCCATTAACCCCTGACTATACCGGGGATACGCTTATCACAATGCCTTTCTGGTTTGTGCTGAAGCAGGGCATTCTGGCAGCCAATTGGCTTGACCTTTATTAGTGAGCCTGGTTACCCCCTCTCGGAACCACAGACTTAGAATTCGCCAGCTCATATACAGTGCATAAAATATATTTATATATATACCCTTATACACCATTTTAATAAAAAATATCACAAAATTCTTCTAAGTACCTCGGGAAGAGTGAAAGACGCGCACGTTCATTTTCAGAGCTCCTAGACCTTCCTATAAGAAGTTAGCCAAAAAGTAGCTTCGAAAAACGCTTAGGTTAAGTTTCAGAGTTGCTTCTAATGTACCAAAGCTGGACTTAGACATAATTTCACTCTCACAACATTTTGGCTGGTTGGAGACAGTCCGAACCACAAGTACCGGGTCCATGGTTATGGGCGTATACTGGGGGCACGGGGACGACTCCCATTAACCCCTGATTTTACCGGGGATACGCTTATCACAATGCCTTTCTGGTCTGTGCTGAAGCAGGGCATTCTGGCAGCCAATTGGCTTGACCTTTATTAGTGAGCCTGATTACCCCCTCTCGGAACCACAGACTTAGAAATCGCCAGCTCATATACAGTGCATAAAATATATTTATATATATACCCTTATACACCATTTTAATAAAAAATATCACAAAATTCTTCTAAGTCCCTCGGGAAGAGTGAAAGACGCGCACGTTCATTTTCAGAGCTCCTAGACCTTCCTATAAGAAGTTAGCCAAAAAGTAGCTTCGAAAAACGCTTAGGTTAAGTTTCAGAGTTGCTTCTAATGTACCAAAGCTGGACTTAGACATAATTTCACTCTCACAACATTTTGGCTGGTTGGAGACAGTCCGAACCACAAGTACCGGGTCCATGGTTATGGGCGTATACTGGGGGCACGGGGACGACTCCCATTAACCCCTGACTATACCGGGGATACGCTTATCACAATGCCTTTCTGGTTTGTGCTGAAGCAGGGCATTCTGGCAGCCAATTGGCTTGACCTTTATTAGTGAGCCTGGTTACCCCCTCTCGGAACCACAGACTTAGAATTCGCCAGCTCATATACAGTGCATAAAATATATTTATATATATACCCTTATACACCATTTTAATAAAAAATATCACAAAATTCTTCTAAGTCCCTCGGGAAGAGTGAAAGACGCGCACGTTCATTTTCAGAGCTCCTAGACCTTCCTATAAGAAGTTAGCCAAAAAGTAGCTTCGAAAAACGCTTAGGTTAAGTTTCAGAGTTGCTTCTAATGTACCAAAGCTGGACTTAGACATAATTTCACTCTCACAACATTTTGGCTGGTTGGAGACAGTCCGAACCACAAGTACCGGGTCCATGGTTATGGGCGTATACTGGGGGCACGGGGACGACTCCCATTAACCCCTGACTATACCGGGGATACGCTTATCACAATGCCTTTCTGGTTTGTGCTGAAGCAGGGCATTCTGGCAGCCAATTGGCTTGACCTTTATTAGTGAGCCTGGTTACCCCCTCTCGGAACCACAGACTTAGAATTCGCCAGCTCATATACAGTGCATAAAATATATTTATATATATACCCTTATACACCATTTTAATAAAAAATATCACAAAATTCTTCTAAGTCCCTCGGGAAGAGTGAAAGACGCGCACGTTCATTTTCAGAGCTCCTAGACCTTCCTATAAGAAGTTAGCCAAAAAGTAGCTTCGAAAAACGCTTAGGTTAAGTTTCAGAGTTGCTTCTAATGTACCAAAGCTGGACTTAGACATAATTTCACTCTCACAACATTATGGCTGGTTGGAGACAGTCCGAACCACAAGTACCGGGTCCATGGTTATGGGCTTATACTGGGGGGACGGGGACGACTCCCATTAACCCCTGACTATACCGGGGATACGCTTATCACAATGCCTTTCTGGTCTGTGCTGAAGCAGGGCATTCTGGCAGCCAAGTGGCTTGACCTTTATTAGTGAGCCTGGTTACCCCCTCTCGGAACCACAGACTTAGAAATCGCCAGCTCATATACAGTGCATAAAATATATTTATATATATACCCTTATACACCATTTTAATAAAAAATATCACAAAATTCTTCTAAGTCCCTCGGGAAGAGTGAAAGACGCGCACGTTCATTTTCAGAGCTCCTAGACCTTCCTATAAGAAGTTAGCCAAAAAGTAGCTTCGAAAAACGCTTAGGTTAAGTTTCAGAGTTGCTTCTAATGTACCAAAGCTGGACTTAGACATAATTTCACTCTCACAACATTTTGGCTGGTTGGAGACAGTCCGAACCACAAGTACCGGGTCCATGGTTATGGGCGTATACTGGGGGCACGGGGACGACTCCCATTAACCCCTGACTATACCGGGGATACGCTTATCACAATGCCTTTCTGGTTTGTGCTGAAGCAGGGCATTCTGGCAGCCAATTGGCTTGACCTTTATTAGTGAGCCTGGTTACCCCCTCTCGGAACCACAGACTTAGAATTCGCCAGCTCATATACAGTGCATAAAATATATTTATATATATACCCTTATACACCATTTTAATAAAAAATATCACAAAATTCTTCTAAGTCCCTCGGGAAGAGTGAAAGACGCGCACGTTCATTTTCAGAGCTCCTAGACCTTCCTATAAGAAGTTAGCCAAAAAGTAGCTTCGAAAAACGCTTAGGTTAAGTTTCAGAGTTGCTTCTAATGTACCAAAGCTGGACTTAGACATAATTTCACTCTCACAACATTATGGCTGGTTGGAGACAGTCCGAACCACAAGTACCGGGTCCATGGTTATGGGCTTATACTGGGGGGACGGGGACGACTCCCATTAACCCCTGACTATACCGGGGATACGCTTATCACAATGCCTTTCTGGTCTGTGCTGAAGCAGGGCATTCTGGCAGCCAAGTGGCTTGACCTTTATTAGTGAGCCTGGTTACCCCCTCTCGGAACCACAGACTTAGAAATCGCCAGCTCATATACAGTGCATAAAATATATTTATATATATACCCTTATACACCATTTTAATTAAAAATATCACAAAATTCTTCTAAGTCCCTCGGGAAGAGTGAAAGACGCGCACGTTCATTTTCAGAGCTCCTAGACCTTCCTATAAGAAGTTAGCCAAAAAGTAGCTTCGAAAAACGCTTAGGTTAAGTTTCAGAGTTGCTTCTAATGTACCAAAGCTGGACTTAGACATAATTTCACTCTCACAACATTTTGGCTGGTTGGAGACAGCCCGAACCACAAGTACCGGGTCCATGGTTATGGGCGTATACTGGGGGCACGGGGACGACTCCCATTAACCCCTGACTATACCGGGGATACGCTTATCACAATGCCTTTCTGGTTTGTGCTGAAGCAGGGCATTCTGGCAGCCAATTGGCTTGACCTTTATTAGTGAGCCTGGTTACCCCCTCTCGGAACCACAGACTTAGAATTCGCCAGCTCATATACAGTGCATAAAATATATTTATATATATACCCTTATACACCATTTTAATAAAAAATATCACAAAATTCTTCTAAGTCCCTCGGGAAGAGTGAAAGACGCGCACGTTCATTTTCAGAGCTCCTAGACCTTCCTATAAGAAGTTAGCCAAAAAGTAGCTTCGAAAAACGCTTAGGTTAAGTTTCAGAGCTGCTTCTAATGTACCAAAGCTGGACTTAGACATAATTTCACTCTCACAACATTATGGCTGGTTGGAGACAGTCCGAACCACAAGTACCGGGTCCATGGTTATGGGCTTATACTGGGGGGACGGGGACGACTCCCATTAACCCCTGACTATACCGGGGATACGCTTATCACAATGCCTTTCTGGTCTGTGCTGAAGCAGGGCATTCTGGCAGCCAAGTGGCTTGACCTTTATTAGTGAGCCTGGTTACCCCCTCTCGGAACCACAGACTTAGAAATCGCCAGCTCATATACAGTGCATAAAATATATTTATATATATACCCTTATACACCATTTTAATAAAAAATATCACAAAATTCTTCTAAGTCCCTAAGGAAGAGTGAAAGACGCGCACGTTCATTTTCAGAGCTTCTAGACCTTCTTATAAGAAGTTAGCCAAAAAGTAGCTTCGAAAAACGCTTAGGTTAAGTTTCAGAGTTGCTTCTAATGTACCAAAGCTGGACTTAGACATAATTTCACTCTCACAACATTTTGGCTGGTTGGAGACAGTCCGAACCACAAGTACCGGGTCCATGGTTATGGGCGTATACTGGGGGCACGGGGACGACTCCCATTAACCCCTGATTTTACCGGGGATACGCTTATCACAATGCCTTTCTGGTCTGTGCTGAAGCAGGGCATTCTGGCAGCCAATTGGCTTGACCTTTATTAGTGAGCCTGGTTACCCCCTCTCGGAACCACAGACTTAGAAATCGCCAGCTCATATACAGTGCATAAAATATATTTATATATATACCCTTATACACCATTTTAATTAAAAATATCACAAAATTCTTCTAAGTCCCTCGGGAAGAGTGAAAGACGCGCACGTTCATTTTCAGAGCTCCTAGACCTTCCTATAAGAAGTTAGCCAAAAAGTAGCTTCGAAAAACGCTTAGGTTAAGTTTCAGAGTTGCTTCTAATGTACCAAAGCTGGACTTAGACATAATTTCACTCTCACAACATTTTGGCTGGTTGGAGACAGCCCGAACCACAAGTACCGGGTCCATGGTTATGGGCGTATACTGGGGGCACGGGGACGACTCCCATTAACCCCTGACTATACCGGGGATACGCTTATCACAATGCCTTTCTGGTTTGTGCTGAAGCAGGGCATTCTGGCAGCCAATTGGCTTGACCTTTATTAGTGAGCCTGGTTACCCCCTCTCGGAACCACAGACTTAGAATTCGCCAGCTCATATACAGTGCATAAAATATATTTATATATATACCCTTATACACCATTTTAATAAAAAATATCACAAAATTCTTCTAAGTCCCTCGGGAAGAGTGAAAGACGCGCACGTTCATTTTCAGAGCTCCTAGACCTTCCTATAAGAAGTTAGCCAAAAAGTAGCTTCGAAAAACGCTTAGGTTAAGTTTCAGAGTTGCTTCTAATGTACCAAAGCTGGACTTAGACATAATTTCACTCTCACAACATTATGGCTGGTTGGAGACAGTCCGAACCACAAGTACCGGGTCCATGGTTATGGGCTTATACTGGGGGGACGGGGACGACTCCCATTAACCCCTGACTATACCGGGGATACGCTTATCACAATGCCTTTCTGGTCTGTGCTGAAGCAGGGCATTCTGGCAGCCAAGTGGCTTGACCTTTATTAGTGAGCCTGGTTACCCCCTCTCGGAACCACAGACTTAGAAATCGCCAGCTCATATACAGTGCATAAAATATATTTATATATATACCCTTATACACCATTTTAATTAAAAATATCACAAAATTCTTCTAAGTCCCTCGGGAAGAGTGAAAGACGCGCACGTTCATTTTCAGAGCTCCTAGACCTTCCTATAAGAAGTTAGCCAAAAAGTAGCTTCGAAAAACGCTTAGGTTAAGTTTCAGAGTTGCTTCTAATGTACCAAAGCTGGACTTAGACATAATTTCACTCTCACAACATTTTGGCTGGTTGGAGACAGCCCGAACCACAAGTACCGGGTCCATGGTTATGGGCGTATACTGGGGGCACGGGGACGACTCCCATTAACCCCTGACTATACCGGGGATACGCTTATCACAATGCCTTTCTGGTTTGTGCTGAAGCAGGGCATTCTGGCAGCCAATTGGCTTGACCTTTATTAGTGAGCCTGGTTACCCCCTCTCGGAACCACAGACTTAGAATTCGCCAGCTCATATACAGTGCATAAAATATATTTATATATATACCCTTATACACCATTTTAATAAAAAATATCACAAAATTCTTCTAAGTCCCTCGGGAAGAGTGAAAGACGCGCACGTTCATTTTCAGAGCTCCTAGACCTTCCTATAAGAAGTTAGCCAAAAAGTAGCTTCGAAAAACGCTTAGGTTAAGTTTCAGAGTTGCTTCTAATGTACCAAAGCTGGACTTAGACATAATTTCACTCTCACAACATTATGGCTGGTTGGAGACAGTCCGAACCACAAGTACCGGGTCCATGGTTATGGGCTTATACTGGGGGGACGGGGACGACTCCCATTAACCCCTGACTATACCGGGGATACGCTTATCACAATGCCTTTCTGGTCTGTGCTGAAGCAGGGCATTCTGGCAGCCAAGTGGCTTGACCTTTATTAGTGAGCCTGGTTACCCCCTCTCGGAACCACAGACTTAGAAATCGCCAGCTCATATACAGTGCATAAAATATATTTATATATATACCCTTATACACCATTTTAATAAAAAATATCACAAAATTCTTCTAAGTCCCTAAGGAAGAGTGAAAGACGCGCACGTTCATTTTCAGAGCTTCTAGACCTTCTTATAAGAAGTTAGCCAAAAAGTAGCTTCGAAAAACGCTTAGGTTAAGTTTCAGAGTTGCTTCTAATGTACCAAAGCTGGACTTAGACATAATTTCACTCTCACAACATTTTGGCTGGTTGGAGACAGTCCGAACCACAAGTACCGGGTCCATGGTTATGGGCGTATACTGGGGGCACGGGGACGACTCCCATTAACCCCTGACTATACCGGGGATACGCTTATCACAATGCCTTTCTGGTTTGTGCTGAAGCAGGGCATTCTGGCAGCCAATTGGCTTGACCTTTATTAGTGAGCCTGGTTACCCCCTCTCGGAACCACAGACTTAGAAATCGCCAGCTCATATACAGTGCATAAAATATATTTATATATATACCCTTATACACCATTTTAATTAAAAATATCACAAAATTCTTCTAAGTCCCTCGGGAAGAGTGAAAGACGCGCACGTTCATTTTCAGAGCTCCTAGACCTTCCGATAAGAAGTTAGCCAAAAAGTAGCTTCGAAAAACGCTTAGGTTAAGTTTCAGAGTTGCTTCTAATGTACCAAAGCTGGACTTAGACATAATTTCACTCTCACAACATTTTGGCTGGTTGGAGACAGCCCGAACCACAAGTACCGGGTCCATGGTTATGGGCGTATACTGGGGGCACGGGGACGACTCCCATTAACCCCTGACTATACCGGGGATACGCTTATCACAATGCCTTTCTGGTTTGTGCTGAAGCAGGGCATTCTGGCAGCCAATTGGCTTGACCTTTATTAGTGAGCCTGGTTACCCCCTCTCGGAACCACAGACTTAGAATTCGCCAGCTCATATACAGTGCATAAAATATATTTATATATATACCCTTATACACCATTTTAATAAAAAATATCACAAAATTCTTCTAAGTCCCTCGGGAAGAGTGAAAGACGCGCACGTTCATTTTCAGAGCTCCTAGACCTTCCTATAAGAAGTTAGCCAAAAAGTAGCTTCGAAAAACGCTTAGGTTAAGTTTCAGAGTTGCTTCTAATGTACCAAAGCTGGACTTAGACATAATTTCACTCTCACAACATTATGGCTGGTTGGAGACAGTCCGAACCACAAGTACCGGGTCCATGGTTATGGGCTTATACTGGGGGGACGGGGACGACTCCCATTAACCCCTGACTATACCGGGGATACGCTTATCACAATGCCTTTCTGGTCTGTGCTGAAGCAGGGCATTCTGGCAGCCAAGTGGCTTGACCTTTATTAGTGAGCCTGGTTACCCCCTCTCGGAACCACAGACTTAGAAATCGCCAGCTCATATACAGTGCATAAAATATATTTATATATATACCCTTATACACCATTTTAATAAAAAATATCACAAAATTCTTCTAAGTCCCTAAGGAAGAGTGAAAGACGCGCACGTTCATTTTCAGAGCTCCTAGACCTTCTTATAAGAAGTTAGCCAAAAAGTAGCTTCGAAAAACGCTTAGGTTAAGTTTCAGAGTTGCTTCTAATGTACCAAAGCTGGACTTAGACATAATTTCACTCTCACAACATTTTGGCTGGTTGGAGACAGTCCGAACCACAAGTACCGGGTCCATGGTTATGGGCTTATACTGGGGGGACGGGGACGACTCCCATTAACCCCTGACTATACCGGGGATACGCTTATCACAATGCCTTTCTGGTCTGTGCTGAAGCAGGGCATTCTGGCAGCCAAGTGGCTTGACCTTTATTAGTGAGCCTGGTTACCCCCTCTCGGAACCACAGACTTAGAAATCGCCAGCTCATATACAGTGCATAAAATATATTTATATATATACCCTTATACACCATTTTAATAAAAAATATCACAAAATTCTTCTAAGTCCCTAAGGAAGAGTGAAAGACGCGCACGTTCATTTTCAGAGCTCCTAGACCTTCTTATAAGAAGTTAGCCAAAAAGTAGCTTCGAAAAACGCTTAGGTTAAGTTTCAGAGTTGCTTCTAATGTACCAAAGCTGGACTTAGACATAATTTCACTCTCACAACATTTTGGCTGGTTGGAGACAGTCCGAACCACAAGTACCGGGTCCATGGTTATGGGCGTATACTGGGGGCACGGGGACGACTCCCATTAACCCCTGACTATACCGGGGATACGCTTATCACAATGCCTTTCTGGTTTGTGCTGAAGCAGGGCATTCTGGCAGCCAATTGGCTTGACCTTTATTAGTGAGCCTGGTTACCCCCTCTCGGAACCACAGACTTAGAATTCGCCAGCTCATATACAGTGCATAAAATATATTTATATATATACCCTTATACACCATTTTAATAAAAAATATCACAAAATTCTTCTAAGTCCCTCGGGAAGAGTGAAAGACGCGCACGTTCATTTTCAGAGCTCCTAGACCTTCCTATAAGAAGTTAGCCAAAAAGTAGCTTCGAAAAACGCTTAGGTTAAGTTTCAGAGTTGCTTCTAATGTACCAAAGCTGGACTTAGACATAATTTCACTCTCACAACATTATGGCTGGTTGGAGACAGTCCGAACCACAAGTACCGGGTCCATGGTTATGGGCTTATACTGGGGGGACGGGGACGACTCCCATTAACCCCTGACTATACCGGGGATACGCTTATCACAATGCCTTTCTGGTCTGTGCTGAAGCAGGGCATTCTGGCAGCCAAGTGGCTTGACCTTTATTAGTGAGCCTGGTTACCCCCTCTCGGAACCACAGACTTAGAAATCGCCAGCTCATATACAGTGCATAAAATATATTTATATATATACCCTTATACACCATTTTAATAAAAAATATCACAAAATTCTTCTAAGTCCCTCGGGAAGAGTGAAAGACGCGCACGTTCATTTTCAGAGCTCCTAGACCTTCCTATAAGAAGTTAGCCAAAAAGTAGCTTCGAAAAACGCTTAGGTTAAGTTTCAGAGTTGCTTCTAATGTACCAAAGCTGGACTTAGACATAATTTCACTCTCACAACATTTTGGCTGGTTGGAGACAGTCCGAACCACAAGTACCGGGTCCATGGTTATGGGCGTATACTGGGGGCACGGGGACGACTCCCATTAACCCCTGACTATACCGGGGATACGCTTATCACAATGCCTTTCTGGTCTGTGCTGAAGCAGGGCATTCTGGCAGCCAATTGGCTTGACCTTTATTAGTGAGCCTGATTACCCCCTCTCGGAACCACAGACTTAGAAATCGCCAGCTCAAATACAGTGCATAAAATATATTTATATATATACCCTTATACACCATTTTAATAAAAAATATCACAAAATTCTTCTAAGTCCCTCGGGAAGAGTGAAAGACGCGCACGTTCATTTTCAGAGCTCCTAGAGCTTCCTATAAGAAGTTAGCCAAAAAGTAGCTTCGAAAAACGCTTAGGTTAAGTTTCAGAGTTGCTTCTAATGTACCAAAGCTGGACTTAGACATAATTTCACTCTCACAACATTATGTCTGGTTGGAGACAGTCCGAACCAAGAGTACCGGGTCCATGGTTATGGGCGTATACTGGGGGCACGGGGACGACTCCCATTAACCCCTGACTATACCGGGGATACGCTTATCACAATGCCTTTCTGGTTTGTGCTGAAGCAGGGCATTCTGGCAGCCAATTGGCTTGACCTTTATTAGTGAGCCTGGTTACCCCCTCTCGGAACCACAGACTTAGAATTCGCCAGCTCATATACAGTGCATAAAATATATTTATATATATACCCTTATACACCATTTTAATAAAAAATATCACAAAATTCTTCTAAGTCCCTCGGGAAGAGTGAAAGACGCGCACGTTCATTTTCAGAGCTCCTAGACCTTCCTATAAGAAGTTAGCCAAAAAGTAGCTTCGAAAAACGCTTAGGTTAAGTTTCAGAGTTGCTTCTAATGTACCAAAGCTGGACTTAGACATAATTTCACTCTCACAACATTTTGGCTGGTTGGAGACAGTCCGAACCACAAGTACCGGGTCCATGGTTATGGGCGTATACTGGGGGCACGGGGACGACTCCCATTAACCCCTGACTATACCGGGGATACGCTTATCACAATGCCTTTCTGGTCTGTGCTGAAGCAGGGCATTCTGGCAGCCAATTGGCTTGACCTTTATTAGTGAGCCTGATTACCCCCTCTCGGAACCACAGACTTAGAAATCGCCAGCTCAAATACAGTGCATAAAATATATTTATATATATACCCTTATACACCATTTTAATAAAAAATATCACAAAATTCTTCTAAGTCCCTCGGGAAGAGTGAAAGACGCGCACGTTCATTTTCAGAGCTCCTAGAGCTTCCTATAAGAAGTTAGCCAAAAAGTAGCTTCGAAAAACGCTTAGGTTAAGTTTCAGAGTTGCTTCTAATGTACCAAAGCTGGACTTAGACATAATTTCACTCTCACAACATTATGTCTGGTTGGAGACAGTCCGAACCAAGAGTACCGGGTCCATGGTTATGGGCGTATACTGGGGGCACGGGGACGACTCCCATTAACCCCTGACTATACCGGGGATACGCTTATCACAATGCCTTTCTGGTCTGTGCTGAAGCAGGGCATTCTGGCAGCCAATTGGCTTGACCTTTATTAGTGAGCCTGATTACCCCCTCTCGGAACCACAGACTTAGAAATCGCCAGCTCATATACAGTGCATAAAATATATTTATATATATACCCTTATACACCATTTTAATTAAAAATATCACAAAATTCTTCTAAGTCCCTCGGGAAGAGTGAAAGACGCGCACGTTCATTTTCAGAGCTCCTAGACCTTCCTATAAGAAGTTAGCCAAAAAGTAGCTTCGAAAAACGCTTAGGTTAAGTTTCAGAGTTGCTTCTAATGTACCAAAGCTGGACTTAGACATAATTTCACTCTCACAACATTTTGGCTGGTTGGAGACAGTCCGAACCACAAGTACCGGGTCCATGGTTATGGGCGTATACTGGGGGCACGGGGACGACTCCCATTAACCCCTGACTATACCGGGGATACGCTTATCACAATGCCTTTCTGGTTTGTGCTGAAGCAGGGCATTCTGGCAGCCAATTGGCTTGACCTTTATTAGTGAGCCTGGTTACCCCCTCTCGGAACCACAGACTTAGAATTCGCCAGCTCATATACAGTGCATAAAATATATTTATATATATACCCTTATACACCATTTTAATAAAAAATATCACAAAATTCTTCTAAGTCCCTCGGGAAGAGTGAAAGACGCGCACGTTCATTTTCAGAGCTCCTAGACCTTCCTATAAGAAGTTAGCCAAAAAGTAGCTTCGAAAAACGCTTAGGTTAAGTTTCAGAGTTGCTTCTAATGTACCAAAGCTGGACTTAGACATAATTTCACTCTCACAACATTATGGCTGGTTGGAGACAGTCCGAACCACAAGTACCGGGTCCATGGTTATGGGCTTATACTGGGGGGACGGGGACGACTCCCATTAACCCCTGACTATACCGGGGATACGCTTATCACAATGCCTTTCTGGTCTGTGCTGAAGCAGGGCATTCTGGCAGCCAAGTGGCTTGACCTTTATTAGTGAGCCTGGTTACCCCCTCTCGGAACCACAGACTTAGAAATCGCCAGCTCATATACAGTGCATAAAATATATTTATATATATACCCTTATACACCATTTTAATAAAAAATATCACAAAATTCTTCTAAGTCCCTCGGGAAGAGTGAAAGACGCGCACGTTCATTTTCAGAGCTCCTAGACCTTCCTATAAGAAGTTAGCCAAAAAGTAGCTTCGAAAAACGCTTAGGTTAAGTTTCAGAGTTGCTTCTAATGTACCAAAGCTGGACTTAGACATAATTTCACTCTCACAACATTATGGCTGGTTGGAGACAGTCCGAACCACAAGTACCGGGTCCATGGTTATGGGCTTATACTGGGGGGACGGGGACGACTCCCATTAACCCCTGACTATACCGGGGATACGCTTATCACAATGCCTTTCTGGTCTGTGCTGAAGCAGGGCATTCTGGCAGCCAAGTGGCTTGACCTTTATTAGTGAGCCTGGTTACCCCCTCTCGGAACCACAGACTTAGAAATCGCCAGCTCATATACAGTGCATAAAATATATTTATATATATACCCTTATACACCATTTTAATAAAAAATATCACAAAATTCTTCTAAGTCCCTCGGGAAGAGTGAAAGACGCGCACGTTCATTTTCAGAGCTCCTAGACCTTCCTATAAGAAGTTAGCCAAAAAGTAGCTTCGAAAAACGCTTAGGTTAAGTTTCAGAGTTGCTTCTAATGTACCAAAGCTGGACTTAGACATAATTTCACTCTCACAACATTTTGGCTGGTTGGAGACAGTCCGAACCACAAGTACCGGGTCCATGGTTATGGGCGTATACTGGGGGCACGGGGACGACTCCCATTAACCCCTGACTATACCGGGGATACGCTTATCACAATGCCTTTCTGGTCTGTGCTGAAGCAGGGCATTCTGGCAGCCAATTGGCTTGACCTTTATTAGTGAGCCTGATTACCCCCTCTCGGAACCACAGACTTAGAAATCGCCAGCTCAAATACAGTGCATAAAATATATTTATATATATACCCTTATACACCATTTTAATAAAAAATATCACAAAATTCTTCTAAGTCCCTCGGGAAGAGTGAAAGACGCGCACGTTCATTTTCAGAGCTCCTAGACCTTCCTATAAGAAGTTAGCCAAAAAGTAGCTTCGAAAAACGCTTAGGTTAAGTTTCAGAGTTGCTTCTAATGTACCAAAGCTGGACTTAGACATAATTTCACTCTCACAACATTATGTCTGGTTGGAGACAGTCCGAACCAAGAGTACCGGGTCCATGGTTATGGGCGTATACTGGGGGCACGGGGACGACTCCCATTAACCCCTGACTATACCGGGGATACGCTTATCACAATGCCTTTCTGGTCTGTGCTGAAGCAGGGCATTCTGGCAGCCAATTGGCTTGACCTTTATTAGTGAGCCTGATTACCCCCTCTCGGAACCACAGACTTAGAAATCGCCAGCTCATATACAGTGCATAAAATATATTTATATATATACCCTTATACACCATTTTAATTAAAAATATCACAAAATTCTTCTAAGTCCCTCGGGAAGAGTGAAAGACGCGCACGTTCATTTTCAGAGCTCCTAGACCTTCCTATAAGAAGTTACCCAAAAAGTAGCTTCGAAAAACGCTTAGGTTAAGTTTCAGAGTTGCTTCTAATGTACCAAAGCTGGACTTAGACATAATTTCACTCTCACAACATTTTGGCTGGTTGGAGACAGTCCGAACCACAAGTACCGGGTCCATGGTTATGGGCGTATACTGGGGGCACGGGGACGACTCCCATTAACCCCTGACTCTACCGGGGATACGCTTATCACAATGCCTTTCTGGTTTGTGCTGAAGCAGGGCATTCTGGCAGCCAATTGGCTTGACCTTTATTAGTGAGCCTGGTTACCCCCTCTCGGAACCACAGACTTAGAATTCGCCAGC
Organism: Ascaphus truei; assembly: GCF_040206685.1. NCBI lineage: Eukaryota > Metazoa > Chordata > Amphibia > Anura > Ascaphidae > Ascaphus > Ascaphus truei. Next base: position 498,053 of record NC_134488.1, read on the forward strand.
TCATATACAGTGCATAAAATATATTTATATATATACCCTTATACACCATTTTAATAAAAAATATCACAAAATTCTTCTAAGTCCCTCGGGAAGAGTGAAAGACGCGCACGTTCATTTTCAGAGCTCCTAGACCTTCCTATAAGAAGTTAGCCAAAAAGTAGCTTCGAAAAACGCTTAGGTTAAGTTTCAGAGTTGCTTCTAATGTACCAAAGCTGGACTTAGACATAATTTCACTCTCACAACATTATGGCTGGTTGGAGACAGTCCGAACCACAAGTACCGGGTCCATGGTTATGGGCTTATACTGGGGGGACGGGGACGACTCCCATTAACCCCTGACTATACCGGGGATACGCTTATCACAATGCCTTTCTGGTCTGTGCTGAAGCAGGGCATTCTGGCAGCCAAGTGGCTTGACCTTTATTAGTGAGCCTGGTTACCCCCTCTCGGAACCACAGACTTAGAAATCGCCAGCTCATATACAGTGCATAAAATATATTTATATATATACCCTTATACACCATTTTAATAAAAAATATCACAAAATTCTTCTAAGTCCCTAAGGAAGAGTGAAAGACGCGCACGTTCATTTTCAGAGCTCCTAGACCTTCTTATAAGAAGTTAGCCAAAAAGTAGCTTCGAAAAACGCTTAGGTTAAGTTTCAGAGTTGCTTCTAATGTACCAAAGCTGGACTTAGACATAATTTCACTCTCACAACATTTTGGCTGGTTGGAGACAGTCCGAACCACAAGTACCGGGTCCATGGTTATGGGCGTATACTGGGGGCACGGGGACGACTCCCATTAACCCCTGACTATACCGGGGATACGCTTATCACAATGCCTTTCTGGTTTGTGCTGAAGCAGGGCATTCTGGCAGCCAATTGGCTTGACCTTTATTAGTGAGCCTGGTTACCCCCTCTCGGAACCACAGACTTAGAATTCGCCAGCTCATATACAGTGCATAAAATATATTTATATATATACCCTTATACACCATTTTAATAAAAAATATCACAAAATTCTTCTAAGTCCCTCGGGAAGAGTGAAAGACGCGCACGTTCATTTTCAGAGCTCCTAGACCTTCCTATAAGAAGTTAGCCAAAAAGTAGCTTCGAAAAACGCTTAGGTTAAGTTTCAGAGTTGCTTCTAATGTACCAAAGCTGGACTTAGACATAATTTCACTCTCACAACATTTTGGCTGGTTGGAGACAGTCCGAACCACAAGTACTGGGTCCATGGTTATGGGCGTATACTGGGGGCACGGGGACGACTCCCATTAACCCCTGACTATACCGGGGATACGCTTATCACAATGCCTTTCTGGTTTGTGCTGAAGCAGGGCATTCTGGCAGCCAATTGGCTTGACCTTTATTAGTGAGCCTGGTTACCCCCTCTCGGAACCACAGACTTAGAATTCGCCAGCTCATATACAGTGCATAAAATATATTTATATATATACCCTTATACACCATTTTAATAAAAAATATCACAAAATTCTTCTAAGTCCCTCGGGAAGAGTGAAAGACGCGCACGTTCATTTTCAGAGCTCCTAGACCTTCCTATAAGAAGTTAGCCAAAAAGTAGCTTCGAAAAACGCTTAGGTTAAGTTTCAGAGTTGCTTCTAATGTACCAAAGCTGGACTTAGACATAATTTCACTCTCACAACATGATGGCTGGTTGGAGACAGTCCGAACCACAAGTACCGGGTCCATGGTTATGGGCTTATACTGGGGGGACGGGGACGACTCCCATTAACCCCTGACTATACCGGGGATACGCTTATCACAATGCCTTTCTGGTCTGTGCTGAAGCAGGGCATTCTGGCAGCCAATTGGCTTGACCTTTATTAGTGAGCCTGGTTACCCCCTCTCGGAACCACAGACTTAGAATTCGCCAGCTCATATACAGTGCATAAAATATATTTATATATATACCCTTATACACCATTTTAATAAAAAATATCACAAAATTCTTCTAAGTCCCTCGGGAAGAGTGAAAGACGCGCACGTTCATTTTCAGAGCTCCTAGACCTTCCTATAAGAAGTTAGCCAAAAAGTAGCTTCGAAAAACGCTTAGGTTAAGTTTCAGAGTTGCTTCTAATGTACCAAAGCTGGACTTAGACATAATTTCACTCTCACAACATTATGGCTGGTTGGAGACAGTCCGAACCACAAGTACCGGGTCCATGGTTATGGGCTTATACTGGGGGGACGGGGACGACTCCCATTAACCCCTGACTATACCGGGGATACGCTTATCACAATGCCTTTCTGGTCTGTGCTGAAGCAGGGCATTCTGGCAGCCAAGTGGCTTGACCTTTATTAGTGAGCCTGGTTACCCCCTCTCGGAACCACAGACTTAGAAATCGCCAGCTCATATACAGTGCATAAAATATATTTATATATATACCCTTATACACCATTTTAATAAAAAATATCACAAAATTCTTCTAAGTCCCTCGGGAAGAGTGAAAGACGCGCACGTTCATTTTCAGAGCTCCTAGACCTTCCTATAAGAAGTTAGCCAAAAAGTAGCTTCGAAAAACGCTTAGGTTAAGTTTCAGAGTTGCTTCTAATGTACCAAAGCTGGACTTAGACATAATTTCACTCTCACAACATTATGGCTGGTTGGAGACAGTCCGAACCACAAGTACCGGGTCCATGGTTATGGGCTTATACTGGGGGGACGGGGACGACTCCCATTAACCCCTGACTATACCGGGGATACGCTTATCACAATGCCTTTCTGGTCTGTGCTGAAGCAGGGCATTCTGGCAGCCAAGTGGCTTGACCTTTATTAGTGAGCCTGGTTACCCCCTCTCGGAACCACAGACTTAGAAATCGCCAGCTCATATACAGTGCATAAAATATATTTATATATATACCCTTATACACCATTTTAATAAAAAATATCACAAAATTCTTCTAAGTCCCTCGGGAAGAGTAAAAGACGCGCACGTTCATTTTCAGAGCTCCTAGACCTAAGAAGTTAGCCAAAAAGTAGCTTCGAAAAACGCTTAGGTTAAGTTTCAGAGTTGCTTCTAATGTACCCAAGCTGGACTTAGACATAATTTCACTCTCACAACATTTTGGCTGGTTGGAGACAGTCCGAACCACAAGTACCGGGTCCATGGTTATGGGCGTATACTGGGGGCACGGGGACGACTCCCATTAACCCCTGACTATACCGGGGATACGCTTATCACAATGCCTTTCTGGTTTGTGCTGAAGCAGGGCATTCTGGCAGCCAATTGGCTTGACCTTTATTAGTGAGCCTGGTTACCCCCTCTCGGAACCACAGACTTAGAATTCGCCAGCTCATATACAGTGCATAAAATATATTTATATATATACCCTTATACACCATTTTAATAAAAAATATCACAAAATTCTTCTAAGTCCCTCGGGAAGAGTGAAAGACGCGCACGTTCATTTTCAGAGCTCCTAGACCTTCCTATAAGAAGTTAGCCAAAAAGTAGCTTCGAAAAACGCTTAGGTTAAGTTTCAGAGTTGCTTCTAATGTACCAAAGCTGGACTTAGACATAATTTCACTCTCACAACATTATGTCTGGTTGGAGACAGTCCGAACCACAAGTACCGGGTCCATGGTTATGGGCGTATACTGGGGGCACGGGGACGACTCCCATTAACCCCTGACTATACCGGGGATACGCTTATCACAATGCCTTTCTGGTCTGTGCTGAAGCAGGGCATTCTGGCAGCCAATTGGCTTGACCTTTATTAGTGAGCCTGATTACCCCCTCTCGGAACCACAGACTTAGAAATCGCCAGCTCATATACAGTGCATAAAATATATTTATATATATACCCTTATACACCATTTTAATTAAAAATATCACAAAATTCTTCTAAGTCCCTCGGGAAGAGTGAAAGACGCGCACGTTCATTTTCAGAGCTCCTAGACCTTCCTATAAGAAGTTAGCCAAAAAGTAGCTTCGAAAAACGCTTAGGTTAAGTTTCAGAGTTGCTTCTAATGTACCAAAGCTGGACTTAGACATAATTTCACTCTCACAACATTATGGCTGGTTGGAGACAGTCCGAACCACAAGTACCGGGTCCATGGTTATGGGCTTATACTGGGGGGACGGGGACGACTCCCATTAACCCCTGACTATACCGGGGATACGCTTATCACAATGCCTTTCTGGTCTGTGCTGAAGCAGGGCATTCTGGCAGCCAAGTGGCTTGACCTTTATTAGTGAGCCTGGTTACCCCCTCTCGGAACCACAGACTAAGAAATCGCCAGCTCATATACAGTGCATAAAATATATTTATATATATACCCTTATACACCATTTTAATAAAAAATATCACAAAATTCTTCTAAGTCCCTAAGGAAGAGTGAAAGACGCGCACGTTCATTTTCAGAGCTCCTAGACCTTCTTATAAGAAGTTAGCCAAAAAGTAGCTTCGAAAAACGCTTAGGTTAAGTTTCAGAGTTGCTTCTAATGTACCAAAGCTGGACTTAGACATAATTTCACTCTCACAACATTTTGGCTGGTTGGAGACAGTCCGAACCACAAGTACCGGGTCCATGGTTATGGGCGTATACTGGGGGCACGGGGACGACTCCCATTAACCCCTGACTATACCGGGGATACGCTTATCACAATGCCTTTCTGGTTTGTGCTGAAGCAGGGCATTCTGGCAGCCAATTGGCTTGACCTTTATTAGTGAGCCTGGTTACCCCCTCTCGGAACCACAGACTTAGAATTCGCCAGCTCATATACAGTGCATAAAATATATTTATATATATACCCTTATACACCATTTTAATAAAAAATATCACAAAATTCTTCTAAGTCCCTCGGGAAGAGTGAAAGACGCGCACGTTCATTTTCAGAGCTCCTAGACCTTCCTATAAGAAGTTAGCCAAAAAGTAGCTTCGAAAAACGCTTAGGTTAAGTTTCAGAGTTGCTTCTAATGTACCAAAGCTGGACTTAGACATAATTTCACTCTCACAACATTTTGGCTGGTTGGAGACAGTCCGAACCACAAGTACCGGGTCCATGGTTATGGGCGTATACTGGGGGCACGGGGACGACTCCCATTAACCCCTGACTATACCGGGGATACGCTTATCACAATGCCTTTCTGGTTTGTGCTGCAGCAGGGCATTCTGGCAGCCAATTGGCTTGACCTTTATTAGTGAGCCTGGTTACCCCCTCTCGGAACCACAGACTTAGAATTCGCCAGCTCATATACAGTGCATAAAATATATTTATATATATACCCTTATACACCATTTTAATAAAAAATATCACAAAATTCTTCTAAGTCCCTCGGGAAGAGTGAAAGACGCGCACGTTCATTTTCAGAGCTCCTAGACCTTCCTATAAGAAGTTAGCCAAAAAGTAGCTTCGAAAAACGCTTAGGTTAAGTTTCAGAGTTGCTTCTAATGTACCAAAGCTGGACTTAGACATAATTTCACTCTCACAACATTATGGCTGGTTGGAGACAGTCCGAACCACAAGTACCGGGTCCATGGTTATGGGCTTATACTGGGGGGACGGGGACGACTCCCATTAACCCCTGACTATACCGGGGATACGCTTATCACAATGCCTTTCTGGTCTGTGCTGAAGCAGGGCATTCTGGCAGCCAAGTGGCTTGACCTTTATTAGTGAGCCTGGTTACCCCCTCTCGGAACCACAGACTTAGAATTCGCCAGCTCATATACAGTGCATAAAATATATTTATATATATACCCTTATACACCATTTTAATAAAAAATATCACAAAATTCTTCTAAGTCCCTCGGGAAGAGTGAAAGACGCGCACGTTCATTTTCAGAGCTCCTAGACCTTCCTATAAGAAGTTAGCCAAAAAGTAGCTTCGAAAAACGCTTAGGTTAAGTTTCAGAGTTGCTTCTAATGTACCAAAGCTGGACTTAGACATAATTTCACTCTCACAACATTAGCTGGTTGGAGACAGTCCGAACCACAAGTACCGGGTCCATGGTTATGGGCTTATACTGGGGGGACGGGGACGACTCCCATTAACCCCTGACTATACCGGGGATACGCTTATCACAATGCCTTTCTGGTCTGTGCTGAAGCAGGGCATTCTGGCAGCCAAGTGGCTTGACCTTTATTAGTGAGCCTGGTTACCCCCTCTCGGAACCACAGACTAAGAAATCGCCAGCTCATATACAGTGCATAAAATATATTTATATATATACCCTTATACACCATTTTAATAAAAAATATCACAAAATTCTTCTAAGTCCCTAAGGAAGAGTGAAAGACGCGCACGTTCATTTTTAGAGCTCCTAGACCTTCTTATAAGAAGTTAGCCAAAAAGTAGCTTCGAAAAACGCTTAGGTTAAGTTTCAGAGTTGCTTCTAATGTACCAAAGCTGGACTTAGACATAATTTCACTCTCACAACATTTTGGCTGGTTGGAGACAGTCCGAACCACAAGTACCGGGTCCATGGTTATGGGCGTATACTGGGGGCACGGGGACGACTCCCATTAACCCCTGACTATACCGGGGATACGCTTATCACAATGCCTTTCTGGTTTGTGCTGCAGCAGGGCATTCTGGCAGCCAATTGGCTTGACCTTTATTAGTGAGCCTGGTTACCCCCTCTCGGAACCACAGACTTAGAATTCGCCAGCTCATATACAGTGCATAAAATATATTTATATATATACCCTTATACACCATTTTAATAAAAAATATCACAAAATTCTTCTAAGTCCCTCGGGAAGAGTGAAAGACGCGCACGTTCATTTTCAGAGCTCCTAGACCTTCCTATAAGAAGTTAGCCAAAAAGTAGCTTCGAAAAACGCTTAGGTTAAGTTTCAGAGTTGCTTCTAATGTACCAAAGCTGGACTTAGACATAATTTCACTCTCACAACATTATGGCTGGTTGGAGACAGTCCGAACCACAAGTACCGGGTCCATGGTTATGGGCTTATACTGGGGGGACGGGGACGACTCCCATTAACCCCTGACTATACCGGGGATACGCTTATCACAATGCCTTTCTGGTCTGTGCTGAAGCAGGGCATTCTGGCAGCCAAGTGGCTTGACCTTTATTAGTGAGCCTGGTTACCCCCTCTCGGAACCACAGACTTAGAATTCGCCAGCTCATATACAGTGCATAAAATATATTTATATATATACCCTTATACACCATTTTTTTTTTTTTTAAACTTTCTTTTATTGGTTTTTCAAGGGTATTACATACAATTATCACATTAATACCATTGAATACTTTGTTGGACAAACAACAACTAGACAGACGTGGGAGGGGTAGACAAGACAGGGTTGGGATAGTGGGGAGGGGGAAGGACCGGGAGGGGGGGGGGGGGGGAGGGGATGCAGAGGAGGAAACTTTATCCTTGTTCTTTGCTGGGCTCGCCTTGGCGCTGTGGGATCCAATCTGACTATGGTTCCGTTGCACCTGACTTTTCGTTAGGGGGGAGGGGGCGTGTAGATGGCTTTAACTTGTACTTTTAGGCCTAGTTTTGAGGTCCTATCTCCTATGTTTTTAGTCCGTCCTTGAAGGAGAGCCCATTTTTTCCTATTAAAGCCAGACGGCAGCATTGCTCATCCCCGGGATATCTGTCTGTGCCAACCAAAGCGACCAGACTTTTTGAAAATTTGAGCCAGTGTCGTTAACCAGACTTGTCAACTTTTCCATCTGGCAAGCAAACCAAATTCTGTTCCGAATTTTATCTATTGATGGAATTGCATTCTGATTCCACAGTGCTGCGGTCTCGCATCTCATCGCTGTGGCAAAATGTGCAATTAGTTTGTTGCCTGATTTGGAGACCTCATTAGTGGGCTTACCTAAGAGGAACACCCATGGGTCTAGTTGAATTTTGAGGCCTAGAAATATCCTCTGTAGCCAATCTCTAATTTGTGTCCAGATAGGTATGAGTCGTGGACAGGACCACAGCATGTGTACCAGATCTCCCTGTTCCCCGCACTGTCTGGGACAGAGCGGGGAAGCTCCCGCGATAAATTTTGCCAATCTAACTGGGGTGAGATACCACCTTAGTAATACCTTATATGAGTTCTCCTTCAATGTCGTACAAATCGAGCTACTGGCCGCAGCCTTAAAGATTGCCGTCCAGTCGTCCTCTTCTAATGGTCCCGTCAGGTCGTTCTCCCAGTGCGTCATGAACTTGGTTTTGTGTGAGCTGTCAATGTCTGCTCTCACCACCTCTCTGTAAAGAGCAGATATGAGTCCCCGTGTATCGGTTCCCCGATCACAGAGCTTCTCGAAGTTGGTTAGCGGCGGCCTTTTCGGGTGTTTAGTATAGAATGCCCTGACCTGGAGGTATCTAAGAAATTCTGTGTTGGGTATATCCGTTTCCGACTGAATTAGATCGAATGATTTAATCGTGTCGCGCCCCTCCAGGTCTTTTAGTCTTCGCAACCCCAGTCTCTGCCATCGTGTGAAGTTCTTATCAATCAGCCCTGGAGCAAAGTCTGGATTTCCATATAGGGGAGTCATCAGGGTATGTTTTGAGGTTAATGCGTGGTTATTTTTAGCCATATCCCAGACAGAGAGTGAGTTAAGCATCGAGGTCAGCGGAGCTCTAATGTCTTTTAATCTAGATTTAGGATACCAGATTAGGTCTCTAAGCTCTAGCGGGGCACACACCTCCCTCTCCAGTGCTACCCACCGCCTTTGCTCCAGATCCCCGTGCCACTGCGTAATTTGGCATAATTGTGCCGCTTTATAGTACGCCATCAAGTTCGGTACCGCCAAGCCTCCAGTTTCCCTAGGTCTTTGCATAATTGACATTTTTACCCGCGGTGTTTTGTTTTTCCAAATAAATCTTGTAACTGAATTTTGCAGTTCTTTAATGTCTGATCGCACTACGGGTATCGGAAGAGTTTGGAACAGGTATAGTATCCTAGGGAGGAGGTTCATTTTCACACAATAGATTCTGCCAATCCATGATATTCCATATGTGGACCAGTCCTTTAGCTCCTTTGTGAGGGCTCTTAGTAATCTCGGGTAGTTCTCTTGATAGAGACTGGAGCTGCGTTTGGTGAGATAGATCCCTAGATATTTTATAGCTTTGGACTGCCATTTAAACTGGAAATTAATTTCCAATAATTTCTCTACTTCCTTTGGGATATTTAGGCTTAGTGCCTCTGATTTAGATTGGTTTATTTTAAAACCGGATATTCTACAAAAATTTTCCATTAGGGCAAATAGATTGGGCAGCGAGGTAAGCGGTTTTGTCAGAGACAGTATAATGTCATCTGCATATAGAGCGATTTTATGCTCTTGAGAGTGAATTTGAATTCCCGCAATATCGGGACTGCGACAAATGTGTGCCGCTAGTGGTTCCACGCATAGGGCGAACAACAGGGGCGAGAGCGGGCAGCCCTGTCTGGTCCCACTTTTGATTTTAAACAACTCCGATGGAAAACCCTGGTGGATCACCCTGGCCGTCGGAGTTGTATACAATGCTTTTATTGCCCCAAGAATTTTACCTCCGAATCCAAATGCTCCAAGCGTGGACTCCATGTATGGCCAGTCAATCCTGTCAAAGGCCTTCTCCGCATCTAAACTTAGTACTAAACCTCGGACCTTGTTGGCATCAATATAGTTAATGATATCTATTATCCTTCTGGTGTTGTCGGCCGCTTGTCTATCTCTAATAAAGCCAACTTGGTCTGGGTGGATAAGCCTTGGCAGGATCCCGCTCAATCTGTTGGCCAGTAATTTGGAATATATCTTAACATCCGAATTGATTAAGGATATCGGCCTGTAGCTTTGACAATTTGTAGGATCTTTGTCCTTCTTATGTATTATAGATATCGACGCCTGGAGCATCCGCTCCGAGAAGGGTTCCCCCGCCAAAACTCCGTTAAATAACTTAAGCATGGGCGCTGCCAGAACCCCGACAAATTTTTTATAGTATAAATTGGAAAACCCGTCAGGTCCCGGGGCCTTAGAGGGTTTTAGATTTTTGATGACCGCGGTCAGTTCCTCCAGAGTGAAATCAGTCTGGATTGCCTCGCTCTCTAGTCTGCCCAGCCTAGGTAGGGCTGCCTCTTTTAAGAAGGTTTGTAATAATTTATTTGTTTTCGGGTTGTGTGCTACCTTCTCCCCATTATAAAGCTGTTCATAAAAAAGCCTAAATTCTTCCACTATGCGTTTAGGGTTGGAGGACATTTCCCCTGTTTTAGTTTTAATGGCCTGTATATTATAACTTGGTTGCCTATTTCTGATCCTGTTAGCTAGCATGGTGTCCGGCTTGTTGGCTTTCTCAAAGAATTGCCTCTTAGTCCAACTCAAGTCTCTCTCAGCCTGGGATGTGAGGAGGAGGTTAAGTTCTATCCTTACATCCTTCAACTCCTTAAGGATGTCCCCTCTACCTGATCGGCTATGTAGTATAGAGAGCTCATGTAACCTCTTATATAGTTGTGTCAATTTTGTTTCTCTCTGTTTTTTCCGTCTTGCTGCGATACTAATCAGCACTCCTCGCATCGTGGCCTTGTGAGCCTCCCACAATGTTATGTGTGACTCCACTGTGCCTGTATTCGTGATAAAGAATTGCCTAATCTCGTCCTTAACTGTTTTGGCTAATTCGGGGATCTTAATCAGGGACTCGTTTAATTTCCAATTTGCTCCCGGGCTGGTCGGTCTAATTTGAGTGCATCGTAGCTCGATTGATGCGTGGTCCGACCATGAGATGTCATGGATCAGGGTGTCAGTGATTTGTGGGACCAATCTGCTCGATACAAAGAAGTGGTCCAGTCTGCTATAGCTGTCGTGTGGGTGTGAATAAAATGTATAGGTCCGCTCTCCCGGGTGTTGCTCCCGCCAGATGTCTACAAGACATCCTCGTCTCAGTCCCTCTATAAGAGCTGATGCTCCAATTTGTCTCGCTTTGTCCTGTCTCGGTGATCTATCTATTCGCTGGTCAAGTACCTTATTAAAGTCTCCCGCTAATATTATGTTGCCCACTGCCCATCGTTGGAGTTTAAGAAAAAATTCCTCAAAGAATAGGGGGTCCTTTTCACACGGGGCATATACACACGCCAGTGTTACTCTGCATTGCTGTAGCAGGCCCACTAGTATCAAATATCTACCTCCTGGGTCGCGCTTTATTTTTTCTAGCTCAAACGGAACTTTGTTATGAAGTAATATGGCAACCCCTTTTTTCTTCTCTTTGGCTGAGGCAAGGTAGAACCTCCTGAAATTTTTATCTATATACGTTGGGTTTTTGTTGGAACAGTAATGCGTCTCTTGAAGAAAGAGAATATCGGTTTTTCTACGTTTGAATTCTGCGAAGGCGATTTTGCGTTTTTGAGGGGAGTTGAAACCTTTAACATTTTGTGATAAGAACTTCAGGGCCATATTTTTATGTGTAGTGAGTCTCTGTGGGTGCAGTGTTTTTGGTTCCTACCCGTGCCTTGGATTTTCTGTGGGTGCCCGTTGTGGTGTTGCTGGTCTCTCGTTGACTTGAAACCTCCTTTTGGGGAACCTGGAGAAGGGGTGGGAAAACACAAAAGGAAATGACAGGGAACATAAAGCCTTGTGACAAGGACAAAGAAAACCATTGTGGCCTTAACTGACCTATGGTTTAGTGCCTGGGAAAGCCGCCTATACTCTGGAAGCACCCATTTTACAGTCCATGGTTGCTGAATATCCTCCAGTTCACGGATTCCCAGGTCTTTGACTGGGCTGTGGCTTAAGGCCCCAGTCCAGCCCCAGGGGCACATGCCAACAGGTGGGGACAAGGGCAATCACCTGGCCCCACCCGCCGGCAGTGTTAACAGTATCCTATTATAGCTATACTTATAGACATCTACTACGTAAACTCAACTTTAATGCATGGTAACTAGAGGCTATCTCCCCAATTCTGGAGCCACTGCTGTTGATCTTCTGGGGTCTGTATCCTATTGGCTACGATGTATATATATATATACCCCAACCCCTCCTATTCCCTCCCGTTTGCTCCCCAGCGGGGGAATGCGCGCACCCCCCTGAGGAGACACCACCTCCCCCCCCCGGCGGGTCTTTCCGCTGCCTCCGCCACCCCTCCGTCTCCGACGCCGGTCTCTTTCTTTCTATGTGGGCGCCGCCACTGACGTCATTTCCCGTGCGACGGAGCGCTGTGGAGGACCGCCCCCTGACATCCGCCGAGACCATTGCGCATAACTGCCTGCGCGTAGCCGGAGAAGGAGGTGCGTCCCAGGGGTGGAGCCGAGTGGAGCTCCCAGGTTTCGCGCTCGAACTGCGTCCGCCATCCTTGTTTGGCGCTTCTTCTTCGTCTCGTCCCGCGGATCTTGCTGAGAGGCCATTTTGGTAGGTACTTTCCCTTATTCCTTTTTTTCCTCGGGTTTCTCTCCGTTTTCTGCAGGGACTGCACCGCTTGGACCCGAATCATCGGGAGGGGGATGGGAGGTTGCGTAGGGGCTGGCCTTAATCATGCAACTTTCAGTGAGGGTGATAGTCTCTGTATTTTATTTTTTAATTCAACTGTAAAAAGAACAGAAACTGCAGGTTCAACTGGGACTGGTAAGCCGGCATGAGATTCAATCCTCAGGCAGGTCTTGAGGGTCTAGGTTTGTTCTGGCGTTGGCCTGCTGGAGAGCTCACTCTTTCCCATTCTGGTTGTCTTTGAAGGCGTTCTCCGGGGGCTTCCAGCTGCAGTGTATTTGGTACGTCCAGTCTGTTTAGAAACTCCGGACCATCTGCCAGGTTCTTGAGGGTATGAGACCGGCCATGCTGTACCACGATCAGGGCAAAGGGAAAGGCCCATCGATATCTTATGTTTTTATCTCGTAAGATTCTGGTGACCGGTTGGAGGGCCTGGCGTCTGGATAAAGTGATCGGGGAAATGTCCTGAAAGATGGCCATCTCCACATCCTCAAATTTCACCGTAGGGGTGGCCCTAGTGATTTTGCATATCTCTGCTTTCGTGGTAAAATGATGTAAACGCAAGATTACATCCCGGGGTGGGTTGTTAGGTAGTGGACGGGCCCGCAGTGCCCGGTGGCACCGGTCCATTACCAGTTCTGCCTCTGTCTTTCCCGGCAGTATGGATGTCATCCATCTGTTCAGCAGTGCTTCAGGGTCTTGTATTTCCTCAGGGATCCCCCTAATCCTGAGATTGTTCCGCCTGTCGCGGTTTTCACTGTCTTCATGGCGTTCTTCTAATTCAGCCACTTTTCTTTCAAGGGTAGTGACCCTGGAGTCTGTCTCGTTATGGCATCTAGTGGACTCCTCCATTTTTTCCTCCAAGTCATTTGTGCGGGTTCCAATGTTTAGCATGTCTTTGCGCAAGTGTTCCACTTCTCCTCTAAAGAAGGTTTTTAGGTCAGACAGGAGCTGTGCTATCTCCCGCTTCATAGCGCCTGTCGGGTCGCCCGTCACTGCTTCTAGCTCCGGCACGGAGTCTGAATCCGATGCCGCCATGCTGTCGGTCTCCCTAGGCTTTTTAGCCCCCGCAAAGTACGTGCGGACATCTACCTTCTGCTTTGGCTTTTTTCTTGTAGTCGCCATGTACTTTTATGCTGTGGTTGTTGGCGAATTTAGTGCTGCTATTTGGCTGTTGCTAGGTTGAGTTTTGCAAACAATATTTATTTAATTACTGCCGGCGGGTTAAGGAGCTCTCAGTTCAGACCTCCATCTCCTTCCCCGTCGCGCATGCGCCTCCCCTTATACACCATTTTAATAAAAAATATCACAAAATTCTTCTAAGTCCCTCGGGAAGAGTGAAAGACGCGCACGTTCATTTTCAGAGCTCCTAGACCTTCCTATAAGAATTTAGCCAAAAAGTAGCTTCGAAAAACGCTTAGGTTAAGTTTCAGAGTTGCTTCTAATGTACCAAAGCTGGACTTAGACATAATTTCACTCTCACAACATTATGGCTGGTTGGAGACAGTCCGAACCACAAGTACCGGGTCCATGGTTATGGGCTTATACTGGGGGGACGGGGACGACTCCCATTAACCCCTGACTATACCGGGGATACGCTTATCACAATGCCTTTCTGGTCTGTGCTGAAGCAGGGCATTCTGGCAGCCAAGTGGCTTGACCTTTATTAGTGAGCCTGGTTACCCCCTCTCGGAACCACAGACTAAGAAATCGCCAGCTCATATACAGTGCATAAAATATATTTATATATATACCCTTATACACCATTTTAATAAAAAATATCACAAAATTCTTCTAAGTCCCTAAGGAAGAGTGAAAGACGCGCACGTTCATTTTTAGAGCTCCTAGACCTTCTTATAAGAAGTTAGCCAAAAAGTAGCTTCGAAAAACGCTTAGGTTAAGTTTCAGAGTTGCTTCTAATGTACCAAAGCTGGACTTAGACATAATTTCACTCTCACAACATTTTGGCTGGTTGGAGACAGTCCGAACCACAAGTACCGGGTCCATGGTTATGGGCGTATACTGGGGGCACGGGGACGACTCCCATTAACCCCTGACTATACCGGGGATACGCTTATCACAATGCCTTTCTGGTTTGTGCTGAAGCAGGGCATTCTGGCAGCCAATTGGCTTGACCTTTATTAGTGAGCCTGGTTACCCCCTCTCGGAACCACAGACTTAGAATTCGCCAGCTCATATACAGTGCATAAAATATATTTATATATATACCCTTATACACCATTTTAATAAAAAATATCACAAAATTCTTCTAAGTCCCTCGGGAAGAGTGAAAGACGCGCACGTTCATTTTCAGAGCTCCTAGACCTTCCTATAAGAAGTTAGCCAAAAAGTAGCTTCGAAAAACGCTTAGGTTAAGTTTCAGAGTTGCTTCTAATGTACCAAAGCTGGACTTAGACATAATTTCACTCTCACAACATTTTGGCTGGTTGGAGACAGTCCGAACCACAAGTACCGGGTCCATGGTTATGGGCGTATACTGGGGGCACGGGGACGACTCCCATTAACCCCTGACATACCGGGGATACGCTTATCACAATGCCTTTCTGGTTTGTGCTGAAGCAGGGCATTCTGGCAGCCAATTGGCTTGACCTTTATTAGTGAGCCTGGTTACCCCCTCTCGGAACCACAGACTTAGAAATCGCCAGCTCATATACAGTGCATAAAATATATTTATATATATACCCTTATACACCATTTTAATAAAAAATATCACAAAATTCTTCTAAGTCCCTCGGGAAGAGTAAAAGACGCGCACGTTCATTTTCAGAGCTCCTAGACCTTCCTATAAGAAGTTAGCCAAAAAGTAGCTTCGAAAAACGCTTAGGTTAAATTTCAGAGTTGCTTCTAATGTACCAAAGCTGGACTTAGACATAATTTCACTCTCACAACATTTTGGCTGGTTGGAGACAGTCCGAACCACAAGTACCGGGTCCATGGTTATGGGCGTATACTGGGGGCACGGGGACGACTCCCATTAACCCCTGACTATACCGGGGATACGCTTATCACATTGCCTTTCTGGTCTGTGCTGAAGCAGGGCATTCTGGCAGCCAATTGGCTTGACCTTTATTAGTGAGCCTGGTTACCCCCTCTCGGAACCACAGACTTAGAAATCGCCAGCTCATATACAGTGCATAAAATATATTTATATATATACCCTTATACACCATTTCAATAAAAAATATCACAAAATTCTTCTAAGTCCCTCGGGAAGAGTGAAAGACGCGCACGTTCATTTTCAGAGCTCCTAGACCTTCTTATAAGAAGTTAGCCAAAAAGTAGCTTCGAAAAACGCTTAGGTTAAGTTTCAGAGTTGCTTCTAATGTACCAAAGCTGGACTTAGACATAATTTCACTCTCACAACATTTTGGCTGGTTGGAGACAGTCCGAACCACAAGTAGCGGGTCCATGGTTATGGGCGTATACTGGGGGCACGGGGACGACTCCCATTAACCCCTGACTATACCGGGGATACGCTTATCACAATGCCTTTCTGGTTTGTGCTGAAGCAGGGCATTCTGGCAGCCAATTGGCTTGACCTTTATTAGTGAGCCTGGTTACCCCCTCTCGGAACCACAGACTTAGAATTCGCCAGCTCATATACAGTGCATAAAATATATTTATATATATACCCTTATACACCATTTTAATAAAAAATATAACAAAATTCTTCTAAGTCCCTCGGGAAGAGTGAAAGACGCGCACGTTCATTTTCAGAGCTCCTAGACCTTCTTACTGTATAAGAAGTTAGCCAAAAAGTAGCTTCTTAAAACGCGTAGGTTAAGTTTCAGAGTTGCTTCTAATGTACCAAAGCTGGACTTAGACATAATTTCACTCTCACAACATTATGTCTGGTTGGAGACAGTCCGAACCACAAGTACCGGGTCCATGGTTATAGGCGTATACTGGGGGCACGGGGACGACTCCCATTAACCCCTGACTATACCGGGGATACGCTTATCACAATGCCTTTCTGGTCTGTGCTGAAGCAGGGCATTCTGGCAGCCAATTGGCTTGACCTTTATTAGTGAGCCTGATTACCCCCTCTCGGAACCACAGACTTAGAAATCGCCAGCTCATATACAGTGCATAAAATATATTTATATATATACCCTTATACACCATTTTAATAAAAAATATCACAAAATTCTTCTAAGTCCCTCGGGAAGAGTGAAAGACGCGCACGTTCATTTTCAGAGCTCCTAGACCTTCCTATAAGAAGTTAGCCAAAAAGTAGCTTCGAAAAACGCTTAGGTTAAGTTTCAGAGTTGCTTCTAATGTACCAAAGCTGGACTTAGACATAATTTCACTCTCACAACATTATGGCTGGTTGGAGACAGTCCGAACCACAAGTACCGGGTCCATGGTTATGGGCTTATACTGGGGGGACGGGGACGACTCCCATTAACCCCTGACTATACCGGGGATACGCTTATCACAATGCCTTTCTGGTCTGTGCTGAAGCAGGGCATTCTGGCAGCCAAGTGGCTTGACCTTTATTAGTGAGCCTGGTTACCCCCTCTCGGAACCACAGACTTAGAATTCGCCAGCTCATATACAGTGCATAAAATATATTTATATATATACCCTTATACACCATTTTAATAAAAAATATCACAAAATTCTTCTAAGTCCCTCGGGAAGAGTGAAAGACGCGCACGTTCATTTTCAGAGCTCCTAGACCTTCCTATAAGAAGTTAGCCAAAAAGTAGCTTCGAAAAACGCTTAGGTTAAGTTTCAGAGTTGCTTCTAATGTACCAAAGCTGGACTTAGACATAATTTCACTCTCACAACATTATGGCTGGTTGGAGACAGTCCGAACCACAAGTACCGGGTCCATGGTTATGGGCTTATACTGGGGGGACGGGGACGACTCCCATTAACCCCTGACTATACCGGGGATACGTTTATCACAATGCCTTTCTGGTCTGTGCTGAAGCAGGGCATTCTGGCAGCCAAGTGGCTTGACCTTTATTAGTGAGCCTGGTTACCCCCTCTCGGAACCACAGACTAAGAAATCGCCAGCTCATATACAGTGCATAAAATATATTTATATATATACCCTTATACACCATTTTAATAAAAAATATCACAAAATTCTTCTAAGTCCCTAAGGAAGAGTGAAAGACGCGCACGTTCATTTTTAGAGCTCCTAGACCTTCTTATAAGAAGTTAGCCAAAAAGTAGCTTCGAAAAACGCTTAGGTTAAGTTTCAGAGTTGCTTCTAATGTACCAAAGCTGGACTTAGACATAATTTCACTCTCACAACATTTTGGCTGGTTGGAGACAGTCCGAACCACAAGTACCGGGTCCATGGTTATGGGCGTATACTGGGGGCACGGGGACGACTCCCATTAACCCCTGACTATACCGGGGATACGCTTATCACAATGCCTTTCTGGTTTGTGCTGCAGCAGGGCATTCTGGCAGCCAATTGGCTTGACCTTTATTAGTGAGCCTGGTTACCCCCTCTCGGAACCACAGACTTAGAATTCGCCAGCTCATATACAGTGCATAAAATATATTTATATATATACCCTTATACACCATTTTAATAAAAAATATCACAAAATTCTTCTAAGTCCCTCGGGAAGAGTGAAAGACGCGCACGTTCATTTTCAGAGCTCCTAGACCTTCCTATAAGAAGTTAGCCAAAAAGTAGCTTCGAAAAACGCTTAGGTTAAGTTTCAGAGTTGCTTCTAATGTACCAAAGCTGGACTTAGACATAATTTCACTCTCACAACATTATGGCTGGTTGGAGACAGTCCGAACCACAAGTACCGGGTCCATGGTTATGGGCTTATACTGGGGGGACGGGGACGACTCCCATTAACCCCTGACTATACCGGGGATACGCTTATCACAATGCCTTTCTGGTCTGTGCTGAAGCAGGGCATTCTGGCAGCCAAGTGGCTTGACCTTTATTAGTGAGCCTGGTTACCCCCTCTCGGAACCACAGACTTAGAATTCGCCAGCTCATATACAGTGCATAAAATATATTTATATATATACCCTTATACACCATTTTAATAAAAAATATCACAAAATTCTTCTAAGTCCCTCGGGAAGAGTGAAAGACGCGCACGTTCATTTTCAGAGTTCCTAGACCTTCCTATAAGAAGTTAGCCAAAAAGTAGCTTCGAAAAACGCTTAGGTTAAGTTTCAGAGTTGCTTCTAATGTACCAAAGCTGGACTTAGACATAATTTCACTCTCACAACATTTTGGCTGGTTGGAGACAGTCCGAACCACAAGTACCGGGTCCATGGTTATGGGCGTATACTGGGGGCACGGGGACGACTCCCATTAACCCCTGACTATACCGGGGATACGCTTATCACAATGCCTTTCTGGTTTGTGCTGCAGCAGGGCATTCTGGCAGCCAATTGGCTTGACCTTTATTAGTGAGCCTGGTTACCCCCTCTCGGAACCACAGACTTAGAATTCGCCAGCTCATATACAGTGCATAAAATATATTTATATATATACCCTTATACACCATTTTAATAAAAAATATCACAAAATTCTTCTAAGTCCCTCGGGAAGAGTGAAAGACGCGCACGTTCATTTTCAGAGCTCCTAGACCTTCCTATAAGAAGTTAGCCAAAAAGTAGCTTCGAAAAACGCTTAGGTTAAGTTTCAGAGTTGCTTCTAATGTACCAAAGCTGGACTTAGACATAATTTCACTCTCACAACATTATGGCTGGTTGGAGACAGTCCGAACCACAAGTACCGGGTCCATGGTTATGGGCTTATACTGGGGGGACGGGGACGACTCCCATTAACCCCTGACTATACCGGGGATACGCTTATCACAATGCCTTTCTGGTCTGTGCTGAAGCAGGGCATTCTGGCAGCCAAGTGGCTTGACCTTTATTAGTGAGCCTGGTTACCCCCTCTCGGAACCACAGACTTAGAATTCGCCAGCTCATATACAGTGCATAAAATATATTTATATATATACCCTTATACACCATTTTAATAAAAAATATCACAAAATTCTTCTAAGTCCCTCGGGAAGAGTGAAAGACGCGCACGTTCATTTTCAGAGTTCCTAGACCTTCCTATAAGAAGTTAGCCAAAAAGTAGCTTCGAAAAACGCTTAGGTTAAGTTTCAGAGTTGCTTCTAATGTACCAAAGCTGGACTTAGACATAATTTCACTCTCACAACATTATGGCTGGTTGCAGACAGTCCGAACCACAAGTACCGGGTCCATGGTTATGGGCTTATACTGGGGGGACGGGGACGACTCCCATTAACCCCTGACTATACCGGGGATACGCTTATCACAATGCCTTTCTGGTCTGTGCTGAAGCAGGGCATTCTGGCAGCCAAGTGGCTTGACCTTTATTAGTGAGCCTGGTTACCCCCTCTCGGAACCACAGACTAAGAAATCGCCAGCTCATATACAGTGCATAAAATATATTTATATATATACCCTTATACACCATTTTAATAAAAAATATCACAAAATTCTTCTAAGTCCCTAAGGAAGAGTGAAAGACGCGCACGTTCATTTTTAGAGCTCCTAGACCTTCTTATAAGAAGTTAGCCAAAAAGTAGCTTCGAAAAACGCTTAGGTTAAGTTTCAGAGTTGCTTCTAATGTACCAAAGCTGGACTTAGACATAATTTCACTCTCACAACATTTTGGCTGGTTGGAGACAGTCCGAACCACAAGTACCGGGTCCATGGTTATGGGCGTATACTGGGGGCACGGGGACGACTCCCATTAACCCCTGACTATACCGGGGATACGCTTATCACAATGCCTTTCTGGTTTGTGCTGAAGCAGGGCATTCTGGCAGCCAATTGGCTTGACCTTTATTAGTGAGCCTGGTTACCCCCTCTCGGAACCACAGACTTAGAATTCGCCAGCTCATATACAGTGCATAAAATATATTTATATATATACCCTTATACACCATTTTAATAAAAAATATCACAAAATTCTTCTAAGTCCCTCGGGAAGAGTAAAAGACGCG
This sequence comes from Ascaphus truei, assembly GCF_040206685.1. Taxonomy (NCBI): domain Eukaryota; kingdom Metazoa; phylum Chordata; class Amphibia; order Anura; family Ascaphidae; genus Ascaphus; species Ascaphus truei. Next base: position 518,442 of record NC_134488.1, read on the forward strand.
CACGTTCATTTTCAGAGCTCCTAGACCTTCCTATAAGAAGTTAGCCAAAAAGTAGCTTCGAAAAACGCTTAGGTTAAATTTCAGAGTTGCTTCTAATGTACCAAAGCTGGACTTAGACATAATTTCACTCTCACAACATTTTGGCTGGTTGGAGACAGTCCGAACCACAAGTACCGGGTCCATGGTTATGGGCGTATACTGGGGGCACGGGGACGACTCCCATTAACCCCTGACTATACCGGGGATACGCTTATCACATTGCCTTTCTGGTCTGTGCTGAAGCAGGGCATTCTGGCAGCCAATTGGCTTGACCTTTATTAGTGAGCCTGGTTACCCCCTCTCGGAACCACAGACTTAGAAATCGCCAGCTCATATACAGTGCATAAAATATATTTATATATATACCCTTATACACCATTTCAATAAAAAATATCACAAAATTCTTCTAAGTCCCTCGGGAAGAGTGAAAGACGCGCACGTTCATTTTCAGAGCTCCTAGACCTTCTTATAAGAAGTTAGCCAAAAAGTAGCTTCGAAAAACGCTTAGGTTAAGTTTCAGAGTTGCTTCTAATGTACCAAAGCTGGACTTAGACATAATTTCACTCTCACAACATTTTGGCTGGTTGGAGACAGTCCGAACCACAAGTAGCGGGTCCATGGTTATGGGCGTATACTGGGGGCACGGGGACGACTCCCATTAACCCCTGACTATACCGGGGATACGCTTATCACAATGCCTTTCTGGTTTGTGCTGAAGCAGGGCATTCTGGCAGCCAATTGGCTTGACCTTTATTAGTGAGCCTGGTTACCCCCTCTCGGAACCACAGACTTAGAATTCGCCAGCTCATATACAGTGCATAAAATATATTTATATATATACCCTTATACACCATTTTAATAAAAAATATCACAAAATTCTTCTAAGTCCCTCGGGAAGAGTGAAAGACGCGCACGTTCATTTTCAGAGTTCCTAGACCTTCCTATAAGAAGTTAGCCAAAAAGTAGCTTCGAAAAACGCTTAGGTTAAGTTTCAGAGTTGCTTCTAATGTACCAAAGCTGGACTTAGACATAATTTCACTCTCACAACATTTTGGCTGGTTGGAGACAGTCCGAACCACAAGTACCGGGTCCATGGTTATGGGCGTATACTGGGGGCACGGGGACGACTCCCATTAACCCCTGACTATACCGGGGATACGCTTATCACAATGCCTTTCTGGTTTGTGCTGCAGCAGGGCATTCTGGCAGCCAATTGGCTTGACCTTTATTAGTGAGCCTGGTTACCCCCTCTCGGAACCACAGACTTAGAATTCGCCAGCTCATATACAGTGCATAAAATATATTTATATATATACCCTTATACACCATTTTAATAAAAAATATCACAAAATTCTTCTAAGTCCCTCGGGAAGAGTGAAAGACGCGCACGTTCATTTTCAGAGCTCCTAGACCTTCCTATAAGAAGTTAGCCAAAAAGTAGCTTCGAAAAACGCTTAGGTTAAGTTTCAGAGTTGCTTCTAATGTACCAAAGCTGGACTTAGACATAATTTCACTCTCACAACATTATGGCTGGTTGGAGACAGTCCGAACCACAAGTACCGGGTCCATGGTTATGGGCTTATACTGGGGGGACGGGGACGACTCCCATTAACCCCTGACTATACCGGGGATACGCTTATCACAATGCCTTTCTGGTCTGTGCTGAAGCAGGGCATTCTGGCAGCCAAGTGGCTTGACCTTTATTAGTGAGCCTGGTTACCCCCTCTCGGAACCACAGACTTAGAATTCGCCAGCTCATATACAGTGCATAAAATATATTTATATATATACCCTTATACACCATTTTAATAAAAAATATCACAAAATTCTTCTAAGTCCCTCGGGAAGAGTGAAAGACGCGCACGTTCATTTTCAGAGTTCCTAGACCTTCCTATAAGAAGTTAGCCAAAAAGTAGCTTCGAAAAACGCTTAGGTTAAGTTTCAGAGTTGCTTCTAATGTACCAAAGCTGGACTTAGACATAATTTCACTCTCACAACATTATGGCTGGTTGCAGACAGTCCGAACCACAAGTACCGGGTCCATGGTTATGGGCTTATACTGGGGGGACGGGGACGACTCCCATTAACCCCTGACTATACCGGGGATACGCTTATCACAATGCCTTTCTGGTCTGTGCTGAAGCAGGGCATTCTGGCAGCCAAGTGGCTTGACCTTTATTAGTGAGCCTGGTTACCCCCTCTCGGAACCACAGACTAAGAAATCGCCAGCTCATATACAGTGCATAAAATATATTTATATATATACCCTTATACACCATTTTAATAAAAAATATCACAAAATTCTTCTAAGTCCCTAAGGAAGAGTGAAAGACGCGCACGTTCATTTTTAGAGCTCCTAGACCTTCTTATAAGAAGTTAGCCAAAAAGTAGCTTCGAAAAACGCTTAGGTTAAGTTTCAGAGTTGCTTCTAATGTACCAAAGCTGGACTTAGACATAATTTCACTCTCACAACATTTTGGCTGGTTGGAGACAGTCCGAACCACAAGTACCGGGTCCATGGTTATGGGCGTATACTGGGGGCACGGGGACGACTCCCATTAACCCCTGACTATACCGGGGATACGCTTATCACAATGCCTTTCTGGTTTGTGCTGAAGCAGGGCATTCTGGCAGCCAATTGGCTTGACCTTTATTAGTGAGCCTGGTTACCCCCTCTCGGAACCACAGACTTAGAATTCGCCAGCTCATATACAGTGCATAAAATATATTTATATATATACCCTTATACACCATTTTAATAAAAAATATCACAAAATTCTTCTAAGTCCCTCGGGAAGAGTAAAAGACGCGCACGTTCATTTTCAGAGCTCCTAGACCTTCCTATAAGAAGTTAGCCAAAAAGTAGCTTCGAAAAACGCTTAGGTTAAATTTCAGAGTTGCTTCTAATGTACCAAAGCTGGACTTAGACATAATTTCACTCTCACAACATTTTGGCTGGTTGGAGACAGTCCGAACCACAAGTACCGGGTCCATGGTTATGGGCGTATACTGGGGGCACGGGGACGACTCCCATTAACCCCTGACTATACCGGGGATACGCTTATCACATTGCCTTTCTGGTCTGTGCTGAAGCAGGGCATTCTGGCAGCCAATTGGCTTGACCTTTATTAGTGAGCCTGGTTACCCCCTCTCGGAACCACAGACTTAGAAATCGCCAGCTCATATACAGTGCATAAAATATATTTATATATATACCCTTATACACCATTTCAATAAAAAATATCACAAAATTCTTCTAAGTCCCTCGGGAAGAGTGAAAGACGCGCACGTTCATTTTCAGAGCTCCTAGACCTTCTTATAAGAAGTTAGCCAAAAAGTAGCTTCGAAAAACGCTTAGGTTAAGTTTCAGAGTTGCTTCTAATGTACCAAAGCTGGACTTAGACATAATTTCACTCTCACAACATTTTGGCTGGTTGGAGACAGTCCGAACCACAAGTAGCGGGTCCATGGTTATGGGCGTATACTGGGGGCACGGGGACGACTCCCATTAACCCCTGACTATACCGGGGATACGCTTATCACAATGCCTTTCTGGTTTGTGCTGAAGCAGGGCATTCTGGCAGCCAATTGGCTTGACCTTTATTAGTGAGCCTGGTTACCCCCTCTCGGAACCACAGACTTAGAATTCGCCAGCTCATATACAGTGCATAAAATATATTTATATATATACCCTTATACACCATTTTAATAAAAAATATAACAAAATTCTTCTAAGTCCCTCGGGAAGAGTGAAAGACGCGCACGTTCATTTTCAGAGCTCCTAGACCTTCTTACTGTATAAGAAGTTAGCCAAAAAGTAGCTTCTTAAAACGCGTAGGTTAAGTTTCAGAGTTGCTTCTAATGTACCAAAGCTGGACTTAGACATAATTTCACTCTCACAACATTATGTCTGGTTGGAGACAGTCCGAACCACAAGTACCGGGTCCATGGTTATAGGCGTATACTGGGGGCACGGGGACGACTCCCATTAACCCCTGACTATACCGGGGATACGCTTATCACAATGCCTTTCTGGTCTGTGCTGAAGCAGGGCATTCTGGCAGCCAATTGGCTTGACCTTTATTAGTGAGCCTGATTACCCCCTCTCGGAACCACAGACTTAGAAATCGCCAGCTCATATACAGTGCATAAAATATATTTATATATATACCCTTATACACCATTTTAATAAAAAATATCACAAAATTCTTCTAAGTCCCTCGGGAAGAGTGAAAGACGCGCACGTTCATTTTCAGAGCTCCTAGACCTTCTTATAAGAAGTTAGCCAAAAAGTAGCTTCGAAAAACGCTTAGATTAAGTTTCAGAGTTGCTTCTAATGTACCAAAGCTGGACTTAGACATAATTTCACTCTCACAACATTTTGGCTGGTTGGAGACAGTCCGAACCACAAGTACCGGGTCCATGGTTATGGGCGTATACTGGGGGCACGGGGACGACTCCCATTAACCCCTGACTATACCGGGGATACGCTTATCACATTGCCTTTCTGGTCTGTGCTGAAGCAGGGCATTCTGGCAGCCAATTGGCTTGACCTTTATTAGTGAGCCTGGTTACCCCCTCTCGGAACCACAGACTTAGAAATCGCCAGCTCATATACAGTGCATAAAATATATTTATATATATACCCTTATACACCATTTCAATAAAAAATATCACAAAATTCTTCTAAGTCCCTCGGGAAGAGTGAAAGACGCGCACGTTCATTTTCAGAGCTCCTAGACCTTCTTATAAGAAGTTAGCAAAAAAGTAGCTTCGAAAAACGCTTAGGTTAAGTTTCAGAGTTGCTTCTAATGTACCAAAGCTGGACTTAGACATAATTTCACTCTCACAACATTTTGGCTGGTTGGAGACAGTCCGAACCACAAGTAGCGGGTCCATGGTTATGGGCGTATACTGGGGGCACGGGGACGACTCCCATTAACCCCTGACTATACCGGGGATACGCTTATCACAATGCCTTTCTGGTTTGTGCTGAAGCAGGGCATTCTGGCAGCCAATTGGCTTGACCTTTATTAGTGAGCCTGGTTACCCCCTCTCGGAACCACAGACTTAGAATTCGCCAGCTCATATACAGTGCATAAAATATATTTTTATATATACCCTTATACACCATTTTAATAAAAAATATCACAAAATTCTTCTAAGTCCCTCGGGAAGAGTGAAAGACGCGCACGTCCATTTTCAGAGCTCCTAGACCTTCTTACTGTATAAGAAGTTAGCAAAAAAGTAGCTTCTTAAAACGCGTAGGTTAAGTTTCAGAGTTGCTTCTAATGTACCAAAGCTGGACTTAGACATAATTTCACTCTCACAACATTATGGCTGGTTGGAGACAGTCCGAACCACAAGTACCGGGTCCATGGTTATGGGCTTATACTGGGGGGACGGGGACGACTCCCATTAACCCCTGACTATACCGGGGATACGCTTATCACAATGCCTTTCTGGTCTGTGCTGAAGCAGGGCATTCTGGCAGCCAAGTGGCTTGACCTTTATTAGTGAGCCTGGTTACCCCCTCTCGGAACCACAGACTTAGAATTCGCCAGCTCATATACAGTGCATAAAATATATTTATATATATACCCTTATACACCATTTTAATAAAAAATATCACAAAATTCTTCTAAGTCCCTCGGGAAGAGTGAAAGACGCGCACGTTCATTTTCAGAGCTCCTAGACCTTCCTATAAGAAGTTAGCCAAAAAGTAGCTTCGAAAAACGCTTAGGTTAAGTTTCAGAGTTGCTTCTAATGTACCAAAGCTGGACTTAGACATAATTTCACTCTCACAACATTATGGCTGGTTGGAGACAGTCCGAACCACAAGTACCGGGTCCATGGTTATGGGCTTATACTGGGGGGACGGGGACGACTCCCATTAACCCCTGACTATACCGGGGATACGCTTATCACAATGCCTTTCTGGTCTGTGCTGAAGCAGGGCATTCTGGCAGCCAATTGGCTTGACCTTTATTAGTGAGCCTGGTTACCCCCTCTCGGAACCACAGACTTAGAAATCGCCAGCTCATATACAGTGCATAAAATATATTTATATATATACCCTTATACACCATTTTAATAAAAAATATCACAAAATTCTTCTAAGTCCCTCGGGAAGAGTAAAAGACGCGCACGTTCATTTTCAGAGCTCCTAGACCTTCCTATAAGAAGTTAGCCAAAAAGTAGCTTCGAAAAACGCTTAGGTTAAATTTCAGAGTTGCTTCTAATGTACCAAAGCTGGACTTAGACATAATTTCACTCTCACAACATTTTGGCTGGTTGGAGACAGTCCGAACCACAAGTACCGGGTCCATGGTTATGGGCGTATACTGGGGGCACGGGGACGACTCCCATTAACCCCTGACTATACCGGGGATACGCTTATCACATTGCCTTTCTGGTCTGTGCTGAAGCAGGGCATTCTGGCAGCCAATTGGCTTGACCTTTATTAGTGAGCCTGGTTACCCCCTCTCGGAACCACAGACTTAGAAATCGCCAGCTCATATACAGTGCATAAAATATATTTATATATATACCCTTATACACCATTTCAATAAAAAATATCACAAAATTCTTCTAAGTCCCTCGGGAAGAGTGAAAGACGCGCACGTTCATTTTCAGAGCTCCTAGACCTTCTTATAAGAAGTTAGCCAAAAAGTAGCTTCGAAAAACGCTTAGGTTAAGTTTCAGAGTTGCTTCTAATGTACCAAAGCTGGACTTAGACATAATTTCACTCTCACAACATTTTGGCTGGTTGGAGACAGTCCGAACCACAAGTAGCGGGTCCATGGTTATGGGCGTATACTGGGGGCACGGGGACGACTCCCATTAACCCCTGACTATACCGGGGATACGCTTATCACAATGCCTTTCTGGTTTGTGCTGAAGCAGGGCATTCTGGCAGCCAATTGGCTTGACCTTTATTAGTGAGCCTGGTTACCCCCTCTCGGAACCACAGACTTAGAATTCGCCAGCTCATATACAGTGCATAAAATATATTTATATATATACCCTTATACACCATTTTAATAAAAAATATAACAAAATTCTTCTAAGTCCCTCGGGAAGAGTAAAAGACGCGCACGTTCATTTTCAGAGCTCCTAGACCTTCTTACTGTATAAGAAGTTAGCCAAAAAGTAGCTTCTTAAAACGCGTAGGTTAAGTTTCAGAGTTGCTTCTAATGTACCAAAGCTGGACTTAGACATAATTTCACTCTCACAACATTATGTCTGGTTGGAGACAGTCCGAACCACAAGTACCGGGTCCATGGTTATAGGCGTATACTGGGGGCACGGGGACGACTCCCATTAACCCCTGACTATACCGGGGATACGCTTATCACAATGCCTTTCTGGTCTGTGCTGAAGCAGGGCATTCTGGCAGCCAATTGGCTTGACCTTTATTAGTGAGCCTGATTACCCCCTCTCGGAACCACAGACTTAGAAATCGCCAGCTCATATACAGTGCATAAAATATATTTATATATATACCCTTATACACCATTTTAATAAAAAATATCACAAAATTCTTCTAAGTCCCTCGGGAAGAGTAAAAGACGCGCACGTTCATTTTCAGAGCTCCTAGACCTTCCTATAAGAAGTTAGCCAAAAAGTAGCTTCGAAAAACGCTTAGGTTAAGTTTCAGAGTTGCTTCTAATGTACCAAAGCTGGACTTAGACATAATTTCACTCTCACAACATTATGGCTGGTTGGAGACAGTCCGAACCACAAGTACCGGGTCCATGGTTATGGGCTTATACTGGGGGGACAGGGACGACTCCCATTAACCCCTGACTATACCGGGGATACGCTTATCACAATGCCTTTCTGGTCTGTGCTGAAGCAGGGCATTCTGGCAGCCAAGTGGCTTGACCTTTATTAGTGAGCCTGGTTACCCCCTCTCGGAACCACAGACTTAGAATTCGCCAGCTCATATACAGTGCATAAAATATATTTATATATATACCCTTATACACCATTTTAATAAAAAATATCACAAAATTCTTCTAAGTCCCTCGGGAAGAGTGAAAGACGCGCACGTTCATTTTCAGAGCTCCTAGACCTTCCTATAAGAAGTTAGCCAAAAAGTAGCTTCGAAAAACGCTTAGGTTAAGTTTCAGAGTTGCTTCTAATGTACCAAAGCTGGACTTAGACATAATTTCACTCTCACAACATTATGGCTGGTTGGAGACAGTCCGAACCACAAGTACCGGGTCCATGGTTATGGGCTTATACTGGGGGGACGGGGACGACTCCCATTAACCCCTGACTATACCGGGGATACGCTTATCACAATGCCTTTCTGGTCTGTGCTGAAGCAGGGCATTCTGGCAGCCAAGTGGCTTGACCTTTATTAGTGAGCCTGGTTACCCCCTCTCGGAACCACAGACTAAGAAATCGCCAGCTCATATACAGTGCATAAAATATATTTATATATATACCCTTATACACCATTTTAATAAAAAATATCACAAAATTCTTCTAAGTCCCTAAGGAAGAGTGAAAGACGCGCACGTTCATTTTTAGAGCTCCTAGACCTTCTTATAAGAAGTTAGCCAAAAAGTAGCTTCGAAAAACGCTTAGGTTAAGTTTCAGAGTTGCTTCTAATGTACCAAAGCTGGACTTAGACATAATTTCACTCTCACAACATTTTGGCTGGTTGGAGACAGTCCGAACCACAAGTACCGGGTCCATGGTTATGGGCGTATACTGGGGGCACGGGGACGACTCCCATTAACCCCTGACTATACCGGGGATACGCTTATCACAATGCCTTTCTGGTTTGTGCTGCAGCAGGGCATTCTGGCAGCCAATTGGCTTGACCTTTATTAGTGAGCCTGGTTACCCCCTCTCGGAACCACAGACTTAGAATTCGCCAGCTCATATACAGTGCATAAAATATATTTATATATATACCCTTATACACCATTTTAATAAAAAATATCACAAAATTCTTCTAAGTCCCTCGGGAAGAGTGAAAGACGCGCACGTTCATTTTCAGAGCTCCTAGACCTTCCTATAAGAAGTTAGCCAAAAAGTAGCTTCGAAAAACGCTTAGGTTAAGTTTCAGAGTTGCTTCTAATGTACCAAAGCTGGACTTAGACATAATTTCACTCTCACAACATTATGGCTGGTTGGAGACAGTCCGAACCACAAGTACCGGGTCCATGGTTATGGGCTTATACTGGGGGGACGGGGACGACTCCCATTAACCCCTGACTATACCGGGGATACGCTTATCACAATGCCTTTCTGGTCTGTGCTGAAGCAGGGCATTCTGGCAGCCAAGTGGCTTGACCTTTATTAGTGAGCCTGGTTACCCCCTCTCGGAACCACAGACTTAGAATTCGCCAGCTCATATACAGTGCATAAAATATATTTATATATATACCCTTATACACCATTTTAATAAAAAATATCACAAAATTCTTCTAAGTCCCTCGGGAAGAGTGAAAGACGCGCACGTTCATTTTCAGAGCTCCTAGACCTTCCTATAAGAAGTTAGCCAAAAAGTAGCTTCGAAAAACGCTTAGGTTAAGTTTCAGAGTTGCTTCTAATGTACCAAAGCTGGACTTAGACATAATTTCACTCTCACAACATTATGGCTGGTTGGAGACAGTCCGAACCACAAGTACCGGGTCCATGGTTATGGGCTTATACTGGGGGGACGGGGACGACTCCCATTAACCCCTGACTATACCGGGGATACGCTTATCACAATGCCTTTCTGGTCTGTGCTGAAGCAGGGCATTCTGGCAGCCAAGTGGCTTGACCTTTATTAGTGAGCCTGGTTACCCCCTCTCGGAACCACAGACTAAGAAATCGCCAGCTCATATACAGTGCATAAAATATATTTATATATATACCCTTATACACCATTTTAATAAAAAATATCACAAAATTCTTCTAAGTCCCTAAGGAAGAGTGAAAGACGCGCACGTTCATTTTTAGAGCTCCTAGACCTTCTTATAAGAAGTTAGCCAAAAAGTAGCTTCGAAAAACGCTTAGGTTAAGTTTCAGAGTTGCTTCTAATGTACCAAAGCTGGACTTAGACATAATTTCACTCTCACAACATTTTGGCTGGTTGGAGACAGTCCGAACCACAAGTACCGGGTCCATGGTTATGGGCGTATACTGGGGGCACGGGGACGACTCCCATTAACCCCTGACTATACCGGGGATACGCTTATCACAATGCCTTTCTGGTTTGTGCTGAAGCAGGGCATTCTGGCAGCCAATTGGCTTGACCTTTATTAGTGAGCCTGGTTACCCCCTCTCGGAACCACAGACTTAGAATTCGCCAGCTCATATACAGTGCATAAAATATATTTATATATATACCCTTATACACCATTTTAATAAAAAATATCACAAAATTCTTCTAAGTCCCTCGGGAAGAGTAAAAGACGCGCACGTTCATTTTCAGAGCTCCTAGACCTTCCTATAAGAAGTTAGCCAAAAAGTAGCTTCGAAAAACGCTTAGGTTAAATTTCAGAGTTGCTTCTAATGTACCAAAGCTGGACTTAGACATAATTTCACTCTCACAACATTTTGGCTGGTTGGAGACAGTCCGAACCACAAGTACCGGGTCCATGGTTATGGGCGTATACTGGGGGCACGGGGACGACTCCCATTAACCCCTGACTATACCGGGGATACGCTTATCACATTGCCTTTCTGGTCTGTGCTGAAGCAGGGCATTCTGGCAGCCAATTGGCTTGACCTTTATTAGTGAGCCTGGTTACCCCCTCTCGGAACCACAGACTTAGAAATCGCCAGCTCATATACAGTGCATAAAATATATTTATATATATACCCTTATACACCATTTCAATAAAAAATATCACAAAATTCTTCTAAGTCCCTCGGGAAGAGTGAAAGACGCGCACGTTCATTTTCAGAGCTCCTAGACCTTCTTATAAGAAGTTAGCCAAAAAGTAGCTTCGAAAAACGCTTAGGTTAAGTTTCAGAGTTGCTTCTAATGTACCAAAGCTGGACTTAGACATAATTTCACTCTCACAACATTTTGGCTGGTTGGAGACAGTCCGAACCACAAGTAGCGGGTCCATGGTTATGGGCGTATACTGGGGGCACGGGGACGACTCCCATTAACCCCTGACTATACCGGGGATACGCTTATCACAATGCCTTTCTGGTTTGTGCTGAAGCAGGGCATTCTGGCAGCCAATTGGCTTGACCTTTATTAGTGAGCCTGGTTACCCCCTCTCGGAACCACAGACTTAGAATTCGCCAGCTCATATACAGTGCATAAAATATATTTATATATATACCCTTATACACCATTTTAATAAAAAATATAACAAAATTCTTCTAAGTCCCTCGGGAAGAGTGAAAGACGCGCACGTTCATTTTCAGAGCTCCTAGACCTTCTTACTGTATAAGAAGTTAGCCAAAAAGTAGCTTCTTAAAACGCGTAGGTTAAGTTTCAGAGTTGCTTCTAATGTACCAAAGCTGGACTTAGACATAATTTCACTCTCACAACATTATGTCTGGTTGGAGACAGTCCGAACCACAAGTACCGGGTCCATGGTTATAGGCGTATACTGGGGGCACGGGGACGACTCCCATTAACCCCTGACTATACCGGGGATACGCTTATCACAATGCCTTTCTGGTCTGTGCTGAAGCAGGGCATTCTGGCAGCCAATTGGCTTGACCTTTATTAGTGAGCCTGATTACCCCCTCTCGGAACCACAGACTTAGAAATCGCCAGCTCATATACAGTGCATAAAATATATTTATATATATACCCTTATACACCATTTTAATAAAAAATATCACAAAATTCTTCTAAGTCCCTCGGGAAGAGTGAAAGACGCGCACGTTCATTTTCAGAGCTCCTAGACCTTCTTATAAGAAGTTAGCCAAAAAGTAGCTTCGAAAAACGCTTAGATTAAGTTTCAGAGTTGCTTCTAATGTACCAAAGCTGGACTTAGACATAATTTCACTCTCACAACATTTTGGCTGGTTGGAGACAGTCCGAACCACAAGTACCGGGTCCATGGTTATGGGCGTATACTGGGGGCACGGGGACGACTCCCATTAACCCCTGACTATACCGGGGATACGCTTATCACATTGCCTTTCTGGTCTGTGCTGAAGCAGGGCATTCTGGCAGCCAATTGGCTTGACCTTTATTAGTGAGCCTGGTTACCCCCTCTCGGAACCACAGACTTAGAAATCGCCAGCTCATATACAGTGCATAAAATATATTTATATATATACCCTTATACACCATTTCAATAAAAAATATCACAAAATTCTTCTAAGTCCCTCGGGAAGAGTGAAAGACGCGCACGTTCATTTTCAGAGCTCCTAGACCTTCTTATAAGAAGTTAGCAAAAAAGTAGCTTCGAAAAACGCTTAGGTTAAGTTTCAGAGTTGCTTCTAATGTACCAAAGCTGGACTTAGACATAATTTCACTCTCACAACATTTTGGCTGGTTGGAGACAGTCCGAACCACAAGTAGCGGGTCCATGGTTATGGGCGTATACTGGGGGCACGGGGACGACTCCCATTAACCCCTGACTATACCGGGGATACGCTTATCACAATGCCTTTCTGGTTTGTGCTGAAGCAGGGCATTCTGGCAGCCAATTGGCTTGACCTTTATTAGTGAGCCTGGTTACCCCCTCTCGGAACCACAGACTTAGAATTCGCCAGCTCATATACAGTGCATAAAATATATTTTTATATATACCCTTATACACCATTTTAATAAAAAATATCACAAAATTCTTCTAAGTCCCTCGGGAAGAGTGAAAGACGCGCACGTCCATTTTCAGAGCTCCTAGACCTTCTTACTGTATAAGAAGTTAGCAAAAAAGTAGCTTCTTAAAACGCGTAGGTTAAGTTTCAGAGTTGCTTCTAATGTACCAAAGCTGGACTTAGACATAATTTCACTCTCACAACATTATGTCTGGTTGGAGACAGTCCGAACCACAAGTACCGGGTCCATGGTTATGGGCTTATACTGGGGGGACGGGGACGACTCCCATTAACCCCTGACTATACCGGGGATACGCTTATCACAATGCCTTTCTGGTCTGTGCTGAAGCAGGGCATTCTGGCAGCCAAGTGGCTTGACCTTTATTAGTGAGCCTGGTTACCCCCTCTCGGAACCACAGACTTAGAATTCGCCAGCTCATATACAGTGCATAAAATATATTTATATATATACCCTTATACACCATTTTAATAAAAAATATCACAAAATTCTTCTAAGTCCCTCGGGAAGAGTGAAAGACGCGCACGTTCATTTTCAGAGCTCCTAGACCTTCCTATAAGAAGTTAGCCAAAAAGTAGCTTCGAAAAACGCTTAGGTTAAGTTTCAGAGTTGCTTCTAATGTACCAAAGCTGGACTTAGACATAATTTCACTCTCACAACATTATGGCTGGTTGGAGACAGTCCGAACCACAAGTACCGGGTCCATGGTTATGGGCTTATACTGGGGGGACGGGGACGACTCCCATTAACCCCTGACTATACCGGGGATACGCTTATCACAATGCCTTTCTGGTCTGTGCTGAAGCAGGGCATTCTGGCAGCCAAGTGGCTTGACCTTTATTAGTGAGCCTGGTTACCCCCTCTCGGAACCACAGACTAAGAAATCGCCAGCTCATATACAGTGCATAAAATATATTTATATATATACCCTTATACACCATTTTAATAAAAAATATCACAAAATTCTTCTAAGTCCCTAAGGAAGAGTGAAAGACGCGCACGTTCATTTTTAGAGCTCCTAGACCTTCTTATAAGAAGTTAGCCAAAAAGTAGCTTCGAAAAACGCTTAGGTTAAGTTTCAGAGTTGCTTCTAATGTACCAAAGCTGGACTTAGACATAATTTCACTCTCACAACATTTTGGCTGGTTGGAGACAGTCCGAACCACAAGTACCGGGTCCATGGTTATGGGCGTATACTGGGGGCACGGGGACGACTCCCATTAACCCCTGACTATACCGGGGATACGCTTATCACAATGCCTTTCTGGTTTGTGCTGAAGCAGGGCATTCTGGCAGCCAATTGGCTTGACCTTTATTAGTGAGCCTGGTTACCCCCTCTCGGAACCACAGACTTAGAATTCGCCAGCTCATATACAGTGCATAAAATATATTTATATATATACCCTTATACACCATTTTAATAAAAAATATCACAAAATTCTTCTAAGTCCCTCGGGAAGAGTAAAAGACGCGCACGTTCATTTTCAGAGCTCCTAGACCTTCCTATAAGAAGTTAGCCAAAAAGTAGCTTCGAAAAACGCTTAGGTTAAATTTCAGAGTTGCTTCTAATGTACCAAAGCTGGACTTAGACATAATTTCACTCTCACAACATTTTGGCTGGTTGGAGACAGTCCGAACCACAAGTACCGGGTCCATGGTTATGGGCGTATACTGGGGGCACGGGGACGACTCCCATTAACCCCTGACTATACCGGGGATACGCTTATCACATTGCCTTTCTGGTCTGTGCTGAAGCAGGGCATTCTGGCAGCCAATTGGCTTGACCTTTATTAGTGAGCCTGGTTACCCCCTCTCGGAACCACAGACTTAGAAATCGCCAGCTCATATACAGTGCATAAAATATATTTATATATATACCCTTATACACCATTTCAATAAAAAATATCACAAAATTCTTCTAAGTCCCTCGGGAAGAGTGAAAGACGCGCACGTTCATTTTCAGAGCTCCTAGACCTTCTTACTGTATAAGAAGTTAGCCAAAAAGTAGCTTCTTAAAACGCGTAGGTTAAGTTTCAGAGTTGCTTCTAATGTACCAAAGCTGGACTTAGACATAATTTCACTCTCACAACATTATGTCTGGTTGGAGACAGTCCGAACCACAAGTACCGGGTCCATGGTTATAGGCGTATACTGGGGGCACGGGGACGACTCCCATTAACCCCTGACTATACCGGGGATACGCTTATCACAATGCCTTTCTGGTCTGTGCTGAAGCAGGGCATTCTGGCAGCCAATTGGCTTGACCTTTATTAGTGAGCCTGATTACCCCCTCTCGGAACCACAGACTTAGAAATCGCCAGCTCATATACAGTGCATAAAATATATTTATATATATACCCTTATACACCATTTTAATAAAAAATATCACAAAATTCTTCTAAGTCCCTCGGGAAGAGTGAAAGACGCGCACGTTCATTTTCAGAGCTCCTAGACCTTCTTATAAGAAGTTAGCCAAAAAGTAGCTTCGAAAAACGCTTAGATTAAGTTTCAGAGTTGCTTCTAATGTACCAAAGCTGGACTTAGACATAATTTCACTCTCACAACATTTTGGCTGGTTGGAGACAGTCCGAACCACAAGTACCGGGTCCATGGTTATGGGCGTATACTGGGGGCACGGGGACGACTCCCATTAACCCCTGACTATACCGGGGATACGCTTATCACATTGCCTTTCTGGTCTGTGCTGAAGCAGGGCATTCTGGCAGCCAATTGGCTTGACCTTTATTAGTGAGCCTGGTTACCCCCTCTCGGAACCACAGACTTAGAAATCGCCAGCTCATATACAGTGCATAAAATATATTTATATATATACCCTTATACACCATTTCAATAAAAAATATCACAAAATTCTTCTAAGTCCCTCGGGAAGAGTGAAAGACGCGCACGTTCATTTTCAGAGCTCCTAGACCTTCTTATAAGAAGTTAGCAAAAAAGTAGCTTCGAAAAACGCTTAGGTTAAGTTTCAGAGTTGCTTCTAATGTACCAAAGCTGGACTTAGACATAATTTCACTCTCACAACATTTTGGCTGGTTGGAGACAGTCCGAACCACAAGTAGCGGGTCCATGGTTATGGGCGTATACTGGGGGCACGGGGACGACTCCCATTAACCCCTGACTATACCGGGGATACGCTTATCACAATGCCTTTCTGGTTTGTGCTGAAGCAGGGCATTCTGGCAGCCAATTGGCTTGACCTTTATTAGTGAGCCTGGTTACCCCCTCTCGGAACCACAGACTTAGAATTCGCCAGCTCATATACAGTGCATAAAATATATTTTTATATATACCCTTATACACCATTTTAATAAAAAATATCACAAAATTCTTCTAAGTCCCTCGGGAAGAGTGAAAGACGCGCACGTCCATTTTCAGAGCTCCTAGACCTTCTTACTGTATAAGAAGTTAGCAAAAAAGTAGCTTCTTAAAACGCGTAGGTTAAGTTTCAGAGTTGCTTCTAATGTACCAAAGCTGGACTTAGACATAATTTCACTCTCACAACATTATGTCTGGTTGGAGACAGTCCGAACCACAAGTACCGGGTCCATGGTTATAGGCGTATACTGGGGGCACGGGGACGACTCCCATTAACCCCTGACTATACCGGGGATACGCTTATCACAATGCCTTTCTGGTCTGTGCTGAAGCAGGGCATTCTGGCAGCCAATTGGCTTGACCTTTATTAGTGAGCCTGATTACCCCCTCTCGGAACCACAGACTTAGAAATCGCCAGCTCATATACAGTGCATAAAATATATTTATATATATACCCTTATACACCATTTTAATAAAAAATATCACAAAATTCTTCTAAGTCCCTCGGGAAGAGTGAAAGACGCGCACGTTCATTTTCAGAGCTCCTAGACCTTCTTATAAGAAGTTAGCCAAAAAGTAGCTTCGAAAAACGCTTAGATTAAGTTTCAGAGTTGCTTCTAATGTACCAAAGCTGGACTTAGACATAATTTCACTCTCACAACATTTTGGCTGGTTGGAGACAGTCCGAACCACAAGTAGCGGGTCCATGGTTATGGGCGTATACTGGGGGCACGGGGACGACTCCCATTAACCCCTGACTATACCGGGGATACGCTTATCACAATGCCTTTCTGGTTTGTGCTGAAGCAGGGCATTCTGGCAGCCAATTGGCTTGACCTTTATTAGTGAGCCTGGTTACCCCCTCTCGGAACCACAGACTTAGAATTCGCCAGCTCATACACAGTGCATAAAATATATTTATATATATACCCTTATACACCATTTTAAAAAAAAATATCACAAAATTCTTCTAAGTCCCTCGGGAAGAGTGAAAGACGCGCACGTTCATTTTCAGAGCTCCTAGACCTTCTTATAAGAAGTTAGCAAAAAAGTAGCTTCGAAAAACGCTTAGGTTAAGTTTCAGAGTTGCTTCTAATGTACCAAAGCTGGACTTAGACATAATTTCACTCTCACAACATTTTGGCTGGTTGGAGACAGTCCGAACCACAAGTAGCGGGTCCATGGTTATGGGCGTATACTGGGGGCACGGGGACGACTCCCATTAACCCCTGACTATACCGGGGATACGCTTATCACAATGCCTTTCTGGTTTGTGCTGAAGCAGGGCATTCTGGCAGCCAATTGGCTTGACCTTTATTAGTGAGCCTGGTTACCCCCTCTCGGAACCACAGACTTAGAATTCGCCAGCTCATATACAGTGCATAAAATATATTTTTATATATACCCTTATACACCATTTTAATAAAAAATATCACAAAATTCTTCTAAGTCCCTCGGGAAGAGTGAAAGACGCGCACGTCCATTTTCAGAGCTCCTAGACCTTCTTACTGTATAAGAAGTTAGCAAAAAAGTAGCTTCTTAAAACGCGTAGGTTAAGTTTCAGAGTTGCTTCTAATGTACCAAAGCTGGACTTAGACATAATTTCACTCTCACAACATTATGTCTGGTTGGAGACAGTCCGAACCACAAGTACCGGGTCCATGGTTATAGGCGTATACTGGGGGCACGGGGACGACTCCCATTAACCCCTGACTATACCGGGGATACGCTTATCACAATGCCTTTCTGGTCTGTGCTGAAGCAGGGCATTCTGGCAGCCAATTGGCTTGACCTTTATTAGTGAGCCTGATTACCCCCTCTCGGAACCACAGACTTAGAAATCGCCAGCTCATATACAGTGCATAAAATATATTTATATATATACCCTTATACACCATTTTAATAAAAAATATCACAAAATTCTTCTAAGTCCCTCGGGAAGAGTGAAAGACGCGCACGTTCATTTTCAGAGCTCCTAGACCTTCTTATAAGAAGTTAGCCAAAAAGTAGCTTCGAAAAACGCTTAGATTAAGTTTCAGAGTTGCTTCTAATGTACCAAAGCTGGACTTAGACATAATTTCACTCTCACAACATTTTGGCTGGTTGGAGACAGTCCGAACCACAAGTAGCGGGTCCATGGTTATGGGCGTATACTGGGGGCACGGGGACGACTCCCATTAACCCCTGACTATACCGGGGATACGCTTATCACAATGCCTTTCTGGTTTGTGCTGAAGCAGGGCATTCTGGCAGCCAATTGGCTTGACCTTTATTAGTGAGCCTGGTTACCCCCTCTCGGAACCACAGACTTAGAATTCGCCAGCTCATACACAGTGCATAAAATATATTTATATATATACCCTTATACACCATTTTAAAAAAAAATATCACAAAATTCTTCTAAGTCCCTCGGGAAGAGTGAAAGACGCGCACGTTCATTTTCAGAGCTCCTAGACCTTCCTATAAGAAGTTAGCCAAAAAGTAGCTTCGAAAAACGCTTAGGTTAAGTTTCAGAGTTGCTTCTAATGTACCAAAGCTGGACTTAGACATAATTTCACTCTCACAACATTTTGGCTGGTTGGAGACAGTCCGAACCACAAGTAGCGGGTCCATGGTTATGGGCGTATACTGGGGGCACGGGGACGACTCCCATTAACCCCTGACTATACCGGGGATACGCTTATCACAATGCCTTTCTGGTTTGTGCTGAAGCAGGGCATTCTGGCAGCCAATTGGCTTGACCTTTATTAGTGAGCCTGGTTACCCCCTCTCGGAACCACAGACTTAGAATTCGCCAGCTCATATACAGTGCATAAAATATATTTATATATATACCCTTATACACCATTTTAATAAAAAATATCACAAAATTCTTCTAAGTCCCTCGGGAAGAGTGAAAGACGCGCACGTCCATTTTCAGAGCTCCTAGACCTTCTTACTGTATAAGAAGTTAGCAAAAAAGTAGCTTCTTAAAACGCGTAGGTTAAGTTTCAGAGTTGCTTCTAATGTACCAAAGCTGGACTTAGACATAATTTCACTCTCACAACATTATGTCTGGTTGGAGACAGTCCGAACCACAAGTACCGGGTCCATGGTTATAGGCGTATACTGGGGGCACGGGGACGACTCCCATTAACCCCTGACTATACCGGGGATACGCTTATCACAATGCCTTTCTGGTCTGTGCTGAAGCAGGGCATTCTGGCAGCCAATTGGCTTGACCTTTATTAGTGAGCCTGATTACCCCCTCTCGGAACCACAGACTTAGAAATCGCCAGCTCATATACAGTGCATAAAATATATTTATATATATACCCTTATACACCATTTTAATAAAAAATATCACAAAATTCTTCTAAGTCCCTCGGGAAGAGTGAAAGACGCGCACGTTCATTTTCAGAGCTCCTAGACCTTCTTATAAGAAGTTAGCCAAAAAGTAGCTTCGAAAAACGCTTAGGTTAAGTTTCAGAGTTGCTTCTAATGTACCAAAGCTGGACTTAGACATAATTTCACTCTCACAACATTATGGCTGGTTGGAGACAGTCCGAACCACAAGTACCGGGTCCATGGTTATGGGCTTATACTGGGGGGACGGGGACGACTCCCATTAACCCCTGACTATACCGGGGATACGCTTATCACAATGCCTTTCTGGTCTGTGCTGAAGCAGGGCATTCTGGCAGCCAAGTGGCTTGACCTTTATTAGTGAGCCTGGTTACCCCCTCTCGGAACCACAGACTTAGAAATCGCCAGCTCATATACAGTGCATAAAATATATTTATATATATACCCTTATACACCATTTTAATAAAAAATATCACAAAATTCTTCTAAGTCCCTCGGGAAGAGTGAAAGACGCGCACGTTCATTTTCAGAGCTCCTAGACCTTCTTATAAGAAGTTAGCCAAAAAGTAGCTTCGAAAAACGCTTAGATTAAGTTTCAGAGTTGCTTCTAATGTACCAAAGCTGGACTTAGACATAATTTCACTCTCACAACATTTTGGCTGGTTGGAGACAGTCCGAACCACAAGTAGCGGGTCCATGGTTATGGGCGTATACTGGGGGCACGGGGACGACTCCCATTAACCCCTGACTATACCGGGGATACGCTTATCACAATGCCTTTCTGGTCTGTGCTGAAGCAGGGCATTCTGGCAGCCAAGTGGCTTGACCTTTATTAGTGAGCCTGGTTACCCCCTCTCGGAACCACAGACTTAGAAATCGCCAGCTCATATACAGTGCATAAAATATATATATATATATATACCCTTATACACCATTTTAATAAAAAATATCACAAAATTCTTCTAAGTCCCTCGGGAAGAGTAAAAGACGCGCACGTTCATTTTCACAGCTCCTAGACCTTCCTATAAGAAGTTAGCCAAAAAGTAGCTTCGAAAAACGCTTAGGTTAAGTTTTAGAGTTGCTTCTAATGTACCAAAGCTGGACTTAGACATAATTTCACTCTCACAACATTTTGGCTGGTTGGAGACAGTCCGAACCACAAGTACCGGGTCCATGGTTATGGGCGTATACTGGGGGCACGGGGACGACTCCCATTAACCCCTGACTATACCGGGGATACGCTTATCACATTGCCTTTCTGGTCTGTGCTGAAGCAGGGCATTCTGGCAGCCAATTGGCTTGACCTTTATTAGTGAGCCTGGTTACCCCCTCTCGGAACCACAGACTTAGAAATCGCCAGCTCATATACAGTGCATAAAATATATTTATATATATACCCTTATACACCATTTTAATAAAAAATATCACAAAATTCTTCTAAGTCCCTCGGGAAGAGTGAAAGACGCGCACGTTCATTTTCAGAGCTCCTAGACCTTCCTATAAGAAGTTAGCCAAAAAGTAGCTTCGAAAAACGCTTAGGTTAAGTTTCAGAGTTGCTTCTAATGTACCAAAGCTGGACTTAGACATAATTTCACTCTCACAACATTATGGCTGGTTGGAGACAGTCCGAACCACAAGTACCGGGTCCATGGTTATGGGCTTATACTGGGGGGACGAGGACGACTCCCATTAACCCCTGACTATACCGGGGATACGCTTATCACAATGCCTTTCTGGTCTGTGCTGAAGCAGGGCATTCTGGCAGCCAAGTGGCTTGACCTTTATTAGTGAGCCTGGTTACCCCCTCTCGGAACCACAGACTTAGAAATCGCCAGCTCATATACTGTACAGTGCATAAAATATATTTATATATATACCCTTATACACCATTTTAATAAAAAATATCACAAAATTCTTCTAAGTCCCTCGGGAAGAGTAAAAGACGCGCACGTTCATTTTCAGAGCTCCTAGACCTTCCTATAAGAAGTTAGCCAAAAAGTAGCTTCGAAAAACGCTTAGGTTAAGTTTCAGAGTTGCTTCTAATGTACCAAAGCTGGACTTAGACATAATTTCACTCTCACAACATTTTGGCTGGTTGGAGACAGTCCGAACCACAAGTACCGGATCCATGGTTATGGGCGTATACTGGGGGCACGGGGACGACTCCCATTAACCCCTGACTATACCGGGGATACGCTTATCACATTGCCTTTCTGGTCTGTGCTGAAGCAGGGCATTCTGGCAGCCAATTGGCTTGACCTTTATTAGTGAGCCTGGTTACCCCCTCTCGGAACCACAGACTTAGAAATCGCCAGCTCATATACAGTGCATAAAATATATTTATATATATACCCTTATACACCATTTTAATAAAAAATATCACAAAATTCTTCTAAGTCCCTCGGGAAGAGTGAAAGACGCGCACGTTCATTTTCAGAGCTCCTAGACCTTCTTATAAGAAGTTAGCCAAAAAGTAGCTTCGAAAAACGCTTAGGTTAAGTTTCAGAGTTGCTTCTAATGTACCAAAGCTGGACTTAGACATAATTTCACTCTCACAACATTTTGGCTGGTTGGAGACAGTCCGAACCACAAGTACCGGGTCCATGGTTATGGGCTTATACTGGGGGGACGAGGACGACTCCCATTAACCCCTGACTATACCGGGGATACGCTTATCACAATGCCTTTCTGGTCTGTGCTGAAGCAGGGCATTCTGGCAGCCAAGTGGCTTGACCTTTATTAGTGAGCCTGGTTACCCCCTCTCGGAACCACAGACTTAGAAATCGCCAGCTCATATACTGTACAGTGCATAAAATATATTTATATATATACCCTTATACACCATTTTAATAAAAAATATCACAAAATTCTTCTAAGTCCCTCGGGAAGAGTAAAAGACGCGCACGTTCATTTTCAGAGCTCCTAGACCTTCCTATAAGAAGTTAGCCAAAAAGTAGCTTCGAAAAACGCTTAGGTTAAGTTTCAGAGTTGCTTCTAATGTACCAAAGCTGGACTTAGACATAATTTCACTCTCACAACATTTTGGCTGGTTGGAGACAGTCCGAACCACAAGTACCGGATCCATGGTTATGGGCGTATACTGGGGGCACGGGGACGACTCCCATTAACCCCTGACTATACCGGGGATACGCTTATCACATTGCCTTTCTGGTCTGTGCTGAAGCAGGGCATTCTGGCAGCCAATTGGCTTGACCTTTATTAGTGAGCCTGGTTACCCCCTCTCGGAACCACAGACTTAGAAATCGCCAGCTCATATACAGTGCATAAAATATATTTATATATATACCCTTATACACCATTTTAATAAAAAATATCACAAAATTCTTCTAAGTCCCTCGGGAAGAGTGAAAGACGCGCACGTTCATTTTCAGAGCTCCTAGACCTTCTTATAAGAAGTTAGCCAAAAAGTAGCTTCGAAAAACGCTTAGGTTAAGTTTCAGAGTTGCTTCTAATGTACCAAAGCTGGACTTAGACATAATTTCACTCTCACAACATTTTGGCTGGTTGGAGACAGTCCGAACCACAAGTACCGGGTCCATGGTTATGGGCGTATACTGGGGGCACGGGGACGACTCCCATTAACCCCTGACTATACCGGGGATACGCTTATCACATTGCCTTTCTGGTCTGTGCTGAAGCAGGGCATTCTGGCAGCCAATTGGCTTGACCTTTATTAGTGAGCCTGGTTACCCCCTCTCGGAACCACAGACTTAGAAATCGCCAGCTCATATACAGTGCATAAAATATATTTATATATATACCCTTATACACCATTTTAATAAAAAATATCACAAAATTCTTCTAAGTCCCTCGGGAAGAGTGAAAGACGCGCACGTTCATTTTCAGTGCTCCTAGACCTTCTTATAAGAAGTTAGCCAAAAAGTAGCTTCGAAAAACGCTTAGATTAAGTTTCAGAGTTGCTTCTAATGTACCAAAGCTGGACTTAGACATAATTTCACTCTCACAACATTTTGGCTGGTTGGAGACAGTCCGAACCACAAGTACCGGGTCCATGGTTATGGGCTTATACTGGGGGGACGGGGACGACTCCCATTAACCCCTGACTATACCGGGGATACGCTTATCACAATGCCTTTCTGGTCTGTGCTGAAGCAGGGCATTCTGGCAGCCAAGTGGCTTGACCTTTATTAGTGAGCCTGGTTACCCCCTCTCGGAACCACAGACTTAGAAATCGCCAGCTCATATACAGTGCATAAAATATATATATATATATATACCCTTATACACCATTTTAATAAAAAATATCACAAAATTCTTCTAAGTCCCTCGGGAAGAGTAAAAGACGCGCACGTTCATTTTCACAGCTCCTAGACCTTCCTATAAGAAGTTAGCCAAAAAGTAGCTTCGAAAAACGCTTAGGTTAAGTTTCAGAGTTGCTTCTAATGTACCAAAGCTGGACTTAGACATAATTTCACTCTCACAACATTTTGGCTGGTTGGAGACAGTCCGAACCACAAGTACCGGGTCCATGGTTATGGGCGTATACTGGGGGCACGGGGACGACTCCCATTAACCCCTGACTATACCGGGGATACGCTTATCACATTGCCTTTCTGGTCTGTGCTGAAGCAGGGCATTCTGGCAGCCAATTGGCTTGACCTTTATTAGTGAGCCTGGTTACCCCCTCTCGGAACCACAGACTTAGAAATCGCCAGCTCATATACAGTGCATAAAATATATTTATATATATACCCTTATACACCATTTTAATAAAAAATATCACAAAATTCTTCTAAGTCCCTCGGGAAGAGTGAAAGACGCGCACGTTCATTTTCAGAGCTCCTAGACCTTCCTATAAGAAGTTAGCCAAAAAGTAGCTTCGAAAAACGCTTAGGTTAAGTTTCAGAGTTGCTTCTAATGTACCAAAGCTGGACTTAGACATAATTTCACTCTCACAACATTATGGCTGGTTGGAGACAGTCCGAACCACAAGTACCGGGTCCATGGTTATGGGCTTATACTGGGGGGACGAGGACGACTCCCATTAACCCCTGACTATACCGGGGATACGCTTATCACAATGCCTTTCTGGTCTGTGCTGAAGCAGGGCATTCTGGCAGCCAAGTGGCTTGACCTTTATTAGTGAGCCTGGTTACCCCCTCTCGGAACCACAGACTTAGAAATCGCCAGCTCATATACTGTACAGTGCATAAAATATATTTATATATATACCCTTATACACCATTTTAATAAAAAATATCACAAAATTCTTCTAAGTCCCTCGGGAAGAGTAAAAGACGCGCACGTTCATTTTCAGAGCTCCTAGACCTTCCTATAAGAAGTTAGCCAAAAAGTAGCTTCGAAAAACGCTTAGGTTAAGTTTCAGAGTTGCTTCTAATGTACCAAAGCTGGACTTAGACATAATTTCACTCTCACAACATTTTGGCTGGTTGGAGACAGTCCGAACCACAAGTACCGGATCCATGGTTATGGGCGTATACTGGGGGCACGGGGACGACTCCCATTAACCCCTGACTATACCGGGGATACGCTTATCACATTGCCTTTCTGGTCTGTGCTGAAGCAGGGCATTCTGGCAGCCAATTGGCTTGACCTTTATTAGTGAGCCTGGTTACCCCCTCTCGGAACCACAGACTTAGAAATCGCCAGCTCATATACAGTGCATAAAATATATTTATATATATACCCTTATACACCATTTTAATAAAAAATATCACAAAATTCTTCTAAGTCCCTCGGGAAGAGTGAAAGACGCGCACGTTCATTTTCAGAGCTCCTAGACCTTCTTATAAGAAGTTAGCCAAAAAGTAGCTTCGAAAAACGCTTAGGTTAAGTTTCAGAGTTGCTTCTAATGTACCAAAGCTGGACTTAGACATAATTTCACTCTCACAACATTTTGGCTGGTTGGAGACAGTCCGAACCACAAGTACCGGGTCCATGGTTATGGGCTTATACTGGGGGGACGAGGACGACTCCCATTAACCCCTGACTATACCGGGGATACGCTTATCACAATGCCTTTCTGGTCTGTGCTGAAGCAGGGCATTCTGGCAGCCAAGTGGCTTGACCTTTATTAGTGAGCCTGGTTACCCCCTCTCGGAACCACAGACTTAGAAATCGCCAGCTCATATACTGTACAGTGCATAAAATATATTTATATATATACCCTTATACACCATTTTAATAAAAAATATCACAAAATTCTTCTAAGTCCCTCGGGAAGAGTAAAAGACGCGCACGTTCATTTTCAGAGCCCCTAGACCTTCCTATAAGAAGTTAGCCAAAAAGTAGCTTCGAAAAACGCTTAGGTTAAGTTTCAGAGTTGCTTCTAATGTACCAAAGCTGGACTTAGACATAATTTCACTCTCACAACATTTTGGCTGGTTGGAGACAGTCCGAACCACAAGTACCGGATCCATGGTTATGGGCGTATACTGGGGGCACGGGGACGACTCCCATTAACCCCTGACTATACCGGGGATACGCTTATCACATTGCCTTTCTGGTCTGTGCTGAAGCAGGGCATTCTGGCAGCCAATTGGCTTGACCTTTATTAGTGAGCCTGGTTACCCCCTCTCGGAACCACAGACTTAGAAATCGCCAGCTCATATACAGTGCATAAAATATATTTATATATATACCCTTATACACCATTTTAATAAAAAATATCACAAAATTCTTCTAAGTCCCTCGGGAAGAGTGAAAGACGCGCACGTTCATTTTCAGAGCTCCTAGACCTTCTTATAAGAAGTTAGCCAAAAAGTAGCTTCGAAAAACGCTTAGGTTAAGTTTCAGAGTTGCTTCTAATGTACCAAAGCTGGACTTAGACATAATTTCACTCTCACAACATTTTGGCTGGTTGGAGACAGTCCGAACCACAAGTACCGGGTCCATGGTTATGGGCGTATACTGGGGGCACGGGGACGACTCCCATTAACCCCTGACTATACCGGGGATACGCTTATCACATTGCCTTTCTGGTCTGTGCTGAAGCAGGGCATTCTGGCAGCCAATTGGCTTGACCTTTATTAGTGAGCCTGGTTACCCCCTCTCGGAACCACAGACTTAGAAATCGCCAGCTCATATACAGTGCATAAAATATATTTATATATATACCCTTATACACCATTTTAATAAAAAATATCACAAAATTCTTCTAAGTCCCTCGGGAAGAGTGAAAGACGCGCACGTTCATTTTCAGAGCTCCTAGACCTTCTTATAAGAAGTTAGCCAAAAAGTAGCTTCGAAAAACGCTTAGGTTAAGTTTCAGAGTTGCTTCTAATGTACCAAAGCTGGACTTAGACATCATTTCACTCTCACAACATTATGGCTGGTTGGAGACAGTCCGAACCACAAGTACCGGGTCCATGGTTATGGGCGTATACTGGGGGCACGGGGACGACTCCCATTAACCCCTGACTATACCGGGGATACGCTTATCACATTGCCTTTCTGGTCTGTGCTGAAGCAGGGCATTCTGGCAGCCAATTGGCTTGACCTTTATTAGTGAGCCTGGTTACCCCCTCTCGGAACCACAGACTTAGAAATCGCCAGCTCATATACAGTGCATAAAATATATTTATATATATACCCTTATACACCATTTTAATAAAAAATATCACACAATTCTTCTAAGTCCCTCGGGAAGAGTGAAAGACGCGCACGTTCATTTTCAGAGCTCCTAGACCTTCTTATAAGAAGTTAGCCAAAAAGTAGCTTCGAAAAACGCTTAGGTTAAGTTTCAGAGTTGCTTCTAATGTACCAAAGCTGGACTTAGACATCATTTCACTCTCACAACATTATGGCTGGTTGGAGACAGTCCGAACCACAAGTACCGGGTCCATGGTTATGGGCGTATACTGGGGGCACGGGGACGACTCCCATTAACCCCTGACTATACCGGGGATACGCTTATCACAATGCCTTTCTGGTCTGTGCTGAAGCAGGGCATTCTGGCAGCCAATTGGCTTGACCTTTATTAGTGAGCCTGGTTACCCCCTCTCGGAACCACAGACTTAGAATTCGCCAGCTCATATACAGTGCATAAAATATATTTATATATATACCCTTATACACCATTTTAATAAAAAATATCACAAAATTCTTCTAAGTCCCTCGGGAAGAGTAAAAGACGCGCACGTTCATTTTCAGAGCTCCTAGACCTTCCTATAAGAAGTTAGCCAAAAAGTAGCTTCGAAAAACGCTTAGGTTAAGTTTCAGAGTTGCTTCTAATGTACCAAAGCTGGACTTAGACATAATTTCACTCTCACAACATTTTGGCTGGTTGGAGACAGTCCGAACCACAAGTACCGGATCCATGGTTATGGGCGTATACTGGGGGCACGGGGACGACTCCCATTAACCCCTGACTATACCGGGGATACGCTTATCAGATTGCCTTTCTGGTCTGTGCTGAAGCAGGGCATTCTGGCAGCCAATTGGCTTGACCTTTATTAGTGAGCCTGGTTACCCCCTCTCGGAACCACAGACTTAGAAATCGCCAGCTCATATACAGTGCATAAAATATATTTATATATATACCCTTATACACCATTTTAATAAAAAATATCACAAAATTCTTCTAAGTCCCTCGGGAAGAGTGAAAGACGCGCACGTTCATTTTCAGAGCTCCTAGACCTTCTTATAAGAAGTTAGCCAAAAAGTAGCTTCGAAAAACGCTTAGGTTAAGTTTCAGAGTTGCTTCTAATGTACCAAAGCTGGACTTAGACATAATTTCACTCTCACAACATTATGGCTGGTTGGAGACAGTCCGAACCACAAGTACCGGGTCCATGGTTATGGGCTTATACTGGGGGGACGAGGACGACTCCCATTAACCCCTGACTATACTGGGGATACGCTTATCACAATGCCTTTCTGGTCTGTGCTGAAGCAGGGCATTCTGGCAGCCAAGTGGCTTGACCTTTATTAGTGAGCCTGGTTACCCCCTCTCGGAACCACAGACTTAGAAATCGCCAGCTCATATACTGTACAGTGCATAAAATATATTTATATATATACCCTTATACACCATTTTAATAAAAAATATCACAAAATTCTTCTAAGTCCCTCGGGAAGAGTAAAAGACGCGCACGTTCATTTTCAGAGCTCCTAGACCTTCCTATAAGAAGTTAGCCAAAAAGTAGCTTCGAAAAACGCTTAGGTTAAGTTTCAGAGTTGCTTCTAATGTACCAAAGCTGGACTTAGACATAATTTCACTCTCACAACATTTTGGCTGGTTGGAGACAGTCCGAACCACAAGTACCGGATCCATGGTTATGGGCGTATACTGGGGGCACGGGGACGACTCCCATTAACCCCTGACTATACCGGGGATACGCTTATCAGATTGCCTTTCTGGTCTGTGCTGAAGCAGGGCATTCTGGCAGCCAATTGGCTTGACCTTTATTAGTGAGCCTGGTTACCCCCTCTCGGAACCACAGACTTAGAAATCGCCAGCTCATATACAGTGCATAAAATATATTTATATATATACCCTTATACACCATTTTAATAAAAAATATCACAAAATTCTTCTAAGTCCCTCGGGAAGAGTGAAAGACGCGCACGTTCATTTTCAGAGCTCCTAGACCTTCTTATAAGAAGTTAGCCAAAAAGTAGCTTCGAAAAACGCTTAGGTTAAGTTTCAGAGTTGCTTCTAATGTACCAAAGCTGGACTTAGACATAATTTCACTCTCACAACATTTTGGCTGGTTGGAGACAGTCCGAACCACAAGTACCGGGTCCATGGTTACGGGCTTATACTGGGGGGACGAGGACGACTCCCATTAACCCCTGACTATACCGGGGATACGCTTATCACAATGCCTTTCTGGTCTGTGCTGAAGCAGGGCATTCTGGCAGCCAAGTGGCTTGACCTTTATTAGTGAGCCTGGTTACCCCCTCTCGGAACCACAGACTTAGAAATCGCCAGCTCATATACTGTACAGTGCATAAAATATATTTATATATATACCCTTATACACCATTTTAATAAAAAATATCACAAAATTCTTCTAAGTCCCTCGGGAAGAGTAAAAGACGCGCACGTTCATTTTCAGAGCTCCTAGACCTTCCTATAAGAAGTTAGCCAAAAAGTAGCTTCGAAAAACGCTTAGGTTAAGTTTCAGAGTTGCTTCTAATGTACCAAAGCTGGACTTAGACATAATTTCACTCTCACAACATTTTGGCTGGTTGGAGACAGTCCGAACCACAAGTACCGGGTCCATGGTTATGGGCGTATACTGGGGGCACGGGGACGACTCCCATTAACCCCTGACTATACCGGGGATACGCTTATCACATTGCCTTTCTGGTCTGTGCTGAAGCAGGGCATTCTGGCAGCCAATTGGCTTGACCTTTATTAGTGAGCCTGGTTACCCCCTCTCGGAACCACAGACTTAGAAATCGCCAGCTCATATACAGTGCATAAAATATATTTATATATATACCCTTATACACCATTTTAATAAAAAATATCACAAAATTCTTCTAAGTCCCTCGGGAAGAGTGAAAGACGCGCACGTTCATTTTCAGAGCTCCTAGACCTTCCTATAAGAAGTTAGCCATAAAGTAGCTTCGAAAAACGCTTAGGTTAAGTTTCAGAGTTGCTTCTAATGTACCAAAGCTGGACTTAGACATAATTTCACTCTCACAACATTTTGGCTGGTTGGAGACAGTCCGAACCACAAGTACCGGGTCCATGGTTATGGGCGTATACTGGGGGCACGGGGACGACCCCATTAACCCCTGACTATACCGGGGATACGCTTATCACATTGCCTTTCTGGTCTGTGCTGAAGCAGGGCATTCTGGCAGCCAATTGGCTTGACCTTTATTAGTGAGCCTGGTTACCCCCTCTCGGAACCACAGACTTAGAAATCGCCAGCTCATATACAGTGCATAAAATATATTTATATATATACCCTTATACACCATTTTAATAAAAAATATCACAAAATTCTTCTAAGTCCCTCGGGAAGAGTGAAAGACGCGCACGTTCATTTTCAGAGCTCCTAGACCTTCTTATAAGAAGTTAGCCAAAAAGTAGCTTCGAAAAACGCTTAGGTTAAGTTTCAGAGTTGCTTCTAATGTACCAAAGCTGGACTTAGACATCATTTCACTCTCACAACATTATGGCTGGTTGGAGACAGTCCGAACCACAAGTACCGGGTCCATGGTTATGGGCGTATACTGGGGGCACGGGGACGACTCCCATTAACCCCTGACTATACCGGGGATACGCTTATCACATTGCCTTTCTGGTCTGTGCTGAAGCAGGGCATTCTGGCAGCCAATTGGCTTGACCTTTATTAGTGAGCCTGGTTACCCCCTCTCGGAACCACAGACTTAGAAATCGCCAGCTCATATACAGTGCATAAAATATATTTATATATATACCCTTATACACCATTTTAATAAAAAATATCACACAATTCTTCTAAGTCCCTCGGGAAGAGTGAAAGACGCGCACGTTCATTTTCAGAGCTCCTAGACCTTCTTATAAGAAGTTAGCCAAAAAGTAGCTTCTTAAAACGCTTAGGTTAAGTTTCAGAGTTGCTTCTAATGTACCAAAGCTGGACTTAGACATCATTTCACTCTCACAACATTATGGCTGGTTGGAGACAGTCCGAACCACAAGTACCGGGTCCATGGTTATGGGCGTATACTGGGGGCACGGGGACGACTCCCATTAACCCCTGACTATACCGGGGATACGCTTATCACAATGCCTTTCTGGTCTGTGCTGAAGCAGGGCATTCTGGCAGCCAATTGGCTTGACCTTTATTAGTGAGCCTGGTTACCCCCTCTCGGAACCACAGACTTAGAATTCGCCAGCTCATATACAGTGCATAAAATATATTTATATATATACCCTTATACACCATTTTAATAAAAAATATCACAAAATTCTTCTAAGTCCCTCGGGAAGAGTAAAAGACGCGCACGTCCATTTTCACAGCTCCTAGACCTTCTTACTGTATAAGAAGTTAGCAAAAAAGTAGCTTCTTAAAACGCGTAGGTTAAGTTTCAGAGTTGCTTCTAATGTACCAAAGCTGGATTTAGACATAATTTCACTCTCACAACATTATGTCTGGTTGGAGACAGTCCGAACCACAAGTACCGGGTCCATGGTTATAGGCGTATACTGGGGGCACGGGGACGACTCCCATTAACCCCTGACTATACCGGGGATACGCTTATCACAATGCCTTTCTGGTCTGTGCTGAAGCAGGGCATTCTGGCAGCCAATTGGCTTGACCTTTATTAGTGAGCCTGATTACCCCCTCTCGGAACCACAGACTTAGAAATCGCCAGCTCATATACAGTGCATAAAATATATTTATATATATACCCTTATACACCATTTTAATAAAAAATATCACAAAATTCTTCTAAGTCCCTCGGGAAGAGTGAAAGACGCGCACGTTCATTTTCAGAGCTCCTAGACCTTCTTATAAGAAGTTAGCCAAAAAGTAGCTTCGAAAAACGCTTAGATTAAGTTTCAGAGTTGCTTCTAATGTACCAAAGCTGGACTTAGACATAATTTCACTCTCACAACATTTTGGCTGGTTGGAGACAGTCCGAACCACAAGTAGCGGGTCCATGGTTATGGGCGTATACTGGGGGCACGGGGACGACTCCCATTAACCCCTGACTATACCGGGGATACGCTTATCACAATGCCTTTCTGGTTTGTGCTGAAGCAGGGCATTCTGGCAGCCAATTGGCTTGACCTTTATTAGTGAGCCTGGTTACCCCCTCTCGGAACCACAGACTTAGAATTCGCCAGCTCATATACAGTGCATAAAATATATTTATATATATACCCTTATACACCATTTTAAAAAAAAATATCACAAAATTCTTCTAAGTCCCTCGGGAAGAGTGAAAGACGCGCACGTTCATTTTCAGAGCTCCTAGACCTTCCTATAAAAAGTTAGCCAAAAAGTAGCTTCGAAAAACGCTTAGGTTAAGTTTCAGAGTTGCTTCTAATGTACCAAAGCTGGACTTAGACATAATTTCACTCTCACAACATTATGGCTGGTTGGAGACAGTCCGAACCACAAGTACCGGGTCCATGGTTATGGGCTTATACTGGGGGGACGGGGACGACTCCCATTAACCCCTGACTATACCGGGGATACGCTTATCACAATGCCTTTCTGGTCTGTGCTGAAGCAGGGCATTCTGGCAGCCAAGTGGCTTGACCTTTATTAGTGAGCCTGGTTACCCCCTCTCGGAACCACAGACTTAGAAATCGCCAGCTCATATACAGTGCATAAAATATATATATATATATATACCCTTATACACCATTTTAATAAAAAATATCACAAAATTCTTCTAAGTCCCTCGGGAAGAGTAAAAGACGCGCACGTTCATTTTCACAGCTCCTAGACCTTCCTATAAGAAGTTAGCCAAAAAGTAGCTTCGAAAAACGCTTAGGTTAAGTTTCAGAGTTGCTTCTAATGTACCAAAGCTGGACTTAGACATAATTTCACTCTCACAACATTTTGGCTGGTTGGAGACAGTCCGAACCACAAGTACCGGGTCCATGGTTATGGGCGTATACTGGGGGCACGGGGACGACTCCCATTAACCCCTGACTATACCGGGGATACGCTTATCACATTGCCTTTCTGGTCTGTGCTGAAGCAGGGCATTCTGGCAGCCAATTGGCTTGACCTTTATTAGTGAGCCTGGTTACCCCCTCTCGGAACCACAGACTTAGAAATCGCCAGCTCATATACAGTGCATAAAATATATTTATATATATACCCTTATACACCATTTTAATAAAAAATATCACAAAATTCTTCTAAGTCCCTCGGGAAGATTGAAAGACGCGCACGTTCATTTTCAGAGCTCCTAGACCTTCCTATAAGAAGTTAGCCAAAAAGTAGCTTCGAAAAACGCTTAGGTTAAGTTTCAGAGTTGCTTCTAATGTACCAAAGCTGGACTTAGACATAATTTCACTCTCACAACATTATGGCTGGTTGGAGACAGTCCGAACCACAAGTACCGGGTCCATGGTTATGGGCTTATACTGGGGGGACGAGGACGACTCCCATTAACCCCTGACTATACCGGGGATACGCTTATCACAATGCCTTTCTGGTCTGTGCTGAAGCAGGGCATTCTGGCAGCCAAGTGGCTTGACCTTTATTAGTGAGCCTGGTTACCCCCTCTCGGAACCACAGACTTAGAAATCGCCAGCTCATATACTGTACAGTGCATAAAATATATTTATATATATACCCTTATACACCATTTTAATAAAAAATATCACAAAATTCTTCTAAGTCCCTCGGGAAGAGTAAAAGACGCGCACGTTCATTTTCAGAGCTCCTAGACCTTCCTATAAGAAGTTAGCCAAAAAGTAGCTTCGAAAAACGCTTAGGTAAAGTTTCAGAGTTGCTTCTAATGTACCAAAGCTGGACTTAGACATAATTTCACTCTCACAACATTTTGGCTG
The DNA here is from genome assembly GCF_040206685.1 of Ascaphus truei. Lineage (NCBI taxonomy): Eukaryota > Metazoa > Chordata > Amphibia > Anura > Ascaphidae > Ascaphus > Ascaphus truei. Next base: position 552,404 of record NC_134488.1, read on the forward strand.
GTTGGAGACAGTCCGAACCACAAGTACCGGATCCATGGTTATGGGCGTATACTGGGGGCACGGGGACGACTCCCATTAACCCCTGACTATACCGGGGATACGCTTATCACATTGCCTTTCTGGTCTGTGCTGAAGCAGGGCATTCTGGCAGCCAATTGGCTTGACCTTTATTAGTGAGCCTGGTTACCCCCTCTCGGAACCACAGACTTAGAAATCGCCAGCTCATATACAGTGCATAAAATATATTTATATATATACCCTTATACACCATTTTAATAAAAAATATCACAAAATTCTTCTAAGTCCCTCGGGAAGAGTGAAAGACGCGCACGTTCATTTTCAGAGCTCCTAGACCTTCTTATAAGAAGTTAGCCAAAAAGTAGCTTCGAAAAACGCTTAGGTTAAGTTTCAGAGTTGCTTCTAATGTACCAAAGCTGGACTTAGACATAATTTCACTCTCACAACATTTTGGCTGGTTGGAGACAGTCCGAACCACAAGTACCGGGTCCATGGATTTGGGCTTATACTGGGGGGACGAGGACGACTCCCATTAACCCCTGACTATACCGGGGATACGCTTATCACAATGCCTTTCTGGTCTGTGCTGAAGCAGGGCATTCTGGCAGCCAATTGGCTTGACCTTTATTAGTGAGCCTGGTTACCCCCTCTCGGAACCACAGACTTAGAAATCGCCAGCTCATATACAGTGCATAAAATATATTTATATATATACCCTTATACACCATTTTAATAAAAAATATCACAAAATTCTTCTAAGTCCCTCGGGAAGAGTGAAAGACGCGCACGTTCATTTTCAGAGCTCCTAGACCTTCTTATAAGAAGTTAGCCAAAAAGTAGCTTCTTAAAACGCTTAGGTTAAGTTTCAGATTTGCTTCTAATGTACCAAAGCTGGACTTAGACATCATTTCACTCTCACAACATTATGGCTGGTTGGAGACAGTCCGAACCACAAGTACCGGGTCCATGGTTATGGGCGTATACTGGGGGCACGGGGATGACTCCCATTAACCCCTGACTATACCGGGGATACGCTTATCACATTGCCTTTCTGGTCTGTGCTGAAGCAGGGCATTCTGGCAGCCAATTGGCTTGACCTTAATTAGTGAGCCTGGTTACCCCCTCTCGGAACCACAGACTTAGAAATCGCCAGCTCATATACAGTGCATAAAATATATTTATATATATACCCTTATACACCATTTTAATAAAAAATATCACACAATTCTTCTAAGTCCCTCGGGAAGAGTGAAAGACGCGCACGTTCATTTTCAGAGCTCCTAGACCTTCTTATAAGAAGTTAGCCAAAAAGTAGCTTCTTAAAACGCTTAGGTTAAGTTTCAGATTTGCTTCTAATGTACCAAAGCTGGACTTAGACATCATTTCACTCTCACAACATTATGGCTGGTTGGAGACAGTCCGAACCACAAGTACCGGGTCCATGGTTATGGGCGTATACTGGGGGCACGGGGACGACTCCCATTAACCCCTGACTATACCGGGGATACGCTTATCACAATGCCTTTCTGGTCTGTGCTGAAGCAGGGCATTCTGGCAGCCAATTGGCTTGACCTTTATTAGTGAGCCTGGTTACCCCCTCTCGGAACCACAGACTTAGAAATCGCCAGCTCATATACAGTGCATAAAATATATTTATATATATACCCTTATACACCATTTTAATAAAAAATATCACAAAATTCTTCTAAGTCCCTCGGGAAGAGTGAAAGACGCGCACGTCCATTTTCACAGCTCCTAGACCTTCTTACTGTATAAGAAGTTAGCAAAAAAGTAGCTTCTTAAAACGCGTAGGTTAAGTTTCAGAGTTGCTTCTAATGTACCAAAGCTGGACTTAGACATAATTTCACTCTCACAACATTATGTCTGGTTGGAGACAGTCCGAACCACAAGTACCGGGTCCATGGTTATAGGCGTATACTGGGGGCACGGGGACGACTCCCATTAACCCCTGACTATACCGGGGATACGCTTATCACATTGCCTTTCTGGTCTGTGCTGAAGCAGGGCATTCTGGCAGCCAATTGGCTTGACCTTTATTAGTGAGCCTGGTTACCCCCTCTCGGAACCACAGACTTAGAAATCGCCAGCTCATATACAGTGCATAAAATATATTTATATATATACCCTTATACACCATTTTAATAAAAAATATCACAAAATTCTTCTAAGTCCCTCGGGAAGAGTGAAAGACGCGCACGTTCATTTTCAGAGCTCCTAGACCTTCCTATAAGAAGTTAGCCATAAAGTAGCTTCGAAAAACGCTTAGGTTAAGTTTCAGAGTTGCTTCTAATGTACCAAAGCTGGACTTAGACATAATTTCACTCTCACAACATTTTGGCTGGTTGGAGACAGTCCGAACCACAAGTACCGGGTCCATGGTTATGGGCGTATACTGGGGGCACGGGGACGACTCCCATTAACCCCTGACTATACCGGGGATACGCTTATCACATTGCCTTTCTGGTCTGTGCTGAAGCAGGGCATTCTGGCAGCCAATTGGCTTGACCTTTATTAGTGAGCCTGGTTACCCCCTCTCGGAACCACAGACTTAGAAATCGCCAGCTCATATACAGTGCATAAAATATATTTATATATATACCCTTATACACCATTTTAATAAAAAATATCACAAAATTCTTCTAAGTCCCTCGGGAAGAGTGAAAGACGCGCACGTTCATTTTCAGAGCTCCTAGACCTTCTTATAAGAAGTTAGCCAAAAAGTAGCTTCGAAAAACGCTTAGGTTAAGTTTCAGAGTTGCTTCTAATGTACCAAAGCTGGACTTAGACATCATTTCACTCTCACAACATTATGGCTGGTTGGAGACAGTCCGAACCACAAGTACCGGGTCCATGGTTATGGGCGTATACTGGGGGCACGGGGACGACTCCCATTAACCCCTGACTATACCGGGGATACGCTTATCACATTGCCTTTCTGGTCTGTGCTGAAGCAGGGCATTCTGGCAGCCAATTGGCTTGACCTTTATTAGTGAGCCTGGTTACCCCCTCTCGGAACCACAGACTTAGAAATCGCCAGCTCATATACAGTGCATAAAATATATTTATATATATACCCTTATACACCATTTTAATAAAAAATATCACACAATTCTTCTAAGTCCCTCGGGAAGAGTGAAAGACGCGCACGTTCATTTTCAGAGCTCCTAGACCTTCTTATAAGAAGTTAGCCAAAAAGTAGCTTCTTAAAACGCTTAGGTTAAGTTTCAGAGTTGCTTCTAATGTACCAAAGCTGGACTTAGACATCATTTCACTCTCACAACATTATGGCTGGTTGGAGACAGTCCGAACCACAAGTACCGGGTCCATGGTTATGGGCGTATACTGGGGGCACGGGGACGACTCCCATTAACCCCTGACTATACCGGGGATACGCTTATCACAATGCCTTTCTGGTCTGTGCTGAAGCAGGGCATTCTGGCAGCCAATTGGCTTGACCTTTATTAGTGAGCCTGGTTACCCCCTCTCGGAACCACAGACTTAGAAATCGCCAGCTCATATACAGTGCATAAAATATATTTATATATATACCCTTATACACCATTTTAATAAAAAATATCACAAAATTCTTCTAAGTCCCTCGGGAAGAGTGAAAGACGCGCACGTTCATTTTCAGAGCTCCTAGACCTTCTTATAAGAAGTTAGCCAAAAAGTAGCTTCTTAAAACGCTTAGGTTAAGTTTCAGATTTGCTTCTAATGTACCAAAGCTGGACTTAGACATCATTTCACTCTCACAACATTATGGCTGGTTGGAGACAGTCCGAACCACAAGTACCGGGTCCATGGTTATGGGCGTATACTGGGGGCACGGGGATGACTCCCATTAACCCCTGACTATACCGGGGATACGCTTATCACATTGCCTTTCTGGTCTGTGCTGAAGCAGGGCATTCTGGCAGCCAATTGGCTTGACCTTAATTAGTGAGCCTGGTTACCCCCTCTCGGAACCACAGACTTAGAAATCGCCAGCTCATATACAGTGCATAAAATATATTTATATATATACCCTTATACACCATTTTAATAAAAAATATCACACAATTCTTCTAAGTCCCTCGGGAAGAGTGAAAGACGCGCACGTTCATTTTCAGAGCTCCTAGACCTTCTTATAAGAAGTTAGCCAAAAAGTAGCTTCTTAAAACGCTTAGGTTAAGTTTCAGATTTGCTTCTAATGTACCAAAGCTGGACTTAGACATCATTTCACTCTCACAACATTATGGCTGGTTGGAGACAGTCCGAACCACAAGTACCGGGTCCATGGTTATGGGCGTATACTGGGGGCACGGGGACGACTCCCATTAACCCCTGACTATACCGGGGATACGCTTATCACAATGCCTTTCTGGTCTGTGCTGAAGCAGGGCATTCTGGCAGCCAATTGGCTTGACCTTTATTAGTGAGCCTGGTTACCCCCTCTCGGAACCACAGACTTAGAAATCGCCAGCTCATATACAGTGCATAAAATATATTTATATATATACCCTTATACACCATTTTAATAAAAAATATCACAAAATTCTTCTAAGTCCCTCGGGAAGAGTGAAAGACGCGCACGTCCATTTTCACAGCTCCTAGACCTTCTTACTGTATAAGAAGTTAGCAAAAAAGTAGCTTCTTAAAACGCGTAGGTTAAGTTTCAGAGTTGCTTCTAATGTACCAAAGCTGGACTTAGACATAATTTCACTCTCACAACATTATGTCTGGTTGGAGACAGTCCGAACCACAAGTACCGGGTCCATGGTTATAGGCGTATACTGGGGGCACGGGGACGACTCCCATTAACCCCTGACTATACCGGGGATACGCTTATCACATTGCCTTTCTGGTCTGTGCTGAAGCAGGGCATTCTGGCAGCCAATTGGCTTGACCTTTATTAGTGAGCCTGGTTACCCCCTCTCGGAACCACAGACTTAGAAATCGCCAGCTCATATACAGTGCATAAAATATATTTATATATATACCCTTATACACCATTTTAATAAAAAATATCACAAAATTCTTCTAAGTCCCTCGGGAAGAGTGAAAGACGCGCACGTTCATTTTCAGAGCTCCTAGACCTTCCTATAAGAAGTTAGCCATAAAGTAGCTTCGAAAAACGCTTAGGTTAAGTTTCAGAGTTGCTTCTAATGTACCAAAGCTGGACTTAGACATAATTTCACTCTCACAACATTTTGGCTGGTTGGAGACAGTCCGAACCACAAGTACCGGGTCCATGGTTATGGGCGTATACTGGGGGCACGGGGACGACTCCCATTAACCCCTGACTATACCGGGGATACGCTTATCACATTGCCTTTCTGGTCTGTGCTGAAGCAGGGCATTCTGGCAGCCAATTGGCTTGACCTTTATTAGTGAGCCTGGTTACCCCCTCTCGGAACCACAGACTTAGAAATCGCCAGCTCATATACAGTGCATAAAATATATTTATATATATACCCTTATACACCATTTTAATAAAAAATATCACAAAATTCTTCTAAGTCCCTCGGGAAGAGTGAAAGACGCGCACGTTCATTTTCAGAGCTCCTAGACCTTCTTATAAGAAGTTAGCCAAAAAGTAGCTTCGAAAAACGCTTAGGTTAAGTTTCAGAGTTGCTTCTAATGTACCAAAGCTGGACTTAGACATCATTTCACTCTCACAACATTATGGCTGGTTGGAGACAGTCCGAACCACAAGTACCGGGTCCATGGTTATGGGCGTATACTGGGGGCACGGGGACGACTCCCATTAACCCCTGACTATACCGGGGATACGCTTATCACATTGCCTTTCTGGTCTGTGCTGAAGCAGGGCATTCTGGCAGCCAATTGGCTTGACCTTTATTAGTGAGCCTGGTTACCCCCTCTCGGAACCACAGACTTAGAAATCGCCAGCTCATATACAGTGCATAAAATATATTTATATATATACCCTTATACACCATTTTAATAAAAAATATCACACAATTCTTCTAAGTCCCTCGGGAAGAGTGAAAGACGCGCACGTTCATTTTCAGAGCTCCTAGACCTTCTTATAAGAAGTTAGCCAAAAAGTAGCTTCTTAAAACGCTTAGGTTAAGTTTCAGAGTTGCTTCTAATGTACCAAAGCTGGACTTAGACATCATTTCACTCTCACAACATTATGGCTGGTTGGAGACAGTCCGAACCACAAGTACCGGGTCCATGGTTATGGGCGTATACTGGGGGCACGGGGACGACTCCCATTAACCCCTGACTATACCGGGGATACGCTTATCACAATGCCTTTCTGGTCTGTGCTGAAGCAGGGCATTCTGGCAGCCAATTGGCTTGACCTTTATTAGTGAGCCTGGTTACCCCCTCTCGGAACCACAGACTTAGAATTCGCCAGCTCATATACAGTGCATAAAATATATTTATATATATACCCTTATACACCATTTTAATAAAAAATATCACAAAATTCTTCTAAGTCCCTCGGGAAGAGTAAAAGACGCGCACGTCCATTTTCACAGCTCCTAGACCTTCTTACTGTATAAGAAGTTAGCAAAAAAGTAGCTTCTTAAAACGCGTAGGTTAAGTTTCAGAGTTGCTTCTAATGTACCAAAGCTGGATTTAGACATAATTTCACTCTCACAACATTATGTCTGGTTGGAGACAGTCCGAACCACAAGTACCGGGTCCATGGTTATAGGCGTATACTGGGGGCACGGGGACGACTCCCATTAACCCCTGACTATACCGGGGATACGCTTATCACAATGCCTTTCTGGTCTGTGCTGAAGCAGGGCATTCTGGCAGCCAATTGGCTTGACCTTTATTAGTGAGCCTGATTACCCCCTCTCGGAACCACAGACTTAGAAATCGCCAGCTCATATACAGTGCATAAAATATATTTATATATATACCCTTATACACCATTTTAATAAAAAATATCACAAAATTCTTCTAAGTCCCTCGGGAAGAGTGAAAGACGCGCACGTTCATTTTCAGAGCTCCTAGACCTTCTTATAAGAAGTTAGCCAAAAAGTAGCTTCGAAAAACGCTTAGATTAAGTTTCAGAGTTGCTTCTAATGTACCAAAGCTGGACTTAGACATAATTTCACTCTCACAACATTTTGGCTGGTTGGAGACAGTCCGAACCACAAGTAGCGGGTCCATGGTTATGGGCGTATACTGGGGGCACGGGGACGACTCCCATTAACCCCTGACTATACCGGGGATACGCTTATCACAATGCCTTTCTGGTTTGTGCTGAAGCAGGGCATTCTGGCAGCCAATTGGCTTGACCTTTATTAGTGAGCCTGGTTACCCCCTCTCGGAACCACAGACTTAGAATTCGCCAGCTCATATACAGTGCATAAAATATATTTATATATATACCCTTATACACCATTTTAAAAAAAAATATCACAAAATTCTTCTAAGTCCCTCGGGAAGAGTGAAAGACGCGCACGTTCATTTTCAGAGCTCCTAGACCTTCCTATAAAAAGTTAGCCAAAAAGTAGCTTCGAAAAACGCTTAGGTTAAGTTTCAGAGTTGCTTCTAATGTACCAAAGCTGGACTTAGACATAATTTCACTCTCACAACATTATGGCTGGTTGGAGACAGTCCGAACCACAAGTACCGGGTCCATGGTTATGGGCTTATACTGGGGGGACGGGGACGACTCCCATTAACCCCTGACTATACCGGGGATACGCTTATCACAATGCCTTTCTGGTCTGTGCTGAAGCAGGGCATTCTGGCAGCCAAGTGGCTTGACCTTTATTAGTGAGCCTGGTTACCCCCTCTCGGAACCACAGACTTAGAAATCGCCAGCTCATATACAGTGCATAAAATATATATATATATATATACCCTTATACACCATTTTAATAAAAAATATCACAAAATTCTTCTAAGTCCCTCGGGAAGAGTAAAAGACGCGCACGTTCATTTTCACAGCTCCTAGACCTTCCTATAAGAAGTTAGCCAAAAAGTAGCTTCGAAAAACGCTTAGGTTAAGTTTCAGAGTTGCTTCTAATGTACCAAAGCTGGACTTAGACATAATTTCACTCTCACAACATTTTGGCTGGTTGGAGACAGTCCGAACCACAAGTACCGGGTCCATGGTTATGGGCGTATACTGGGGGCACGGGGACGACTCCCATTAACCCCTGACTATACCGGGGATACGCTTATCACATTGCCTTTCTGGTCTGTGCTGAAGCAGGGCATTCTGGCAGCCAATTGGCTTGACCTTTATTAGTGAGCCTGATTACCCCCTCTCGGAACCACAGACTTAGAAATCGCCAGCTCATATACAGTGCATAAAATATATTTATATATATACCCTTATACACCATTTTAATAAAAAATATCACAAAATTCTTCTAAGTCCCTCGGGAAGAGTGAAAGACGCGCACGTTCATTTTCAGAGCTCCTAGACCTTCTTATAAGAAGTTAGCCAAAAAGTAGCTTCGAAAAACGCTTAGATTAAGTTTCAGAGTTGCTTCTAATGTACCAAAGCTGGACTTAGACATAATTTCACTCTCACAACATTTTGGCTGGTTGGAGACAGTCCGAACCACAAGTAGCGGGTCCATGGTTATGGGCGTATACTGGGGGCACGGGGACGACTCCCATTAACCCCTGACTATACCGGGGATACGCTTATCACAATGCCTTTCTGGTTTGTGCTGAAGCAGGGCATTCTGGCAGCCAATTGGCTTGACCTTTATTAGTGAGCCTGGTTACCCCCTCTCGGAACCACAGACTTAGAATTCGCCAGCTCATATACAGTGCATAAAATATATTTATATATATACCCTTATACACCATTTTAAAAAAAAATATCACAAAATTCTTCTAAGTCCCTCGGGAAGAGTGAAAGACGCGCACGTTCATTTTCAGAGCTCCTAGACCTTCCTATAAAAAGTTAGCCAAAAAGTAGCTTCGAAAAACGCTTAGGTTAAGTTTCAGAGTTGCTTCTAATGTACCAAAGCTGGACTTAGACATAATTTCACTCTCACAACATTATGGCTGGTTGGAGACAGTCCGAACCACAAGTACCGGGTCCATGGTTATGGGCTTATACTGGGGGGACGGGGACGACTCCCATTAACCCCTGACTATACCGGGGATACGCTTATCACAATGCCTTTCTGGTCTGTGCTGAAGCAGGGCATTCTGGCAGCCAAGTGGCTTGACCTTTATTAGTGAGCCTGGTTACCCCCTCTCGGAACCACAGACTTAGAAATCGCCAGCTCATATACAGTGCATAAAATATATATATATATATATACCCTTATACACCATTTTAATAAAAAATATCACAAAATTCTTCTAAGTCCCTCGGGAAGAGTAAAAGACGCGCACGTTCATTTTCACAGCTCCTAGACCTTCCTATAAGAAGTTAGCCAAAAAGTAGCTTCGAAAAACGCTTAGGTTAAGTTTCAGAGTTGCTTCTAATGTACCAAAGCTGGACTTAGACATAATTTCACTCTCACAACATTTTGGCTGGTTGGAGACAGTCCGAACCACAAGTACCGGGTCCATGGTTATGGGCGTATACTGGGGGCACGGGGACGACTCCCATTAACCCCTGACTATACCGGGGATACGCTTATCACATTGCCTTTCTGGTCTGTGCTGAAGCAGGGCATTCTGGCAGCCAATTGGCTTGACCTTTATTAGTGAGCCTGGTTACCCCCTCTCGGAACCACAGACTTAGAAATCGCCAGCTCATATACAGTGCATAAAATATATTTATATATATACCCTTATACACCATTTTAATAAAAAATATCACAAAATTCTTCTAAGTCCCTCGGGAAGAGTGAAAGACGCGCACGTTCATTTTCAGAGCTCCTAGACCTTCCTATAAGAAGTTAGCCATAAAGTAGCTTCGAAAAACGCTTAGGTTAAGTTTCAGAGTTGCTTCTAATGTACCAAAGCTGGACTTAGACATAATTTCACTCTCACAACATTTTGGCTGGTTGGAGACAGTCCGAACCACAAGTACCGGGTCCATGGTTATGGGCGTATACTGGGGGCACGGGGACGACTCCCATTAACCCCTGACTATACCGGGGATACGCTTATCACATTGCCTTTCTGGTCTGTGCTGAAGCAGGGCATTCTGGCAGCCAATTGGCTTGACCTTTATTAGTGAGCCTGGTTACCCCCTCTCGGAACCACAGACTTAGAAATCGCCAGCTCATATACAGTGCATAAAATATATTTATATATATACCCTTATACACCATTTTAATAAAAAATATCACAAAATTCTTCTAAGTCCCTCGGGAAGAGTGAAAGACGCGCACGTTCATTTTCAGAGCTCCTAGACCTTCTTATAAGAAGTTAGCCAAAAAGTAGCTTCGAAAAACGCTTAGGTTAAGTTTCAGAGTTGCTTCTAATGTACCAAAGCTGGACTTAGACATCATTTCACTCTCACAACATTATGGCTGGTTGGAGACAGTCCGAACCACAAGTACCGGGTCCATGGTTATGGGCGTATACTGGGGGCACGGGGACGACTCCCATTAACCCCTGACTATACCGGGGATACGCTTATCACATTGCCTTTCTGGTCTGTGCTGAAGCAGGGCATTCTGGCAGCCAATTGGCTTGACCTTTATTAGTGAGCCTGGTTACCCCCTCTCGGAACCACAGACTTAGAAATCGCCAGCTCATATACAGTGCATAAAATATATTTATATATATACCCTTATACACCATTTTAATAAAAAATATCACACAATTCTTCTAAGTCCCTCGGGAAGAGTGAAAGACGCGCACGTTCATTTTCAGAGCTCCTAGACCTTCTTATAAGAAGTTAGCCAAAAAGTAGCTTCTTAAAACGCTTAGGTTAAGTTTCAGAGTTGCTTCTAATGTACCAAAGCTGGACTTAGACATCATTTCACTCTCACAACATTATGGCTGGTTGGAGACAGTCCGAACCACAAGTACCGGGTCCATGGTTATGGGCGTATACTGGGGGCACGGGGACGACTCCCATTAACCCCTGACTATACCGGGGATACGCTTATCACAATGCCTTTCTGGTCTGTGCTGAAGCAGGGCATTCTGGCAGCCAATTGGCTTGACCTTTATTAGTGAGCCTGGTTACCCCCTCTCGGAACCACAGACTTAGAATTCGCCAGCTCATATACAGTGCATAAAATATATTTATATATATACCCTTATACACCATTTTAATAAAAAATATCACAAAATTCTTCTAAGTCCCTCGGGAAGAGTAAAAGACGCGCACGTCCATTTTCACAGCTCCTAGACCTTCTTACTGTATAAGAAGTTAGCAAAAAAGTAGCTTCTTAAAACGCGTAGGTTAAGTTTCAGAGTTGCTTCTAATGTACCAAAGCTGGATTTAGACATAATTTCACTCTCACAACATTATGTCTGGTTGGAGACAGTCCGAACCACAAGTACCGGGTCCATGGTTATAGGCGTATACTGGGGGCACGGGGACGACTCCCATTAACCCCTGACTATACCGGGGATACGCTTATCACAATGCCTTTCTGGTCTGTGCTGAAGCAGGGCATTCTGGCAGCCAATTGGCTTGACCTTTATTAGTGAGCCTGATTACCCCCTCTCGGAACCACAGACTTAGAAATCGCCAGCTCATATACAGTGCATAAAATATATTTATATATATACCCTTATACACCATTTTAATAAAAAATATCACAAAATTCTTCTAAGTCCCTCGGGAAGAGTGAAAGACGCGCACGTTCATTTTCAGAGCTCCTAGACCTTCTTATAAGAAGTTAGCCAAAAAGTAGCTTCGAAAAACGCTTAGATTAAGTTTCAGAGTTGCTTCTAATGTACCAAAGCTGGACTTAGACATAATTTCACTCTCACAACATTTTGGCTGGTTGGAGACAGTCCGAACCACAAGTAGCGGGTCCATGGTTATGGGCGTATACTGGGGGCACGGGGACGACTCCCATTAACCCCTGACTATACCGGGGATACGCTTATCACAATGCCTTTCTGGTTTGTGCTGAAGCAGGGCATTCTGGCAGCCAATTGGCTTGACCTTTATTAGTGAGCCTGGTTACCCCCTCTCGGAACCACAGACTTAGAATTCGCCAGCTCATATACAGTGCATAAAATATATTTATATATATACCCTTATACACCATTTTAAAAAAAAATATCACAAAATTCTTCTAAGTCCCTCGGGAAGAGTGAAAGACGCGCACGTTCATTTTCAGAGCTCCTAGACCTTCCTATAAAAAGTTAGCCAAAAAGTAGCTTCGAAAAACGCTTAGGTTAAGTTTCAGAGTTGCTTCTAATGTACCAAAGCTGGACTTAGACATAATTTCACTCTCACAACATTATGGCTGGTTGGAGACAGTCCGAACCACAAGTACCGGGTCCATGGTTATGGGCTTATACTGGGGGGACGGGGACGACTCCCATTAACCCCTGACTATACCGGGGATACGCTTATCACAATGCCTTTCTGGTCTGTGCTGAAGCAGGGCATTCTGGCAGCCAAGTGGCTTGACCTTTATTAGTGAGCCTGGTTACCCCCTCTCGGAACCACAGACTTAGAAATCGCCAGCTCATATACAGTGCATAAAATATATATATATATATATACCCTTATACACCATTTTAATAAAAAATATCACAAAATTCTTCTAAGTCCCTCGGGAAGAGTAAAAGACGCGCACGTTCATTTTCACAGCTCCTAGACCTTCCTATAAGAAGTTAGCCAAAAAGTAGCTTCGAAAAACGCTTAGGTTAAGTTTCAGAGTTGCTTCTAATGTACCAAAGCTGGACTTAGACATAATTTCACTCTCACAACATTTTGGCTGGTTGGAGACAGTCCGAACCACAAGTACCGGGTCCATGGTTATGGGCGTATACTGGGGGCACGGGGACGACTCCCATTAACCCCTGACTATACCGGGGATACGCTTATCACATTGCCTTTCTGGTCTGTGCTGAAGCAGGGCATTCTGGCAGCCAATTGGCTTGACCTTTATTAGTGAGCCTGGTTACCCCCTCTCGGAACCACAGACTTAGAAATCGCCAGCTCATATACAGTGCATAAAATATATTTATATATATACCCTTATACACCATTTTAATAAAAAATATCACAAAATTCTTCTAAGTCCCTCGGGAAGAGTGAAAGACGCGCACGTTCATTTTCAGAGCTCCTAGACCTTCCTATAAGAAGTTAGCCAAAAAGTAGCTTCGAAAAACGCTTAGGTTAAGTTTCAGAGTTGCTTCTAATGTACCAAAGCTGGACTTAGACATAATTTCACTCTCACAACATTATGGCTGGTTGGAGACAGTCCGAACCACAAGTACCGGGTCCATGGTTATGGGCTTATACTGGGGGGACGAGGACGACTCCCATTAACCCCTGACTATACCGGGGATACGCTTATCACAATGCCTTTCTGGTCTGTGCTGAAGCAGGGCATTCTGGCAGCCAAGTGGCTTGACCTTTATTAGTGAGCCTGGTTACCCCCTCTCGGAACCACAGACTTAGAAATCGCCAGCTCATATACTGTACAGTGCATAAAATATATTTATATATATACCCTTATACACCATTTTAATAAAAAATATCACAAAATTCTTCTAAGTCCCTCGGGAAGAGTAAAAGACGCGCACGTTCATTTTCAGAGCTCCTAGACCTTCCTATAAGAAGTTAGCCAAAAAGTAGCTTCGAAAAACGCTTAGGTAAAGTTTCAGAGTTGCTTCTAATGTACCAAAGCTGGACTTAGACATAATTTCACTCTCACAACATTTTGGCTGGTTGGAGACAGTCCGAACCACAAGTACCGGATCCATGGTTATGGGCGTATACTGGGGGCACGGGGACGACTCCCATTAACCCCTGACTATACCTGGGATACGCTTATCACATTGCCTTTCTGGTCTGTGCTGAAGCAGGGCATTCTGGCAGCCAATTGGCTTGACCTTTATTAGTGAGCCTGGTTACCCCCTCTCGGAACCACAGACTTAGAAATCGCCAGCTCATATACAGTGCATAAAATATATTTATATATATACCCTTATACACCATTTTAATAAAAAATATCACAAAATTCTTCTAAGTCCCTCGGGAAGAGTGAAAGACGCGCACGTTCATTTTCAGAGCTCCTAGACCTTCTTATAAGAAGTTAGCCAAAAAGTAGCTTCGAAAAACGCTTAGGTTAAGTTTCAGAGTTGCTTCTAATGTACCAAAGCTGGACTTAGACATAATTTCACTCTCACAACATTTTGGCTGGTTGGAGACAGTCCGAACCACAAGTACCGGGTCCATGGATATGGGCTTATACTGGGGGGACGAGGACGACTCCCATTAACCCCTGACTATACCGGGGATACGCTTATCACAATGCCTTTCTGGTCTGTGCTGAAGCAGGGCATTCTGGCAGCCAAGTGGCTTGACCTTTATTAGTGAGCCTGGTTACCCCCTCTCGGAACCACAGACTTAGAAATCGCCAGCTCATATACTGTACAGTGCATAAAATATATTTATATATATACCCTTATACACCATTTTAATAAAAAATATCACAAAATTCTTCTAAGTCCCTCGGGAAGAGTAAAAGACGCGCACGTTCATTTTCAGAGCTCCTAGACCTTCCTATAAGAAGTTAGCCAAAAAGTAGCTTCGAAAAACGCTTAGGTTAAGTTTCAGAGTTGCTTCTAATGTACCAAAGCTGGACTTAGACATAATTTCACTCTCACAACATTTTGGCTGGTTGGAGACAGTCCGAACCACAAGTACCGGATCCATGGTTATGGGCGTATACTGGGGGCACGGGGACGACTCCCATTAACCCCTGACTATACCGGGGATACGCTTATCACATTGCCTTTCTGGTCTGTGCTGAAGCAGGGCATTCTGGCAGCCAATTGGCTTGACCTTTATTAGTGAGCCTGGTTACCCCCTCTCGGAACCACAGACTTAGAAATCGCCAGCTCATATACAGTGCATAAAATATATTTATATATATACCCTTATACACCATTTTAATAAAAAATATCACAAAATTCTTCTAAGTCCCTCGGGAAGAGTGAAAGACGCGCACGTTCATTTTCAGAGCTCCTAGACCTTCTTATAAGAAGTTAGCCAAAAAGTAGCTTCGAAAAACGCTTAGGTTAAGTTTCAGAGTTGCTTCTAATGTACCAAAGCTGGACTTAGACATCATTTCACTCTCACAACATTATGGCTGGTTGGAGACAGTCCGAACCACAAGTACCGGGTCCATGGTTATGGGCGTATACTGGGGGCACGGGGACGACTCCCATTAACCCCTGACTATACCGGGGATACGCTTATCACATTGCCTTTCTGGTCTGTGCTGAAGCAGGGCATTCTGGCAGCCAATTGGCTTGACCTTTATTAGTGAGCCTGGTTACCCCCTCTCGGAACCACAGACTTAGAAATCGCCAGCTCATATACAGTGCATAAAATATATTTATATATATACCCTTATACACCATTTTAATAAAAAATATCACACAATTCTTCTAAGTCCCTCGGGAAGAGTGAAAGACGCGCACGTTCATTTTCAGAGCTCCTAGACCTTCTTATAAGAAGTTAGCCAAAAAGTAGCTTCTTAAAACGCTTAGGTTAAGTTTCAGAGTTGCTTCTAATGTACCAAAGCTGGACTTAGACATCATTTCACTCTCACAACATTATGGCTGGTTGGAGACAGTCCGAACCACAAGTACCGGGTCCATGGTTATGGGCGTATACTGGGGGCACGGGGACGACTCCCATTAACCCCTGACTATACCGGGGATACGCTTATCACAATGCCTTTCTGGTCTGTGCTGAAGCAGGGCATTCTGGCAGCCAATTGGCTTGACCTTTATTAGTGAGCCTGGTTACCCCCTCTCGGAACCACAGACTTAGAAATCGCCAGCTCATATACAGTGCATAAAATATATTTATATATATACCCTTATACACCATTTTAATAAAAAATATCACAAAATTCTTCTAAGTCCCTCGGGAAGAGTGAAAGACGCGCACGTCCATTTTCACAGCTCCTAGACCTTCTTACTGTATAAGAAGTTAGCAAAAAAGTAGCTTCTTAAAACGCGTAGGTTAAGTTTCAGAGTTGCTTCTAATGTACCAAAGCTGGACTTAGACATAATTTCACTCTCACAACATTATGTCTGGTTGGAGACAGTCCGAACCACAAGTACCGGGTCCATGGTTATAGGCGTATACTGGGGGCACGGGGACGACTCCCATTAACCCCTGACTATACCGGGGATACGCTTATCACAATGCCTTTCTGGTCTGTGCTGAAGCAGGGCATTCTGGCAGCCAATTGGCTTGACCTTTATTAGTGAGCCTGATTACCCCCTCTCGGAACCACAGACTTAGAAATCGCCAGCTCATATACAGTGCATAAAATATATTTATATATATACCCTTATACACCATTTTAATAAAAAATATCACAAAATTCTTCTAAGTCCCTCGGGAAGAGTGAAAGACGCGCACGTTCATTTTCAGAGCTCCTAGACCTTCTTATAAGAAGTTAGCCAAAAAGTAGCTTCGAAAAACGCTTAGATTAAGTTTCAGAGTTGCTTCTAATGTACCAAAGCTGGACTTAGACATAATTTCACTCTCACAACATTTTGGCTGGTTGGAGACAGTCCGAACCACAAGTAGCGGGTCCATGGTTATGGGCGTATACTGGGGGCACGGGGACGACTCCCATTAACCCCTGACTATACCGGGGATACGCTTATCACAATGCCTTTCTGGTTTGTGCTGAAGCAGGGCATTCTGGCAGCCAATTGGCTTGACCTTTATTAGTGAGCCTGGTTACCCCCTCTCGGAACCACAGACTTAGAATTCGCCAGCTCATATACAGTGCATAAAATATATTTATATATATACCCTTATACACCATTTTAAAAAAAAATATCACAAAATTCTTCTAAGTCCCTCGGGAAGAGTGAAAGACGCGCACGTTCATTTTCAGAGCTCCTAGACCTTCCTATAAAAAGTTAGCCAAAAAGTAGCTTCGAAAAACGCTTAGGTTAAGTTTCAGAGTTGCTTCTAATGTACCAAAGCTGGACTTAGACATAATTTCACTCTCACAACATTATGGCTGGTTGGAGACAGTCCGAACCACAAGTACCGGGTCCATGGTTATGGGCTTATACTGGGGGGACGGGGACGACTCCCATTAACCCCTGACTATACCGGGGATACGCTTATCACAATGCCTTTCTGGTCTGTGCTGAAGCAGGGCATTCTGGCAGCCAAGTGGCTTGACCTTTATTAGTGAGCCTGGTTACCCCCTCTCGGAACCACAGACTTAGAAATCGCCAGCTCATATACAGTGCATAAAATATATTTATATATATACCCTTATACACCATTTTAATAAAAAATATCACAAAATTCTTCTAAGTCCCTCGGGAAGAGTGAAAGACGCGCACGTTCATTTTCAGAGCTCCTAGACCTTCTTATAAGAAGTTAGCCAAAAAGTAGCTTCGAAAAACGCTTAGATTAAGTTTCAGAGTTGCTTCTAATGTACCAAAGCTGGACTTAGACATAATTTCACTCTCACAACATTTTGGCTGGTTGGAGACAGTCCGAACCACAAGTAGCGGGTCCATGGTTATGGGCGTATACTGGGGGCACGGGGACGACTCCCATTAACCCCTGACTATACCGGGGATACGCTTATCACAATGCCTTTCTGGTTTGTGCTGAAGCAGGGCATTCTGGCAGCCAATTGGCTTGACCTTTATTAGTGAGCCTGGTTACCCCCTCTCGGAACCACAGACTTAGAATTCGCCAGCTCATATACAGTGCATAAAATATATTTATATATATACCCTTATACACCATTTTAAAAAAAAATATCACAAAATTCTTCTAAGTCCCTCGGGAAGAGTGAAAGATGCGCACGTTCATTTTCAGAGCTCCTAGACCTTCCTATAAAAAGTTAGCCAAAAAGTAGCTTCGAAAAACGCTTAGGTTAAGTTTCAGAGTTGCTTCTAATGTACCAAAGCTGGACTTAGACATAATTTCACTCTCACAACATTATGGCTGGTTGGAGACAGTCCGAACCACAAGTACCGGGTCCATGGTTATGGGCTTATACTGGGGGGACGGGGACGACTCCCATTAACCCCTGACTATACCGGGGATACGCTTATCACAATGCCTTTCTGGTCTGTGCTGAAGCAGGGCATTCTGGCAGCCAAGTGGCTTGACATTTATTAGTGAGCCTGGTTACCCCCTCTCGGAACCACAGACTTAGAAATCGCCAGCTCATATACAGTGCATAAAATATATTTATATATATACCCTTATACACCATTTTAATAAAAAATATCACAAAATTCTTCTAAGTCCCTCGGGAAGAGTGAAAGACGCGCACGTTCATTTTCAGAGCTCCTAGACCTTCTTATAAGAAGTTAGCCAAAAAGTAGCTTCGAAAAACGCTTAGGTTAAGTTTCAGAGTTGCTTCTAATGTACCAAAGCTGGACTTAGACATAATTTCACTCTCACAACATTTTGGCTGGTTGGAGACAGTCCGAACCACAAGTACCGGGTCCATGGTTATGGGCTTATACTGGGGGGACGAGGACGACTCCCATTAACCCCTGACTATACCGGGGATACGCTTATCACAATGCCTTTCTGGTCTGTGCTGAAGCAGGGCATTCTGGCAGCCAAGTGGCTTGACCTTTATTAGTGAGCCTGGTTACCCCCTCTCGGAACCACAGACTTAGAAATCGCCAGCTCATATACTGTACAGTGCATAAAATATATTTATATATATACCCTTATACACCATTTTAATAAAAAATATCACAAAATTCTTCTAAGTCCCTCGGGAAGAGTAAAAGACGCGCACGTTCATTTTCAGAGCTCCTAGACCTTCCTATAAGAAGTTAGCCAAAAAGTAGCTTCGAAAAACGCTTAGGTTAAGTTTCAGAGTTGCTTCTAATGTACCAAAGCTGGACTTAGACATAATTTCACTCTCACAACATTTTGGCTGGTTGGAGACAGTCCGAACCACAAGTACAGGATCCATGGTTATGGGCGTATACTGGGGGCACGGGGACGACTCCCATTAACCCCTGACTATACCGGGGATACGCTTATCACAATGCCTTTCTGGTTTGTGCTGAAGCAGGGCATTCTGGCAGCCAATTGGCTTGACCTTTATTAGTGAGCCTGGTTACCCCCTCTCGGAACCACAGACTTAGAATTCGCCAGCTCATATACAGTGCATAAAATATATTTATATATATACCCTTATACACCATTTTAAAAAAAAATATCACAAAATTCTTCTAAGTCCCTCGGGAAGAGTGAAAGACGCGCACGTTCATTTTCAGAGCTCCTAGACCTTCCTATAAAAAGTTAGCCAAAAAGTAGCTTCGAAAAACGCTTAGGTTAAGTTTCAGAGTTGCTTCTAATGTACCAAAGCTGGACTTAGACATAATTTCACTCTCACAACATTATGGCTGGTTGGAGACAGTCCGAACCACAAGTACCGGGTCCATGGTTATGGGCTTATACTGGGGGGACGGGGACGACTCCCATTAACCCCTGACTATACCGGGGATACGCTTATCACAATGCCTTTCTGGTCTGTGCTGAAGCAGGGCATTCTGGCAGCCAAGTGGCTTGACCTTTATTAGTGAGCCTGGTTACCCCCTCTCGGAACCACAGACTTAGAAATCGCCAGCTCATATACAGTGCATAAAACATATATATATATATATATATACCCTTATACACCATTTTAATAAAAAATATCACACAATTCTTCTAAGTCCCTCGGGAAGAGTGAAAGACGCGCACGTTCATTTTCAGAGCTCCTAGACCTTCTTATAAGAAGTTAGCCAAAAAGTAGCTTCTTAAAACGCTTAGGTTAAGTTTCAGAGTTGCTTCTAATGTACCAAAGCTGGACTTAGACATCATTTCACTCTCACAACATTATGGCTGGTTGGAGACAGTCCGAACCACAAGTACCGGGTCCATGGTTATGGGCGTATACTGGGGGCACGGGGACGACTCCCATTAACCCCTGACTATACCGGGGATACGCTTATCACAATGCCTTTCTGGTCTGTGCTGAAGCAGGGCATTCTGGCAGCCAATTGGCTTGACCTTTATTAGTGAGCCTGGTTACCCCCTCTCGGAACCACAGACTTAGAATTCGCCAGCTCATATACAGTGCATAAAATATATTTATATATATACCCTTATACACCATTTTAATAAAAAATATCACAAAATTCTTCTAAGTCCCTCGGGAAGAGTGAAAGACGCGCACGTCCATTTTCACAGCTCCTAGACCTTCTTACTGTATAAGAAGTTAGCAAAAAAGTAGCTTCTTAAAACGCGTAGGTTAAGTTTCAGAGTTGCTTCTAATGTACCAAAGCTGGACTTAGACATAATTTCACTCTCACAACATTATGTCTGGTTGGAGACAGTCCGAACCACAAGTACCGGGTCCATGGTTATAGGCGTATACTGGGGGCACGGGGACGACTCCCATTAACCCCTGACTATACCGGGGATACGCTTATCACAATGCCTTTCTGGTCTGTGCTGAAGCAGGGCATTCTGGCAGCCAATTGGCTTGACCTTTATTAGTGAGCCTGATTACCCCCTCTCGGAACCACAGACTTAGAAATCGCCAGCTCATATACAGTGCATAAAATATATTTATATATATACCCTTATACACCATTTTAATAAAAAATATCACAAAATTCTTCTAAGTCCCTCGGGAAGAGTGAAAGACGCGCACGTTCATTTTCAGAGCTCCTAGACCTTCTTATAAGAAGTTAGCCAAAAAGTAGCTTCGAAAAACGCTTAGATTAAGTTTCAGAGTTGCTTCTAATGTACCAAAGCTGGACTTAGACATAATTTCACTCTCACAACATTTTGGCTGGTTGGAGACAGTCCGAACCACAAGTAGCGGGTCCATGGTTATGGGCGTATACTGGGGGCACGGGGACGACTCCCATTAACCCCTGACTATACCGGGGATACGCTTATCACAATGCCTTTCTGGTTTGTGCTGAAGCAGGGCATTCTGGCAGCCAATTGGCTTGACCTTTATTAGTGAGCCTGGTTACCCCCTCTCGGAACCACAGACTTAGAATTCGCCAGCTCATATACAGTGCATAAAATATATTTATATATATACCCTTATACACCATTTTAAAAAAAAATATCACAAAATTCTTCTAAGTCCCTCGGGAAGAGTGAAAGACGCGCACGTTCATTTTCAGAGCTCCTAGACCTTCCTATAAAAAGTTAGCCAAAAAGTAGCTTCGAAAAACGCTTAGGTTAAGTTTCAGAGTTGCTTCTAATGTACCAAAGCTGGACTTAGACATAATTTCACTCTCACAACATTATGGCTGGTTGGAGACAGTCCGAACCACAAGTACCGGGTCCATGGTTATGGGCTTATACTGGGGGGACGGGGACGACTCCCATTAACCCCTGACTATACCGGGGATACGCTTATCACAATGCCTTTCTGGTCTGTGCTGAAGCAGGGCATTCTGGCAGCCAAGTGGCTTGACCTTTATTAGTGAGCCTGGTTACCCCCTCTCGGAACCACAGACTTAGAAATCGCCAGCTCATATACAGTGCATAAAATATATTTATATATATACCCTTATACACCATTTTAATAAAAAATATCACAAAATTCTTCTAAGTCCCTCGGGAAGAGTGAAAGACGCGCACGTTCATTTTCAGAGCTCCTAGACCTTCTTATAAGAAGTTAGCCAAAAAGTAGCTTCGAAAAACGCTTAGATTAAGTTTCAGAGTTGCTTCTAATGTACCAAAGCTGGACTTAGACATAATTTCACTCTCACAACATTTTGGCTGGTTGGAGACAGTCCGAACCACAAGTAGCGGGTCCATGGTTATGGGCGTATACTGGGGGCACGGGGACGACTCCCATTAACCCCTGACTATACCGGGGATACGCTTATCACAATGCCTTTCTGGTTTGTGCTGAAGCAGGGCATTCTGGCAGCCAATTGGCTTGACCTTTATTAGTGAGCCTGGTTACCCCCTCTCGGAACCACAGACTTAGAATTCGCCAGCTCATATACAGTGCATAAAATATATTTATATATATACCCTTATACACCATTTTAAAAAAAAATATCACAAAATTCTTCTAAGTCCCTCGGGAAGAGTGAAAGATGCGCACGTTCATTTTCAGAGCTCCTAGACCTTCCTATAAAAAGTTAGCCAAAAAGTAGCTTCGAAAAACGCTTAGGTTAAGTTTCAGAGTTGCTTCTAATGTACCAAAGCTGGACTTAGACATAATTTCACTCTCACAACATTATGGCTGGTTGGAGACAGTCCGAACCACAAGTACCGGGTCCATGGTTATGGGCTTATACTGGGGGGACGGGGACGACTCCCATTAACCCCTGACTATACCGGGGATACGCTTATCACAATGCCTTTCTGGTCTGTGCTGAAGCAGGGCATTCTGGCAGCCAAGTGGCTTGACCTTTATTAGTGAGCCTGGTTACCCCCTCTCGGAACCACAGACTTAGAAATCGCCAGCTCATATACAGTGCATAAAATATATTTATATATATACCCTTATACACCATTTTAATAAAAAATATCACAAAATTCTTCTAAGTCCCTCGGGAAGAGTGAAAGACGCGCACGTTCATTTTCAGAGCTCCTAGACCTTCTTATAAGAAGTTAGCCAAAAAGTAGCTTCGAAAAACGCTTAGGTTAAGTTTCAGAGTTGCTTCTAATGTACCAAAGCTGGACTTAGACATAATTTCACTCTCACAACATTTTGGCTGGTTGGAGACAGTCCGAACCACAAGTACCGGGTCCATGGTTATGGGCTTATACTGGGGGGACGAGGACGACTCCCATTAACCCCTGACTATACTGGGGATACGCTTATCACAATGCCTTTCTGGTCTGTGCTGAAGCAGGGCATTCTGGCAGCCAAGTGGCTTGACCTTTATTAGTGAGCCTGGTTACCCCCTCTCGGAACCACAGACTTAGAAATCGCCAGCTCATATACTGTACAGTGCATAAAATATATTTATATATATACCCTTATACACCATTTTAATAAAAAATATCACAAAATTCTTCTAAGTCCCTCGGGAAGAGTAAAAGACGCGCACGTTCATTTTCAGAGCTCCTAGACCTTCCTATAAGAAGTTAGCCAAAAAGTAGCTTCGAAAAACGCTTAGGTTAAGTTTCAGAGTTGCTTCTAATGTACCAAAGCTGGACTTAGACATAATTTCACTCTCACAACATTTTGGCTGGTTGGAGACAGTCCGAACCACAAGTACAGGATCCATGGTTATGGGCGTATACTGGGGGCACGGGGACGACTCCCATTAACCCCTGACTATACCGGGGATACGCTTATCACAATGCCTTTCTGGTTTGTGCTGAAGCAGGGCATTCTGGCAGCCAATTGGCTTGACCTTTATTAGTGAGCCTGGTTACCCCCTCTCGGAACCACAGACTTAGAATTCGCCAGCTCATATACAGTGCATAAAATATATTTATATATATACCCTTATACACCATTTTAAAAAAAAATATCACAAAATTCTTCTAAGTCCCTCGGGAAGAGTGAAAGACGCGCACGTTCATTTTCAGAGCTCCTAGACCTTCCTATAAAAAGTTAGCCAAAAAGTAGCTTCGAAAAACGCTTAGGTTAAGTTTCAGAGTTGCTTCTAATGTACCAAAGCTGGACTTAGACATAATTTCACTCTCACAACATTATGGCTGGTTGGAGACAGTCCGAACCACAAGTACCGGGTCCATGGTTATGGGCTTATACTGGGGGGACGGGGACGACTCCCATTAACCCCTGACTATACCGGGGATACGCTTATCACAATGCCTTTCTGGTCTGTGCTGAAGCAGGGCATTCTGGCAGCCAAGTGGCTTGACCTTTATTAGTGAGCCTGGTTACCCCCTCTCGGAACCACAGACTTAGAAATCGCCAGCTCATATACAGTGCATAAAATATATTTATATATATACCCTTATACACCATTTTAATAAAAAATATCACAAAATTCTTCTAAGTCCCTCGGGAAGAGTGAAAGACGCGCACGTTCATTTTCAGAGCTCCTAGACCTTCTTATAAGAAGTTAGCCAAAAAGTAGCTTCGAAAAACGCTTAGATTAAGTTTCAGAGTTGCTTCTAATGTACCAAAGCTGGACTTAGACATAATTTCACTCTCACAACATTTTGGCTGGTTGGAGACAGTCCGAACCACAAGTAGCGGGTCCATGGTTATGGGCGTATACTGGGGGCACGGGGACGACTCCCATTAACCCCTGACTATACCGGGGATACGCTTATCACAATGCCTTTCTGGTCTGTGCTGAAGCAGGGCATTCTGGCAGCCAAGTGGCTTGACCTTTATTAGTGAGCCTGGTTACCCCCTCTCGGAACCACAGACTTAGAAATCGCCAGCTCATATACAGTGCATAAAACATATATATATATATATATATACCCTTATACACCATTTTAATAAAAAATATCACACAATTCTTCTAAGTCCCTCGGGAAGAGTGAAAGACGCGCACGTTCATTTTCAGAGCTCCTAGACCTTCTTATAAGAAGTTAGCCAAAAAGTAGCTTCTTAAAACGCTTAGGTTAAGTTTCAGAGTTGCTTCTAATGTACCAAAGCTGGACTTAGACATCATTTCACTCTCACAACATTATGGCTGGTTGGAGACAGTCCGAACCACAAGTACCGGGTCCATGGTTATGGGCGTATACTGGGGGCACGGGGACGACTCCCATTAACCCCTGACTATACCGGGGATACGCTTATCACAATGCCTTTCTGGTCTGTGCTGAAGCAGGGCATTCTGGCAGCCAATTGGCTTGACCTTTATTAGTGAGCCTGGTTACCCCCTCTCGGAACCACAGACTTAGAATTCGCCAGCTCATATACAGTGCATAAAATATATTTATATATATACCCTTATACACCATTTTAATAAAAAATATCACAAAATTCTTCTAAGTCCCTCGGGAAGAGTGAAAGACGCGCACGTCCATTTTCACAGCTCCTAGACCTTCTTACTGTATAAGAAGTTAGCAAAAAAGTAGCTTCTTAAAACGCGTAGGTTAAGTTTCAGAGTTGCTTCTAATGTACCAAAGCTGGACTTAGACATAATTTCACTCTCACAACATTATGTCTGGTTGGAGACAGTCCGAACCACAAGTACCGGGTCCATGGTTATAGGCGTATACTGGGGGCACGGGGACGACTCCCATTAACCCCTGACTATACCGGGGATACGCTTATCACAATGCCTTTCTGGTCTGTGCTGAAGCAGGGCATTCTGGCAGCCAATTGGCTTGACCTTTATTAGTGAGCCTGATTACCCCCTCTCGGAACCACAGACTTAGAAATCGCCAGCTCATATACAGTGCATAAAATATATTTATATATATACCCTTATACACCATTTTAATAAAAAATATCACAAAATTCTTCTAAGTCCCTCGGGAAGAGTGAAAGACGCGCACGTTCATTTTCAGAGCTCCTAGACCTTCTTATAAGAAGTTAGCCAAAAAGTAGCTTCGAAAAACGCTTAGATTAAGTTTCAGAGTTGCTTCTAATGTACCAAAGCTGGACTTAGACATAATTTCACTCTCACAACATTTTGGCTGGTTGGAGACAGTCCGAACCACAAGTAGCGGGTCCATGGTTATGGGCGTATACTGGGGGCACGGGGACGACTCCCATTAACCCCTGACTATACCGGGGATACGCTTATCACAATGCCTTTCTGGTTTGTGCTGAAGCAGGGCATTCTGGCAGCCAATTGGCTTGACCTTTATTAGTGAGCCTGGTTACCCCCTCTCGGAACCACAGACTTAGAATTCGCCAGCTCATATACAGTGCATAAAATATATTTATATATATACCCTTATACACCATTTTAAAAAAAAATATCACAAAATTCTTCTAAGTCCCTCGGGAAGAGTGAAAGACGCGCACGTTCATTTTCAGAGCTCCTAGACCTTCCTATAAAAAGTTAGCCAAAAAGTAGCTTCGAAAAACGCTTAGGTTAAGTTTCAGAGTTGCTTCTAATGTACCAAAGCTGGACTTAGACATAATTTCACTCTCACAACATTATGGCTGGTTGGAGACAGTCCGAACCACAAGTACCGGGTCCATGGTTATGGGCTTATACTGGGGGGACGGGGACGACTCCCATTAACCCCTGACTATACCGGGGATACGCTTATCACAATGCCTTTCTGGTCTGTGCTGAAGCAGGGCATTCTGGCAGCCAAGTGGCTTGACCTTTATTAGTGAGCCTGGTTACCCCCTCTCGGAACCACAGACTTAGAAATCGCCAGCTCATATACAGTGCATAAAATATATTTATATATATACCCTTATACACCATTTTAATAAAAAATATCACAAAATTCTTCTAAGTCCCTCGGGAAGAGTGAAAGACGCGCACGTTCATTTTCAGAGCTCCTAGACCTTCTTATAAGAAGTTAGCCAAAAAGTAGCTTCGAAAAACGCTTAGATTAAGTTTCAGAGTTGCTTCTAATGTACCAAAGCTGGACTTAGACATAATTTCACTCTCACAACATTTTGGCTGGTTGGAGACAGTCCGAACCACAAGTAGCGGGTCCATGGTTATGGGCGTATACTGGGGGCACGGGGACGACTCCCATTAACCCCTGACTATACCGGGGATACGCTTATCACAATGCCTTTCTGGTTTGTGCTGAAGCAGGGCATTCTGGCAGCCAATTGGCTTGACCTTTATTAGTGAGCCTGGTTACCCCCTCTCGGAACCACAGACTTAGAATTCGCCAGCTCATATACAGTGCATAAAATATATTTATATATATACCCTTATACACCATTTTAAAAAAAAATATCACAAAATTCTTCTAAGTCCCTCGGGAAGAGTGAAAGATGCGCACGTTCATTTTCAGAGCTCCTAGACCTTCCTATAAAAAGTTAGCCAAAAAGTAGCTTCGAAAAACGCTTAGGTTAAGTTTCAGAGTTGCTTCTAATGTACCAAAGCTGGACTTAGACATAATTTCACTCTCACAACATTATGGCTGGTTGGAGACAGTCCGAACCACAAGTACCGGGTCCATGGTTATGGGCTTATACTGGGGGGACGGGGACGACTCCCATTAACCCCTGACTATACCGGGGATACGCTTATCACAATGCCTTTCTGGTCTGTGCTGAAGCAGGGCATTCTGGCAGCCAAGTGGCTTGACCTTTATTAGTGAGCCTGGTTACCCCCTCTCGGAACCACAGACTTAGAAATCGCCAGCTCATATACAGTGCATAAAATATATTTATATATATACCCTTATACACCATTTTAATAAAAAATATCACAAAATTCTTCTAAGTCCCTCGGGAAGAGTGAAAGACGCGCACGTTCATTTTCAGAGCTCCTAGACCTTCTTATAAGAAGTTAGCCAAAAAGTAGCTTCGAAAAACGCTTAGGTTAAGTTTCAGAGTTGCTTCTAATGTACCAAAGCTGGACTTAGACATAATTTCACTCTCACAACATTTTGGCTGGTTGGAGACAGTCCGAACCACAAGTACCGGGTCCATGGTTATGGGCTTATACTGGGGGGACGAGGACGACTCCCATTAACCCCTGACTATACTGGGGATACGCTTATCACAATGCCTTTCTGGTCTGTGCTGAAGCAGGGCATTCTGGCAGCCAAGTGGCTTGACCTTTATTAGTGAGCCTGGTTACCCCCTCTCGGAACCACAGACTTAGAAATCGCCAGCTCATATACTGTACAGTGCATAAAATATATTTATATATATACCCTTATACACCATTTTAATAAAAAATATCACAAAATTCTTCTAAGTCCCTCGGGAAGAGTAAAAGACGCGCACGTTCATTTTCAGAGCTCCTAGACCTTCCTATAAGAAGTTAGCCAAAAAGTAGCTTCGAAAAACGCTTAGGTTAAGTTTCAGAGTTGCTTCTAATGTACCAAAGCTGGACTTAGACATAATTTCACTCTCACAACATTTTGGCTGGTTGGAGACAGTCCGAACCACAAGTACAGGATCCATGGTTATGGGCGTATACTGGGGGCACGGGGACGACTCCCATTAACCCCTGACTATACCGGGGATACGCTTATCACAATGCCTTTCTGGTTTGTGCTGAAGCAGGGCATTCTGGCAGCCAATTGGCTTGACCTTTATTAGTGAGCCTGGTTACCCCCTCTCGGAACCACAGACTTAGAATTCGCCAGCTCATATACAGTGCATAAAATATATTTATATATATACCCTTATACACCATTTTAAAAAAAAATATCACAAAATTCTTCTAAGTCCCTCGGGAAGAGTGAAAGACGCGCACGTTCATTTTCAGAGCTCCTAGACCTTCCTATAAAAAGTTAGCCAAAAAGTAGCTTCGAAAAACGCTTAGGTTAAGTTTCAGAGTTGCTTCTAATGTACCAAAGCTGGACTTAGACATAATTTCACTCTCACAACATTATGGCTGGTTGGAGACAGTCCGAACCACAAGTACCGGGTCCATGGTTATGGGCTTATACTGGGGGGACGGGGACGACTCCCATTAACCCCTGACTATACCGGGGATACGCTTATCACAATGCCTTTCTGGTCTGTGCTGAAGCAGGGCATTCTGGCAGCCAAGTGGCTTGACCTTTATTAGTGAGCCTGGTTACCCCCTCTCGGAACCACAGACTTAGAAATCGCCAGCTCATATACAGTGCATAAAATATATTTATATATATACCCTTATACACCATTTTAATAAAAAATATCACAAAATTCTTCTAAGTCCCTCGGGAAGAGTGAAAGACGCGCACGTTCATTTTCAGAGCTCCTAGACCTTCTTATAAGAAGTTAGCCAAAAAGTAGCTTCGAAAAACGCTTAGATTAAGTTTCAGAGTTGCTTCTAATGTACCAAAGCTGGACTTAGACATAATTTCACTCTCACAACATTTTGGCTGGTTGGAGACAGTCCGAACCACAAGTAGCGGGTCCATGGTTATGGGCGTATACTGGGGGCACGGGGACGACTCCCATTAACCCCTGACTATACCGGGGATACGCTTATCACAATGCCTTTCTGGTCTGTGCTGAAGCAGGGCATTCTGGCAGCCAAGTGGCTTGACCTTTATTAGTGAGCCTGGTTACCCCCTCTCGGAACCACAGACTTAGAAATCGCCAGCTCATATACAGTGCATAAAATATATTTATATATATACCCTTATACACCATTTTAATAAAAAATATCACAAAATTCTTCTAAGTCCCTCGGGAAGAGTGAAAGACGCGCACGTTCATTTTCAGAGCTCCTAGACCTTCTTATAAGAAGTTAGCCAAAAAGTAGCTTCGAAAAACGCTTAGGTTAAGTTTCAGAGTTGCTTCTAATGTACCAAAGCTGGACTTAGACATAATTTCACTCTCACAACATTTTGGCTGGTTGGAGACAGTCCGAACCACAAGTACCGGGTCCATGGTTATGGGCTTATACTGGGGGGACGAGGACGACTCCCATTAACCCCTGACTATACCGGGGATACGCTTATCACAATGCCTTTCTGGTCTGTGCTGAAGCAGGGCATTCTGGCAGCCAAGTGGCTTGACCTTTATTAGTGAGCCTGGTTACCCCCTCTCGGAACCACAGACTTAGAAATCGCCAGCTCATATACTGTACAGTGCATAAAATATATTTATATATATACCCTTATACACCATTTTAATAAAAAATATCACAAAATTCTTCTAAGTCCCTCGGGAAGAGTAAAAGACGCGCACGTTCATTTTCAGAGCTCCTAGACCTTCCTATAAGAAGTTAGCCAAAAAGTAGCTTCGAAAAACGCTTAGGTTAAGTTTCAGAGTTGCTTCTAATGTACCAAAGCTGGACTTAGACATAATTTCACTCTCACAACATTTTGGCTGGTTGGAGACAGTCCGAACCACAAGTACCGGATCCATGGTTATGGGCGTATACTGGGGGCACGGGGACGACTCCCATTAACCCCTGACTATACCGGGGATACGCTTATCACATTGCCTTTCTGGTCTGTGCTGAAGCAGGGCATTCTGGCAGCCAATTGGCTTGACCTTTATTAGTGAGCCTGGTTACCCCCTCTCGGAACCACAGACTTAGAAATCGCCAGCTCATATACAGTGCATAAAATATATTTATATATATACCCTTATACACCATTTTAATAAAAAATATCACAAAATTCTTCTAAGTCCCTCGGGAAGAGTGAAAGACGCGCACGTTCATTTTCAGAGCTCCTAGACCTTCTTATAAGAAGTTAGCCAAAAAGTAGCTTCGAAAAACGCTTAGGTTAAGTTTCAGAGTTGCTTCTAATGTACCAAAGCTGGACTTAGACATAATTTCACTCTCACAACATTTTGGCTGGTTGGAGACAGTCCGAACCACAAGTACCGGGTCCATGGTTATGGGCGTATACTGGGGGCACGGGGACGACTCCCATTAACCCCTGACTATACCGGGGATACGCTTATCACATTGCCTTTCTGGTCTGTGCTGAAGCAGGGCATTCTGGCAGCCAATTGGCTTGACCTTTATTAGTGAGCCTGGTTACCCCCTCTCGGAACCACAGACTTAGAAATCGCCAGCTCATATACAGTGCATAAAATATATTTATATATATACCCTTATACACCATTTTAATAAAAAATATCACAAAATTCTTCTAAGTCCCTCGGGAAGAGTGAAAGACGCGCACGTTTATTTTCAGAGCTCCTAGACCTTCCTATAAGAAGTTAGCTATAAAGTAGCTTCGAAAAACGCTTAGGTTAAGTTTCAGAGTTGCTTCTAATGTACCAAAGCTGGACTTAGACATAATTTCACTCTCACAACATTTTGGCTGGTTGGAGACAGTCCGAACCACAAGTACCGGGTCCATGGTTATGGGCGTATACTGGGGGCACGGGGACGACTCCCATTAACCCCTGACTATACCGGGGATACGCTTATCACATTGCCTTTCTGGTCTGTGCTGAAGCAGGGCATTCTGGCAGCCAATTGGCTTGACCTTTATTAGTGAGCCTGGTTACCCCCTCTCGGAACCACAGACTTAGAAATCGCCAGCTCATATACAGTGCATAAAATATATTTATATATATACCCTTATACACCATTTTAATAAAAAATATCACAAAATTCTTCTAAGTCCCTCGGGCAGAGTGAAAGACGCGCACGTTCATTTTCAGAGCTCCTAGACCTTCTTATAAGAAGTTAGCCAAAAAGTAGCTTCGAGAAACGCTTAGGTTAAGTTTCAGAGTTGCTTCTAATGTACCAAAGCTGGACTTAGACATCATTTCACTCTCACAACATTATGGCTGGTTGGAGACAGTCCGAACCACAAGTACCGGGTCCATGGTTATGGGCGTATACTGGGGGCACGGGGACGACTCCCATTAACCCCTGACTATACCGGGGATACGCTTATCACAATGCCTTTCTGGTCTGTGCTGAAGCAGGGCATTCTGGCAGCCAATTGGCTTGACCTTTATTAGTGAGCCTGGTTACCCCCTCTCGGAACCACAGACTTAGAAATCGCCAGCTCATATACAGTGCATAAAATATATTTATATATATACCCTTATACACCATTTTAATAAAAAATATCACAAAATTCTTCTAAGTCCCTCGGGAATAGTGAAAGACGCGCACGTTCATTTTCAGAGCTCCTAGACCTTCTTATAAGAAGTTAGCCAAAAGGTAGCTTCGAAAAACGCTTAGGTTAAGTTTCAGAGTTGCTTCTAATGTACCCAAGCTGGACTTAGACATAATTTCACTCTCACAACATTTTGGCTGGTTGGAGACAGTCCGAACCACAAGTACCGGGTCCATGGTTATGGGCGTATACTGGGGGCACGGGGACGACTCCCATTAACCCCTGACTATACCGGGGATACGCTTATCACATTGCCTTTCTGGTCTGTGCTGAAGCAGGGCATTCTGGCAGCCAATTGGCTTGACCTTTATTAGTGAGCCTGGTTACCCCCTCTCGGAACCACAGACTTAGAATTCGCCAGCTCATATACAGTGCATAAAATATATTTATATATATACCCTTATACACCATTTTAATAAAAAATATCACAAAATTCTTCTAAGTCCCTCGGGAAGAGTGAAAGACGCGCACGTTCATTTTCAGAGCTCCTAGACCTTCTTATAAGAAGTTAGCCAAAAAGTAGCTTCGAAAAACGCTTAGGTTAAGTTTCAGAGTTGCTTCTAATCTACCAAAGCTGGACTTAGACATCATTTCACTCTCACAACATTATGGCTGGTTGGAGACAGTCCGAACCACAAGTACCGGGTCCATGGTTATGGGCGTATACTGGGGGCACGGGGACGACTCCCATTAACCCCTGACTATACCGGGGATACGCTTATCACAATGCCTTTCTGGTCTGTGCTGAAGCAGGGCATTCTGGCAGCCAATTGGCTTGACCTTTATTAGTGAGCCTGGTTACCCCCTCTCGGAACCACAGACTTAGAAATCGCCAGCTCATATACAGTGCATAAAATATATTTATATATATACCCTTATACACCATTTTAATAAAAAATATCACACAATTCTTCTAAGTCCCTCGGGAAGAGTGAAAGACGCGCACGTTCATTTTCAGAGCTCCTAGACCTTCTTATAAGAAGTTAGCCAAAAAGTAGCTTCTTAAAACGCTTAGGTTAAGTTTCAGAGTTGCTTCTAATGTACCAAAGCTGGACTTAGACATCATTTCACTCTCACAACATTATGGCTGGTTGGAGACAGTCCGAACCACAAGTACCGGGTCCATGGTTATGGGCGCATACTGGGGGCACGGGGACGACTCCCATTAACCCCTGACTATACCGGGGATACGCTTATCACAATGCCTTTCTGGTCTGTGCTGAAGCAGGGCATTCTGGCAGCCAATTGGCTTGACCTTTATTAGTGAGCCTGGTTACCCCCTCTCGGAACCACAGACTTAGAATTCGCCAGCTCATATACAGTGCATAAAATATATTTATATATATACCCTTATACACCATTTTAATAAAAAATATCACAAAATTCTTCTAAGTCCCTCGGGAAGAGTGAAAGACGCGCACGTCCATTTTCAGAGCTCCTAGACCTTCCTATAAGAAGTTAGCCAAAAAGTAGCTTCGAAAAACGCTTAGGTTAAGTTTCAGAGTTGCTTCTAATGTACCAAAGCTGGACTTAGACATAATTTCACTCTCACAACATTTTGGCTGGTTGGAGACAGTCCGAACCACAAGTACCGGGTCCATGGTTATGGGCGTATACTGGGGGCACGGGGACGACTCCCATTAACCCCTGACTATACCGGGGATACGCTTATCACATTGCCTTTCTGGTCTGTGCTGAAGCAGGGCATTCTGGCAGCCAATTGGCTTGACCTTTATTAGTGAGCCTGGTTACCCCCTCTCGGAACCACAGACTTAGAAATCGCCAGCTCATATACAGTGCATAAAATATATTTATATATATACCCTTATACACCATTTCAATAAAAAATATCACAAAATTCTTCTAAGTCCCTCGGGAAGAGTGAAAGACGCGCACGTTCATTTTCAGAGCTCCTAGACCTTCTTATAAGAAGTTAGCCAAAAAGTAGCTTCGAAAAACGCTTAGGTTAAGTTTCAGAGTTGCTTCTAATGTACCAAAGCTGGACTTAGACATCATTTCACTCTCACAACATTATGGCTGGTTGGAGACAGTCCGAACCACAAGTACCGGGTCCATGGTTATGGGCGTATACTGGGGGCATGGGGACGACTCCCATTAACCCTTGACTATACCGGGGATACGCTTATCACAATGCCTTTCTGGTCTGTGCTGAAGCAGGGCATTCTGGCAGCCAATTGGCTTGACCTTTATTAGTGAGCCTGGTTACCCCCTCTCGGAACCACAGACTTAGAATTCGCCAGCTCATATACAGTGCATAAAATATATTTATATATATACCCTTATACACCATTTTAATAAAAAATATCACAAAATTCTTCTAAGTCCCTCGGGAAGAGTGAAAGACGCGCACGTTCATTTTCAGAGCTCCTAGACCTTTCTATAAGAAGTTAGCCAAAAAGTAGCTTCGAAAAACGCTTAGGTTAAGTTTCAGAGTTGCTTCTAATGTACCAAAGCTGGACTTAGACATAATTTCACTCTCACAACATTTTGGCTGGTTGGAGACAGTCCGAACCACAAGTACCGGGTCCATGGTTATGGACGTATACTGGGGGCACGGGGACGACTCCCATTAACCCCTGACTATACCGGGGATACGCTTATCACATTGCCTTTCTGTTCTGTGCTGAAGCAGGGCATTCTGGCAGCCAATTGGCTTGACCTTTATTAGTGAGCCTGGTTACCCCCTCTCGGAACCACAGACTTAGAAATCGCCAGCTCATATACAGTGCATAAAATATATTTATATATATACCCTTATACACCATTTTAATAAAAAATATCACAAAATTCTTCTAAGTCCCTCGGGAAGAGTGAAAGACGCGCACGTTCATTTTCAGAGCTCCTAGACCTTCTTATAAGAAGTTAGCCAAAAAGTAGCTTCTTAAAACGCTTAGGTTAAGTTTCAGAGTTGCTTCTAATGTACCAAAGCTGGACTTAGACATCATTTCACTCTCACAACATTATGGCTGGTTGGAGACAGTCCGAACCACAAGTACCGGGTCCATGGTTATGGGCGTATACTGGGGGCACGGGGACGACTCCCATTAACCCCTGACTATACCGGGGATACGCTTATCACATTGCCTTTCTGGTCTGTGCTGAAGCAATGCATTCTGGCAGCCAATTGGCTTGACCTTTATTAGTGAGCCTGGTTACCCCCTCTCGGAACCACAGACTTAGAAATCGCCAGCTCATATACAGTGCATAAAATATATTTATATATATACCCTTATACACCATTTTAATAAAAAATATCACAAAATTCTTCTAAGTCCCTCGGGAAGAGTGAAAGACGCGCACGTTCATTTTCAGAGCTCCTAGACCTTCTTATAAGAAGTTAGCCAAAAAGTAGCTTCGAAAAACGCTTAGGTTAAGTTTCAGAGTTGCTTCTAATCTACCAAAGCTGGACTTAGACATCATTTCACTCTCACAACATTATGGCTGGTTGGAGACAGTCCGAACCACAAGTACCGGGTCCATGGTTATGGGCGTATACTGGGGGCACGGGGACGACTCCCATTAACCCCTGACTATACCGGGGATACGCTTATCACAATGCCTTTCTGGTCTGTGCTGAAGCAGGGCATTCTGGCAGCCAATTGGCTTGACCTTTATTAGTGAGCCTGGTTACCCCCTCTCGGAACCACAGACTTAGAAATCGCCAGCTCATATACAGTGCATAAAATATATTTATATATATACCCTTATACACCATTTTAATAAAAAATATCACACAATTCTTCTAAGTCCCTCGGGAAGAGTGAAAGACGCGCACGTTCATTTTCAGAGCTCCTAGACCTTCTTATAAGAAGTTAGCCAAAAAGTAGCTTCTTAAAAAGCTTAGGTTAAGTTTCAGAGTTGCTTCTAATGTACCAAAGCTGGACGTAGACATCATTTCACTCTCACAACATTATGGCTGGTTGGAGACAGTCCGAACCACAAGTACCGGGTCCATGGTTATGGGCGTATACTGGGGGCACGGGGACGACTCCCATTAACCCCTGACTATACCGGGGATACGCTTATCACAATGCCTTTCTGGTCTGTGCTGAAGCAGGGCATTCTGGCAGCCAATTGGCTTGACCTTTATTAGTGAGCCTGGTTACCCCCTCTCGGAACCACAGACTTAGAATTCGCCAGCTCATATACAGTGCATAAAATATATTTATATATATACCCTTATACACCATTTTAATAAAAAATATCACAAAATTCTTCTAAGTCCCTCGGGAAGAGTGAAAGACGCGCACGTCCATTTTCAGAGCTCCTAGACCTTCCTATAAGAAGTTAGCCAAAAAGTAGCTTCGAAAAACGCTTAGGTTAAGTTTCAGAGTTGCTTCTAATGTACCAAAGCTGGACTTAGACATAATTTCACTCTCACAACATTTTGGCTGGTTGGAGACAGTCCGAACCACAAGTACCGGGTCCATGGTTATGGGCGTATACTGGGGGCACGGGGACGACTCCCATTAACCCCTGACTATACCGGGGATACGCTTATCACATTGCCTTTCTGGTCTGTGCTGAAGCAGGGCATTCTGGCAGCCAATTGGCTTGACCTTTATTAGTGAGCCTGGTTACCCCCTCTCGGAACCACAGACTTAGAAATCGCCAGCTCATATACAGTGCATAAAATATATTTATATATATACCCTTATACACCATTTCAATAAAAAATATCACAAAATTCTTCTAAGTCCCTCGGGAAGAGTGAAAGACGCGCACGTTCATTTTCAGAGCTCCTAGACCTTCTTATAAGAAGTTAGCCAAAAAGTAGCTTCGAAAAACGCTTAGGTTAAGTTTCAGAGTTGCTTCTAATGTACCAAAGCTGGACTTAGACATCATTTCACTCTCACAACATTATGGCTGGTTGGAGACAGTCCGAACCACAAGTACCGGGTCCATGGTTATGGGCGTATACTGGGGGCATGGGGACGACTCCCATTAACCCTTGACTATACCGGGGATACGCTTATCACAATGCCTTTCTGGTCTGTGCTGAAGCAGGGCATTCAGGCAGCCAATTGGCTTGACCTTTATTAGTGAGCCTGGTTACCCCCTCTCGGAACCACAGACTTAGAATTCGCCAGCTCATATACAGTGCATAAAATATATTTATATATATACCCTTATACACCATTTTAATAAAAAATATCACAAAATTCTTCTAAGTCCCTCGGGAAGAGTGAAAGACGCGCACGTTCATTTTCAGAGCTCCTAGACCTTTCTATAAGAAGTTAGCCAAAAAGTAGCTTCGAAAAACGCTTAGGTTAAGTTTCAGAGTTGCTTCTAATGTACCAAAGCTGGACTTAGACATAATTTCACTCTCACAACATTTTGGCTGGTTGGAGACAGTCCGAACCACAAGTACCGGGTCCATGGTTATGGACGTATACTGGGGGCACGGGGACGACTCCCATTAACCCCTGACTATACCGGGGATACGCTTATCACATTGCCTTTCTGTTCTGTGCTGAAGCAGGGCATTCTGGCAGCCAATTGGCTTGACCTTTATTAGTGAGCCTGGTTACCCCCTCTCGGAACCACAGACTTAGAAATCGCCAGCTCATATACAGTGCATAAAATATATTTATATATATACCCTTATACACCATTTTAATAAAAAATATCACAAAATTCTTCTAAGTCCCTCGGGAAGAGTGAAAGACGTGCACGTTCATTTTCAGAGCTCCTAGACCTTCTTATAAGAAGTTAGCCAAAAAGTAGCTTCTTAAAACGCTTAGGTTAAGTTTCAGAGTTGCTTCTAATGTACCAAAGCTGGACTTAGACATCATTTCACTCTCACAACATTATGGCTGGTTGGAGACAGTCCGAACCACAAGTACCGGGTCCATGGTTATGGGCGTATACTGGGGGCACGGGGACGACTCCCATTAACCCCTGACTATACCGGGGATACGCTTATCACAATGCCTTTCTGGTCTGTGCTGAAGCAGGGCATTCTGGCAGCCAATTGGCTTGACCTTTATTAGTGAGCCTGGTTACCCCCTCTCGGAACCACAGACTTAGAATTCGCCAGCTCATATACAGTGCATAAAATATATTTATATATATACCCTTATACACCATTTTAATAAAAAATATCACAAAATTCTTCTAAGTCCCTCGGGAAGAGTGAAAGACGCGCACGTCCATTTTCAGAGCTCCTAGACCTTCCTATAAGAAGTTAGCCAAAAAGTAGCTTCGAAAAACGCTTAGGTTAAGTTTCAGAGTTGCTTCTAATGTACCAAAGCTGGACTTAGACATAATTTCACTCTCACAACATTTTGGCTGGTTGGAGACAGTCCGAACCACAAGTACCGGGTCCATGGTTATGGGCGTATACTGGGGGCACGGGGACGACTCCCATTAACCCCTGACTATACCGGGGATACGCTTATCACATTGCCTTTCTGGTCTGTGCTGAAGCAGGGCATTCTGGCAGCCAATTGGCTTGACCTTTATTAGTGAGCCTGGTTACCCCCTCTCGGAACCACAGACTTAGAAATCGCCAGCTCATATACAGTGCATAAAATATATTTATATATATACCCTTATACACCATTTCAATAAAAAATATCACAAAATTCTTCTAAGTCCCTCGGGAAGAGTGAAAGACGCGCACGTTCATTTTCAGAGCTCCTAGACCTTCTTATAAGAAGTTAGCCAAAAAGTAGCTTCGAAAAACGCTTAGGTTAAGTTTCAGAGTTGCTTCTAATGTACCAAAGCTGGACTTAGACATCATTTCACTCTCACAACATTATGGCTGGTTGGAGACAGTCCGAACCACAAGTACCGGGTCCATGGTTATGGGCGTATACTGGGGGCATGGGGACGACTCCCATTAACCCTTGACTATACCGGGGATACGCTTATCACAATGCCTTTCTGGTCTGTGCTGAAGCAGGGCATTCAGGCAGCCAATTGGCTTGACCTTTATTAGTGAGCCTGGTTACCCCCTCTCGGAACCACAGACTTAGAATTCGCCAGCTCATATACAGTGCATAAAATATATTTATATATATACCCTTATACACCATTTTAATAAAAAATATCACAAAATTCTTCTAAGTCCCTCGGGAAGAGTGAAAGACGCGCACGTTCATTTTCAGAGCTCCTAGACCTTTCTATAAGAAGTTAGCCAAAAAGTAGCTTCGAAAAACGCTTATGTTAAGTTTCAGAGTTGCTTCTAATGTACCAAAGCTGGACTTAGACATAATTTCACTCTCACAACATTTTGGCTGGTTGGAGACAGTCCGAACCACAAGTACCGGGTCCATGGTTATGGACGTATACTGGGGGCACGGGGACGACTCCCATTAACCCCTGACTATACCGGGGATACGCTTATCACATTGCCTTTCTGTTCTGTGCTGAAGCAGGGCATTCTGGCAGCCAATTGGCTTGACCTTTATTAGTGAGCCTGGTTACCCCCTCTCGGAACCACAGACTTAGAAATCGCCAGCTCATATACAGTGCATAAAATATATTTATATATATACCCTTATACACCATTTTAATAAAAAATATCACAAAATTCTTCTAAGTCCCTCGGAAAGAGTGAAAGACGCGCACGTTCATTTTCAGAGCTCCTAGACCTTCTTATAAGAAGTTAGCCAAAAAGTAGCTTCTTAAAACGCTTAGGTTAAGTTTCAGAGTTGCTTCTAATGTACCAAAGCTGGACTTAGACATCATTTCACTCTCACAACATTATGGCTGGTTGGAGACAGTCCGAACCACAAGTACCGGGTCCATGGTTATGGGCGTATACTGGGGGCACGGGGACGACTCCCATTAACCCCTGACTATACCGGGGATACGCTTATCACATTGCCTTTCTGGTCTGTGCTGAAGCAGGGCATTCAGCAGCCAATTGGCTTGACCTTTATTAGTGAGCCTGGTTACCCCCTCTCGGAACCACAGACTTAGAAATCGCCAGCTCATATACAGTGCATAAAATATATTTATATATATACCCTTATACACCATTTTAATAAAAAATATCACAAAATTCTTCTAAGTCCCTCGGGAAGAGTGAAAGACGTGCACGTTCATTTTCAGAGCTCCTAGACCTTCTTATAAGAAGTTAGCCAAAAAGAAACTTCTTAAAACGCTTAGGTTAAGTTTCAGAGTTGCTTCTAATGTACCAAAGCTGGACTTAGACATCATTTCACTCTCACAACATTATGGCTGGTTGGAGACAGTCCGAACCACAAGTACCGGGTCCATGGTTATGGGCGTATACTGGGGGCACGGGGACGACTCCCATTAACCCCTGACTATACCGGGGATACGCTTATCACAATGCCTTTCTGGTCTGTGCTGAAGCAGGGCATTCTGGCAGCCAATTGGCTTGACCTTTATTAGTGAGCCTGGTTACCCCCTCTCGGAACCACAGACTTAGAAATCGCCAGCTCATATACAGTGCATAAAATATATTTATATATATACCCTTATACACCATTTTAATAAAAAATATCACAAAATTCTTCTAAGTCCCTCGGGAAGAGTGAAAGACACGCACGTTCATTTTCAGAGCTCCTAGACCTTCTTATAAGAAGTTAGCCAAAAAGTAGCTTCGAAAAACGCTTAGGTTAAGTTTCAGAGTTGCTTCTAATGTACCAAAGCTGGACTTAGACATCATTTCACTCTCACAACATTTTGGCTGGTTGGAGACAGTCCGAACCACAAGTACCGGGTCCATGGTTATGGGCGTATACTGGGGGCACGGGGACGACTCCCATTAACCCCTGACTATACCGGGGATACGCTTATCACAATGCCTTTCTGGTCTGTGCTGAAGCAGGGCATTCTGGCAGCCAATTGGCTTGACCTTTATTAGTGAGCCTGGTTACCCCCTCTCGGAACCACAGACTTAGAAATCGCCAGCTCATATACAGTGCATAAAATATATTTATATATATACCCTTATACACCATTTTAATAAAAAATATCACAAAATTCTTCTAAGTCCCTCGGGAAGAGTGAAAGACGCGCACGTTCATTTTCAGAGCTCCTAGACCTTCTTATAAGAAGTTAGCCAAAAAGTAGCTTCGAAAAACGCTTAGGTTAAGTTTCAGAGTTGCTTCTAATGTACCAAAGCTGGACTTAGACATCATTTCACTCTCACAACATTATGGCTGGTTGGAGACAGTCCGAACCACAAGTACCGGGTCCATGGTTATGGGCGTATACTGGGGGCATGGGGACGACTCCCATTAACCCTTGACTATACCGGGGATACGCTTATCACAATGCCTTTCTGGTCTGTGCTGAAGCAGGGCATTCAGGCAGCCAATTGGCTTGACCTTTATTAGTGAGCCTGGTTACCCCCTCTCGGAACCACAGACTTAGAATTCGCCAGCTCATATACAGTGCATAAAATATATTTATATATATACCCTTATACACCATTTTAATAAAAAATATCACAAAATTCTTCTAAGTCCCTCGGGAAGAGTGAAAGACGCGCACGTTCATTTTCAGAGCTCCTAGACCTTTCTATAAGAAGTTAGCCAAAAAGTAGCTTCGAAAAACGCTTAGGTTAAGTTTCAGAGTTGCTTCTAATGTACCAAAGCTGGACTTAGACATAATTTCACTCTCACAACATTTTGGCTGGTTGGAGACAGTCCGAACCACAAGTACCGGGTCCATGGTTATGGACGTATACTGGGGGCACGGGGACGACTCCCATTAACCCCTGACTATACCGGGGATACGCTTATCACATTGCCTTTCTGTTCTGTGCTGAAGCAGGGCATTCTGGCAGCCAATTGGCTTGACCTTTATTAGTGAGCCTGGTTACCCCCTCTCGGAACCACAGACTTAGAAATCGCCAGCTCATATACAGTGCATAAAATATATTTATATATATACCCTTATACACCATTTTAATAAAAAATATCACAAAATTCTTCTAAGTCCCTCGGGAAGAGTGAAAGACGTGCACGTTCATTTTCAGAGCTCCTAGACCTTCTTATAAGAAGTTAGCCAAAAAGTAGCTTCTTAAAACGCTTAGGTTAAGTTTCAGAGTTGCTTCTAATGTACCAAAGCTGGACTTAGACATCATTTCACTCTCACAACATTATGGCTGGTTGGAGACAGTCCGAACCACAAGTACCGGGTCCATGGTTATGGGCGTATACTGGGGGCACGGGGACGACTCCCATTAACCCCTGACTATACCGGGGATACGCTTATCACAATGCCTTTCTGGTCTGTGCTGAAGCAGGGCATTCTGGCAGCCAATTGGCTTGACCTTTATTAGTGAGCCTGGTTACCCCCTCTCGGAACCACAGACTTAGAATTCGCCAGCTCATATACAGTGCATAAAATATATTTATATATATACCCTTATACACCATTTTAATAAAAAATATCACAAAATTCTTCTAAGTCCCTCGGGAAGAGTGAAAGACGCGCACGTCCATTTTCAGAGCTCCTAGACCTTCCTATAAGAAGTTAGCCAAAAAGTAGCTTCGAAAAACGCTTAGGTTAAGTTTCAGAGTTGCTTCTAATGTACCAAAGCTGGACTTAGACATAATTTCACTCTCACAACATTTTGGCTGGTTGGAGACAGTCCGAACCACAAGTACCGGGTCCATGG
This sequence comes from Ascaphus truei, assembly GCF_040206685.1. Lineage (NCBI taxonomy): Eukaryota > Metazoa > Chordata > Amphibia > Anura > Ascaphidae > Ascaphus > Ascaphus truei. The sequence goes on from NC_134488.1 coordinate 594,799, forward strand.
TTATGGGCGTATACTGGGGGCACGGGGACGACTCCCATTAACCCCTGACTATACCGGGGATACGCTTATCACATTGCCTTTCTGGTCTGTGCTGAAGCAGGGCATTCTGGCAGCCAATTGGCTTGACCTTTATTAGTGAGCCTGGTTACCCCCTCTCGGAACCACAGACTTAGAAATCGCCAGCTCATATACAGTGCATAAAATATATTTATATATATACCCTTATACACCATTTCAATAAAAAATATCACAAAATTCTTCTAAGTCCCTCGGGAAGAGTGAAAGACGCGCACGTTCATTTTCAGAGCTCCTAGACCTTCTTATAAGAAGTTAGCCAAAAAGTAGCTTCGAAAAACGCTTAGGTTAAGTTTCAGAGTTGCTTCTAATGTACCAAAGCTGGACTTAGACATCATTTCACTCTCACAACATTATGGCTGGTTGGAGACAGTCCGAACCACAAGTACCGGGTCCATGGTTATGGGCGTATACTGGGGGCATGGGGACGACTCCCATTAACCCTTGACTATACCGGGGATACGCTTATCACAATGCCTTTCTGGTCTGTGCTGAAGCAGGGCATTCAGGCAGCCAATTGGCTTGACCTTTATTAGTGAGCCTGGTTACCCCCTCTCGGAACCACAGACTTAGAATTCGCCAGCTCATATACAGTGCATAAAATATATTTATATATATACCCTTATACACCATTTTAATAAAAAATATCACAAAATTCTTCTAAGTCCCTCGGGAAGAGTGAAAGACGCGCACGTTCATTTTCAGAGCTCCTAGACCTTTCTATAAGAAGTTAGCCAAAAAGTAGCTTCGAAAAACGCTTAGGTTAAGTTTCAGAGTTGCTTCTAATGTACCAAAGCTGGACTTAGACATAATTTCACTCTCACAACATTTTGGCTGGTTGGAGACAGTCCGAACCACAAGTACCGGGTCCATGGTTATGGACGTATACTGGGGGCACGGGGACGACTCCCATTAACCCCTGACTATACCGGGGATACGCTTATCACATTGCCTTTCTGTTCTGTGCTGAAGCAGGGCATTCTGGCAGCCAATTGGCTTGACCTTTATTAGTGAGCCTGGTTACCCCCTCTCGGAACCACAGACTTAGAAATCGCCAGCTCATATACAGTGCATAAAATATATTTATATATATACCCTTATACACCATTTTAATAAAAAATATCACAAAATTCTTCTAAGTCCCTCGGAAAGAGTGAAAGACGCGCACGTTCATTTTCAGAGCTCCTAGACCTTCTTATAAGAAGTTAGCCAAAAAGTAGCTTCTTAAAACGCTTAGGTTAAGTTTCAGAGTTGCTTCTAATGTACCAAAGCTGGACTTAGACATCATTTCACTCTCACAACATTATGGCTGGTTGGAGACAGTCCGAACCACAAGTACCGGGTCCATGGTTATGGGCGTATACTGGGGGCACGGGGACGACTCCCATTAACCCCTGACTATACCGGGGATACGCTTATCACATTGCCTTTCTGGTCTGTGCTGAAGCAGGGCATTCAGCAGCCAATTGGCTTGACCTTTATTAGTGAGCCTGGTTACCCCCTCTCGGAACCACAGACTTAGAAATCGCCAGCTCATATACAGTGCATAAAATATATTTATATATATACCCTTATACACCATTTTAATAAAAAATATCACAAAATTCTTCTAAGTCCCTCGGGAAGAGTGAAAGACGTGCACGTTCATTTTCAGAGCTCCTAGACCTTCTTATAAGAAGTTAGCCAAAAAGAAACTTCTTAAAACGCTTAGGTTAAGTTTCAGAGTTGCTTCTAATGTACCAAAGCTGGACTTAGACATCATTTCACTCTCACAACATTATGGCTGGTTGGAGACAGTCCGAACCACAAGTACCGGGTCCATGGTTATGGGCGTATACTGGGGGCACGGGGACGACTCCCATTAACCCCTGACTATACCGGGGATACGCTTATCACAATGCCTTTCTGGTCTGTGCTGAAGCAGGGCATTCTGGCAGCCAATTGGCTTGACCTTTATTAGTGAGCCTGGTTACCCCCTCTCGGAACCACAGACTTAGAAATCGCCAGCTCATATACAGTGCATAAAATATATTTATATATATACCCTTATACACCATTTTAATAAAAAATATCACAAAATTCTTCTAAGTCCCTCGGGAAGAGTGAAAGACACGCACGTTCATTTTCAGAGCTCCTAGACCTTCTTATAAGAAGTTAGCCAAAAAGTAGCTTCGAAAAACGCTTAGGTTAAGTTTCAGAGTTGCTTCTAATGTACCAAAGCTGGACTTAGACATCATTTCACTCTCACAACATTTTGGCTGGTTGGAGACAGTCCGAACCACAAGTACCGGGTCCATGGTTATGGGCGTATACTGGGGGCACGGGGACGACTCCCATTAACCCCTGACTATACCGGGGATACGCTTATCACAATGCCTTTCTGGTCTGTGCTGAAGCAGGGCATTCTGGCAGCCAATTGGCTTGACCTTTATTAGTGAGCCTGGTTACCCCCTCTCGGAACCACAGACTTAGAAATCGCCAGCTCATATACAGTGCATAAAATATATTTATATATATACCCTTATACACCATTTTAATAAAAAATATCACAAAATTCTTCTAAGTCCCTCGGGAAGAGTGAAAGACGCGCACGTTCATTTTCAGAGCTCCTAGACCTTCTTATAAGAAGTTAGCCAAAAGGTAGCTTCGAAAAACGCTTAGGTTAAGTTTCAGAGTTGCTTCTAATGTACCAAAGCTGGACTTAGACATAATTTCACTCTCACAACATTTTGGCTGGTTGGAGACAGTCCGAACCACAAGTACCGGGTCCATGGTTATGGGCGTATACTGGGGGCACGGGGACGACTCCCATTAACCCCTGACTATACCGGGGATACGCTTATCACATTGCCTTTCTGGTCTGTGCTGAAGCAGGGCATTCTGGCAGCCAATTGGCTTGACCTTTATTAGTGAGCCTGGTTACCCCCTCTCGGAACCACAGACTTAGAATTCGCCAGCTCATATACAGTGCATAAAATATATTTATATATATACCCTTATACACCATTTTAATAAAAAATATCACAAAATTCTTCTAAGTCCCTCGGGAAGATTGAAAGACGCGCACGTTCATTTTCAGAGCTCCTAGACCTTCCTATAAGAAGTTAGCCAAAAAGTAGCTTCGAAAAACGCTTAGGTTAAGTTTCAGAGTTGCTTCTAATGTACCAAAGCTGGACTTAGACATCATTTCACTCTCACAACATTATGGCTGGTTGGAGACAGTCCGAACCACAAGTACCGGGTCCATGGTTATGGGCGTATACTGGGGGCACGGGGACGACTCCCATTAACCCCTGACTATACCGGGGATACGCTTATCACAATGCCTTTCTGGTCTGTGCTGAAGCAGGGCATTCTGGGAGCCAATTGGCTTGACCTTTATTAGTGAGCCTGGTTACCCCCTCTCGGAACCACAGACTTAGAAATCGCCAGCTCATATACAGTGCATAAAATATATTTATATATATACCCTTATACACCATTTTAATAAAAAATATCACAAAATTCTTCTAAGTCCCTCGGGAAGAGTGAAAGACACGCACGTTCATTTTCAGAGCTCCTAGACCTTCTTATAAGAAGTTAGCCAAAAAGTAGCTTCTTAAAACGCTTAGGTTAAGTTTCAGAGTTGCTTCTAATGTACCAAAGCTGGACTTAGACATCATTTCACTCTCACAACATTATGGCTGGTTGGAGACAGTCCGAACCACAAGTACCGGGTCCATGGTTATGGGCGTATACTGGGGGCACGGGGACGACTCCCATTAACCCCTGACTATACCGGGGATACGCTTATCACAATGCCTTTCTGGTCTGTGCTGAAGCAGGGCATTCTGGCAGCCAATTGGCTTGACCTTTATTAGTGAGCCTGGTTACCCCCTCTCGGAACCACAGACTTAGAAATCGCCAGCTCATATACAGTGCATAAAATATATTTATATATATACCCTTATACACCATTTTAATAAAAAATATCACAAAATTCTTCTAAGTCCCTCGGGAAGAGTGAAAGACACGCACGTTCATTTTCAGAGCTCCTAGACCTTCTTATAAGAAGTTAGCCAAAAAGTAGCTTCGAAAAACGCTTAGGTTAAGTTTCAGAGTTGCTTCTAATGTACCAAAGCTGGACTTAGACATCATTTCACTCTCACAACATTATGGCTGGTTGGAGACAGTCCGAACCACAAGTACCGGGTCCATGGTTATGGGCGTATACTGGGGGCACGGGGACGACTCCCATTAACCCCTGACTATACCGGGGATACGCTTATCACATTGCCTTTCTGGTCTGTGCTGAAGCAGGGCATTCTGGCAGCCAATTGGCTTGACCTTTATTAGTGAGCCTGGTTACCCCCTCTCGGAACCACAGACTTAGAAATCGCCAGCTCATATACAGTGCATAAAATATATTTATATATATACCCTTATACACCATTTTAATAAAAAATATCACAAAATTCTTCTAAGTCCCTCGGGAAGAGTGAAAGACGCGCACGTTCATTTTCAGAGCTCCTAGACCTTCTTATAAGAAGTTAGCCAAAAAGTAGCTCCTTAAAACGCTTAGGTTAAGTTTCAGAGTTGCTTCTAATGTACCAAAGCTGGACTTAGACATCATTTCACTCACAACATTTTGGCTGGTTGGAGACAGTCCGAACCACAAGTACCGGGTCCATGGTTATGGGCGTATACTGGGGGCACGGGGACGACTCCCATTAACCCCTGACTATACCGGGGATACGCTTATCACAATGCCTTTCTGGTCTGTGCTGAAGCAGGGCATTCTGGCAGCCAATTGGCTTGACCTTTATTAGTGAGCCTGGTTACCCCCTCTCGGAACCACAGACTTAGAATTCGCCAGCTCATATACAGTGCATAAAATATATTTATATATATACTCTTATACACCATTTTAATAAAAAATATCACAAAATTCTTCTAAGTCCCTCGGGAAGAGTGAAAGACGCGCACGTTCATTTTCAGAGCTCCTAGACCTTCCTATAAGAAGTTAGCCAAAAAGTAGCTTCGAAAAACGCTTAGGTTAAGTTTCAGAGTTGCTTCTAATGTACCAAAGCTGGACTTAGACATCATTTCACTCTCACAACATTATGGCTGGTTGGAGACAGTCCGAACCACAAGTACCGGGTCCATGGTTATGGGCGTATACTGGGGGCACGGGGACGACTCCCATTAACCCCTGACTATACCGGGGATACGCTTATCACAATGCCTTTCTGGTCTGTGCTGAAGCAGGGCATTCTGGCAGCCAATTGGCTTGACCTTTATTAGTGAGCCTGGTTACCCCCTCTCGGAACCACAGACTTAGAAATCGCCAGCTCATATACAGTGCATAAAATATATTTATATATATACCCTTATACACCATTTTAATAAAAAATATCACACAATTCTTCTAAGTCCCTCGGGAAGAGTGAAAGACGCGCACGTTCATTTTCAGAGCTCCTAGACCTTCTTATAGAAGTTAGCCAAAAAGTAGCTTCTTAAAACGCTTAGGTTAAGTTTCAGAGTTGCTTCTAATGTACCAAAGCTGGACTTAGACATCATTTCACTCTCACAACATTATGGCTGGTTGGAGACAGTCCGAACCACAAGTACCGGGTCCATGGTTATGGGCGTATACTGGGGGCATGGGGACGACTCCCATTAACCCTTGACTATACCGGGGATACGCTTATCACAATGCCTTTCTGGTCTGTGCTGAAGCAGGGCATTCTGGCAGCCAATTGGCTTGACCTTTATTAGTGAGCCTGGTTACCCCCTCTCGGAACCACAGACTTAGAATTCGCCAGCTCATATACAGTGCATAAAATATATTTATATATATACCCTTATACACCATTTTAATAAAAAATATCACAAAATTCTTCTAAGTCCCTCGGGAAGAGTGAAAGACGCGCACGTTCATTTTCAGAGCTCCTAGACCTTCCTATAAGAAGTTAGCCAAAAAGTAGCTTCTTAAAACGCTTAGGTTAAGTTTCAGAGTTGCTTCTAATGTACCAAAGCTGGACTTAGACATAATTTCACTCTCACAACATTTTGGCTGGTTGGAGACAGTCCGAACCACAAGTACCGGGTCCATGGTTATGGACGTATACTGGGGGCACGGGGACGACTCCCATTAACCCCTGACTATACCGGGGATACGCTTATCACATTGCCTTTCTGTTCTGTGCTGAAGCAGGGCATTCTGGCAGCCAATTGGCTTGACCTTTATTAGTGAGCCTGGTTACCCCCTCTCGGAACCACAGACTTAGAAATCGCCAGCTCATATACAGTGCATAAAATATATTTATATATATACCCTTATACACCATTTTAATAAAAAATATCACAAAATTCTTCTAAGTCCCTCGGGAAGAGTGAAAGACGTGCACGTTCATTTTCAAAGCTCCTAGACCTTCTTATAAGAAGTTAGCCAAAAAGTAGCTTCTTAAAACGCTTAGGTTAAGTTTCAGAGTTGCTTCTAATGTACCAAAGCTGGACTTAGACATCATTTCACTCTCACAACATTATGGCTGGTTGGAGACAGTCCGAACCAAAAGTACCGGGTCCATGGTTATGGGCGTATACTGGGGGCACGGGGACGACTCCCATTAACCCCTGACTATACCGGGGATACGCTTATCACATTGCCTTTCTGGTCTGTGCTGAAGCAGGGCATTCTGGCAGCCAATTGGCTTGACCTTTATTAGTGAGCCTGGTTACCCCCTCTCGGAACCACAGACTTAGAAATCTCCAGCTCATATACAGCGCATAAAATATATTTATATATATACCCTTATACACCATTTTAATAAAAAATATCACAAAATTCTTCTAAGTCCCTCGGGAAGAGTGAAAGACGCGCACGTTCATTTTCAGAGCTCCTAGACCTTCTTATAAGAAGTTAGCCAAAAAGTAGCTTCTTAAAACGCTTAGGTTAAGTTTCAGAGTTGCTTCTAATGTACCAAAGCTGGACTTAGACATCATTTCACTCTCACAACATTATGGCTGGTTGGAGACAGTCCGAACCACAAGTACCGGGTCCATGGTTATGGGCGTATACTGGGGGCACGGGGACGACTCCCATTAACCCCTGACTATACCGGGGATACGCTTATCACATTGCCTTTCTGGTCTGTGCTGAAGCAGGGCATTCTGGCAGCCAATTGGCTTGACCTTTATTAGTGAGCCTGGTTACCCCCTCTCGGAACCACAGACTTAGAAATCGCCAGCTCATATACAGTGCATAAAATATATTTATATATATACCCTTATACACCATTTTAATAAAAAATATCACAAAATTCTTCTAAGTCCCTCGGGAAGAGTGAAAGACGCGCACGTTCATTTTCAGAGCTCCTAGACCTTCTTATAAGAAGTTAGCCAAAAAGTAGCTCCTTAAAACGCTTAGGTTAAGTTTCAGAGTTGCTTCTAATGTACCAAAGCTGGACTTAGACATCATTTCACTCTCACAACATTTTGGCTGGTTGGAGACAGTCCGAACCACAAGTACCGGGTCCATGGTTATGGGCGTATACTGGGGGCACGGGGACGACTCCCATTAACCCCTGACTATACCGGGGATACGCTTATCACAATGCCTTTCTGGTCTGTGCTGAAGCAGGGCATTCTGGCAGCCAATTGGCTTGACCTTTATTAGTGAGCCTGGTTACCCCCTCTCGGAACCACAGACTTAGAAATCGCCAGCTCATATACAGTGCATAAAATATATTTATATATATACCCTTATACACCATTTTAATAAAAAATATCACAAAATTCTTCTAAGTCCCTCGGGAAGAGTGAAAGACGCGCACGTTCATTTTCAGAGCTCCTAGACCTTCTTATAAGAAGTTAGCCAAAAAGTAGCTCCTTAAAACGCTTAGGTTAAGTTTCAGAGTTGCTTCTAATGTACCAAAGCTGGACTTAGACATCATTTCACTCTCACAACATTTTGGCTGGTTGGAGACAGTCCGAACCACAAGTACCGGGTCCATGGTTATGGGCGTATACTGGGGGCACGGGGACGACTCCCATTAACCCCTGACTATACCGGGGATACGCTTATCACAATGCCTTTCTGGTCTGTGCTGAAGCAGGGCATTCTGGCAGCCAATTGGCTTGACCTTTATTAGTGAGCCTGGTTACCCCCTCTCGGAACCACAGACTTAGAAATCGCCAGCTCATATACAGTGCATAAAATATATTTATATATATACCCTTATACACCATTTTAATAAAAAATATCACAAAATTCTTCTAAGTCCCTCGGGAAGAGTGAAAGACGCGCACGTTCATTTTCAGAGCTCCTAGACCTTCTTATAAGAAGTTAGCCAAAAAGTAGCTCCTTAAAACGCTTAGGTTAAGTTTCAGAGTTGCTTCTAATGTACCAAAGCTGGACTTAGACATCATTTCACTCTCACAACATTTTGGCTGGTTGGAGACAGTCCGAACCACAAGTACCGGGTCCATGGTTATGGGCGTATACTGGGGGCACGGGGACGACTCCCATTAACCCCTGACTATACCGGGGATACGCTTATCACATTGCCTTTCTGGTCTGTGCTGAAGCAGGGCATTCTGGCAGCCAATTGGCTTGACCTTTATTAGTGAGCCTGGTTACCCCCTCTCGGAACCACAGACTTAGAAATCGCCAGCTCATATACAGTGCATAAAATATATTTATATATATACCCTTATACACCATTTTAATAAAAAATATCACAAAATTCTTCTAAGTCCCTCGGGAAGAGTGAAAGACGTGCACGTTCATTTTCAAAGCTCCTAGACCTTCTTATAAGAAGTTAGCCAAAAAGTAGCTTCTTAAAACGCTTAGGTTAAGTTTCAGAGTTGCTTCTAATGTACCAAAGCTGGACTTAGACATCATTTCACTCTCACAACATTATGGCTGGTTGGAGACAGTCCGAACCAAAAGTACCGGGTCCATGGTTATGGGCGTATACTGGGGGCACGGGGACGACTCCCATTAACCCCTGACTATACCGGGGATACGCTTATCACATTGCCTTTCTGGTCTGTGCTGAAGCAGGGCATTCTGGCAGCCAATTGGCTTGACCTTTATTAGTGAGCCTGGTTACCCCCTCTCGGAACCACAGACTTAGAAATCTCCAGCTCATATACAGCGCATAAAATATATTTATATATATACCCTTATACACCATTTTAATAAAAAATATCACAAAATTCTTCTAAGTCCCTCGGGAAGAGTGAAAGACGCGCACGTTCATTTTCAGAGCTCCTAGACCTTCTTATAAGAAGTTAGCCAAAAAGTAGCTTCTTAAAACGCTTAGGTTAAGTTTCAGAGTTGCTTCTAATGTACCAAAGCTGGACTTAGACATCATTTCACTCTCACAACATTATGGCTGGTTGGAGACAGTCCGAACCACAAGTACCGGGTCCATGGTTATGGGCGTATACTGGGGGCACGGGGACGACTCCCATTAACCCCTGACTATACCGGGGATACGCTTATCACATTGCCTTTCTGGTCTGTGCTGAAGCAGGGCATTCTGGCAGCCAATTGGCTTGACCTTTATTAGTGAGCCTGGTTACCCCCTCTCGGAACCACAGACTTAGAAATCGCCAGCTCATATACAGTGCATAAAATATATTTATATATATACCCTTATACACCATTTTAATAAAAAATATCACAAAATTCTTCTAAGTCCCTCGGGAAGAGTGAAAGACGCGCACGTTCATTTTCAGAGCTCCTAGACCTTCTTATAAGAAGTTAGCCAAAAAGTAGCTCCTTAAAACGCTTAGGTTAAGTTTCAGAGTTGCTTCTAATGTACCAAAGCTGGACTTAGACATCATTTCACTCTCACAACATTTTGGCTGGTTGGAGACAGTCCGAACCACAAGTACCGGGTCCATGGTTATGGGCGTATACTGGGGGCACGGGGACGACTCCCATTAACCCCTGACTATACCGGGGATACGCTTATCACAATGCCTTTCTGGTCTGTGCTGAAGCAGGGCATTCTGGCAGCCAATTGGCTTGACCTTTATTAGTGAGCCTGGTTACCCCCTCTCGGAACCACAGACTTAGAAATCGCCAGCTCATATACAGTGCATAAAATATATTTATATATATACCCTTATACACCATTTTAATAAAAAATATCACAAAATTCTTCTAAGTCCCTCGGGAAGAGTGAAAGACGCGCACGTTCATTTTCAGAGCTCCTAGACCTTCTTATAAGAAGTTAGCCAAAAAGTAGCTCCTTAAAACGCTTAGGTTAAGTTTCAGAGTTGCTTCTAATGTACCAAAGCTGGACTTAGACATCATTTCACTCTCACAACATTTTGGCTGGTTGGAGACAGTCCGAACCACAAGTACCGGGTCCATGGTTATGGGCGTATACTGGGGGCACGGGGACGACTCCCATTAACCCCTGACTATACCGGGGATACGCTTATCACATTGCCTTTCTGGTCTGTGCTGAAGCAGGGCATTCTGGCAGCCAATTGGCTTGACCTTTATTAGTGAGCCTGGTTACCCCCTCTCGGAACCACAGACTTAGAAATCGCCAGCTCATATACAGTGCATAAAATATATTTATATATATACCCTTATACACCATTTTAATAAAAAATATCACAAAATTCTTCTAAGTCCCTCGGGAAGAGTGAAAGACGCGCACGTTCATTTTCAGAGCTCCTAGACCTTCTTATAAGAAGTTAGCCAAAAAGTAGCTCCTTAAAACGCTTAGGTTAAGTTTCAGAGTTGCTTCTAATGTACCAAAGCTGGACTTAGACATCATTTCACTCTCACAACATTTTGGCTGGTTGGAGACAGTCCGAACCACAAGTACCGGGTCCATGGTTATGGGCGTATACTGGGGGCACGGGGACGACTCCCATTAACCCCTGACTATACCGGGGATACGCTTATCACAATGCCTTTCTGGTCTGTGCTGAAGCAGGGCATTCTGGCAGCCAATTGGCTTGACCTTTATTAGTGAGCCTGGTTACCCCCTCTCGGAACCACAGACTTAGAAATCGCCAGCTCATATACAGTGCATAAAATATATTTATATATATACCCTTATACACCATTTTAATAAAAAATATCACAAAATTCTTCTAAGTCCCTCGGGAAGAGTGAAAGACGCGCACGTTCATTTTCAGAGCTCCTAGACCTTCTTATAAGAAGTTAGCCAAAAAGTAGCTCCTTAAAACGCTTAGGTTAAGTTTCAGAGTTGCTTCTAATGTACCAAAGCTGGACTTAGACATCATTTCACTCTCACAACATTTTGGCTGGTTGGAGACAGTCCGAACCACAAGTACCGGGTCCATGGTTATGGGCGTATACTGGGGGCACGGGGACGACTCCCATTAACCCCTGACTATACCGGGGATACGCTTATCACATTGCCTTTCTGGTCTGTGCTGAAGCAGGGCATTCTGGCAGCCAATTGGCTTGACCTTTATTAGTGAGCCTGGTTACCCCCTCTCGGAACCACAGACTTAGAAATCGCCAGCTCATATACAGTGCATAAAATATATTTATATATATACCCTTATACACCATTTTAATAAAAAATATCACAAAATTCTTCTAAGTCCCTCGGGAAGAGTGAAAGACGCGCACGTTCATTTTCAGAGCTCCTAGACCTTCTTATAAGAAGTTAGCCAAAATGTAGCTTCTTAAAACGCTTAGGTTAAGTTTCAGAGTTGCTTCTAATGTACCCAAGCTGGACTTAGACATAATTTCACTCTCACAACATTTTGGCTGGTTGGAGACAGTCCGAACCACAAGTACCGGGTCCATGGTTATGGGCGTATACTGGGGGCACTTGATGAATTCTCTCCTCTTGACGGTAGAATAGTGTGTAAAGCAAAGCACAATACATTGCTATGTGTAGAAGCAAAGATATACGCGATTTCAGAATGTGTTCCTAGAACAGCTGCGAGCAACTTTTTTACTCAACGTTAACAACACATCTGAAGCTCAATATTTCTGGGCTGAAGCGGGGAGGATTAAACAAAGTGTGCACTGTAAAGGGGAAGTCTGTGGCATTAACAGGAAGCGAGAAAAAGTACTTTCTACCCATTTTTAGTTCAGCGGTAAAACTGAAATTTCTATGGAACTGCAGCTCGGCTTGTGACTGTGGTTTTCCCGGTCAAACAAAAATGCTGAAATTCGACTTATACAGTGTTTGTGCTTATTAAACTTGATGAATTCTCTCCTCTTGACGGTAGAATAGTGTGTAAAGCAAAGCACAATACATTGCTATGTGTAGAAGCAAAGATATACGCGATTTCAGAATGTGTTCCTAGAACAGCTGCGAGCAACTTTTTTACTCAACGTTAACAACACATCTGAAGCTCAATATTTCTGGGCTGAAGCGGGGAGGATTAGACAAAGTGTGCACTGTAAAGGGGAAGTCTGTGGCATTAACAGGAAGGGAGAAAAAGTACTTTCTACCCATTTTTAGTTCAGCGGTAAAACTGAAATTTCTATGGAATTGCAGCTCGGCTTGTGACTGTGGTTTTCCCGGTCACACAAAAATGCTGAAATTCGACTTGTTTGTGCTTATTAAACTTGATGAATTCTCTCCTCTTGACGGTAGAATAGTGTGTAAAGCAAAGCACAATACATTGCTATGTGTAGAAGCAAAGATATACGCGATTTCAGAATGTGTTCCTAGAACAGCTGCGAGCAACTTTTTTACTCAACGTTAACAACACATCTGAAGCTCAATATTTCTGGGCTGAAGCGGGGAGGATTAGACAAAGTGTGCACTGTAAAGGGGAAGTCTGTGGCATTAACAGGAAGGGAGAAAAAGTACTTTCTACCCATTTTTAGTTCAGCGGTAAAACTGAAATTTCTATGGAACTGCAGCTCGGCATGTGACTGTGGTTTTCCCGGTCACACAAAAATGCTGAAATTCGACTTATACAGTGTTTGTGCTTATTAAACTTGATGAATTCTCTCCTCTTGACGGTAGAATAGTGTGTAAAGCAAAGCACAATACATTGCTATGTGTAGAAGCAAAGATATACGCGATTTCAGAATGTGTTCCTAGAACAGCTGCGAGCAACTTTTTTACTCAACGTTAACAACACATCTGAAGCTCAATATTTCTGGGCTGAAGCGGGGAGGATTAGACAAAGTGTGCACTGTAAAGGGGAAGTCTGTGGCATTAACAGGAAGGGAGAAAAAGTACTTTCTACCCATTTTTAGTTCAGCGGTAAAACTGAAATTTCTATGGAACTGCAGCTCGGCTTGTGTCTGTGGTTTTCCCGGTCACACAAAAATGCTGAAATTCGACTTATACAGTGTTTGTGCTTATTAAACTTGATGAATTCTCTCCTCTTGACGGTAGAATAATGTGTAAAGCAAAGCACAATACATTGCTATGTGTAGAAGCAAAGATATACGCGATTTCAGAATGTGTTCCTAGAACAGCTGCGAGCAACTTTTTTACTCAACGTTAACAACACATCTGAAGCTCAATATTTCTGGGCTGAAGCGGGGAGGATTAGACAAAGTGTGCACTGTAAAGGGGAAGTCTGTGGCATTAACAGGAAGGGAGAAAAAGTACTTTCTACCCATTTTTAGTTCAGCGGTAAAACTGAAATTTCTATGGAACTGCAGCTCGGCTTGTGACTGTGGTTTTCCCGGTCACACAAAAATGCTGAAATTCGACTTATACAGTGTTTGTGCTTATTAAACTTGATGAATTCTCTCCTCTTGACGGTAGAATAGTGTGTAAAGCAAAGCACAATACATTGCTATGTGTAGAAGCAAAGATATACGCGATTTCAGAATGTGTTCCTAGAACAGCTGCGAGCAACTTTTTTACTCAACGTTAACAACACATCTGATGCTCAATATTTCTGGGCTGAAGCGGGGAGGATTAGACAAAGTGTGCACTGTAAAGGGGAAGTCTGTGGCATTAACAGGAAGGGAGAAAAAGTACTTTCTACCCATTTTTAGTTCAGCGGTAAAACTGAAATTTCTATGGAATTGCAGCTCGGCTTGTGACTGTGGTTTTCCTGGTCACACAAAAATGCTGAAATTCGACTTATACAGTGTTTGTGCTTATTAAACTTGATGAATTCTCTCCTCTTGACGGTAGAATAGTGTGTAAAGCAAAGCACAATACATTGCTATGTGTAGAAGCAAAGATATACGCGATTTCAGAATGTGTTCCTAGAACAGCTGCGAGCAACTTTTTTACTCAACGTTAACAACACATCTGAAGCTCAATATTTCTGGGCTGAAACGGGGAGGATTAGACACAGTGTGCACTGTAAAGGGGAAGTCTGTGGCATTAACAGGAAGGGAGAAAAAGTACTTTCTACCCATTTTTAGTTCAGCGGTAAAACTGAAATTTCTATGGAACTGCAGCTCGCCTTGTGACTGTGGTTTTCCCGGTCAAACAAAAATGCTGAAATTCGACTTATACAGTGTTTGTGCTTATTAAACTTGATGAATTCTCTCCTCTTGACGGTAGAATAGTGTGTAAAGCAAAGCACAATACATTGCTATGTGTAGAAGCAAAGATATACGCGATTTCAGAATGTGTTCCTAGAACAGCTGCGAGCAACTTTTTTACTCAACGTTAACAACACATCTGAACTCAATATTTCTGGGCTGAAGCGGGGAGGATTAGACAAAGTGTGCACTGTTAAGGGGAAGTCTGTGGCATTAACAGGAAGGGAGAAAAAGTACTTTCTACCCAATTTTAGTTCAGCGGTAAAACTGAAATTTCTATGGAACTGCAGCTCGCCTTGTGACTGTGGTTTTCCCGGCCACACAAAAATGCTGAAATTCGACTTATACAGTGTTTGTGCTTATTAAACTTGATGAATTCTCTCCTCTTGACGGTAGAATAGTGTGTAAAGCAAAGCACAATACATTGCTATGTGTAGAAGCAAAGATATACGCGATTTCAGAATGTGTTCCTAGAACAGCTGCGAGCAACTTTTTTACTCAACGTTAACAACACATCTGAACTCAATATTTCTGGGCTGAAGCGGGGAGGATTAGACAAAGTGTGCACTGTTAAGGGGAAGTCTGTGGCATTAACAGGAAGGGAGAAAAAGTACTTTCTACCCAATTTTAGTTCAGCGGTAAAACTGAAATTTCTATGGAACTGCAGCTCGCCTTGTGACTGTGGTTTTCCCGGTCACACAAAAATGCTGAAATTCGACTTATACAGTGTTTGTGCTTATTAAACTTGATGAATTCTCTCCTCTTGACGGTAGAATAGTGTGTAAAGCAAAGCACAATACATTGCTATGTGTAGAAGCAAAGATATACGCGATTTCAAAATGTGTTCCTAGAACAGCTGCGAGCAACTTTTTTACTCAACGTTAACAACACATCTGAAGCTCAATATTTCTGGGCTGAAGCGGGGAGGATTAGACAAAGTGTGCACTGTAAAGGGGAAGTCTGTGGCATTAAGAGGAAGGGAGAAAAAGTACTTTCTACCCATTTTTAGTTCAGCGGTAAAACTGAAATTTCTATGGAACTGTAGCTCGGCTTGTGACTGTGGTTTTCCCGGTCACACAAAAATGCTGAAATTCGACTTATACAGTGTTTGTGCTTATTAAACTTGATGAATTCTCTCCTCTTGACGGTAGAATAGTGTGTAAAGCAAAGCACAATACATTGCTATGTGTAGAAGCAAAGATATACGCGATTTCAGAATGTGTTCCTAGAACAGCTGCGAGCAACTTTTTTACTCAACGTTAACAACACATCTGAAGCTCAATATTTCTGGGCTGAAGCGGGGAGGATTAGACAAAGTGTGCACTGTTAAGGGGAAGTCTGTGGCATTAACAGGAAGGGAGAAAAAGTACTTTCTACCCATTTTTAGTTCAGCGGTAAAACTGAAATTTCTATGGAACTGTAGCTCGGCTTGTGACTGTGGTTTTCCCGGTCACACAAAAATGCTGAAATTCGACTTATACAGTGTTTGTGCTTATTAAACTTGATGAATTCTCTCCTCTTGACGGTAGAATAGTGTGTAAAGCAAAGCACAATACATTGCTATGTGTAGAAGCAAAGATATACGCGATTTCAAAATGTGTTCCTAGAACAGCTGCGAGCAACTTTTTTACTCAACGTTAACAACACATCTGAAGCTCAATATTTCTGGGCTGAAGCGGGGAGGATTAGACAAAGTGTGCACTGTAAAGGGGAAGTCTGTGGCATTAAGAGGAAGGGAGAAAAAGTACTTTCTACCCATTTTTAGTTCAGCGGTAAAACTGAAATTTCTATGGAACTGTAGCTCGGCTTGTGACTGTGGTTTTCCCGGTCACACAAAAATGCTGAAATTCGACTTATACAGTGTTTGTGCTTATTAAACTTGATGAATTCTCTCCTCTTGACGGTAGAATAGTGTGTAAAGCAAAGCACAATACATTGCTATGTGTAGAAGCAAAGATATACGCGATTTCAGAATGTGTTCCTAGAACAGCTGCGAGCAACTTTTTTTTACTCAACGTTAACAACACATCTGAAGCTCAATATTTCTGGGCTGAAGCGGGGAGGATTAGACACAGTGTGCACTGTAAAGGGGAAGTCTGTGGCATTAACAGGAAGGGAGAAAAAGTACTTTCTACCCATTTTTAGTTCAGCGGTAAAACTGAAATTTCTATGGAACTGCAGCTCGCCTTGTGACTGTGGTTTTCCCGGTCACACAAAAATGCTGAAATTCGACTTATACAGTGTTTGTGCTTATTAAACTTGATGAATTCTCTCCTCTTGACGGTAGAATAGTGTGTAAAGCAAAGCACAATACATTGCTATGTGTAGAAGCAAAGATATACGCGATTTCAGAATGTGTTCCTAGAACAGCTGCGAGCAACTTTTTTACTCAACGTTAACAACACATCTGAAGCTCAATATTTCTGGGCTGAAGCGGGGAGGATTAGACAAAGTGTGCACTGTTAAGGGGAAGTCTGTGGCATTAACAGGAAGGGAGAAAAAGTACTTTCTACCCATTTTTAGTTCAGCGGTAAAACTGAAATTTCTATGGAACTGCAGCTCGCCTTGTGACTGTGGTTTTCCCGGTCACACAAAAATGCTGAAATTCGACTTATACAGTGTTTGTGCTTATTAAACTTGATGAATTCTCTCCTCTTGACGGTAGAATAGTGTGTAAAGCAAAGCACAATACATTGCTATGTGTAGAAGCAAAGATATACGCGATTTCAGAATGTGTTGCTAGAACAGCTGCGAGCAACTTTTTTACTCAACGTTAACAACACATCTGAAGCTCAATATTTCTGGGCTGAAGCGGGGAGGATTAGACAAAGTGTGCACTGTTAAGGGGAAGTCTGTGGCATTAACAGGAAGGGAGAAAAAGTACTTTCTACCCATTTTTAGTTCAGCGGTAAAACTGAAATTTCTATGGAACTGCAGCTCGCCTTGTGACTGTGGTTTTCCCGGTCACACAAAAATGCTGAAATTCGACTTATACAGTGTTTGTGCTTATTAAACTTGATGAATTCTCTCCTCTTGACGGTAGAATAGTGTGTAAAGCAAAGCACAATACATTGCTATGTGTAGAAGCAAAGATATACGCGATTTCAGATTTTGTTCCTAGAACAGCTGCGAGCAACTTTTTTACTCAACGTTAACAACACATCTGAAGCTCAATATTTCTGGGCTGAAGCGGGGAGGATTAGACAAAGTGTGCACTGTTAAGGGGAAGTCTGTGGCATTAACAGGAAGGGAGAAAAAGTACTTTCTACCCATTTTTAGTTCAGCGGTAAAACTGAAATTTCTATGGAATTGCAGCTCGCCTTGTGACTGTGGTTTTCCCGGTCACACAAAAATGCTGAAATTCGACTTATACAGTGTTTGTGCTTATTAAACTTGATGAATTCTCTCCTCTTGACGGTAGAATAGTGTGTAAAGCAAAGCACAATACATTGCTATGTGTAGAAGCAAAGATATACGCGATTTCAGAATGTGTTCCTAGAACAGCTGCGAGCAATTTTTTTACTCAACGTTAACAACACATCTGAAGCTCAATATTTCTGGGCTGAAGCGGGGAGGATTAGACAAAGTGTGCACTGTAAAGGGGAAGTCTGTGGCATTAACAGGAAGGGAGAAAAAGTACTTTCTACCCATTTCTAGTTCAGCGGTAAAACTGAAATTTCTATGGAACTGCAGCTCGCCTTGTGACTGTGGTTTTCCCGGTCAAACAAAAATGCTGAAATTCGACTTATACAGTGTTTGTGCTTATTAAACTTGATGAATTCTCTCCTCTTGACGGTAGAATAATGTGTAAAGCAAAGCACAATACATTGCTATGTGTAGAAGCAAAGATATACGCGATTTCAGAATGTGTTCCTAGAACAGCTGCGAGCAACTTTTTTACTCAACGTTAACAACACATCTGAAGCTCAATATTTCTGGGCTGAAGCGGGGAGGATTAGACAAAGTGTGCACTGTAAAGGGGAAGTCTGTGGCATTAACAGGAAGGGAGAAAAAGTACTTTCTACCCATTTTTAGTTCAGCGGTAAAACTGAAATTTCTATGGAACTGCAGCTCGGCTTGTGACTGTGGTTTTCCCGGTCACACAAAAATGCTGAAATTCGACTTATACAGTGTTTGTGCTTATTAAACTTGATGAATTCTCTCCTCTTGACGGTAGAATAGTGTGTAAATCAAAGCACAATACATTGCTATGTGTAGAAGCAAAGATATACGCGATTTCAGAATGTGTTCCTAGAACAGCTGCGAGCAACTTTTTTACTCAACGTTAACAACACATCTGAAGCTCAGTATTTCTGGGCTGAAGCGGGGAGGATTAGACAAAGTGTGCACTGTAAAGGGGAAGTCTGTGGCATTAACAGGAAGGGAGAAAAAGTACTTTCTACCCATTTTTAGTTCAGCGGTAAAACTGAAATTTCTATGGAACTGCAGCTCGGCTTGTGACTGTGGTTTTCCCGGTCACACAAAAATGCTGAAATTCGACTTATACAGTGTTTGTGCTTATTAAACTTGATGAATTCTCTCCTCTTGATTGTAGAATAGTGTGTAAAGCAAAGCACAATACATTGCTATGTGTAGAAGCAAAGATATACGCGATTTCAGAATGTGTTGCTAGAACAGCTGCGAGCAACTTTTTTACTCAACGTTAACAACACATCTGAAGCTCAATATTTCTGGGCTGAAGCGGGGAGGATTAGACAAAGTGTGCACTGTTAAGGGGAAGTCTGTGGCATTAACAGGAAGGGAGAAAAAGTACTTTCTACCCATTTTTAGTTCAGCGGTAAAACTGAAATTTCTATGGAACTGCAGCTCGCCTTGTGACTGTGGTTTTCCCGGTCACACAAAAATGCTGAAATTCGACTTATACAGTGTTTGTGCTTATTAAACTTGATGAATTCTCTCCTCTTGACGGTAGAATAGTGTGTAAAGCAAAGCACAATACATTGCTATGTGTAGAAGCAAAGATATACGCGATTTCAGATTTTGTTCCTAGAACAGCTGCGAGCAACTTTTTTACTCAACGTTAACAACACATCTGAAGCTCAATATTTCTGGGCTGAAGCGGGGAGGATTAGACAAAGTGTGCACTGTTAAGGGGAAGTCTGTGGCATTAACAGGAAGGGAGAAAAAGTACTTTCTACCCATTTTTAGTTCAGCGGTAAAACTGAAATTTCTATGGAACTGCAGCTCGCCTTGTGACTGTGGTTTTCCCGGTCACACAAAAATGCTGAAATTCGACTTATACAGTGTTTGTGCTTATTAAACTTGATGAATTCTCTCCTCTTGACGGTAGAATAGTGTGTAAAGCAAAGCACAATACATTGCTATGTGTAGAAGCAAAGATATACGCGATTTCAGAATGTGTTCCAAGAACAGCTGCGAGCAACTTTTTTACTCAACGTTAACAACACATCTGAAGCTCAATATTTCTGGGCTGAAGCGGGGAGGATTAGACAAAGTGTGCACTGTAAAGGGGAAGTCTGTGGCATTAAGAGGAAGGGAGAAAAAGTACTTTCTACCCATTTTTAGTTCAGCGGTAAAACTGAAATTTCTATGGAACTGTAGCTCGGCTTGTGACTGTGGTTTTCCCGGTCACACAAAAATGCTGAAATTCGACTTATACAGTGTTTGTGCTTATTAAACTTGATGAATTCTCTCCTCTTGACGGTAGAATAGTGTGTAAAGCAAAGCACAATACATTGCTATGTGTAGAAGCAAAGATATACGCGATTTCAGAATGTGTTCCTAGAACAGCTGCGAGCAACTTTTTTTACTCAACGTTAACAACACATCTGAAGCTCAATATTTCTGGGCTGAAGCGGGGAGGATTAGACAAAGTGTGCACTGTAAAGGGGAAGTCTGTGGCATTAACAGGAAGGGAGAAAAAGTACTTTCTACCCATTTTTAGTTCAGCGGTAAAACTGAAATTTCTATGGAATTGCAGCTCGGCTTGTGACTGTGGTTTTCCCGGTCACACAAAAATGCTGAAATTCGACTTATACAGTGTTTGTGCTTATTAAACTTGATGAATTCTCTCCTCTTGACGGTAGAATAGTGTGTAAAGCAAAGCACAATACATTGCTATGTGTAGAAGCAAAGATATACGCGATTTCAGAATGTGTTCCTAGAACAGCTGCGAGCAATTTTTTTTACTCAACGTTAACAACACATCTGAAGCTCAATATTTCTGGGCTGAAGCGGGGAGGATTAGACAAAGTGTGCACTGTAAAGGGGAAGTCTGTGGCATTAACAGGAAGGGAGAAAAAGTACTTTCTACCCATTTCTAGTTCAGCGGTAAAACTGAAATTTCTATGGAACTGCAGCTCGCCTTGTGACTGTGGTTTTCCCGGTCACACAAAAATGCTGAAATTCGACTTATACAGTGTTTGTGCTTATTAAACTTGATGAATTCTCTCCTCTTGACGGTAGAATAGTGTGTAAAGCAAAGCACAATACATTGCTATGTGTAGAAGCAAAGATATACGCGATTTCAGAATGTGTTCCTAGAACAGCTGCGAGCAACTTTTTTACTCAACGTTAACAACACATCTGAAGCTCAATATTTCTGGGCTGAAGCGGGGAGGATTAGACAAAGTGTGCACTGTAAAGGGGAAGTCTGTGGCATTAACAGGAAGGGAGAAAAAGTACTTTCTACCCATTTCTAGTTCAGCGGTAAAACTGAAATTTCTATGGAACTGCAGCTCGGTTTGTGACTGTGGTTTTCCCGGTCACACAAAAATGCTGAAATTCGACTTATACAGTGTTTGTGCTTATTAAACTTGATGAATTCTCTCCTCTTGACGGTAGAATAGTGTGTAAAGCAAAGCACAATACATTGCTATGTGTAGAAGCAAAGATATTCGCGATTTCAGAATGTGTTCCTAGAACAGCTGCGAGCAACTTTTTTACTCAACGTTAACAACACATCTGAAGCTCAATATTTCTGGGCTGAAGCGGGGAGGATTAGACAAAGTGTGCACTGTTAAGGGGAAGTCTGTGGCATTAACAGGAAGGGAGAAAAAGTACTTTCTACCCATTTTTAGATCAGCGGTAAAACTGAAATTTCTATGGAATTGCAGCTCGGCTTGTGACTGTGGTTTTCCCGGTCACACAAAAATGCTGAAATTCGACTTATACAGTGTTTGTGCTTATTAAACTTGATGAATTCTCTCCTCTTGACGGTAGAATAGTGTGTAAAGCAAAGCACAATACATTGCTATGTGTAGAAGCAAAGATATACGCGATTTCATAATGTGTTCCTAGAACAGCTGCGAGCAACTTTTTTACTCAACGTTAACAACACATCTGAAGCTCAATATTTCTGGGCTGAAGCGGGGAGGATTAGACAAAGTGTGCACTGTAAAGGGGAAGTCTGTGGCATTAACAGGAAGGGAGAAAAAGTACTTTCTACCCATTTTTAGGTTCAGCGGTAAAACTGAAGTTTCTATGGAACTGCAGCTCGGCTTGTGACTGTGGTTTTCCCGGTCACACAAAAATGCTGAAATTCGACTTATACAGTGTTTGTGCTTATTAAACTTGATGAATTCTCTCCTCTTGACGGTAGAATAGTGTGTAAAGCAAAGCACAATACATTGCTATGTGTAGAAGCAAAGATATACGCGATTTCAGAATGTGTTCCTAGAACAGCTGCGAGCAATTTTTTTACTCAACGTTAACAACACATCTGAAGCTCAATATTTCTGGGCTGAAGCGGGGAGCATTAGACAAAGTGTGCACTGTAAAGGGGAAGTCTCTGGCATTAACAGGAAGGGAGAAAAAGTACTTTCTACCCATTTTTAGTTCAGCGGTAAAACTGAAATTTCTATGGAACTGCAGCTCGGCTTGTGACTGTGGTTTTCCAGGTCACAAAAAAATGCTGAAATTTGACTAATACAGTGTTTGTGCTTATTAAACTTGATGAATTTTCTCCTCTTGACGGTAGAATAGTGTGTAAAGCAAAGCACAATACATTGCTATGTGTAGAAGCAAAGATATACGCGATTTCATAATGTGTTCCTAGAACAGCTGCGAGCAACTTTTTTACTCAACG
Source organism: Ascaphus truei (assembly GCF_040206685.1). Classification (NCBI taxonomy): domain Eukaryota; kingdom Metazoa; phylum Chordata; class Amphibia; order Anura; family Ascaphidae; genus Ascaphus; species Ascaphus truei. Next base: position 617,409 of record NC_134488.1, read on the forward strand.
TTAACAACACATCTGAAGCTCAATATTTCTGGGCTGAAGCGGGGAGGATTATACAAAGTGTGCACTGTAAAGGGGAAGTCTGTGGCATTAACAGGAAGGGAGAAAAAGTACTTTCTACCCATTTTTAGTTCAGCGGTAAAACTGAAATTTCTATGGAACTGCAGCTCGGCTTGTGACTGTGGTTTTCCCGGTCACACAAAAATGCTGAAATTCGACTTATACAGTGTTTGTGCTTATTAAACTTGATGATTTTTCTCCTCTTGACGGTAGAATAGTGTGTAAAGCAAAGCACAATACATTGCTATGTGTAGAAGCAAAGATATACGCGATTTCAGAATGTGTTCCTAGAACAGCTGCGAGCAACTTTTTTACTCAGCGTTAACAACATATCTGAAGCTCAATATTTCTGGGCTGATGCGGGGAGAATTAGACAAAGTGTGCACTGTAAAGGGGAAGTCTGTGGCATTAACAGGAAGGGAGAAAAAGTACTTTCTACCCATTTTTAGTTCAGCGGTAAAACTGAAATTTCTATGGAACTGCAGCTCGGCTTGTGACTGTGGTTTTCCCGGTCACACAAAAATGCTGAAATTCGACTTATACAGTGTTTGTGCTTATTAAACTTGATGAATTCTCTCCTCTTGACGGTAGAATAGTGTGTAAAGCAAAGCACAATACATTGCTATGTGTAGAAGCAAAGATATACGCGATTTCAGAATGTGTTCCTAGAACAGCTGCGAGCAACTTTTTTACTCAACGTTAAAAACATATCTGAAGCTCAATATTTCTGGGCTGATGCGGGGAGAATTAGACAAAGTGTGCACTGTAAAGGGGAAGCTTGTGGCATTAACAGGAAGGGAGAAAAAGTACTTTCTACCCATTTTTAGTTCAGCGGTAAAACTGAAATTTCTATGGAACTGCAGCTCGGTTTGTGACTGTGGTTTTCCCGGTCACACAAAAATGCTGAAATTCGACTTATACAGTGTTTGTGCTTATTAAACTTGATGAATTCTCTCCTCTTGACGGTAGAATAGTGTGTAAAGCAAAGCACAATACATTGCTATGTGTAGAAGCAAAGATATACGCGATTTCAGAATGTGTTGCTAGAACAGCTGCGAGCAACTTTTTTACTCAACGTTAACAACACATCTGAAGCTCAATATTTCTGGGCTGAAGCGGGGAGGATTAGACAAAGTGTGCACTGTAAAGGGGAAGTCTGTGGCATTAATAGGAAGGGAGAAAAAGTACTTTCTACCCATTTTTAGTTCAGCGGTAAAACTGAAATTTCTATGGAACTGCAGTTCGGCTTGTGACTGTGGTTTTCCCGGTCACACAAAAATGCTGAAATTCGACTTATACAGTGTTTGTGCTTATTAAACTTGATGAATTTTCTCCTCTTGACGGTAGAATAGTGTGTAAAGCAAAGCACAATACATTGCTATGTGTAGAAGCAAAGATATACGCGATTTAGGAATGTGTTCCTAGAACAGCAGCGAGCAACTTTTTTACTCAACGTTAACAACACATCTGAAGCTCAATATTTCTGGGCTGAAGCGGGGAGGATTAGACAAAGTGTGCACTGTAAAGGGGAAGTCTGTGGCATTAACAGGAAGGGAGAAAAAGTACTTTCTACCCATTTCTAGTTCAGCGGTAAAACTGAAATTTCTATGGAACTGCAGCTCGGCTTGTGACTGTGGTTTTCCCGGTCACACAAAAATGCTGAAATTCGACTTATACAGTGTTTGTGCTTATTAAACTTGATGAATTCTCTCCTCTTGACGGTAGAATAGTGTGTAAAGCAAAGCACAATACATTGCTATGTGTAGAAGCAAAGATATACGCGATTTCATAATGTGTTCCTAGAACAGCTGCGAGCAACTTTTTACTCAACGTTAACAACACATCTGAAGCTCAATATTTCTGGCCTGAAGCGGGGAAGATTAGACAAAGTGTGCACTGTAAAGGGGAAGTCTGTGGCATTAACAGGAAGGGAGAAAAAGTACTTTCTACCCATTTTTAGTTCAGCGGTAAAACTGAAATTTCTATGGAACTGCAGCTCGTCTTGTGACTCTGGTTTTCCCGGTCACACAAAAATGCTGAAATTCGACTTATACAGTGTTTGTGCTTATTAAACTTGATGAATTCTCTCCTCTTGACGGTAGAATAGTGTGTAAAGCAAAGCACAATACATTGCTATGTGTAGAAGCAAAGATATACGCGATTTCAGAATGTGTTCCTAGAACAGCTGCGAGCAACTTTTTTACTCAACGTTAACAACACATCTGAAGCTCAATATTTCTGGGCTGAAGCGGGGAGGATTAGACAAAGTGTGCACTGTAAAGGGGAAGTCTGTGGCATTAACAGGAAGGGAGAAAAAGTACTTTCTACCCATTTTTAGTTCAGCGGTAAAACTGAAATTTCTATGGAACTGCAGCTCGGCTTGTGACTGTGGTTTTCCCGGTCACACAAAAATGCTGAAATTCGACTTATACAGTGTTTGTGCTTATTAAACTTGATGAATTCTCTCCTCTTGACGGTAGAATAGTGTGTAAAGCAAAGCACAATACATTGCTATGTGTAAAAGCAAAGATATACGCGATTTCAGAATGTGTTCCTAGAACAGCTGCGAGCAACTTTTTTACTCAACGTTAACAACACATCTGAAGCTCAATATTTCTGGGCTGAAGCGGGGAGGATTAGACAAAGTGTGCACTGTAAAGGGGAAGTCTGTGGCATTAACAGGAAGGGAGAAAAAGTACTTTCTACCCATTTTTAGTTCAGCGGTAAAACTGAAATTTCTATGGAACTGCAGCTCGTCTTGTGACTGTGGTTTTCCCGGTCACACAAAAATGCTGAAATTCGACTTATACAGTGTTTGTGCTTATTAAACTTGATGAATTTTCTCCTCTTGACGGTAGAATAGTGTGTAAAGCAAAGCACAATACATTGCTATGTGTAGAAGCAAAGATATACGCGATTTCAGAATGTGTTCCTAGAACAGCTGCGAGCAACTTTTTTACTCAACGTTAACAACACATCTGAAGCTCAATATTTCTGGGCTGAAGCGGGGAGGATTAGACAAAGTGTGCACTGTAAAGGGGAAGTCTGTGGCATTAACAGGAAGGGAGAAAAAGTACTTTCTACCCATTTTTAATTCAGCGGTAAAACTGAAATTTCTATGGAACTGCAGCTCGGCTTGTGACTGTGGTTTTCCCGGTCACACAAAAATGCTGAAATTCGACTTATACAGTGTTTGTGCTTATTAAACTTGATGAATTCTCTCCTCTTGACGGTAGAATAGTGTGTAAAGCAAAGCACAATACATTGCTATGTGTAGAAGCAAAGATATACGCGATTTCAGAATGTGTTCCTAGAACAGCTGCGAGCAACTTTTTTACTCAACGTTAACAACACATCTGAAGCTCAATATTTCTGGGCTGAAGCGGGGAGGATTAGACAAAGTGTGCACTGTAAAGGGGAAGTCTGTGGCATTAACAGGAAGGGAGAAAAAGTACTTTCTACCCATTTCTAGTTCAGCGGTAAAACTGAAATTTCTATGGAACTGCAGCTCGGCTTGTGACTGTGGTTTTCCCGGTCACACAAAAATGCTGAAATTCGACTTATACAGTGTTTGTGCTTATTAAACTTGATGAATTCTCTCCTCTTGACGGTAGAATAGTGTGTAAAGCAAAGCACAATACATTGCTATGTGTAGAAGCAAAGATATACGCGATTTCAGAATGTGTTGCTAGAACAGCTGCGAGCAACTTTTTTACTCAACGTTAACAACACATCTGAAGCTCAATATTTCTGGGCTGAAGCGGGGAGGATTAGACAAAGTGTGCACTGTAAAGGGGAAGTCTGTGGCATTAATAGGAAGGGAGAAAAAGTACTTTCTACCCATTTTTAGTTCAGCGGTAAAACTGAAATTTCTATGGAACTGCAGCTCGGCTTGTGACTGTGGTTTTCCCGGTCACACAAAAATGCTGAAATTCGACTTATACAGTGTTTGTGCTTATTAAACTTGATGAATTTTCTCCTCTTGACGGTAGAATAGTGTGTAAAGCAAAGCACAATACATTGCTATGTGTAGAAGCAAAGATATACGCGATTTAGGAATGTGTTCCTAGAACAGCTGCGAGCAACTTTTTTACTCAACGTTAACAACACATCTGAAGCTCAATATTTCTGGGCTGAAGCGGGGAGGATTAGACAAAGTGTGCACTGTAAAGGGGAAGTCTGTGGCATTAACAGGAAGGGAGAAAAAGTACTTTCTACCCATTTCTAGTTCAGCGGTAAAACTGAAATTTCTATGGAACTGCAGCTCGGCTTGTGACTGTGGTTTTCCCGGTCACACAAAAATGCTGAAATTCGACTTATACAGTGTTTGTGCTTATTAAACTTGATGAATTCTCTCCTCTTGACGGTAGAATAGTGTGTAAAGCAAAGCACAATACATTGCTATGTGTAGAAGCAAAGATATACGCGATTTCATAATGTGTTCCTAGAACAGCTGCGAGCAACTTTTTACTCAACGTTAACAACACATCTGAAGCTCAATATTTCTGGCCTGAAGCGGGGAAGATTAGACAAAGTGTGCACTGTAAAGGGGAAGTCTGTGGCATTAACAGGAAGGGAGAAAAAGTACTTTCTACCCATTTTTAGTTCAGCGGTAAAACTGAAATTTCTATGGAACTGCAGCTCGGCTTGTGACTCTGGTTTTCCCGGTCACACAAAAATGCTGAAATTCGACTTATACAGTGTTTGTGCTTATTAAACTTGATGAATTCTCTCCTCTTGACGGTAGAATAGTGTGTAAAGCAAAGCACAATACATTGCTATGTGTAGAAGCAAAGATATACGCGATTTCAGAATGTGTTCCTAGAACAGCTGCGAGCAACTTTTTTACTCAACGTTAACAACACATCTGAAGCTCAATATTTCTGGGCTGAAGCGGGGAGGATTAGACAAAGTGTGCACTGTAAAGGGGAAGTCTGTGGCATTAACAGGAAGGGAGAAAAAGTACTTTCTACCCATTTTTAGTTCAGCGGTAAAACTGAAATTTCTATGGAACTGCAGCTCGGCTTGTGACTGTGGTTTTCCCGGTCACACAAAAATGCTGAAATTCGACTTATACAGTGTTTGTGCTTATTAAACTTGATGAATTCTCTCCTCTTGACGGTAGAATAGTGTGTAAAGCAAAGCACAATACATTGCTATGTGTAAAAGCAAAGATATACGCGATTTCAGAATGTGTTCCTAGAACAGCTGCGAGCAACTTTTTTACTCAACGTTAACAACACATCTGAAGCTCAATATTTCTGGGCTGAAGCGGGGAGGATTAGACAAAGTGTGCACTGTAAAGGGGAAGTCTGTGGCATTAACAGGAAGGGAGAAAAAGTACTTTCTACCCATTTTTAGTTCAGCGGTAAAACTGAAATTTCTATGGAACTGCAGCTCGGCTTGTGACTGTGGTTTTCCCGGTCACACAAAAATGCTGAAATTCGACTTATACAGTGTTTGTGCTTATTAAACTTGATGAATTTTCTCCTCTTGACGGTAGAATAGTGTGTAAAGCAAAGCACAATACATTGCTATGTGTAGAAGCAAAGATATACGCGATTTCAGAATGTGTTCCTAGAACAGCTGCGAGCAACTTTTTTACTCAACGTTAACAACACATCTGAAGCTCAATATTTCTGGGCTGAAGCGGGGAGGATTAGACAAAGTGTGCACTGTAAAGGGGAAGTCTGTGGCATTAACAGGAAGGGAGAAAAAGTACTTTCTACCCATTTTTAATTCAGCGGTAAAACTGAAATTTCTATGGAACTGCAGCTCGGCTTGTGACTGTGGTTTTCCCGGTCACACAAAAATGCTGAAATTCGACTTATACAGTGTTTGTGCTTATTAAACTTGATGAATTCTCTCCTCTAGACGGTAGAATGGTGTGTAAAGCAAAGCACAATACATTGCTATGTGTAGAAGCAAAGATATACGCGATTTCAGAATGTGTTCCTAGAACAGCTGCGAGCAACTTTTTTACTCAACGTTAACAACACATCTGAAGCTCAATATTTCTGGGCTGAAGCGGGGAGGATTAGACAAAGTGTGCACTGTAAAGGGGAAGTCTGTGGCATTAACAGGAAGGGAGAAAAAGTACTTTCTACCCATTTCTAGTTCAGCGGTAAAACTGAAATTTCTATGGAACTGCAGCTCGGCTTGTGACTCTGGTTTTCCCGGTCACACAAAAATGCTGAAATTCGACTTATACAGTGTTTGTGCTTATTAAACTTGATGAATTCTCTCCTCTTGACGGTAGAATAGTGTGTAAAGCAAAGCACAATACATTGCTATGTGTAGAAGCAAAGATATACGCGATTTCAGAATGTGTTCCTAGAACAGCTGCGAGCAACTTTTTTACTCAACGTTAACAACACATCTGAAGCTCAATATTTCTGGGCTGAAGCGGGGAGGATTAGACAAAGTGTGCACTGTAAAGGGGAAGTCTGTGGCATTAACAGGAAGGGAGAAAAAGTACTTTCTACCCATTTTTAGTTCAGCGGTAAAACTGAAATTTCTATGGAACTGCAGCTCGGCTTGTGACTGTGGTTTTCCCGGTCACACAAAAATGCTGAAATTCGACTTATACAGTGTTTGTGCTTATTAAACTTGATGAATTCTCTCCTCTTGACGGTAGAATAGTGTGTAAAGCAAAGCACAATACATTGCTATGTGTAGAAGCAAAGATATACGCGATTTCAGAATGTGTTCCTAGAACAGCTGCGAGCAACTTTTTTACTCAACGTTAACAACACATCTGAAGCTCAATATTTCTGGGCTGAAGCGGGGAGGATTAGACAAAGTGTGCACTGTAAAGGGGAAGTCTGTGGCATTAACAGGAAGGGAGACAAAGTACTTTCTACCCATTTTTAGTTCAGCGGTAAAACTGAAATTTCTATGGAACTGCAGCTCGCCTTGTGACTGTGGTTTTCCCGGTCACACAAAAATGCTGAAATTCGACTTATACAGTGTTTGTGCTTATTAAACTTGATGAATTTTCTCCTCTTGACGGTAGAATAGTGTGTAAAGCAAAGCACAATACATTGCTATGTGTAGAAGCAAAGATATACGCGATTTCAGAATGTGTTCCTAGAACAGCTGCGAGCAACTTTTTTACTCAACGTTAACAACACATCTGAAGCTCAATATTTCTGGGCTGAAGCGGGGAGGATTAGACAAAGTGTGCACTGTAAAGGGGAAGTCTGTGGCATTAACAGGAAGGGAGAAAAAGTACTTTCTACCCATTTTTAGTTCAGCGGTAAAACTGAAATTTCTATGGAACTGCAGCTCGGCTTGTGACTGTGGTTTTCCCGGTCACACAAAAATGCTGAAATTCGACTTATACAGTGTTTGTGCTTATTAAACTTGATGAATTCTCTCCTCTTGACGGTAGAATAGTGTGTAAAGCAAAGCACAATACATTGCTATGTGTAGAAGCAAAGATATACGCGATTTCAGAATGTGTTCCTAGAACAGCTGCGAGCAACTTTTTTACTCAACGTTAACAACACATCTGAAGCTCAATATTTCTGGGCTGAAGCGGGGAGGATTAGACAAAGTGTGCACTGTAAAGGGGAAGTCTGTGGCATTAACAGGAAGGGAGAAAAAGTACTTTCTACCCATTTTTAGTTCAGCGGTAAAACTGAAATTTCTATGGAACTGCAGCTTGTCTTGTGACTGTGGTTATCCCGGTCACACAAAAATGCTGAAATTCGACTTATACAGTGTTTGTGCTTATTAAACTTGATGAATTCTCTCCTCTTGACGGTAGAATAGTGTGTAAAGCAAAGCACAATACATTGCTATGTGTAGAAGCAAAGATATACGCGATTTCAGAATGTGTTCCTAGAACAGCTGCGAGCAACTTTTTTACTCAACGTTAACAACACATCTGAAGCTCAATATTTCTGGGCTGAAGCGGGGAGGATTAGACAAAGTGTGCACTGTAAAGGGGAAGTCTGTGGCATTAACAGGAAGGGAAAAAAAGTACTTTATACCCATTTTTAGTTCAGCGGTAAAACTGAAATTTCTATGGAACTGCAGCTCGGCTTGTGACTGTGGTTTTCCCGGTCACACAAAAATGCTGAAATTCGACTTATACAGTGTTTGTGCTTATTAAACTTGATGAATTCTCTCCTCTTGACGGTAGAATAGTGTGTAAAGCAAAGCACAATACATTGCTATGTGTAGAAGCAAAAATATACGCGATTTCAGAATGTGTTCCTAGAACAGCTGCGAGCAACTTTTTTACTCAACGTTAACAACACATCTGAAGCTCAATATTTCTGGGCTGAAGCGGGGAGGATTAGACAAAGTGTGCACTGTAAAGGGGAAGTGTGTGGCATTAACAGGAAGGGAGAAAAAGTACTTTCTACCCATTTTTAGGTTCAGCGGTATAACTGAAGTTTCTATGGAACTGCAGCTCGGCTTGTGACTCTGGTTTTCCCGGTCACACAAAAATGCTGAAATTCGACTTATACAGTGTTTGTGCTTATTAAACTTGATGAATTCTCTCCTCTTGACGGTAGAATAGTGTGTAAAGCAAAGCACAATACATTGCTATGTGTAGAAGCAAAGATATACGCGATTTCAGAATGTGTTCCTAGAACAGCTGCGAGCAACTTTTTTACTCAACGTTAACAACACATCTGAAGCTTAATATTTCTGGGCTTAAGCGGGGAGGATTAGACAAAGTGTGCACTGTAAAGGGGAAGTCTGTGGCATTAACAGGAAGGGAGAAAAAGTACTTTCTACCCATTTTTAGTTCAGCGGTAAAACTGAAATTTCTATGGAACTGCAGCTCGGCTTGTGACTGTGGTTTTCCCGGTCACACAAAAATGCTGAAATTCGACTTATACAGTGTTTGTGCTTATTAAACTTGATGAATTCTCTCCTCTTGACGGTAGAATAGTGTGTAAAGCAAAGCACAATACATTGCTATGTGTAGAAGCAAAGATATACACGATTTCATAATGTGTTCCTAGAACAGCTGCGAGCAACTTTTTTACTCAACGTTAACAACACATCTGAAGCTCAATATTTCTGGGCTGAAGCGGGGAGGATTAGACAAAGTGTGCACTGTAAAGGGGAAGTCTGTGGCATTAACAGGAAGGGAGAAAAAGTACTTTCTACCCATTTTTAGGTTCAGCGGTAAAACTGAAGTTTCTATGGAACTGCAGCTCGGCTTGTGACTCTGGTTTTCCCGGTCACACAAAAATGCTGAAATTCGACTTATACAGTGTTTGTGCTTATTAAACTTGATGAATTCTCTCCTCTTGACGGTAGAATAGTGTGTAAAGCAAAGCACAATACATTGCTATGTGTAGAAGCAAAGATATACGCGATTTCAGAATGTGTTCCTAGAACAGCTGCGAGCAACTTTTTTACTCAACGTTAACAACACATCTGAAGCTCAATATTTCTGGGCTGAAGCGGGGAGGATTAGACAAAGTGTGCACTGTAAAGGGGAAGTCTGTGGCATTAACAGGAAGGGAGAAAAAGTACTTTCTACCCATTTTTATTTCAGCGGTAAAACTGAAATTTCTATGGAACTGCAGCTCGGCTTGTGACTGTGGTTTTCCCGGTCACACAAAAATGCTGAAATTCGACTTATACAGTGTTTGTGCTTATTAAACTTGATGAATTCTCTCCTCTTGACGGTAGAATAGTGTGTAAAGCAAAGCACAATACATTGCTATGTGTAGAAGCAAAGATATACGCGATTTCAAAATGTGTTCCTAGTACAGCTGCGAGCAACTTTTTTACTCAACGTTAACAACACATCTGAAGCTCAATATTTCTGGGCTGAAGCGGGGAGGATTAGACAAAGTGTGCACTGTAAAAGGGAAGTCTGTGGCATTAACAGGAAGGGAGAAAAAGTACTTTCTACCCATTTCTAGTTCAGCGGTAAAACTGAAATTTCTATGGAACTGCAGCTCGGCTTGTGACTGTGGTTTTCCCATTCACACAAAAATGCTGAAATTCGACTTATACAGTGTTTGTGCTTATTAAACTTGATGAATTCTCTCCTCTTGATGGTAGAATAGTGTGTAAAGCAAAGCACAATACATTGCTATGTGTAGAAGCAAAGATATACGCGATTTCAGAATGTGTTCCTAGAACAGCTGCGAGCAACTTTTTTACTCAACGTTAACAACACATCTGAAGCTCAATATTTCTGGGCTGAAGCGGGGAGGATTAGAGAAAGTGTGCACTGTAAAGGGGAAGTCTGTGGCATTAACAGGAAGGGAGAAAAAGTACTTTCTACCCATTTTTAGTTCAGCGGTAAAACTGAAATTTCTATGGAACTGCAGCTCGGCTTGTGACTGTGGTTTTCCCGGTAACACAAAAATGCTGAAATTCGACTTATACAGTGTTTGTGCTTATTAAACTTGATGAATTCTCTCCTCTTGACGGTAGAATAGTGTGTAAAGCAAAGCACAATACATTGCTATGTGTAGAAGCAAAGATATACGCGATTTCAGAATGTGTTCCTAGAACAGCTGCGAGCAACTTTTTTACTCAACGTTAACAACACATCTGAAGTTCAATATTTCTGGGCTGAAGCGGGGAGGATTAGACACAGTGTGCACTGTAAAGGGGAAGTCTGTGGCATTAACAGGAAGGGAGAAAAAGTACTTTCTACCCATTTTTAGTTCAGCGGTAAAACTGAAATTTCTATGGAACTGCAGCTCGGCTTGTGACTGTGGTTTTCCCGGTCAAACAAAAATGCTGAAATTCGACTTATACAGTGTTTGTGCTTATTAAACTTGATGAATTCTCTCCTCTTGACGGTAGAACAGTGTGTAAAGCAAAGCACAATACATTGCTATGTGTAGAAGCAAAGATATACACGATTTCATAATGTGTTCCTAGAACAGCTGCGAGCAACTTTTTTACTCAACGTTAACAACACATCTGAAGCTCAATATTTCTGGGCTGAAGCGGGGAGTATTAGACAAAGTGTGCACTGTAAAGGGGAAGTCTGTGGCATTAACAGGAAGGGAGAAAAAGTACTTTCTACCCATTTTTAGGTTCAGCGGTAAAACTGAAGTTTCTATGGAACTGCAGCTCGGCTTGTGACTCTGGTTTTCCCGGTCACACAAAAATGCTGAAATTCGACTTATACAGTGTTTGTGCTTATTAAACTTGATGAATTCTCTCCTCTTGACGGTAGAATAGTGTGTAAAGCAAAGCACAATACATTGCTATGTGTAGAAGCAAAGATATACGCGATTTCAGAATGTGTTCCTAGAACAGCTGCGAGCAACTTTTTTACTCAACGTTAACAACACATCTGAAGCTCAATATTTCTGGGCTGAAGCGGGGAGGATTAGACAAAGTGTGCACTGTAAAGGGGAAGTCTGTGGCATTAACAGGAAGGGAAAAAAAGTACTTTATACCCATTTTTAGTTCAGCGGTAAAACTGAAATTTCTATGGAACTGCAGCTCGGCTTGTGACTGTGGTTTTCCCGGTCACACAAAAATGCTGAAATTCGACTTATACAGTGTTTGTGCTTATTAAACTTGATGAATTCTCTCCTCTTGACGGTAGAATAGTGTGTAAAGCAAAGCACAATACATTGCTATGTGTAGAAGCAAAGATATACGCGATTTCAGAATGTGTTCCTAGAACAGCTGCGAGCAACTTTTTTACTCAACGTTAACAACACATCTGAAGCTCAATATTTCTGGGCTGAAGCGGGGAGGATTAGACAAAGTGTGCACTGTAAAGGGGAAGTGTGTGGCATTAACAGGAAGGGAGAAAAAGTACTTTCTACCCATTTTTAGGTTCAGCGGTAAAACTGAAGTTTCTATGGAACTGCAGCTCGGCTTGTGACTCTGGTTTTCCCGGTCACACAAAAATGCTGAAATTCGACTTATACAGTGTTTGTGCTTATTAAACTTGATGAATTCTCTCCTCTTGACGGTAGAATAGTGTGTAAAGCAAAGCACAATACATTGCTATGTGTAGAAGCAAAGATATACGCGATTTCAGAATGTGTTCCTAGAACAGCTGCGAGCAACTTTTTTACTCAACGTTAACAACACATCTGAAGCTTAATATTTCTGGGCTTAAGCGGGGAGGATTAGACAAAGTGTGCACTGTAAAGGGGAAGTCTGTGGCATTAACAGGAAGGGAGAAAAAGTACTTTCTACCCATTTTTAGTTCAGCGGTAAAACTGAAATTTCTATGGAAATGCAGCTCGGCTTGTGACTGTGGTTTTCCCGGTCACACAAAAATGCTGAAATTCGACTTATACAGTGTTTGTGCTTATTAAACTTGATGAATTCTCTCCTCTTGACGGTAGAATAGTGTGTAAAGCAAAGCACAATACATTGCTATGTGTAGAAGCAAAGATATACACGATTTCATAATGTGTTCCTAGAACAGCTGCGAGCAACTTTTTTACTCAACGTTAACAACACATCTGAAGCTCAATATTTCTGGGCTGAAGCGGGGAGCATTAGACAAAGTGTGCACTGTAAAGGGGAAGTCTGTGGCATTAACAGGAAGGGAGAAAAAGTACTTTCTACCCATTTTTAGGTTCAGCGGTAAAACTGAAGTTTCTATGGAACTGCAGCTCGGCTTGTGACTCTGGTTTTCCCGGTCACACAAAAATGCTGAAATTCGACTTATACAGTGTTTGTGCTTATTAAACTTGATGAATTCTCTCCTCTTGACGGTAGAATAGTGTGTAAAGCAAAGCACAATACATTGCTATGTGTAGAAGCAAAGATATACGCGATTTCAGAATGTGTTCCTAGAACAGCTGCGAGCAACTTTTTTACTCAACGTTAACAACACATCTGAAGCTCAATATTTCTGGGCTGAAGCGGGGAGGATTAGACAAAGTGTGCACTGTAAAGGGGAAGTCTGTGGCATTAACAGGAAGGGAGAAAAAGTACTTTCTACCCATTTTTATTTCAGCGGTAAAACTGAAATTTCTATGGAACTGCAGCTCGGCTTGTGACTGTGGTTTTCCCGGTCACACAAAAATGCTGAAATTCGACTTATACAGTGTTTGTGCTTATTAAACTTGATGAATTCTCTCCTCTTGACGGTAGAATAGTGTGTAAAGCAAAGCACAATACATTGCTATGTGTAGAAGCAAAGATATACGCGATTTCAAAATGTGTTCCTAGTACAGCTGCGAGCAACTTTTTTACTCAACGTTAACAACACATCTGAAGCTCAATATTTCTGGGCTGAAGCGGGGAGGATTAGACAAAGTGTGCACTGTAAAAGGGAAGTCTGTGGCATTAACAGGAAGGGAGAAAAAGTACTTTCTACCCATTTCTAGTTCAGCGGTAAAACTGAAATTTCTATGGAACTGCAGCTCGGCTTGTGACTGTGGTTTTCCCATTCACACAAAAATGCTGAAATTCGACTTATACAGTGTTTGTGCTTATTAAACTTGATGAATTCTCTCCTCTTGATGGTAGAATAGTGTGTAAAGCAAAGCACAATACATTGCTATGTGTAGAAGCAAAGATATACGCGATTTCAGAATGTGTTCCTAGAACAGCTGCGAGCAACTTTTTTACTCAACGTTAACAACACATCTGAAGCTCAATATTTCTGGGCTGAAGCGGGGAGGATTAGAGAAAGTGTGCACTGTAAAGGGGAAGTCTGTGGCATTAACAGGAAGGGAGAAAAAGTACTTTCTACCCATTTTTAGTTCAGCGGTAAAACTGAAATTTCTATGGAACTGCAGCTCGGCTTGTGACTGTGGTTTTCCCGGTAACACAAAAATGCTGAAATTCGACTTATACAGTGTTTGTGCTTATTAAACTTGATGAATTCTCTCCTCTTGACGGTAGAATAGTGTGTAAAGCAGAGCACAATACATTGCTATGTGTAGAAGCAAAGATATACGCGATTTCAGAATGTGTTCCTAGAACAGCTGCGAGCAACTTTTTTACTCAACGTTAACAACACATCTGAAGTTCAATATTTCTGGGCTGAAGCGGGGAGGATTAGACACAGTGTGCACTGTAAAGGGGAAGTCTGTGGCATTAACAGGAAGGGAGAAAAAGTACTTTCTACCCATTTTTAGTTCAGCGGTAAAACTGAAATTTCTATGGAACTGCAGCTCGGCTTGTGACTGTGGTTTTCCCTGTCACACAAAAATGCTGAAATTCGACTTATACAGTGTTTGTGCTTATTAAACTTGATGAATTCTCTCCTCTTGACGGTAGAATAGTGTGTAAAGCAAAGCACAATACATTGCTATGTGTAGAAGCAAAGATATACGCGATTTCAGAATGTGTTCCTAGAACAGCTGCGAGCAACTTTTTTACTCAACGTTAACAACACATCTGAAGCTCAATATTTCTGGGCTGAAGCGGGGAGGATTAGAGAAAGTGTGCACTGTAAAGGGGAAGTCTGTGGCATTAACAGGAAGGGAGAAAAAGTACTTTCTACCCATTTTTAGTTCAGCGGTAAAACTGAAATTTCTATGGAACTGCAGCTCGGCTTGTGACTGTGGTTTTCCCGGTCACACAAAAATGCTGAAATTCGACTTATACAGTGTTTGTGCTTATTAAACTTGATGAATTCTCTCCTCTTGACGGTAGAATTTCAGAGTTGCTTCTAATGTACCAAAGCTGGACTTAGACATAATTTCACTCTCACAACATTTTGGCTGGTTGGAGACAGTCCGAACCACAAGTACCGGGTCCATGGTTATGGGCGTATACTGGGGGCACGGGGACGACTCCCATTAACCCCTGACTATACCGGGGATACGCTTATCACATTGCCTTTCTGGTCTGTGCTGAAGCAGGGCATTCTGGCAGCCAATTGGCTTGACCTTTATTAGTGAGCCTGGTTACCCCCTCTCGGAACCACAGACTTAGAAATCGCCAGCTCATATACAGTGCATAAAATATATTTATATATATACCCTTATACACCATTTTAATAAAAAATATCACAAAATTCTTCTAAGTCCTTCGGGAAGATTGAAAGACGCGCACGTTCATTTTCAGAGCTCCTAGACCTTCTTATAAGAAGTTAGCCAAAAAGTAGCTTCTTAAAACGCTTAGGTTAAGTTTCAGAGTTGCTTCTAATGTACCAAAGCTGGACTTAGACATAATTTCACTCTCACAACATTTTGGCTGGTTGGAGACAGTCCGAACCACAAGTACCGGGTCCATGGTTATGGGCGTATACTGGGGGCACGGGGACGACTCCCATTAACCCCTGACTATACCGGGGATACGCTTATCACATTGCCTTTCTGGTCTGTGCTGAAGCAGGGCATTCTGGCAGCCAATTGGCTTGACCTTTATTAGTGAGCCTGGTTACCCCCTCTCGGAACCACAGACTTAGAAATCGCCAGCTCATATACAGTGCATAAAATATATTTATATATATACCCTTATACACCATTTTAATAAAAAATATCACAAAATTCTTCTAAGTCCCTCGGGAAGATTGAAAGACGCGCACGTTCATTTTCAGAGCTCCTAGACCTTCTTATAAGAAGTTAGCCAAAAAGTAGCTTCTTAAAACGCTTAGGTTAAGTTTCAGAGTTGCTTCTAATGTACCAAAGCTGGACTTAGACATAATTTCACTCTCACAACATTTTGGCTGGTTGGAGACAGTCCGAACCACAAGTACCGGGTCCATGGTTATGGGCGTATACTGGGGGCACGGGGACGACTCCCATTAACCCCTGACTATACCGGGGATACGCTTATCACATTGCCTTTCTGGTCTGTGCTGAAGCAGGGCATTCTGGCAGCCAATTGGCTTGACCTTTATTAGTGAGCCTGGTTACCCCCTCTCGGAACCACAGACTTAGAAATCGCCAGCTCATATACAGTGCATAAAATATATTTATATATATACCCTTATACACCATTTTAATAAAAAATATCACAAAATTCTTCTAAGTCCTTCGGGAAGATTGCAAGACGCGCACGTTCATTTTCAGAGCTCCTAGACCTTCTTATAAGAAGTTAGCCAAAAAGTATCTTCTTAAAACGCTTAGGTTAAGTTTCAGAGTTGCTTCTAATGTACCAAAGCTGGACTTAGACATAATTTCACTCTCACAACATTTTGGCTGGTTGGAGACAGTCCGAACCACAAGTACCGGGTCCATGGTTATGGGCGTATACTGGGGGCACGGGGACGACTCCCATTAACCCCTGACTATACCGGGGATACGCTTATCACATTGCCTTTCTGGTCTGTGCTGAAGCAGGGCATTCTGGCAGCCAATTGGCTTGACCTTTATTAGTGAGCCTGGTTACCCCCTCTCGGAACCACAGACTTAGAAATCGCCAGCTCATATACAGTGCATAAAATATATTTATATATATACCCTTATACACCATTTTAATAAAAAATATCACAAAATTCTTCTAAGTCCCTCGGGAACAGTGAAAGACGCGCACGTTCATTTTCAGAGCTCCTAGACCTTCTTATAAGAAGTTAGCCAAAAAGTAGCTTCTTAAAACGCTTAGGTTAAGTTTCAGAGTTGCTTCTAATGTACCAAAGCTGGACTTAGACATAATTTCACTCTCACAACATTTTGGCTGGTTGGAGACAGTCCGAACCACAAGTACCGGGTCCATGGTTATGGGCGTATACTGGGGGCACGGGGACGACTCCCATTAACCCCTGACTATACCGGGGATACGCTTATCACATTGCCTTTCTGGTCTGTGCTGAAGCAGGGCATTCTGGCAGCCAATTGGCTTGACCTTTATTAGTGAGCCTGGTTACCCCCTCTCGGAACCACAGACTTAGAAATCGCCAGCTCATATACAGTGCATAAAATATATTTATATATATACCCTTATACACCATTTTAATAAAAAATATCACAAAATTCTTCTAAGTCCCTCGGGAAGAGTGAAAGACGCGCACGTTCATTTTCAGAGCTCCTAGACCTTCTTATAAGAAGTTAGCCAAAAAGTAGCTTCTTAAATGCTTAGGTTAAGTTTCAGAGTTGCTTCTAATGTACCAAAGCTGGACTTAGACATAATTTCACTCTCACAACATTTTGGCTGGTTGGAGACAGTCCGAACCACAAGTACCGGGTCCATGGTTATGGGCGTATACTGGGGGCACGGGGACGACTCCCATTAACCCCTGACTATACCGGGGATACGCTTATCACATTGCCTTTCTGGTCTGTGCTGAAGCAGGGCATTCTGGCAGCCAATTGGCTTGACCTTTATTAGTGAGCCTGGTTACCCCCTCTCGGAACCACAGACTTAGAAATCGCCAGCTCATATACAGTGCATAAAAAATATTTATATATATACCCTTATACACCATTTTAATAAAAAATATCACAAAATTCTTCTAAGTCCCTCGGGAAGAGTGAAAGACGCGCACGTTCATTTTCAGAGCTCCTAGACCTTCTTATAAGAAGTTAGCCAAAAAGTAGCTTCTTAAATGCTTAGGTTAAGTTTCAGAGTTGCTTCTAATGTACCAAAGCTGGACTTAGACATAATTTCACTCTCACAACATTTTGGCTGGTTGGAGACAGTCCGAACCACAAGTACCGGGTCCATGGTTATGGGCGTATACTGGGGGCACGGGGACGACTCCCATTAACCCCTGACTATACCGGGGATACGCTTATCACATTGCCTTTCTGGTCTGTGCTGAAGCAGGGCATTCTGGCAGCCAATTGGCTTGACCTTTATTAGTGAGCCTGGTTACCCCCTCTCGGAACCACAGACTTAGAAATCGCCAGCTCATATACAGTGCATAAAATATATTTATATATATACCCTTATACACCATTTTAATAAAAAATATCACAAAATTCTTCTAAGTCCCTCGGGAAGATTGAAAGACGCGCACGTTCATTTTCAGAGCTCCTAGACCTTCTTATAAGAAGTTAGCCAAAAAGTAGCTTCTTAAAACGCTTAGGTTAAGTTTCAGAGTTGCTTCTAATGTACCAAAGCTGGACTTAGACATAATTTCACTCTCACAACATTTTGGCTGGTTGGAGACAGTCCGAACCACAAGTACCGGGTCCATGGTTATGGGCGTATACTGGGGGCACGGGGACGACTCCCATTAACCCCTGACTATACCGGGGATACGCTTATCACATTGCCTTTCTGGTCTGTGCTGAAGCAGGGCATTCTGGCAGCCAATTGGCTTGACCTTTATTAGTGAGCCTGGTTACCCCCTCTCGGAACCACAGACTTAGAAATCGCCAGCTCATATACAGTGCATAAAATATATTTATATATATACCCTTATACACCATTTTAATAAAAAATATCACAAAATTCTTCTAAGTCCCTCGGGAAGAGTGAAAGACGCGCACGTTCATTTTCAGAGCTCCTAGACCTTCTTATAAGAAGTTAGCCAAAAAGTAGCTTCTTAAAACGCTTAGGTTAAGTTTCAGAGTTGCTTCTAATGTACCAAAGCTGGACTTAGACATAATTTCACTCTCACAACATTATGTCTGGTTGGAGACAGTCCGAACCACAAGTACCGGGTCCATGGTTATGGGCGTATACTGGGGGCACGGGGACGACTCCCATTAACCCCTGACTATACCGGGGATACGCTTATCACAATGCCTTTCTGGTCTGTGCTGAAGCAGGGCATTCTGGCAGCCAATTGGCTTGACCTTTATTAGTGAGCCTGGTTACCCCCTCTCGGAACCACAAACTTAGAAATCGCCAGCTCATATACAGTGCATAAAATATATTTATATATATACCCTTATACAACCATTTTAATATAAAATATCACAAAATTCTTCTAAGTCCCTCGGGAAGAGTGAAAGACGCGCACGTTCATTTTCAGAGCTCCTAGACCTTCTTATAAGAAGTTAGCCAAAAAGTAGCTTCGAAAAACGCTTAGGTTAAGTTTCAGAGTTGCTTCTAATGTACCAAAGCTGGACTTAGACATAATTTCACTCTCACAACATTTTGGCTGGTTGGAGACAGTCCGAACCACAAGTACCGGGTCCATGGTTATGGGCGTATACTGGGGGCACGGGGACGACTCCCATTAACCCCTGACTATACCGGGGATACGCTTATCACAATGCCTTTCTGGTCTGTGCTGAAGCAGGGCATTCTGGCAGCCAATTGGCTTGACCTTTATTAGTGAGCCTGATTACCCCCTCTCGGAACCACAGACTTAGAAATCGCCAGCTCATATACAGTGCATAAAATATTTATATATATACCCTTATACGCCATTTTAATAAAAAATATCACAAAATTCTTCTAAGTCCCTCGGGAAGAGTGAAAGACGCGCACGTTCATTTTCAGAGCTCCTAGACCTTCTTATAAGAAGTTAGCCAAAAAGTAGCTTCGAAAAACGCTTAGGTTAAGTTTCAGAGTTGCTTCTAATGTACCAAAGCTGGACTTAGACATAATTTCACTCTCACAACATTTTGGCTGGTTGGAGACAGTCCGAACCACAAGTACCGGGTCCATGGTTATGGGCGTATACTGGGGGCACGGGGACGACTCCCATTAACCCCTGACTATACCGGGGATACGCTTATCACAATGCCTTTCTGGTCTGTGCTGAAGCAGGGCATTCTGGCAGCCAATTGGCTTGACCTTTATTAGTGAGCCTGATTACCCCCTCTCGGAACCACAGACTTAGAAATCGCCAGCTCATATACAGTGCATAAAATATATTTATATATATACCCTTATACACCATTTTAATAAAAAATATCAAAAAATTCTTCTAAGTCCCTCGGGAAGAGTGAAAGACGCGCACGTTCATTTTCAGAGCTCCTAGACTTTCTTATAAGAAGTTAGCCAAAAAGTAGCTTCGAAAAACGCTTAGGTTAAGTTTCAGAGTGGCTTCTAATGTACCAAAGCTGGACTTAGACATAATTTCACTCTCACAACATTTTGGCTGGTTGGAGACAGTCCGAACCACAAGTACCGGGTCCATGGTTATGGGCGTATACTGGGGGCACGGGGACGACTCCCATTAACCCCTGACTATACCGGGGATACGCTTATCACATTGCCTTTCTGGTCTGTGCTGAAGCAGGGCATTCTGGCAGCCAATTGGCTTGACCTTTATTAGTGAGCCTGGTTACCCCCTCTCGGAACCACAGACTTAGAAATCGCCAGCTCATATACAGTGCATAAAAAATATTTATATATATACCCTTATACACCATTTTAATAAAAAATATCACAAAATTCTTCTAAGTCCCTCGGGAAGAGTGAAAGACG
Organism: Ascaphus truei; assembly: GCF_040206685.1. Classification (NCBI taxonomy): domain Eukaryota; kingdom Metazoa; phylum Chordata; class Amphibia; order Anura; family Ascaphidae; genus Ascaphus; species Ascaphus truei. The sequence goes on from NC_134488.1 coordinate 637,665, forward strand.
CGCACGTTCATTTTCAGAGCTCCTAGACCTTCTTATAAGAAGTTAGCCAAAAAGTAGCTTCTTAAATGCTTAGGTTAAGTTTCAGAGTTGCTTCTAATGTACCAAAGCTGGACTTAGACATAATTTCACTCTCACAACATTTTGGCTGGTTGGAGACAGTCCGAACCACAAGTACCGGGTCCATGGTTATGGGCGTATACTGGGGGCACGGGGACGACTCCCATTAACCCCTGACTATACCGGGGATACGCTTATCACATTGCCTTTCTGGTCTGTGCTGAAGCAGGGCATTCTGGCAGCCAATTGGCTTGACCTTTATTAGTGAGCCTGGTTACCCCCTCTCGGAACCACAGACTTAGAAATCGCCAGCTCATATACAGTGCATAAAATATATTTATATATATACCCTTATACACCATTTTAATAAAAAATATCACAAAATTCTTCTAAGTCCCTCGGGAAGATTGAAAGACGCGCACGTTCATTTTCAGAGCTCCTAGACCTTCTTATAAGAAGTTAGCCAAAAAGTAGCTTCTTAAAACGCTTAGGTTAAGTTTCAGAGTTGCTTCTAATGTACCAAAGCTGGACTTAGACATAATTTCACTCTCACAACATTTTGGCTGGTTGGAGACAGTCCGAACCACAAGTACCGGGTCCATGGTTATGGGCGTATACTGGGGGCACGGGGACGACTCCCATTAACCCCTGACTATACCGGGGATACGCTTATCACAATGCCTTTCTGGTCTGTGCTGAAGCAGGGCATTCTGGCAGCCAATTGGCTTGACCTTTATTAGTGAGCCTGATTACCCCCTCTCGGAACCACAGACTTAGAAATCGCCAGCTCATATACAGTGCATAAAATATATTTATATATATACCCTTATACACCATTTTAATAAAAAATATCAAAAAATTCTTCTAAGTCCCTCGGGAAGAGTGAAAGACGCGCACGTTCATTTTCAGAGCTCCTAGACTTTCTTATAAGAAGTTAGCCAAAAAGTAGCTTCGAAAAACGCTTAGGTTAAGTTTCAGAGTGGCTTCTAATGTACCAAAGCTGGACTTAGACATAATTTCACTCTCACAACATTTTGGCTGGTTGGAGACAGTCCGAACCACAAGTACCGGGTCCATGGTTATGGGCGTATACTGGGGGCACGGGGACGACTCCCATTAACCCCTGACTATACCGGGGATACGCTTATCACATTGCCTTTCTGGTCTGTGCTGAAGCAGGGCATTCTGGCAGCCAATTGGCTTGACCTTTATTAGTGAGCCTGGTTACCCCCTCTCGGAACCACAGACTTAGAAATCGCCAGCTCATATACAGTGCATAAAAAATATTTATATATATACCCTTATACACCATTTTAATAAAAAATATCACAAAATTCTTCTAAGTCCCTCGGGAAGAGTGAAAGACGCGCACGTTCATTTTCAGAGCTCCTAGACCTTCTTATAAGAAGTTAGCCAAAAAGTAGCTTCTTAAATGCTTAGGTTAAGTTTCAGAGTTGCTTCTAATGTACCAAAGCTGGACTTAGACATAATTTCACTCTCACAACATTTTGGCTGGTTGGAGACAGTCCGAACCACAAGTACCGGGTCCATGGTTATGGGCGTATACTGGGGGCACGGGGACGACTCCCATTAACCCCTGACTATACCGGGGATACGCTTATCACATTGCCTTTCTGGTCTGTGCTGAAGCAGGGCATTCTGGCAGCCAATTGGCTTGACCTTTATTAGTGAGCCTGGTTACCCCCTCTCGGAACCACAGACTTAGAAATCGCCAGCTCATATACAGTGCATAAAATATATTTATATATATACCCTTATACACCATTTTAATAAAAAATATCACAAAATTCTTCTAAGTCCCTCGGGAAGATTGAAAGACGCGCACGTTCATTTTCAGAGCTCCTAGACCTTCTTATAAGAAGTTAGCCAAAAAGTAGCTTCTTAAAACGCTTAGGTTAAGTTTCAGAGTTGCTTCTAATGTACCAAAGCTGGACTTAGACATAATTTCACTCTCACAACATTTTGGCTGGTTGGAGACAGTCCGAACCACAAGTACCGGGTCCATGGTTATGGGCGTATACTGGGGGCACGGGGACGACTCCCATTAACCCCTGACTATACCGGGGATACGCTTATCACATTGCCTTTCTGGTCTGTGCTGAAGCAGGGCATTCTGGCAGCCAATTGGCTTGACCTTTATTAGTGAGCCTGGTTACCCCCTCTCGGAACCACAGACTTAGAAATCGCCAGCTCATATACAGTGCATAAAATATATTTATATATATACCCTTATACACCATTTTAATAAAAAATATCACAAAATTCTTCTAAGTCCCTCGGGAAGAGTGAAAGACGCGCACGTTCATTTTCAGAGCTCCTAGACCTTCTTATAAGAAGTTAGCCAAAAAGTAGCTTCTTAAAACGCTTAGGTTAAGTTTCAGAGTTGCTTCTAATGTACCAAAGCTGGACTTAGACATAATTTCACTCTCACAACATTATGTCTGGTTGGAGACAGTCCGAACCACAAGTACCGGGTCCATGGTTATGGGCGTATACTGGGGGCACGGGGACGACTCCCATTAACCCCTGACTATACCGGGGATACGCTTATCACAATGCCTTTCTGGTCTGTGCTGAAGCAGGGCATTCTGGCAGCCAATTGGCTTGACCTTTATTAGTGAGCCTGATTACCCCCTCTCGGAACCACAGACTTAGAAATCGCCAGCTCATATACAGTGCATAAAATATTTATATATATACCCTTATACGCCATTTTAATAAAAAATATCACAAAATTCTTCTAAGTCCCTCGGGAAGAGTGAAAGACGCGCACGTTCATTTTCAGAGCTCCTAGACCTTCTTATAAGAAGTTAGCCAAAAAGTAGCTTCGAAAAACGCTTAGGTTAAGTTTCAGAGTTGCTTCTAATGTACCAAAGCTGGACTTAGACATAATTTCACTCTCACAACATTTTGGCTGGTTGGAGACAGTCCGAACCACAAGTACCGGGTCCATGGTTATGGGCGTATACTGGGGGCACGGGGACGACTCCCATTAACCCCTGACTATACCGGGGATACGCTTATCACAATGCCTTTCTGGTCTGTGCTGAAGCAGGGCATTCTGGCAGCCAATTGGCTTGACCTTTATTAGTGAGCCTGATTACCCCCTCTCGGAACCACAGACTTAGAAATCGCCAGCTCATATACAGTGCATAAAATATATTTATATATATACCCTTATACACCATTTTAATAAAAAATATCAAAAAATTCTTCTAAGTCCCTCGGGAAGAGTGAAAGACGCGCACGTTCATTTTCAGAGCTCCTAGACTTTCTTATAAGAAGTTAGCCAAAAAGTAGCTTCGAAAAACGCTTAGGTTAAGTTTCAGAGTGGCTTCTAATGTACCAAAGCTGGACTTAGACATAATTTCACTCTCACAACATTTTGGCTGGTTGGAGACAGTCCGAACCACAAGTACCGGGTCCATGGTTATGGGCGTATACTGGGGGCACGGGGACGACTCCCATTAACCCCTGACTATACCGGGGATACGCTTATCACATTGCCTTTCTGGTCTGTGCTGAAGCAGGGCATTCTGGCAGCCAATTGGCTTGACCTTTATTAGTGAGCCTGGTTACCCCCTCTCGGAACCACAGACTTAGAAATCGCCAGCTCATATACAGTGCATAAAAAATATTTATATATATACCCTTATACACCATTTTAATAAAAAATATCACAAAATTCTTCTAAGTCCCTCGGGAAGAGTGAAAGACGCGCACGTTCATTTTCAGAGCTCCTAGACCTTCTTATAAGAAGTTAGCCAAAAAGTAGCTTCTTAAATGCTTAGGTTAAGTTTCAGAGTTGCTTCTAATGTACCAAAGCTGGACTTAGACATAATTTCACTCTCACAACATTTTGGCTGGTTGGAGACAGTCCGAACCACAAGTACCGGGTCCATGGTTATGGGCGTATACTGGGGGCACGGGGACGACTCCCATTAACCCCTGACTATACCGGGGATACGCTTATCACATTGCCTTTCTGGTCTGTGCTGAAGCAGGGCATTCTGGCAGCCAATTGGCTTGACCTTTATTAGTGAGCCTGGTTACCCCCTCTCGGAACCACAGACTTAGAAATCGCCAGCTCATATACAGTGCATAAAATATATTTATATATATACCCTTATACACCATTTTAATAAAAAATATCACAAAATTCTTCTAAGTCCCTCGGGAAGATTGAAAGACGCGCACGTTCATTTTCAGAGCTCCTAGACCTTCTTATAAGAAGTTAGCCAAAAAGTAGCTTCTTAAAACGCTTAGGTTAAGTTTCAGAGTTGCTTCTAATGTACCAAAGCTGGACTTAGACATAATTTCACTCTCACAACATTTTGGCTGGTTGGAGACAGTCCGAACCACAAGTACCGGGTCCATGGTTATGGGCGTATACTGGGGGCACGGGGACGACTCCCATTAACCCCTGACTATACCGGGGATACGCTTATCACATTGCCTTTCTGGTCTGTGCTGAAGCAGGGCATTCTGGCAGCCAATTGGCTTGACCTTTATTAGTGAGCCTGGTTACCCCCTCTCGGAACCACAGACTTAGAAATCGCCAGCTCATATACAGTGCATAAAATATATTTATATATATACCCTTATACACCATTTTAATAAAAAATATCACAAAATTCTTCTAAGTCCCTCGGGAAGAGTGAAAGACGCGCACGTTCATTTTCAGAGCTCCTAGACCTTCTTATAAGAAGTTAGCCAAAAAGTAGCTTCTTAAAACGCTTAGGTTAAGTTTCAGAGTTGCTTCTAATGTACCAAAGCTGGACTTAGACATAATTTCACTCTCACAACATTATGTCTGGTTGGAGACAGTCCGAACCACAAGTACCGGGTCCATGGTTATGGGCGTATACTGGGGGCACGGGGACGACTCCCATTAACCCCTGACTATACCGGGGATACGCTTATCACAATGCCTTTCTGGTCTGTGCTGAAGCAGGGCATTCTGGCAGCCAATTGGCTTGACCTTTATTAGTGAGCCTGGTTACCCCCTCTCGGAACCACAAACTTAGAAATCGCCAGCTCATATACAGTGCATAAAATATATTTATATATATACCCTTATACAACCATTTTAATATAAAATATCACAAAATTCTTCTAAGTCCCTCGGGAAGAGTGAAAGACGCGCACGTTCATTTTCAGAGCTCCTAGACCTTCTTATAAGAAGTTAGCCAAAAAGTAGCTTCGAAAAACGCTTAGGTTAAGTTTCAGAGTTGCTTCTAATGTACCAAAGCTGGACTTAGACATAATTTCACTCTCACAACATTTTGGCTGGTTGGAGACAGTCCGAACCACAAGTACCGGGTCCATGGTTATGGGCGTATACTGGGGGCACGGGGACGACTCCCATTAACCCCTGACTATACCGGGGATACGCTTATCACAATGCCTTTCTGGTCTGTGCTGAAGCAGGGCATTCTGGCAGCCAATTGGCTTGACCTTTATTAGTGAGCCTGATTACCCCCTCTCGGAACCACAGACTTAGAAATCGCCAGCTCATATACAGTGCATAAAATATTTATATATATACCCTTATACGCCATTTTAATAAAAAATATCACAAAATTCTTCTAAGTCCCTCGGGAAGAGTGAAAGACGCGCACGTTCATTTTCAGAACTCCTAGACCTTCTTATAAGAAGTTAGCCAAAAAGTAGCTTCGAAAAACGCTTAGGTTAAGTTTCAGAGTTGCTTCTAATGTACCAAAGCTGGACTTAGACATAATTTCACTCTCACAACATTTTGGCTGGTTGGAGACAGTCCGAACCACAAGTACCGGGTCCATGGTTATGGGCGTATACTGGGGGCACGGGGACGACTCCCATTAACCCCTGACTATACCGGGGATACGCTTATCACAATGCCTTTCTGGTCTGTGCTGAAGCAGGGCATTCTGGCAGCCAATTGGCTTGACCTTTATTAGTGAGCCTGATTACCCCCTCTCGGAACCACAGACTTAGAAATCGCCAGCTCATATACAGTGCATAAAATATATTTATATATATACCCTTATACACCATTTTAATAAAAAATATCAAAAAATTCTTCTAAGTCCCTCGGGAAGAGTGAAAGACGCGCACGTTCATTTTCAGAGCTCCTAGACTTTCTTATAAGAAGTTAGCCAAAAAGTAGCTTCGAAAAACGCTTAGGTTAAGTTTCAGAGTGGCTTCTAATGTACCAAAGCTGGACTTAGACATAATTTCACTCTCACAACATTTTGGCTGGTTGGAGACAGTCCGAACCACAAGTACCGGGTCCATGGTTATGGGCGTATACTGGGGGCACGGGGACGACTCCCATTAACCCCTGACTATACCGGGGATACGCTTATCACATTGCCTTTCTGGTCTGTGCTGAAGCAGGGCATTCTGGCAGCCAATTGGCTTGACCTTTATTAGTGAGCCTGGTTACCCCCTCTCGGAACCACAGACTTAGAAATCGCCAGCTCATATACAGTGCATAAAATATATTTATATATATACCCTTATACACCATTTTAATAAAAAATATCACAAAATTCTTCTAAGTCCCTCGGGAAGATTGAAAGACGCGCACGTTCATTTTCAGAGCTCCTAGACCTTCTTATAAGAAGTTAGCCAAAAAGTAGCTTCTTAAAACGCTTAGGTTAAGTTTCAGAGTTGCTTCTAATGTACCAAAGCTGGACTTAGACATAATTTCACTCTCACAACATTTTGGCTGGTTGGAGACAGTCCGAACCACAAGTACCGGGTCCATGGTTATGGGCGTATACTGGGGGCACGGGGACGACTCCCATTAACCCCTGACTATACCGGGGATACGCTTATCACAATGCCTTTCTGGTCTGTGCTGAAGCAGGGCATTCTGGCAGCCAATTGGCTTGACCTTTATTAGTGAGCCTGATTACCCCCTCTCGGAACCACAGACATAGAAATCGCCAGCTCATATACAGTGCATAAAATATTTATATATATACCCTTATACACCATTTTAATAAAAAATATCACAAAATTCTTCTAAGTCCCTCGGGAAGAGTGAAAGACGCGCACGTTCATTTTCAGAGCTCCTAGACCTTCTTATAAGAAGTTAGCCAAAAAGTAGCTTCTTAAAACGCTTAGGTTAAGTTTCAGAGTTGCTTCTAATGTACCAAAGCTGGACTTAGACATAATTTCACTCTCACAACATTATGTCTGGTTGGAGACAGTCCGAACCACAAGTACCGGGTCCATGGTTATGGGCGTATACTGGGGGCACGGGGACGACTCCCATTAACCCCTGACTATACCGGGGATACGCTTATCACAATGCCTTTCTGGTCTGTGCTGAAGCAGGGCATTCTGGCAGCCAATTGGCTTGACCTTTATTAGTGAGCCTGGTTACCCCCTCTCGGAACCACAGACTTAGAAATCGCCAGCTCATATACAGTGCATAAAATATATTTATATATATACCCTTATACACCATTTTAATAAAAAATATCACAAAATTCTTCTAAGTCCCTCGGGAAGAGTGAAAGACGCGCACGTTCATTTTCAGAGCTCCTAGACCTTCTTATAAGAAGTTAGCCAAAAAGTAGCTTCGAAAAACGCTTAGGTTAAGTTTCAGAGTTGCTTCTAATGTACCAAAGCTGGACTTAGACATAATTTCACTCTCACAACATTTTGGCTGGTTGGAGACAGTCCGAACCACAAGTACCGGGTCCATGGTTATGGGCGTATACTGGGGGCACGGGGACGACTCCCATTAACCCCTGACTATACCGGGGATACGCTTATCACAATGCCTTTCTGGTCTGTGCTGAAGCAGGGCATTCTGGCAGCCAATTGGCTTGACCTTTATTAGTGAGCCTGATTACCCCCTCTCGGAACCACAGACATAGAAATCGCCAGCTCATATACAGTGCATAAAATATTTATATATATACCCTTATACACCATTTTAATAAAAAATATCACAAAATTCTTCTAAGTCCCTCGGGAAGAGTGAAAGACGCGCACGTTCATTTTCAGAGCTCCTAGACCTTCTTATAAGAAGTTAGCCAAAAAGTAGCTTCTTAAAACGCTTAGGTTAAGTTTCAGAGTTGCTTCTAATGTACCAAAGCTGGACTTAGACATAATTTCACTCTCACAACATTATGTCTGGTTGGAGACAGTCCGAACCACAAGTACCGGGTCCATGGTTATGGGCGTATACTGGGGGCACGGGGACGACTCCCATTAACCCCTGACTATACCGGGGATACGCTTATCACAATGCCTTTCTGGTCTGTGCTGAAGCAGGGCATTCTGGCAGCCAATTGGCTTGACCTTTATTAGTGAGCCTGGTTACCCCCTCTCGGAACCACAGACTTAGAAATCGCCAGCTCATATACAGTGCATAAAATATATTTATATATATACCCTTATACACCATTTTAATAAAAAATATCACAAAATTCTTCTAAGTCCCTCGGGAAGAGTGAAAGACGCGCACGTTCATTTTCAGAGCTCCTAGACCTTCTTATAAGAAGTTAGCCAAAAAGTAGCTTCGAAAAACGCTTAGGTTAAGTTTCAGAGTTGCTTCTAATGTACCAAAGCTGGACTTAGACATAATTTCACTCTCACAACATTTTGGCTGGTTGGAGACAGTCCGAACCACAAGTACCGGGTCCATGGTTATGGGCGTATACTGGGGGCACGGGGACGACTCCCATTAACCCCTGACTATACCGGGGATACGCTTATCACAATGCCTTTCTGGTCTGTGCTGAAGCAGGGCATTCTGGCAGCCAATTGGCTTGACCTTTATTAGTGAGCCTGATTACCCCCTCTCGGAACCACAGACTTAGAAATCGCCAGCTCATATACAGTGCATAAAATATTTATATATATACCCTTATACACCATTTTAATAAAAAATATCACAAAATTCTTCTAAGTCCCTCGGGAAGAGTGAAAGACGCGCACGTTCATTTTCAGAGCTCCTAGACCTTCTTATAAGAAGTTAGCCAAAAAGTAGCTTCGAAAAACGCTTAGGTTAAGTTTCAGAGTTGCTTCTAATGTACCAAAGCTGGACTTAGACATAATTTCACTCTCACAACATTTTGGCTGGTTGGAGACAGTCCGAACCACAAGTACCGGGTCCATGGTTATGGGCGTATACTGGGGGCACGGGGACGACTCCCATTAACCCCTGACTATACCGGGGATACGCTTATCACAATGCCTTTCTGGTCTGTGCTGAAGCAGGGCATTCTGGCAGCCAACTGGCTTGACCTTTATTAGTGAGCCTGATTACCCCCTCTCGGAAGCACAGACTTAGAAATCGCCAGCTCATATACAGTGCATAAAATATATTTATATATATACCCTTATACACCATTTTAATAAAAAATATCAAAAAATTCTTCTAAGTCCCTCGGGAAGAGTGAAAGACGCGCACGTTCATTTTCAGAGCTCCTAGACTTTCTTATAAGAAGTTAGCCAAAAAGTAGCTTCGAAAAACGCTTAGGTTAAGTTTCAGAGTTGCTTCTAATGTACCAAAGCTGGACTTAGACATAATTTCACTCTCACAACATTTTGGCTGGTTGGAGACAGTCCGAACCACAAGTACCGGGTCCATGGTTATGGGCGTATACTGGGGGCACGGGGACGACTCCCATTAACCCCTGACTATACCGGGGATACGCTTATCACAATGCCTTTCTGGTCTGTGCTGAAGCAGGGCATTCTGGCAGCCAATTGGCTTGACCTTTATTAGTGAGCCTGATTACCCCCTCTCGGAACCACAGACTTAGAAATCGCCAGCTCATATACAGTGCATAAAATATATTTATATATATACCCTTATACACCATTTTAATAAAAAATATCAAAAAATTCTTCTAAGTCCCTCGGGAAGAGTGAAAGACGCGCACGTTCATTTTCAGAGCTCCTAGACTTTCTTATAAGAAGTTAGCCAAAAAGTAGCTTCGAAAAACGCTTAGGTTAAGTTTCAGAGTTGCTTCTAATGTACCAAAGCTGGACTTAGACATAATTTCACTCTCACAACATTTTGGCTGGTTGGAGACAGTCCGAACCACAAGTACCGGGTCCATGGTTATGGGCGTATACTGGGGGCACGGGGACGACTCCCATTAACCCCTGACTATACCGGGGATACGCTTATCACATTGCCTTTCTGGTCTGTGCTGAAGCAGGGCATTCTGGCAGCCAATTGGCTTGACCTTTATTAGTGAGCCTGATTACCCCCTCTCGGAACCACAGACTTAGAAATCGCCAGCTCATATACAGTGCATAAAATATTTATATATATACCCTTATACACCATTTTAATAAAAAATATCACAAAATTCTTCTAAGTCCCTCGGGAAGAGTGAAAGACGCGCACGTTCATTTTCAGAGCTCCTAGACCTTCTTATAAGAAGTTAGCCAAAAAGTAGCTTCTTAAAACGCTTAGGTTAAGTTTCAGAGTTGCTTCTAATGTACCAAAGCTGGACTTAGACATAATTTCACTCTCACAACATTTTGGCTGGTTGGAGACAGTCCGAACCACAAGTACCGGGTCCATGGTTATGGGCGTATACTGGGGGCACGGGGACGACTCCCATTAACCCCTGACTATACCGGGGATACGCTTATCACAATGCCTTTCTGGTCTGTGCTGAAGCAGGGCATTCTGGCAGCCAATTGGCTTGACCTTTATTAGTGAGCCTGATTACCCCCTCTCGGAACCACAGACTTAGAAATCGCCAGCTCATATACAGTGCATAAAATATATTTATATATATACCCTTATACACCATTTTAATAAAAAATATCAAAAAATTCTTCTAAGTCCCTCGGGAAGAGTGAAAGACGCGCACGTTCATTTTCAGAGCTCCTAGACTTTCTTATAAGAAGTTAGCCAAAAAGTAGCTTCTTAAAACGCTTAGGTTAAGTTTCAGAGTTGCTTCTAATGTACCAAAGCTGGACTTAGACATAATTTCACTCTCACAACATTTTGGCTGGTTGGAGACAGTCCGAACCACAAGTACCGGGTCCATGGTTATGGGCGTATACTGGGGGCACGGGGACGACTCCCATTAACCCCTGACTATACCGGGGATACGCTTATCACAATGCCTTTCTGGTCTGTGCTGAAGCAGGGCATTCTGGCAGCCAATTGGCTTGACCTTTATTAGTGAGCCTGATTACCCCCTCTCGGAACCACAGACATAGAAATCGCCAGCTCATATACAGTGCATAAAATATTTATATATATACCCTTATACACCATTTTAATAAAAAATATCACAAAATTCTTCTAAGTCCCTCGGGAAGAGTGAAAGACGCGCACGTTCATTTTCAGAGCTCCTAGACCTTCTTATAAGAAGTTAGCCAAAAAGTAGCTTCTTAAAACGCTTAGGTTAAGTTTCAGAGTTGCTTCTAATGTACCAAAGCTGGACTTAGACATAATTTCACTCTCACAACATTATGTCTGGTTGGAGACAGTCCGAACCACAAGTACCGGGTCCATGGTTATGGGCGTATACTGGGGGCACGGGGACGACTCCCATTAACCCCTGACTATACCGGGGATACGCTTATCACAATGCCTTTCTGGTCTGTGCTGAAGCAGGGCATTCTGGCAGCCAATTGGCTTGACCTTTATTAGTGAGCCTGGTTACCCCCTCTCGGAACCACAGACTTAGAAATCGCCAGCTCATATACAGTGCATAAAATATATTTATATATATACCCTTATACACCATTTTAATAAAAAATATCACAAAATTCTTCTAAGTCCCTCGGGAAGAGTGAAAGACGCGCACGTTCATTTTCAGAGCTCCTAGACCTTCTTATAAGAAGTTAGCCAAAAAGTAGCTTCGAAAAACGCTTAGGTTAAGTTTCAGAGTTGCTTCTAATGTACCAAAGCTGGACTTAGACATAATTTCACTCTCACAACATTTTGGCTGGTTGGAGACAGTCCGAACCACAAGTACCGGGTCCATGGTTATGGGCGTATACTGGGGGCACGGGGACGACTCCCATTAACCCCTGACTATACCGGGGATACGCTTATCACAATGCCTTTCTGGTCTGTGCTGAAGCAGGGCATTCTGGCAGCCAATTGGCTTGACCTTTATTAGTGAGCCTGATTACCCCCTCTCGGAACCACAGACTTAGAAATCGCCAGCTCATATACAGTGCATAAAATATTTATATATATACCCTTATACACCATTTTAATAAAAAATATCACAAAATTCTTCTAAGTCCCTCGGGAAGAGTGAAAGACGCGCACGTTCATTTTCAGAGCTCCTAGACCTTCTTATAAGAAGTTAGCCAAAAAGTAGCTTCGAAAAACGCTTAGGTTAAGTTTCAGAGTTGCTTCTAATGTACCAAAGCTGGACTTAGACATAATTTCACTCTCACAACATTTTGGCTGGTTGGAGACAGTCCGAACCACAAGTACCGGGTCCATGGTTATGGGCGTATACTGGGGGCACGGGGACGACTCCCATTAACCCCTGACTATACCGGGGATACGCTTATCACAATGCCTTTCTGGTCTGTGCTGAAGCAGGGCATTCTGGCAGCCAACTGGCTTGACCTTTATTAGTGAGCCTGATTACCCCCTCTCGGAAGCACAGACTTAGAAATCGCCAGCTCATATACAGTGCATAAAATATATTTATATATATACCCTTATACACCATTTTAATAAAAAATATCAAAAAATTCTTCTAAGTCCCTCGGGAAGAGTGAAAGACGCGCACGTTCATTTTCAGAGCTCCTAGACTTTCTTATAAGAAGTTAGCCAAAAAGTAGCTTCGAAAAACGCTTAGGTTAAGTTTCAGAGTTGCTTCTAATGTACCAAAGCTGGACTTAGACATAATTTCACTCTCACAACATTTTGGCTGGTTGGAGACAGTCCGAACCACAAGTACCGGGTCCATGGTTATGGGCGTATACTGGGGGCACGGGGACGACTCCCATTAACCCCTGACTATACCGGGGATACGCTTATCACAATGCCTTTCTGGTCTGTGCTGAAGCAGGGCATTCTGGCAGCCAATTGGCTTGACCTTTATTAGTGAGCCTGATTACCCCCTCTCGGAACCACAGACTTAGAAATCGCCAGCTCATATACAGTGCATAAAATATATTTATATATATACCCTTATACACCATTTTAATAAAAAATATCAAAAAATTCTTCTAAGTCCCTCGGGAAGAGTGAAAGACGCGCACGTTCATTTTCAGAGCTCCTAGACTTTCTTATAAGAAGTTAGCCAAAAAGTAGCTTCGAAAAACGCTTAGGTTAAGTTTCAGAGTTGCTTCTAATGTACCAAAGCTGGACTTAGACATAATTTCACTCTCACAACATTTTGGCTGGTTGGAGACAGTCCGAACCACAAGTACCGGGTCCATGGTTATGGGCGTATACTGGGGGCACGGGGACGACTCCCATTAACCCCTGACTATACCGGGGATACGCTTATCACATTGCCTTTCTGGTCTGTGCTGAAGCAGGGCATTCTGGCAGCCAATTGGCTTGACCTTTATTAGTGAGCCTGATTACCCCCTCTCGGAACCACAGACTTAGAAATCGCCAGCTCATATACAGTGCATAAAATATTTATATATATACCCTTATACACCATTTTAATAAAAAATATCACAAAATTCTTCTAAGTCCCTCGGGAAGAGTGAAAGACGCGCACGTTCATTTTCAGAGCTCCTAGACCTTCTTATAAGAAGTTAGCCAAAAAGTAGCTTCTTAAAACGCTTAGGTTAAGTTTCAGAGTTGCTTCTAATGTACCAAAGCTGGACTTAGACATAATTTCACTCTCACAACATTTTGGCTGGTTGGAGACAGTCCGAACCACAAGTACCGGGTCCATGGTTATGGGCGTATACTGGGGGCACGGGGACGACTCCCATTAACCCCTGACTATACCGGGGATACGCTTATCACAATGCCTTTCTGGTCTGTGCTGAAGCAGGGCATTCTGGCAGCCAATTGGCTTGACCTTTATTAGTGAGCCTGATTACCCCCTCTCGGAACCACAGACTTAGAAATCGCCAGCTCATATACAGTGCATAAAATATATTTATATATATACCCTTATACACCATTTTAATAAAAAATATCAAAAAATTCTTCTAAGTCCCTCGGGAAGAGTGAAAGACGCGCACGTTCATTTTCAGAGCTCCTAGACTTTCTTATAAGAAGTTAGCCAAAAAGTAGCTTCTTAAAACGCTTAGGTTAAGTTTCAGAGTTGCTTCTAATGTACCAAAGCTGGACTTAGACATAATTTCACTCTCACAACATTTTGGCTGGTTGGAGACAGTCCGAACCACAAGTACCGGGTCCATGGTTATGGGCGTATACTGGGGGCACGGGGACGACTCCCATTAACCCCTGACTATACCGGGGATACGCTTATCACAATGCCTTTCTGGTCTGTGCTGAAGCAGGGCATTCTGGCAGCCAATTGGCTTGACCTTTATTAGTGAGCCTGATTACCCCCTCTCGGAACCACAGACTTAGAAATCGCCAGCTCATATACAGTGCATAAAATATTTATATATATACCCTTATACACCATTTTAATAAAAAATATCACAAAATTCTTCTAAGTCCCTCGGGAAGAGTGAAAGACGCGCACGTTCATTTTCAGAGCTCCTAGACCTTCTTATAAGAAGTTAGCCAAAAAGTAGCTTCGAAAAACGCTTAGGTTAAGTTTCAGAGTTGCTTCTAATGTACCAAAGCTGGACTTAGACATAATTTCACTCTCACAACATTTTGGCTGGTTGGAGACAGTCCGAACCACAAGTACCGGGTCCATGGTTATGGGCGTATACTGGGGGCACGGGGACGACTCCCATTAACCCCTGACTATACCGGGGATACGCTTATCACAATGCCTTTCTGGTCTGTGCTGAAGCAGGGCATTCTGGCAGCCAACTGGCTTGACCTTTATTAGTGAGCCTGATTACCCCCTCTCGGAACCACAGACTTAGAAATCGCCAGCTCATATACAGTGCATAAAATATATTTATATATATACCCTTATACACCATTTTAATAAAAAATATCACAAAATTCTTCTAAGTCCCTCGGGAAGAGTGAAAGACGCGCACGTTCATTTTCAGAGCTCCTAGACTTTCTTATAAGAAGTTAGCCAAAAAGTAGCTTCGAAAAACGCTTAGGTTAAGTTTCAGAGTTGCTTCTAATGTACCAAAGCTGGACTTAGACATAATTTCACTCTCACAACATTTTGGCTGGTTGGAGACAGTCCGAACCACAAGTACCGGGTCCATGGTTATGGGCGTATACTGGGGGCACGGGGACGACTCCCATTAACCCCTGACTATACCGGGGATACGCTTATCACAATGCCTTTCTGGTCTGTGCTGAAGCAGGGCATTCTGGCAGCCAATTGGCTTGACCTTTATTAGTGAGCCTGATTACCCCCTCTCGGAACCACAGACTTAGAAATCGCCAGCTCAAATACAGTGCATAAAATATATTTATATATATACCCTTATACACCATTTTAATAAAAAATATCAAAAAATTCTTCTAAGTCCCTCGGGAAGAGTGAAAGACGCGCACGTTCATTTTCAGAGCTCCTAGACTTTCTTATAAGAAGTTAGCCAAAAAGTAGCTTCGAAAAACGCTTAGGTTAAGTTTCAGAGTTGCTTCTAATGTACCAAAGCTGGACTTAGACATAATTTCACTCTCACAACATTTTGGCTGGTTGGAGACAGTCCGAACCACAAGTACCGGGTCCATGGTTATGGGCGTATACTGGGGGCACGGGGACGACTCCCATTAACCCCTGACTATACCGGGGATACGCTTATCACATTGCCTTTCTGGTCTGTGCTGAAGCAGGGCATTCTGGCAGCCAATTGGCTTGACCTTTATTAGTGAGCCTGATTACCCCCTCTCGGAACCACAGACTTAGAAATCGCCAGCTCATATACAGTGCATAAAATATTTATATATATACCCTTATACACCATTTTAATAAAAAATATCACAAAATTCTTCTAAGTCCCTCGGGAAGATTGAAAGACGCGCACGTTCATTTTCAGAGCTCCTAGACCTTCTTATAAGAAGTTAGCCAAAAAGTAGCTTCTTAAAACGCTTAGGTTAAGTTTCAGAGTTGCTTCTAATGTACCAAAGCTGGACTTAGACATAATTTCACTCTCACAACATTTTGGCTGGTTGGAGACAGTCCGAACCACAAGTACCGGGTCCATGGTTATGGGCGTATACTGGGGGCACGGGGACGACTCCCATTAACCCCTGACTATACCGGGGATACGCTTATCACAATGCCTTTCTGGTCTGTGCTGAAGCAGGGCATTCTGGCAGCCAATTGGCTTGACCTTTATTAGTGAGCCTGATTACCCCCTCTCGGAACCACAGACTTAGAAATCGCCAGCTCATATACAGTGCATAAAATATTTATATATATACCCTTATACACCATTTTAATAAAAAATATCACAAAATTCTTCTAAGTCCCTCGGGAAGAGTGAAAGACGCGCACGTTCATTTTCAGAGCTCCTAGACCTTCTTATAAGAAGTTAGCCAAAAAGTAGCTTCGAAAAACGCTTAGGTTAAGTTTCAGAGTTGCTTCTAATGTACCAAAGCTGGACTTAGACATAATTTCACTCTCACAACATTTTGGCTGGTTGGAGACAGTCCGAACCACAAGTACCGGGTCCATGGTTATGGGCGTATACTGGGGGCACGGGGACGACTCCCATTAACCCCTGACTATACCGGGGATACGCTTATCACAATGCCTTTCTGGTCTGTGCTGAAGCAGGGCATTCTGGCAGCCAATTGGCTTGACCTTTATTAGTGAGCCTGATTACCCCCTCTCGGAACCACAGACTTAGAAATCGCCAGCTCATATACAGTGCATAAAATATATTTATATATATACCCTTATACACCATTTTAATAAAAAATATCAAAAAATTCTTCTAAGTCCCTCGGGAAGAGTGAAAGACGCGCACGTTCATTTTCAGAGCTCCTAGACTTTCTTATAAGAAGTTAGCCAAAAAGTAGCTTCGAAAAACGCTTAGGTTAAGTTTCAGAGTTGCTTCTAATGTACCAAAGCTGGACTTAGACATAATTTCACTCTCACAACATTTTGGCTGGTTGGAGACAGTCCGAACCACAAGTACCGGGTCCATGGTTATGGGCGTATACTGGGGGCACGGGGACGACTCCCATTAACCCCTGACTATACCGGGGATACGCTTATCACATTGCCTTTCTGGTCTGTGCTGAAGCAGGGCATTCTGGCAGCCAATTGGCTTGACCTTTATTAGTGAGCCTGATTACCCCCTCTCGGAACCACAGACTTAGAAATCGCCAGCTCATATACAGTGCATAAAATATTTATATATATACCCTTATACACCATTTTAATAAAAAATATCACAAAATTCTTCTAAGTCCCTCGGGAAGAGTGAAAGACGCGCACGTTCATTTTCAGAGCTCCTAGACCTTCTTATAAGAAGTTAGCCAAAAAGTAGCTTCTTAAAACGCTTAGGTTAAGTTTCAGAGTTGCTTCTAATGTACCAAAGCTGGACTTAGACATAATTTCACTCTCACAACATTTTGGCTGGTTGGAGACAGTCCGAACCACAAGTACCGGGTCCATGGTTATGGGCGTATACTGGGGGCACGGGGACGACTCCCATTAACCCCTGACTATACCGGGGATACGCTTATCACAATGCCTTTCTGGTCTGTGCTGAAGCAGGGCATTCTGGCAGCCAATTGGCTTGACCTTTATTAGTGAGCCTGATTACCCCCTCTCGGAACCACAGACTTAGAAATCGCCAGCTCATATACAGTGCATAAAATATATTTATATATATACCCTTATACACCATTTTAATAAAAAATATCACAAAATTCTTCTAAGTCCCTCGGGAAGATTGAAAGACGCGCACGTTCATTTTCAGAGCTCCTAGACCTTCTTATAAGAAGTTAGCCAAAAAGTAGCTTCTTAAAACGCTTAGGTTAAGTTTCAGAGTTGCTTCTAATGTACCAAAGCTGGACTTAGACATAATTTCACTCTCACAACATTTTGGCTGGTTGGAGACAGTCCGAACCACAAGTACCGGGTCCATGGTTATGGGCGTATACTGGGGGCACGGGGACGACTCCCATTAACCCCTGACTATACCGGGGATACGCTTATCACAATGCCTTTCTGGTCTGTGCTGAAGCAGGGCATTCTGGCAGCCAATTGGCTTGACCTTTATTAGTGAGCCTGATTACCCCCTCTCGGAACCACAGACTTAGAAATCGCCAGCTCATATACTGTACAGTGCATAAAATATATTTATATATATACCCTTATACACCATTTTAATAAAAAATATCACAAAATTCTTCTAAGTCCCTCGGGAAGAGTGAAAGACGCGCACGTTCATTTTCAGAGCTCCTAGACCTTCTTATAAGAAGTTAGCCAAAAAGTAGCTTCGAAAAACGCTTAGGTTAAGTTTCAGAGTTGCTTCTAATGTACCAAAGCTGGACTTAGACATAATTTCACTCTCACAACATTTTTGCTGGTTGGAGACAGTCCGAACCACAAGTACCGGGTCCATGGTTATGGGCGTATACTGGGGGCACGGGGACGACTCCCATTAACCCCTGACTATACCGGGGATACGCTTATCACAATGCCTTTCTGGTCTGTGCTGAAGCAGGGCATTCTGGCAGCCAATTGACTTGACCTTTATTAGTGAGCCTGATTACCCCCTCTCGGAACCACAGACTTAGAAATCGCCAGCTCATATACAGTGCATAAAATATATTTATATATATACCCTTATACACCATTTTAATGAAAAATATCACAAAATTCTTCTAAGTCCCTCGGGAAGAGTGAAAGACGCGCACGTTCATTTTCAGAGCTCCTAGACCTTCTTATAAGAAGTTAGCCAAAAAGTAGCTTCGAAAAACGCTTAGGTTAAGTTTCAGAGTTGCTTCTAATGTACCAAAGCTGGACTTAGACATAATTTCACTCTCACAACATTTTGGCTGGTTGGAGACAGTCCGAACCACAAGTACCGGGTCCATGGTTATGGGCGTATACTGGGGGCACGGGGACGACTCCCATTAACCCCTGACTATACCGGGGATACGCTTATCACAATGCCTTTCTGGTCTGTGCTGAAGCAGGGCATTCTGGCAGCCAATTGGCTTGACCTTTATTAGTGAGCCTGATTACCCCCTCTCGGAACCACAGACTTAGAAATCGCCAGCTCATATACAGTGCATAAAATATATTTATATATATACCCTTATACACCATTTTAATAAAAAATATCAAAAAATTCTTCTAAGTCCCTCGGGAAGAGTGAAAGACGCGCACGTTCATTTTCAGAGCTCCTAGACTTTCTTATAAGAAGTTAGCCAAAAAGTAGCTTCGAAAAACGCTTAGGTTAAGTTTCAGAGTTGCTTCTAATGTACCAAAGCTGGACTTAGACATAATTTCACTCTCACAACATTTTGGCTGGTTGGAGACAGTCCGAACCACAAGTACCGGGTCCATGGTTATGGGCGTATACTGGGGGCACGGGGACGACTCCCATTAACCCCTGACTATACCGGGGATACGCTTATCACAATGCCTTTCTGGTCTGTGCTGAAGCAGGGCATTCTGGCAGCCAATTGACTTGACCTTTATTAGTGAGCCTGATTACCCCCTCTCGGAACCACAGACTTAGAAATCGCCAGCTCATATACAGTGCATAAAATATATTTATATATATACCCTTATACACCATTTTAATGAAAAATATCACAAAATTCTTCTAAGTCCCTCGGGAAGAGTGAAAGACGCGCACGTTCATTTTCAGAGCTCCTAGACCTTCTTATAAGAAGTTAGCCAAAAAGTAGCTTCGAAAAACGCTTAGGTTAAGTTTCAGAGTTGCTTCTAATGTACCAAAGCTGGACTTAGACATAATTTCACTCTCACAACATTTTGGCTGGTTGGAGACAGTCCGAACCACAAGTACCGGGTCCATGGTTATGGGCGTATACTGGGGGCACGGGGACGACTCCCATTAACCCCTGACTATACCGGGGATACGCTTATCACAATGCCTTTCTGGTCTGTGCTGAAGCAGGGCATTCTGGCAGCCAATTGGCTTGACCTTTATTAGTGAGCCTGATTACCCCCTCTCGGAACCACAGACTTAGAAATCGCCAGCTCATATACAGTGCATAAAATATATTTATATATATACCCTTATACACCATTTTAATAAAAAATATCAAAAAATTCTTCTAAGTCCCTCGGGAAGAGTGAAAGACGCGCACGTTCATTTTCAGAGCTCCTAGACTTTCTTATAAGAAGTTAGCCAAAAAGTAGCTTCGAAAAACGCTTAGGTTAAGTTTCAGAGTTGCTTCTAATGTACCAAAGCTGGACTTAGACATAATTTCACTCTCACAACATTTTGGCTGGTTGGAGACAGTCCGAACCACAAGTACCGGGTCCATGGTTATGGGCGTATACTGGGGGCACGGGGACGACTCCCATTAACCCCTGACTATACCGGGGATACGCTTATCACATTGCCTTTCTGGTCTGTGCTGAAGCAGGGCATTCTGGCAGCCAATTGGCTTGACCTTTATTAGTGAGCCTGATTACCCCCTCTCGGAACCACAGACTTAGAAATCGCCAGCTCATATACAGTGCATAAAATATTTATATATATACCCTTATACACCATTTTAATAAAAAATATCACAAAATTCTTCTAAGTCCCTCGGGAAGAGTGAAAGACGCGCACGTTCATTTTCAGAGCTCCTAGACCTTCTTATAAGAAGTTAGCCAAAAAGTAGCTTCTTAAAACGCTTAGGTTAAGTTTCAGAGTTGCTTCTAATGTACCAAAGCTGGACTTAGACATAATTTCACTCTCACAACATTTTGGCTGGTTGGAGACAGTCCGAACCACAAGTACCGGGTCCATGGTTATGGGCGTATACTGGGGGCACGGGGACGACTCCCATTAACCCCTGACTATACCGGGGATACGCTTATCACAATGCCTTTCTGGTCTGTGCTGAAGCAGGGCATTCTGGCAGCCAATTGGCTTGACCTTTATTAGTGAGCCTGATTACCCCCTCTCGGAACCACAGACTTAGAAATCGCCAGCTCATATACTGTACAGTGCATAAAATATATTTATATATATACCCTTATACACCATTTTAATAAAAAATATCACAAAATTCTTCTAAGTCCCTCGGGAAGAGTGAAAGACGCGCACGTTCATTTTAAGAGCTCCTAGACCTTCTTATAAGAAGTTAGCCAAAAAGTAGCTTCGAAAAACGCTTAGGTTAAGTTTCAGAGTTGCTTCTAATGTACCAAAGCTGGACTTAGACATAATTTCACTCTCACAACATTTTTGCTGGTTGGAGACAGTCCGAACCACAAGTACCGGGTCCATGGTTATGGGCGTATACTGGGGGCACGGGGACGACTCCCATTAACCCCTGACTATACCGGGGATACGCTTATCACAATGCCTTTCTGGTCTGTGCTGAAGCAGGGCATTCTGGCAGCCAATTGACTTGACCTTTATTAGTGAGCCTGATTACCCCCTCTCGGAACCACAGACTTAGAAATCGCCAGCTCATATACAGTGCATAAAATATATTTATATATATACCCTTATACACCATTTTAATGAAAAATATCACAAAATTCTTCTAAGTCCCTCGGGAAGAGTGAAAGACGCGCACGTTCATTTTTAGAGCTCCTAGACCTTCTTATAAGAAGTTAGCCAAAAAGTAGCTTCGAAAAACGCTTAGGTTAAGTTTCAGAGTTGCTTCTAATGTACCAAAGCTGGACTTAGACATAATTTCACTCTCACAACATTTTGGCTGGTTGGAGACAGTCCGAACCACAAGTACCGGGTCCATGGTTATGGGCGTATACTGGGGGCACGGGGACGACTCCCATTAACCCCTGACTATACCGGGGATACGCTTATCACAATGCCTTTCTGGTCTGTGCTGAAGCAGGGCATTCTGGCAGCCAATTGACTTGACCTTTATTAGTGAGCCTGATTACCCCCTCTCGGAACCACAGACTTAGAAATCGCCAGCTCATATACAGTGCATAAAATATATTTATATATATACCCTTATACACCATTTTAATGAAAAATATCACAAAATTCTTCTAAGTCCCTCGGGAAGAGTGAAAGACGCGCACGTTCATTTTCAGAGCTCCTAGACCTTCTTATAAGAAGTTAGCCAAAAAGTAGCTTCGAAAAACGCTTAGGTTAAGTTTCAGAGTTGCTTCTAATGTACCAAAGCTGGACTTAGACATAATTTCACTCTCACAACATTTTGGCTGGTTGGAGACAGTCCGAACCACAAGTACCGGGTCCATGGTTATGGGCGTATACTGGGGGCACGGGGACGACTCCCATTAACCCCTGACTATACCGGGGATACGCTTATCACAATGCCTTTCTGGTCTGTGCTGAAGCAGGGCATTCTGGCAGCCAATTGGCTTGACCTTTATTAGTGAGCCTGATTACCCCCTCTCGGAACCACAGACTTAGAAATCGCCAGCTCATATACAGTGCATAAAATATATTTATATATATACCCTTATACACCATTTTAATAAAAAATATCAAAAAATTCTTCTAAGTCCCTCGGGAAGAGTGAAAGACGCGCACGTTCATTTTCAGAGCTCCTAGACTTTCTTATAAGAAGTTAGCCAAAAAGTAGCTTCGAAAAACGCTTAGGTTAAGTTTCAGAGTTGCTTCTAATGTACCAAAGCTGGACTTAGACATAATTTCACTCTCACAACATTTTGGCTGGTTGGAGACAGTCCGAACCACAAGTACCGGGTCCATGGTTATGGGCGTATACTGGGGGCACGGGGACGACTCCCATTAACCCCTGACTATACCGGGGATACGCTTATCACATTGCCTTTCTGGTCTGTGCTGAAGCAGGGCATTCTGGCAGCCAATTGGCTTGACCTTTATTAGTGAGCCTGATTACCCCCTCTCGGAACCACAGACTTAGAAATCGCCAGCTCATATACAGTGCATAAAATATTTATATATATACCCTTATACACCATTTTAATAAAAAATATCACAAAATTCTTCTAAGTCCCTCGGGAAGAGTGAAAGACGCGCACGTTCATTTTCAGAGCTCCTAGACCTTCTTATAAGAAGTTAGCCAAAAAGTAGCTTCTTAAAACGCTTAGGTTAAGTTTCAGAGTTGCTTCTAATGTACCAAAGCTGGACTTAGACATAATTTCACTCTCACAACATTTTGGCTGGTTGGAGACAGTCCGAACCACAAGTACCGGGTCCATGGTTATGGGCGTATACTGGGGGCACGGGGACGACTCCCATTAACCCCTGACTATACCGGGGATACGCTTATCACAATGCCTTTCTGGTCTGTGCTGAAGCAGGGCATTCTGGCAGCCAATTGGCTTGACCTTTATTAGTGAGCCTGATTACCCCCTCTCGGAACCACAGACTTAGAAATCGCCAGCTCATATACAGTGCATAAAATATATTTATATATATACCCTTATACACCATTTTAATAAAAAATATCAAAAAATTCTTCTAAGTCCCTCGGGAAGAGTGAAAGACGCGCACGTTCATTTTCAGAGCTCCTAGACTTTCTTATAAGAAGTTAGCCAAAAAGTAGCTTCGAAAAACGCTTAGGTTAAGTTTCAGAGTTGCTTCTAATGTACCAAAGCTGGACTTAGACATAATTTCACTCTCACAACATTTTGGCTGGTTGGAGACAGTCCGAACCACAAGTACCGGGTCCATGGTTATGGGCGTATACTGGGGGCACGGGGACGACTCCCATTAACCCCTGACTATACCGGGGATACGCTTATCACATTGCCTTTCTGGTCTGTGCTGAAGCAGGGCATTCTGGCAGCCAATTGGCTTGACCTTTATTAGTGAGCCTGATTACCCCCTCTCGGAACCACAGACTTAGAAATCGCCAGCTCATATACAGTGCATAAAATATTTATATATATACCCTTATACACCATTTTAATAAAAAATATCACAAAATTCTTCTAAGTCCCTCGGGAAGAGTGAAAGACGCGCACGTTCATTTTCAGAGCTCCTAGACCTTCTTATAAGAAGTTAGCCAAAAAGTAGCTTCTTAAAACGCTTAGGTTAAGTTTCAGAGTTGCTTCTAATGTACCAAAGCTGGACTTAGACATAATTTCACTCTCACAACATTTTGGCTGGTTGGAGACAGTCCGAACCACAAGTACCGGGTCCATGGTTATGGGCGTATACTGGGGGCACGGGGACGACTCCCATTAACCCCTGACTATACCGGGGATACGCTTATCACAATGCCTTTCTGGTCTGTGCTGAAGCAGGGCATTCTGGCAGCCAATTGGCTTGACCTTTATTAGTGAGCCTGATTACCCCCTCTCGGAACCACAGACTTAGAAATCGCCAGCTCATATACAGTGCATAAAATATATTTATATATATACCCTTATACACCATTTTAATAAAAAATATCACAAAATTCTTCTAAGTCCCTCGGGAAGATTGAAAGACGCGCACGTTCATTTTCAGAGCTCCTAGACCTTCTTATAAGAAGTTAGCCAAAAAGTAGCTTCTTAAAACGCTTAGGTTAAGTTTCAGAGTTGCTTCTAATGTACCAAAGCTGGACTTAGACATAATTTCACTCTCACAACATTTTGGCTGGTTGGAGACAGTCCGAACCACAAGTACCGGGTCCATGGTTATGGGCGTATACTGGGGGCACGGGGACGACTCCCATTAACCCCTGACTATACCGGGGATACGCTTATCACAATGCCTTTCTGGTCTGTGCTGAAGCAGGGCATTCTGGCAGCCAATTGGCTTGACCTTTATTAGTGAGCCTGATTACCCCCTCTCGGAACCACAGACTTAGAAATCGCCAGCTCATATACTGTACAGTGCATAAAATATATTTATATATATACCCTTATACACCATTTTAATAAAAAATATCACAAAATTCTTCTAAGTCCCTCGGGAAGAGTGAAAGACGCGCACGTTCATTTTCAGAGCTCCTAGACCTTCTTATAAGAAGTTAGCCAAAAAGTAGCTTCGAAAAACGCTTAGGTTAAGTTTCAGAGTTGCTTCTAATGTACCAAAGCTGGACTTAGACATAATTTCACTCTCACAACATTTTTGCTGGTTGGAGACAGTCCGAACCACAAGTACCGGGTCCATGGTTATGGGCGTATACTGGGGGCACGGGGACGACTCCCATTAACCCCTGACTATACCGGGGATACGCTTATCACAATGCCTTTCTGGTCTGTGCTGAAGCAGGGCATTCTGGCAGCCAATTGACTTGACCTTTATTAGTGAGCCTGATTACCCCCTCTCGGAACCACAGACTTAGAAATCGCCAGCTCATATACAGTGCATAAAATATATTTATATATATACCCTTATACACCATTTTAATGAAAAATATCACAAAATTCTTCTAAGTCCCTCGGGAAGAGTGAAAGACGCGCACGTTCATTTTCAGAGCTCCTAGACCTTCTTATAAGAAGTTAGCCAAAAAGTAGCTTCGAAAAACGCTTAGGTTAAGTTTCAGAGTTGCTTCTAATGTACCAAAGCTGGACTTAGACATAATTTCACTCTCACAACATTTTGGCTGGTTGGAGACAGTCCGAACCACAAGTACCGGGTCCATGGTTATGGGCGTATACTGGGGGCACGGGGACGACTCCCATTAACCCCTGACTATACCGGGGATACGCTTATCACAATGCCTTTCTGGTCTGTGCTGAAGCAGGGCATTCTGGCAGCCAATTGGCTTGACCTTTATTAGTGAGCCTGATTACCCCCTCTCGGAACCACAGACTTAGAAATCGCCAGCTCATATACAGTGCATAAAATATATTTATATATATACCCTTATACACCATTTTAATAAAAAATATCAAAAAATTCTTCTAAGTCCCTCGGGAAGAGTGAAAGACGCGCACGTTCATTTTCAGAGCTCCTAGACTTTCTTATAAGAAGTTAGCCAAAAAGTAGCTTCGAAAAACGCTTAGGTTAAGTTTCAGAGTTGCTTCTAATGTACCAAAGCTGGACTTAGACATAATTTCACTCTCACAACATTTTGGCTGGTTGGAGACAGTCCGAACCACAAGTACCGGGTCCATGGTTATGGGCGTATACTGGGGGCACGGGGACGACTCCCATTAACCCCTGACTATACCGGGGATACGCTTATCACAATGCCTTTCTGGTCTGTGCTGAAGCAGGGCATTCTGGCAGCCAATTGACTTGACCTTTATTAGTGAGCCTGATTACCCCCTCTCGGAACCACAGACTTAGAAATCGCCAGCTCATATACAGTGCATAAAATATATTTATATATATACCCTTATACACCATTTTAATGAAAAATATCACAAAATTCTTCTAAGTCCCTCGGGAAGAGTGAAAGACGCGCACGTTCATTTTCAGAGCTCCTAGACCTTCTTATAAGAAGTTAGCCAAAAAGTAGCTTCGAAAAACGCTTAGGTTAAGTTTCAGAGTTGCTTCTAATGTACCAAAGCTGGACTTAGACATAATTTCACTCTCACAACATTTTGGCTGGTTGGAGACAGTCCGAACCACAAGTACCGGGTCCATGGTTATGGGCGTATACTGGGGGCACGGGGACGACTCCCATTAACCCCTGACTATACCGGGGATACGCTTATCACAATGCCTTTCTGGTCTGTGCTGAAGCAGGGCATTCTGGCAGCCAATTGGCTTGACCTTTATTAGTGAGCCTGATTACCCCCTCTCGGAACCACAGACTTAGAAATCGCCAGCTCATATACAGTGCATAAAATATATTTATATATATACCCTTATACACCATTTTAATAAAAAATATCAAAAAATTCTTCTAAGTCCCTCGGGAAGAGTGAAAGACGCGCACGTTCATTTTCAGAGCTCCTAGACTTTCTTATAAGAAGTTAGCCAAAAAGTAGCTTCGAAAAACGCTTAGGTTAAGTTTCAGAGTTGCTTCTAATGTACCAAAGCTGGACTTAGACATAATTTCACTCTCACAACATTTTGGCTGGTTGGAGACAGTCCGAACCACAAGTACCGGGTCCATGGTTATGGGCGTATACTGGGGGCACGGGGACGACTCCCATTAACCCCTGACTATACCGGGGATACGCTTATCACATTGCCTTTCTGGTCTGTGCTGAAGCAGGGCATTCTGGCAGCCAATTGGCTTGACCTTTATTAGTGAGCCTGATTACCCCCTCTCGGAACCACAGACTTAGAAATCGCCAGCTCATATACAGTGCATAAAATATTTATATATATACCCTTATACACCATTTTAATAAAAAATATCACAAAATTCTTCTAAGTCCCTCGGGAAGAGTGAAAGACGCGCACGTTCATTTTCAGAGCTCCTAGACCTTCTTATAAGAAGTTAGCCAAAAAGTAGCTTCTTAAAACGCTTAGGTTAAGTTTCAGAGTTGCTTCTAATGTACCAAAGCTGGACTTAGACATAATTTCACTCTCACAACATTTTGGCTGGTTGGAGACAGTCCGAACCACAAGTACCGGGTCCATGGTTATGGGCGTATACTGGGGGCACGGGGACGACTCCCATTAACCCCTGACTATACCGGGGATACGCTTATCACAATGCCTTTCTGGTCTGTGCTGAAGCAGGGCATTCTGGCAGCCAATTGGCTTGACCTTTATTAGTGAGCCTGATTACCCCCTCTCGGAACCACAGACTTAGAAATCGCCAGCTCATATACTGTACAGTGCATAAAATATATTTATATATATACCCTTATACACCATTTTAATAAAAAATATCACAAAATTCTTCTAAGTCCCTCGGGAAGAGTGAAAGACGCGCACGTTCATTTTAAGAGCTCCTAGACCTTCTTATAAGAAGTTAGCCAAAAAGTAGCTTCGAAAAACGCTTAGGTTAAGTTTCAGAGTTGCTTCTAATGTACCAAAGCTGGACTTAGACATAATTTCACTCTCACAACATTTTTGCTGGTTGGAGACAGTCCGAACCACAAGTACCGGGTCCATGGTTATGGGCGTATACTGGGGGCACGGGGACGACTCCCATTAACCCCTGACTATACCGGGGATACGCTTATCACAATGCCTTTCTGGTCTGTGCTGAAGCAGGGCATTCTGGCAGCCAATTGACTTGACCTTTATTAGTGAGCCTGATTACCCCCTCTCGGAACCACAGACTTAGAAATCGCCAGCTCATATACAGTGCATAAAATATATTTATATATATACCCTTATACACCATTTTAATGAAAAATATCACAAAATTCTTCTAAGTCCCTCGGGAAGAGTGAAAGACGCGCACGTTCATTTTCAGAGCTCCTAGACCTTCTTATAAGAAGTTAGCCAAAAAGTAGCTTCGAAAAACGCTTAGGTTAAGTTTCAGAGTTGCTTCTAATGTACCAAAGCTGGACTTAGACATAATTTCACTCTCACAACATTTTGGCTGGTTGGAGACAGTCCGAACCACAAGTACCGGGTCCATGGTTATGGGCGTATACTGGGGGCACGGGGACGACTCCCATTAACCCCTGACTATACCGGGGATACGCTTATCACAATGCCTTTCTGGTCTGTGCTGAAGCAGGGCATTCTGGCAGCCAATTGGCTTGACCTTTATTAGTGAGCCTGATTACCCCCTCTCGGAACCACAGACTTAGAAATCGCCAGCTCATATACAGTGCATAAAATATATTTATATATATACCCTTATACACCATTTTAATAAAAAATATCAAAAAATTCTTCTAAGTCCCTCGGGAAGAGTGAAAGACGCGCACGTTCATTTTCAGAGCTCCTAGACTTTCTTATAAGAAGTTAGCCAAAAAGTAGCTTCGAAAAACGCTTAGGTTAAGTTTCAGAGTTGCTTCTAATGTACCAAAGCTGGACTTAGACATAATTTCACTCTCACAACATTTTGGCTGGTTGGAGACAGTCCGAACCACAAGTACCGGGTCCATGGTTATGGGCGTATACTGGGGGCACGGGGACGACTCCCATTAACCCCTGACTATACCGGGGATACGCTTATCACATTGCCTTTCTGGTCTGTGCTGAAGCAGGGCATTCTGGCAGCCAATTGGCTTGACCTTTATTAGTGAGCCTGATTACCCCCTCTCGGAACCACAGACTTAGAAATCGCCAGCTCATATACAGTGCATAAAATATTTATATATATACCCTTATACACCATTTTAATAAAAAATATCACAAAATTCTTCTAAGTCCCTCGGGAAGAGTGAAAGACGCGCACGTTCATTTTCAGAGCTCCTAGACCTTCTTATAAGAAGTTAGCCAAAAAGTAGCTTCTTAAAACGCTTAGGTTAAGTTTCAGAGTTGCTTCTAATGTACCAAAGCTGGACTTAGACATAATTTCACTCTCACAACATTTTGGCTGGTTGGAGACAGTCCGAACCACAAGTACCGGGTCCATGGTTATGGGCGTATACTGGGGGCACGGGGACGACTCCCATTAACCCCTGACTATACCGGGGATACGCTTATCACAATGCCTTTCTGGTCTGTGCTGAAGCAGGGCATTCTGGCAGCCAATTGGCTTGACCTTTATTAGTGAGCCTGATTACCCCCTCTCGGAACCACAGACTTAGAAATCGCCAGCTCATATACAGTGCATAAAATATATTTATATATATACCCTTATACACCATTTTAATAAAAAATATCACAAAATTCTTCTAAGTCCCTCGGGAAGATTGAAAGACGCGCACGTTCATTTTCAGAGCTCCTAGACCTTCTTATAAGAAGTTAGCCAAAAAGTAGCTTCTTAAAACGCTTAGGTTAAGTTTCAGAGTTGCTTCTAATGTACCAAAGCTGGACTTAGACATAATTTCACTCTCACAACATTTTGGCTGGTTGGAGACAGTCCGAACCACAAGTACCGGGTCCATGGTTATGGGCGTATACTGGGGGCACGGGGACGACTCCCATTAACCCCTGACTATACCGGGGATACGCTTATCACAATGCCTTTCTGGTCTGTGCTGAAGCAGGGCATTCTGGCAGCCAATTGGCTTGACCTTTATTAGTGAGCCTGATTACCCCCTCTCGGAACCACAGACTTAGAAATCGCCAGCTCATATACAGTGCATAAAATATTTATATATATACCCTTATACACCATTTTAATAAAAAATATCACAAAATTCTTCTAAGTCCCTCGGGAAGAGTGAAAGACGCGCACGTTCATTTTCAGAGCTCCTAGACCTTCTTATAAGAAGTTAGCCAAAAAGTAGCTTCGAAAAACGCTTAGGTTAAGTTTCAGAGTTGCTTCTAATGTACCAAAGCTGGACTTAGACATAATTTCACTCTCACAACATTTTGGCTGGTTGGAGACAGTCCGAACCACAAGTACCGGGTCCATGGTTATGGGCGTATACTGGGGGCACGGGGACGACTCCCATTAACCCCTGACTATACCGGGGATACGCTTATCACAATGCCTTTCTGGTCTGTGCTGAAGCAGGGCATTCTGGCAGCCAATTGGCTTGACCTTTATTAGTGAGCCTGATTACCCCCTCTCGGAACCACAGACTTAGAAATCGCCAGCTCATATACTGTACAGTGCATAAAATATATTTATATATATACCCTTATACACCATTTTAATAAAAAATATCACAAAATTCTTCTAAGTCCCTCGAGAAGAGTGAAAGACGCGCACGTTCATTTTCAGAGCTCCTAGACCTTCTTATAAGAAGTTAGCCAAAAAGTAGCTTCGAAAAACGCTTAGGTTAAGTTTCAGAGTTGCTTCTAATGTACCAAAGCTGGACTTAGACATAATTTCACTCTCACAACATTTTGGCTGGTTGGAGACAGTCCGAACCACAAGTACCGGGTCCATGGTTATGGGCGTATACTGGGGGCACGGGGACGACTCCCATTAACCCCTGACTATACCGGGGATACGCTTATCACAATGCCTTTCTGGTCTGTGCTGAAGCAGGGCATTCTGGCAGCCAATTGGCTTGACCTTTATTAGTGAGCCTGATTACCCCCTCTCGGAACCACAGACTTAGAAATCGCCAGCTCATATACTGTACAGTGCATAAAATATATTTATATATATACCCTTATACACCATT
This sequence comes from Ascaphus truei, assembly GCF_040206685.1. NCBI lineage: Eukaryota > Metazoa > Chordata > Amphibia > Anura > Ascaphidae > Ascaphus > Ascaphus truei. Next base: position 668,951 of record NC_134488.1, read on the forward strand.
TTAATAAAAAATATCACAAAATTCTTCTAAGTCCCTCGGGAAGAGTGAAAGACGCGCACGTTCATTTTCAGAGCTCCTAGACCTTCTTATAAGAAGTTAGCCAAAAAGTAGCTTCTTAAAACGCTTAGGTTAAGTTTCAGAGTTGCTTCTAATGTACCAAAGCTGGACTTAGACATAATTTCACTCTCACAACATTTTGGCTGGTTGGAGACAGTCCGAACCACAAGTACCGGGTCCATGGTTATGGGCGTATACTGGGGGCACGGGGACGACTCCCATTAACCCCTGACTATACCGGGGATACGCTTATCACAATGCCTTTCTGGTCTGTGCTGAAGCAGGGCATTCTGGCAGCCAATTGGCTTGACCTTTATTAGTGAGCCTGATTACCCCCTCTCGGAACCACAGACTTAGAAATCGCCAGCTCATATACAGTGCATAAAATATATTTATATATATACCCTTATACACCATTTTAATAAAAAATATCACAAAATTCTTCTAAGTCCCTCGGGAAGAGTGAAAGACGCGCACGTTCATTTTCAGAGCTCCTAGACCTTCTTATAAGAAGTTAGCCAAAAAGTAGCTTCGAAAAACGCTTAGGTTAAGTTTCAGAGTTGCTTCTAATGTACCAAAGCTGGACTTAGACATAATTTCACTCTCACAACATTTTGGCTGGTTGGAGACAGTCCGAACCACAAGTACCGGGTCCATGGTTATGGGCGTATACTGGGGGCACGGGGACGACTCCCATTAACCCCTGACTATACCGGGGATACGCTTATCACAATGCCTTTCTGGTCTGTGCTGAAGCAGGGCATTCTGGCAGCCAATTGGCTTGACCTTTATTAGTGAGCCTGATTACCCCCTCTCGGAACCACAGACTTAGAAATCGCCAGCTCATATACAGTGCATAAAATATATTTATATATATACCCTTATACACCATTTTAATAAAAAATATCACAAAATTCTTCTAAGTCCCTCGGGAAGATTGAAAGACGCGCACGTTCATTTTCAGAGCTCCTAGACCTTCTTATAAGAAGTTAGCCAAAAAGTAGCTTCTTAAAACGCTTAGGTTAAGTTTCAGAGTTGCTTCTAATGTACCAAAGCTGGACTTAGACATAATTTCACTCTCACAACATTTTGGCTGGTTGGAGACAGTCCGAACCACAAGTACCGGGTCCATGGTTATGGGCGTATACTGGGGGCACGGGGACGACTCTCATTAACCCCTGACTATACCGGGGATACGCTTATCACAATGCCTTTCTGGTCTGTGCTGAAGCAGGGCATTCTGGCAGCCAATTGGCTTGACCTTTATTAGTGAGCCTGGTTACCCCCTCTCGGAACCACAAACTTAGAAATCGCCAGCTCATATACAGTGCATAAAATATATTTATATATATACCCTTATACACCATTTTAATAAAAATATCACAAAATTCTTCTAAGTCTCTCGGGAAGAGTAAAAGACGCGCACGTTCATTTTCAGAGCTCCTAGACCTTCCTATAAGAAGTTAGCCAAAAAGTAGCTTCGAAAAACGCTTAGGTTAAGTTTCAGAGTTGCTTCTAATGTACCAAAGCTGGACTTAGACATAATTTCACTCTCACAACATTATGTCTGGTTGGAGACAGTCCGAACCACAAGTACCGGGTCCATGGTTATGGGCGTATACTGGGGGCACGGGGACGACTCCCATTAACCCCTGACTATACCGGGGATACGCTTATCACATTGCCTTTCTGGTCTGTGCTGAAGCAGGGCATTCTGGCAGCCAATTGGCTTGACCTTTATTAGTGAGCCTGGTTACCCCCTCTCGGAACCACAGACTTAGAAATCGCCAGCTCATATACAGTGCATAAAATATTTATATATATACCCTTATACACCATTTTAATAAAAAATATCACAAAATTCTTCTAAGTCCCTCGGGAAGAGTGAAAGACGCGCACGTTCATTTTCAGAGCTCCTAGACCTTCTTATAAGAAGTTAGCCAAAAAGTAGCTTCGAAAAACGCTTAGGTTAAGTTTCAGAGTTGCTTCTAATGTACCAAAGCTGGACTTAGACATAATTTCACTCTCACAACATTTTGGCTGGTTGGAGACAGTCCGAACCACAAGTACCGGGTCCATGGTTATGGGCGTATACTGGGGGCACGGGGACGACTCCCATTAACCCCTGACTATACCGGGGATACGCTTATCACAATGCCTTTCTGGTCTGTGCTGAAGCAGGGCATTCTGGCAGCCAATTGGCTTGACCTTTATTAGTGAGCCTGATTACCCCCTCTCGGAACCACAGACTTAGAAATCGCCAGCTCATATACTGTACAGTGCATAAAATATATTTATATATATACCCTTATACACCATTTTAATAAAAAATATCACAAAATTCTTCTAAGTCCCTCGAGAAGAGTGAAAGACGCGCACGTTCATTTTCAGAGCTCCTAGACCTTCTTATAAGAAGTTAGCCAAAAAGTAGCTTCGAAAAACGCTTAGGTTAAGTTTCAGAGTTGCTTCTAATGTACCAAAGCTGGACTTAGACATAATTTCACTCTCACAACATTTTGGCTGGTTGGAGACAGTCCGAACCACAAGTACCGGGTCCATGGTTATGGGCGTATACTGGGGGCACGGGGACGACTCCCATTAACCCCTGACTATACCGGGGATACGCTTATCACAATGCCTTTCTGGTCTGTGCTGAAGCAGGGCATTCTGGCAGCCAATTGGCTTGACCTTTATTAGTGAGCCTGATTACCCCCTCTCGGAACCACAGACTTAGAAATCGCCAGCTCATATACTGTACAGTGCATAAAATATATTTATATATATACCCTTATACACCATTTTAATAAAAAATATCACAAAATTCTTCTAAGTCCCTCGGGAAGAGTGAAAGACGCGCACGTTCATTTTCAGAGCTCCTAGACCTTCTTATAAGAAGTTAGCCAAAAAGTAGCTTCTTAAAACGCTTAGGTTAAGTTTCAGAGTTGCTTCTAATGTACCAAAGCTGGACTTAGACATAATTTCACTCTCACAACATTTTGGCTGGTTGGAGACAGTCCGAACCACAAGTACCGGGTCCATGGTTATGGGCGTATACTGGGGGCACGGGGACGACTCCCATTAACCCCTGACTATACCGGGGATACGCTTATCACAATGCCTTTCTGGTCTGTGCTGAAGCAGGGCATTCTGGCAGCCAATTGGCTTGACCTTTATTAGTGAGCCTGATTACCCCCTCTCGGAACCACAGACTTAGAAATCGCCAGCTCATATACAGTGCATAAAATATATTTATATATATACCCTTATACACCATTTTAATAAAAAATATCACAAAATTCTTCTAAGTCCCTCGGGAAGAGTGAAAGACGCGCACGTTCATTTTCAGAGCTCCTAGACCTTCTTATAAGAAGTTAGCCAAAAAGTAGCTTCGAAAAACGCTTAGGTTAAGTTTCAGAGTTGCTTCTAATGTACCAAAGCTGGACTTAGACATAATTTCACTCTCACAACATTTTGGCTGGTTGGAGACAGTCCGAACCACAAGTACCGGGTCCATGGTTATGGGCGTATACTGGGGGCACGGGGACGACTCCCATTAACCCCTGACTATACCGGGGATACGCTTATCACAATGCCTTTCTGGTCTGTGCTGAAGCAGGGCATTCTGGCAGCCAATTGGCTTGACCTTTATTAGTGAGCCTGATTACCCCCTCTCGGAACCACAGACTTAGAAATCGCCAGCTCATATACAGTGCATAAAATATATTTATATATATACCCTTATACACCATTTTAATAAAAAATATCACAAAATTCTTCTAAGTCCCTCGGGAAGATTGAAAGACGCGCACGTTCATTTTCAGAGCTCCTAGACCTTCTTATAAGAAGTTAGCCAAAAAGTAGCTTCTTAAAACGCTTAGGTTAAGTTTCAGAGTTGCTTCTAATGTACCAAAGCTGGACTTAGACATAATTTCACTCTCACAACATTTTGGCTGGTTGGAGACAGTCCGAACCACAAGTACCGGGTCCATGGTTATGGGCGTATACTGGGGGCACGGGGACGACTCTCATTAACCCCTGACTATACCGGGGATACGCTTATCACAATGCCTTTCTGGTCTGTGCTGAAGCAGGGCATTCTGGCAGCCAATTGGCTTGACCTTTATTAGTGAGCCTGGTTACCCCCTCTCGGAACCACAAACTTAGAAATCGCCAGCTCATATACAGTGCATAAAATATATTTATATATATACCCTTATACACCATTTTAATAAAAATATCACAAAATTCTTCTAAGTCTCTCGGGAAGAGTAAAAGACGCGCACGTTCATTTTCAGAGCTCCTAGACCTTCCTATAAGAAGTTAGCCAAAAAGTAGCTTCGAAAAACGCTTAGGTTAAGTTTCAGAGTTGCTTCTAATGTACCAAAGCTGGACTTAGACATAATTTCACTCTCACAACATTATGTCTGGTTGGAGACAGTCCGAACCACAAGTACCGGGTCCATGGTTATGGGCGTATACTGGGGGCACGGGGACGACTCCCATTAACCCCTGACTATACCGGGGATACGCTTATCACATTGCCTTTCTGGTCTGTGCTGAAGCAGGGCATTCTGGCAGCCAATTGGCTTGACCTTTATTAGTGAGCCTGGTTACCCCCTCTCGGAACCACAGACTTAGAAATCGCCAGCTCATATACAGTGCATAAAATATATTTATATATATACCCTTATACACCATTTTAATAAAAAATATCACAAAATTCTTCTAAGTCCCTCGGGAAGAGTAAAAGACGCGCACGTTCATTTTCAGAGCTCCTAGACCTTCTTATAAGAAGTTAGCCAAAAAGTAGCTTCGAAAAACGCTTAGGTTAAGTTTCAGAGTTGCTTCTAATGTACCAAAGCTGGACTTAGACATAATTTCACTCTCACAACATTTTGGCTGGTTGGAGACAGTCCGAACCACAAGTACCGGGTCCATGGTTATGGGCGTATACTGGGGGCACGGGGACGACTCCCATTAACCCCTGACTATACCGGGGATACGCTTATCACAATGCCTTTCTGGTCTGTGCTGAAGCAGGGCATTCTGGCAGCCAATTGGCTTGACCTTTATTAGTGAGCCTGATTACCCCCTCTCGGAACCACAGACTTAGAAATCGCCAGCTCATATACAGTGCATAAAATATATTTATATATATACCCTTATACACCATTTTAATAAAAAATATCACAAAATTCTTCTAAGTCCCTCGGGAAGATTGAAAGACGCGCACGTTCATTTTCAGAGCTCCTAGACCTTCTTATAAGAAGTTAGCCAAAAAGTAGCTTCTTAAAACGCTTAGGTTAAGTTTCAGAGTTGCTTCTAATGTACCAAAGCTGGACTTAAACATAATTTCACTCTCACAACATTTTGGCTGGTTGGAGACAGTCCGAACCACAAGTACCGGGTCCATGGTTATGGGCGTATACTGGCCGCACGGGGACGACTCCCATTAACCCCTGACTATACCGGGGATACGCTTATCACAATGCCTTTCTGGTCTGTGCTGAAGCAGGGCATTCTGGCAGCCAATTGGCTTGACCTTTATTAGTGAGCCTGATTACCCCCTCTCGGAACCACAGACTTAGAAATCGCCAGCTCATATACAGTGCATAAAATATTTATATATATACCCTTATACACCATTTTAATAAAAAATATCACAAAATTCTTCTAAGTCCCTCGGGAAGAGTGAAAGACGCGCACGTTCATTTTCAGAGCTCCTAGACCTTCTTATAAGAAGTTAGCCAAAAAGTAGCTTCGAAAAACGCTTAGGTTAAGTTTCAGAGTTGCTTCTAATGTACCAAAGCTGGACTTAGACATAATTTCACTCTCACAACATTTTGGCTGGTTGGAGACAGTCCGAACCACAAGTACCGGGTCCATGGTTATGGGCGTATACTGGGGGCACGGGGACGACTCCCATTAACCCCTGACTATACCGGGGATACGCTTATCACAATGCCTTTCTGGTCTGTGCTGAAGCAGGGCATTCTGGCAGCCAATTGGCTTGACCTTTATTAGTGAGCCTGATTACCCCCTCTCGGAACCACAGACTTAGAAATCGCCAGCTCATATACTGTACAGTGCATAAAATATATTTATATATATACCCTTATACACCATTTTAATAAAAAATATCACAAAATTCTTCTAAGTCCCTCGGGAAGAGTGAAAGACGCGCACGTTCATTTTCAGAGCTCCTAGACCTTCTTATAAGAAGTTAGCCAAAAAGTAGCTTCTTAAAACGCTTAGGTTAAGTTTCAGAGTTGCTTCTAATGTACCAAAGCTGGACTTAGACATAATTTCACTCTCACAACATTTTGGCTGGTTGGAGACAGTCCGAACCACAAGTACCGGGTCCATGGTTATGGGCGTATACTGGGGGCACGGGGACGACTCCCATTAACCCCTGACTATACCGGGGATACGCTTATCACAATGCCTTTCTGGTCTGTGCTGAAGCAGGGCATTCTGGCAGCCAATTGGCTTGACCTTTATTAGTGAGCCTGATTACCCCCTCTCGGAACCACAGACTTAGAAATCGCCAGCTCATATACAGTGCATAAAATATATTTATATATATACCCTTATACACCATTTTAATAAAAAATATCACAAAATTCTTCTAAGTCCCTCGGGAAGAGTGAAAGACGCGCACGTTCATTTTCAGAGCTCCTAGACCTTCTTATAAGAAGTTAGCCAAAAAGTAGCTTCGAAAAACGCTTAGGTTAAGTTTCAGAGTTGCTTCTAATGTACCAAAGCTGGACTTAGACATAATTTCACTCTCACAACATTTTGGCTGGTTGGAGACAGTCCGAACCACAAGTACCGGGTCCATGGTTATGGGCGTATACTGGGGGCACGGGGACGACTCCCATTAACCCCTGACTATACCGGGGATACGCTTATCACAATGCCTTTCTGGTCTGTGCTGAAGCAGGGCATTCTGGCAGCCAATTGGCTTGACCTTTATTAGTGAGCCTGATTACCCCCTCTCGGAACCACAGACTTAGAAATCGCCAGCTCATATACAGTGCATAAAATATATTTATATATATACCCTTATACACCATTTTAATAAAAAATATCACAAAATTCTTCTAAGTCCCTCGGGAAGATTGAAAGACGCGCACGTTCATTTTCAGAGCTCCTAGACCTTCTTATAAGAAGTTAGCCAAAAAGTAGCTTCTTAAAACGCTTAGGTTAAGTTTCAGAGTTGCTTCTAATGTACCAAAGCTGGACTTAGACATAATTTCACTCTCACAACATTTTGGCTGGTTGGAGACAGTCCGAACCACAAGTACCGGGTCCATGGTTATGGGCGTATACTGGGGGCACGGGGACGACTCTCATTAACCCCTGACTATACCGGGGATACGCTTATCACAATGCCTTTCTGGTCTGTGCTGAAGCAGGGCATTCTGGCAGCCAATTGGCTTGACCTTTATTAGTGAGCCTGGTTACCCCCTCTCGGAACCACAAACTTAGAAATCGCCAGCTCATATACAGTGCATAAAATATATTTATATATATACCCTTATACACCATTTTAATAAAAATATCACAAAATTCTTCTAAGTCTCTCGGGAAGAGTAAAAGACGCGCACGTTCATTTTCAGAGCTCCTAGACCTTCCTATAAGAAGTTAGCCAAAAAGTAGCTTCGAAAAACGCTTAGGTTAAGTTTCAGAGTTGCTTCTAATGTACCAAAGCTGGACTTAGACATAATTTCACTCTCACAACATTATGTCTGGTTGGAGACAGTCCGAACCACAAGTACCGGGTCCATGGTTATGGGCGTATACTGGGGGCACGGGGACGACTCCCATTAACCCCTGACTATACCGGGGATACGCTTATCACATTGCCTTTCTGGTCTGTGCTGAAGCAGGGCATTCTGGCAGCCAATTGGCTTGACCTTTATTAGTGAGCCTGGTTACCCCCTCTCGGAACCACAGACTTAGAAATCGCCAGCTCATATACAGTGCATAAAATATATTTATATATATACCCTTATACACCATTTTAATAAAAAATATCACAAAATTCTTCTAAGTCCCTCGGGAAGAGTAAAAGACGCGCACGTTCATTTTCAGAGCTCCTAGACCTTCTTATAAGAAGTTAGCCAAAAAGTAGCTTCGAAAAACGCTTAGGTTAAGTTTCAGAGTTGCTTCTAATGTACCAAAGCTGGACTTAGACATAATTTCACTCTCACAACATTTTGGCTGGTTGGAGACAGTCCGAACCACAAGTACCGGGTCCATGGTTATGGGCGTATACTGGGGGCACGGGGACGACTCCCATTAACCCCTGACTATACCGGGGATACGCTTATCACAATGCCTTTCTGGTCTGTGCTGAAGCAGGGCATTCTGGCAGCCAATTGGCTTGACCTTTATTAGTGAGCCTGATTACCCCCTCTCGGAACCACAGACTTAGAAATCGCCAGCTCATATACAGTGCATAAAATATATTTATATATATACCCTTATACACCATTTTAATAAAAAATATCACAAAATTCTTCTAAGTCCCTCGGGAAGATTGAAAGACGCGCACGTTCATTTTCAGAGCTCCTAGACCTTCTTATAAGAAGTTAGCCAAAAAGTAGCTTCTTAAAACGCTTAGGTTAAGTTTCAGAGTTGCTTCTAATGTACCAAAGCTGGACTTAAACATAATTTCACTCTCACAACATTTTGGCTGGTTGGAGACAGTCCGAACCACAAGTACCGGGTCCATGGTTATGGGCGTATACTGGGGGCACGGGGACGACTCCCATTAACCCCTGACTATACCGGGGATACGCTTATCACAATGCCTTTCTGGTCTGTGCTGAAGCAGGGCATTCTGGCAGCCAATTGGCTTGACCTTTATTAGTGAGCCTGATTACCCCCTCTCGGAACCACAGACTTAGAAATCGCCAGCTCATATACAGTGCATAAAATATTTATATATATACCCTTATACACCATTTTAATAAAAAATATCACAAAATTCTTCTAAGTCCCTCGGGAAGAGTGAAAGACGCGCACGTTCATTTTCAGAGCTCCTAGACCTTCTTATAAGAAGTTAGCCAAAAAGTAGCTTCGAAAAACGCTTAGGTTAAGTTTCAGAGTTGCTTCTAATGTACCAAAGCTGGACTTAGACATAATTTCACTCTCACAACATTTTGGCTGGTTGGAGACAGTCCGAACCACAAGTACCGGGTCCATGGTTATGGGCGTATACTGGGGGCACGGGGACGACTCCCATTAACCCCTGACTATACCGGGGATACGCTTATCACAATGCCTTTCTGGTCTGTGCTGAAGCAGGGCATTCTGGCAGCCAATTGGCTTGACCTTTATTAGTGAGCCTGATTACCCCCTCTCGGAACCACAGACTTAGAAATCGCCAGCTCATATACAGTGCATAAAATATTTATATATATACCCTTATACACCATTTTAATAAAAAATATCACAAAATTCTTCTAAGTCCCTCGGGAAGAGTGAAAGACGCGCACGTTCATTTTCAGAGCTCCTAGACCTTCTTATAAGAAGTTAGCCAAAAAGTAGCTTCTTAAAACGCTTAGGTTAAGTTTCAGAGTTGCTTCTAATGTACCAAAGCTGGACTTAAACATAATTTCACTCTCACAACATTTTGGCTGGTTGGAGACAGTCCGAACAACAAGTACCGGGTCCATGGTTATGGGCGTATACTGGGGGCACGGGGACGACTCCCATTAACCCCTGACTATACCGGGGATACGCTTATCACAATGCCTTTCTGGTCTGTGCTGAAGCAGGGCATTCTGGCAGCCAATTGGCTTGACCTTTATTAGTGAGCCTGATTACCCCCTCTCGGAACCACAGACTTAGAAATCGCCAGCTCATATACAGTGCATAAAATATATTTATATATATACCCTTATACACCATTTTAATAAAAAATATCACAAAATTCTTCTAAGTCCCTCGGGAAGAGTGAAAGACGCGCACGTTCATTTTCAGAGCTCCTAGACTTTCTTATAAGAAGTTAGCCAAAAAGTAGCTTCGAAAAACGCTTAGGTTAAGTTTCAGAGTTGCTTCTAATGTACCAAAGCTGGACTTAGACATAATTTCACTCTCACAACATTTTGGCTGGTTGGAGACAGTCCGAACCACAAGTACCGGGTCCATGGTTATGGGCGTATACTGGGGGCACGGGGACGACTCCCATTAACCCCTGACTATACCGGGGATACGCTTATCACATTGCCTTTCTGGTCTGTGCTGAAGCAGGGCATTCTGGCAGCCAATTGGCTTGACCTTTATTAGTGAGCCTGGTTACCCCCTCTCGGAACCACAGACTTAGAAATCGCCAGCTCATATACAGTGCATAAAATATATTTATATATATACCCTTATACACCATTTTAATAAAAAATATCACAAAATTCTTCTAAGTCCCTCGGGAAGATTGAAAGACGCGCACGTTCATTTTCAGAGCTCCTAGACCTTCTTATAAGAAGTTAGCCAAAAAGTAGCTTCTTAAAACGCTTAGGTTAAGTTTCAGAGTTGCTTCTAATGTACCAAAGCTGGACTTAGACATAATTTCACTCTCACAACATTTTGGCTGGTTGGAGACAGTCCGAACCACAAGTACCGGGTCCATGGTTATGGGCGTATACTGGGGGCACGGGGACGACTCCCATTAACCCCTGACTATACCGGGGATACGCTTATCACAATGCCTTTCTGGTCTGTGCTGAAGCAGGGCATTCTGGCAGCCAATTGGCTTGACCTTTATTAGTGAGCCTGATTACCCCCTCTCGGAACCACAGACTTAGAAATCGCCAGCTCATATACAGTGCATAAAATATATTTATTTATATACCCTTATACACCATTTTAATAAAAAATATCACAAAATTCTTCTAAGTCCCTCGGGAAGAGTGAAAGACGCGCACGTTCATTTTCAGAGCTCCTAGACTTTCTTATAAGAAGTTAGCCAAAAAGTAGCTTCGAAAAACGCTTAGGTTAAGTTTCAGAGTTGCTTCTAATGTACCAAAGCTGGACTTAGACATAATTTCACTCTCACAACATTTTGGCTGGTTGGAGACAGTCCGAACCACAAGTACCGGGTCCATGGTTATGGGCGTATACTGGGGGCACGGGGACGACTCCCATTAACCCCTGACTATACCGGGGATACGCTTATCACAATGCCTTTCTGGTCTGTGCTGAAGCAGGGCATTCTGGCAGCCAATTGGCTTGACCTTTATTAGTGAGCCTGATTACCCCCTCTCGGAACCACAGACTTAGAAATCGCCAGCTCATATACAGTGCATAAAATATATTTATATATATACCCTTATACACCATTTTAATAAAAAATATCACAAAATTCTTCTAAGTCCCTCGGGAAGAGTGAAAGACGCGCACGTTCATTTTCAGAGCTCCTAGACCTTCTTATAAGAAGTTAGCCAAAAAGTAGCTTCTTAAAACGCTTAGGTTAAGTTTCAGAGTTGCTTCTAATGTACCAAAGCTGGACTTAGACATAATTTCACTCTCACAACATTTTGGCTGGTTGGAGACAGTCCGAACCACAAGTACCGGGTCCATGGTTATGGGCGTATACTGGGGGCACGGGGACGACTCCCATTAACCCCTGACTATACCGGGGATACGCTTATCACAATGCCTTTCTGGTCTGTGCTGAAGCAGGGCATTCTGGCAGCCAATTGGCTTGACCTTTATTAGTGAGCCTGATTACCCCCTCTCGGAACCACAGACTTAGAAATCGCCAGCTCATATACAGTGCATAAAATATATTTATATATATACCCTTATACACCATTTTAATAAAAAATATCACAAAATTCTTCTAAGTCCCTCGGGAAGAGTGAAAGACGCGCACGTTCATTTTCAGAGCTCCTAGACTTTCTTATAAGAAGTTAGCCAAAAAGTAGCTTCGAAAAACGCTTAGGTTAAGTTTCAGAGTTGCTTCTAATGTACCAAAGCTGGACTTAGACATAATTTCACTCTCACAACATTTTGGCTGGTTGGAGACAGTCCGAACCACAAGTACCGGGTCCATGGTTATGGGCGTATACTGGGGGCACGGGGACGACTCCCATTAACCCCTGACTATACCGGGGATACGCTTATCACATTGCCTTTCTGGTCTGTGCTGAAGCAGGGCATTCTGGCAGCCAATTGGCTTGACCTTTATTAGTGAGCCTGGTTACCCCCTCTCGGAACCACAGACTTAGAAATCGCCAGCTCATATACAGTGCATAAAATATATTTATATATATACCCTTATACACCATTTTAATAAAAAATATCACAAAATTCTTCTAAGTCCCTCGGGAAGATTGAAAGACGCGCACGTTCATTTTCAGAGCTCCTAGACCTTCTTATAAGAAGTTAGCCAAAAAGTAGCTTCTTAAAACGCTTAGGTTAAGTTTCAGAGTTGCTTCTAATGTACCAAAGCTGGACTTAGACATAATTTCACTCTCACAACATTTTGGCTGGTTGGAGACAGTCCGAACCACAAGTACCGGGTCCATGGTTATGGGCGTATACTGGGGGCACGGGGACGACTCCCATTAACCCCTGACTATACCGGGGATACGCTTATCACAATGCCTTTCTGGTCTGTGCTGAAGCAGGGCATTCTGGCAGCCAATTGGCTTGACCTTTATTAGTGAGCCTGATTACCCCCTCTCGGAACCACAGACTTAGAAATCGCCAGCTCATATACAGTGCATAAAATATATTTATTTATATACCCTTATACACCATTTTAATAAAAAATATCACAAAATTCTTCTAAGTCCCTCAGGAAGAGTGAAAGACGCGCACGTTCATTTTCAGAGCTCCTAGACTTTCTTATAAGAAGTTAGCCAAAAAGTAGCTTCGAAAAACGCTTAGGTTAAGTTTCAGAGTTGCTTCTAATGTACCAAAGCTGGACTTAGACATAATTTCACTCTCACAACATTTTGGCTGGTTGGAGACAGTCCGAACCACAAGTACCGGGTCCATGGTTATGGGCGTATACTGGGGGCACGGGGACGACTCCCATTAACCCCTGACTATACCGGGGATACGCTTATCACATTGCCTTTCTGGTCTGTGCTGAAGCAGGGCATTCTGGCAGCCAATTGGCTTGACCTTTATTAGTGAGCCTGGTTACCCCCTCTCGGAACCACAGACTTAGAAATCGCCAGCTCATATACAGTGCATAAAATATATTTATATATATACCCTTATACACCATTTTAATAAAAAATATCACAAAATTCTTCTAAGTCCCTCGGGAAGATTGAAAGACGCGCACGTTCATTTTCAGAGCTCCTAGACCTTCTTATAAGAAGTTAGCCAAAAAGTAGCTTCTTAAAACGCTTAGGTTAAGTTTCAGAGTTGCTTCTAATGTACCAAAGCTGGACTTAGACATAATTTCACTCTCACAACATTTTGGCTGGTTGGAGACAGTCCGAACCACAAGTACCGGGTCCATGGTTATGGGCGTATACTGGGGGCACGGGGACGACTCCCATTAACCCCTGACTATACCGGGGATACGCTTATCACAATGCCTTTCTGGTCTGTGCTGAAGCAGGGCATTCTGGCAGCCAATTGGCTTGACCTTTATTAGTGAGCCTGATTACCCCCTCTCGGAACCACAGACTTAGAAATCGCCAGCTCATATACAGTGCATAAAATATTTATATATATACCCTTATACACCATTTTAATAAAAAATATCACAAAATTCTTCTAAGTCCCTCGGGAAGAGTGAAAGACGCGCACGTTCATTTTCAGAGCTCCTAGACCTTCTTATAAGAAGTTAGCCAAAAAGTAGCTTCTTAAAACGCTTAGGTTAAGTTTCAGAGTTGCTTCTAATGTACCAAAGCTGGACTTAGACATAATTTCACTCTCACAACATTTTGGCTGGTTGGAGACAGTCCGAACCACAAGTACCGGGTCCATGGTTATGGGCGTATACTGGGGGCACGGGGACGACTCCCATTAACCCCTGACTATACCGGGGATACGCTTATCACAATGCCTTTCTGGTCTGTGCTGAAGCAGGGCATTCTGGCAGCCAATTGGCTTGACCTTTATTAGTGAGCCTGATTACCCCCTCTCGGAACCACAGACTTAGAAATCGCCAGCTCATATACAGTGCATAAAATATATTTATATATATACCCTTATACACCATTTTAATAAAAAATATCACAAAATTCTTCTAAGTCCCTCGGGAAGAGTGAAAGACGCGCACGTTCATTTTCAGAGCTCCTAGACCTTCTTATAAGAAGTTAGCCAAAAAGTAGCTTCTTAAAACGCTTAGGTTAAGTTTCAGAGTTGCTTCTAATGTACCAAAGCTGGACTTAGACATAATTTCACTCTCACAACATTTTGGCTGGTTGGAGACAGTCCGAACCACAAGTACCGGGTCCATGGTTATGGGCGTATACTGGGGGCACGGGGACGACTCCCATTAACCCCTGACTATACCGGGGATACGCTTATCACAATGCCTTTCTGGTCTGTGCTGAAGCAGGGCATTCTGGCAGCCAATTGGCTTGACCTTTATTAGTGAGCCTGATTACCCCCTCTCGGAACCACAGACTTAGAAATCGCCAGCTCATATACTGTACAGTGCATAAAATATATTTATATATATACCCTTATACACCATTTTAATAAAAAATATCACAAAATTCTTCTAAGTCCCTCGGGAAGAGTGAAAGACGCGCACGTTCATTTTCAGAGCTCCTAGACCTTCTTATAAGAAGTTAGCCAAAAAGTAGCTTCGAAAAACGCTTAGGTTAAGTTTCAGAGTTGCTTCTAATGTACCAAAGCTGGACTTAGACATAATTTCACTCTCACAACATTTTGGCTGGTTGGAGACAGTCCGAACCACAAGTACCGGGTCCATGGTTATGGGCGTATACTGGGGGCACGGGGACGACTCCCATTAACCCCTGACTATACCGGGGATACGCTTATCACAATGCCTTTCTGGTCTGTGCTGAAGCAGGGCATTCTGGCAGCCAATTGGCTTGACCTTTATTAGTGAGCCTGATTACCCCCTCTCGGAACCACAGACTTAGAAATCGCCAGCTCATATACAGAGCATAAAATATATTTATATATATACCCTTATACACCATTTTAATAAAAAATATCACAAAATTCTTCTAAGTCCCTCGGGAAGAGTGAAAGACGCGCACGTTCATTTTCAGAGCTCCTAGACCTTCTTATAAGAAGTTAGCCAAAAAGTAGCTTCGAAAAACGCTTAGGTTAAGTTTCAGAGTTGCTTCTAATGTACCAAAGCTGGACTTAGACATAATTTCACTCTCACAACATTTTGGCTGGTTGGAGACAGTCCGAACCACAAGTACCGGGTCCATGGTTATGGGCGTATACTGGGGGCACGGGGACGACTCCCATTAACCCCTGACTATACCGGGGATACGCTTATCACAATGCCTTTCTGGTCTGTGCTGAAGCAGGGCATTCTGGCAGCCAATTGGCTTGACCTTTATTAGTGAGCCTGATTACCCCCTCTCGGAACCACAGACTTAGAAATCGCCAGCTCATATACAGTGCATAAAATATATTTATATATATACCCTTATACACCATTTTAATAAAAAATATCACAAAATTCTTCTAAGTCCCTCGGGAAGAGTGAAAGACGCGCACGTTCATTTTCAGAGCTCCTAGACCTTCTTATAAGAAGTTAGCCAAAAAGTAGCTTCTTAAAACGCTTAGGTTAAGTTTCAGAGTTGCTTCTAATGTACCAAAGCTGGACTTAGACATAATTTCACTCTCACAACATTTTGGCTGGTTGGAGACAGTCCGAACCACAAGTACCGGGTCCATGGTTATGGGCGTATACTGGGGGCACGGGGACGACTCCCATTAACCCCTGACTATACCGGGGATACGCTTATCACAATGCCTTTCTGGTCTGTGCTGAAGCAGGGCATTCTGGCAGCCAATTGGCTTGACCTTTATTAGTGAGCCTGATTACCCCCTCTCGGAACCACAGACTTAGAAATCGCCAGCTCATATACAGTGCATAAAATATTTATATATATACCCTTATACACCATTTTAATAAAAAATATCACAAAATTCTTCTAAGTCCCTCGGGAAGATTGAAAGACGCGCACGTTCATTTTCAGAGCTCCTAGACCTTCTTATAAGAAGTTAGCCAAAAAGTAGCTTCTTAAAACGCTTATTTTAAGTTTCAGAGTTGCTTCTAATGTACCAAAGCTGGACTTAGACATAATTTCACTCTCACAACATTTTGGCTGGTTGGAGACAGTCCGAACCACAAGTACCGGGTCCATGGTTATGGGCGTATACTGGGGGCACGGGGACGACTCTCATTAACCCCTGACTATACCGGGGATACGCTTATCACAATGCCTTTCTGGTCTGTGCTGAAGCAGGGCATTCTGGCAGCCAATTGGCTTGACCTTTATTAGTGAGCCTGGTTACCCCCTCTCGGAACCACAAACTTAGAAATCGCCAGCTCATATACAGTGCATAAAATATATTTATATATATACCCTTATACACCATTTTAATAAAAATATCACAAAATTCTTCTAAGTCTCTCGGGAAGAGTAAAAGACGCGCACGTTCATTTTCAGAGCTCCTAGACCTTCCTATAAGAAGTTAGCCAAAAAGTAGCTTCGAAAAACGCTTAGGTTAAGTTTCAGAGTTGCTACTAATGTACCAAAGCTGGACTTAGACATAATTTCACTCTCACAACATTATGTCTGGTTGGAGACAGTCCGAACCACAAGTACCGGGTCCATGGTTATGGGCGTATACTGGGGGCACGGGGACGACTCCCATTAACCCCTGACTATACCGGGGATACGCTTATCACATTGCCTTTCTGGTCTGTGCTGAAGCAGGGCATTCTGGCAGCCAATTGGCTTGACCTTTATTAGTGAGCCTGGTTACCCCCTCTCGGAACCACAGACTTAGAAATCGCCAGCTCATATACAGTGCATAAAATATATTTATATATATACCCTTATACACCATTTTAATAAAAAATATCACAAAATTCTTCTAAGTCCCTCGGGAAGAGTAAAAGACGCGCACGTTCATTTTCAGAGCTCCTAGACCTTCTTATAAGAAGTTAGCCAAAAAGTAGCTTCGAAAAACGCTTAGGTTAAGTTTCAGAGTTGCTTCTAATGTACCAAAGCTGGACTTAGACATAATTTCACTCTCACAACATTTTGGCTGGTTGGAGACAGTCCGAACCACAAGTACCGGGTCCATGGTTATGGGCGTATACTGGGGGCACGGGGACGACTCCCATTAACCCCTGACTATACCGGGGATACGCTTATCACAATGCCTTTCTGGTCTGTGCTGAAGCAGGGCATTCTGGCAGCCAATTGGCTTGACCTTTATTAGTGAGCCTGATTACCCCCTCTCGGAACCACAGACTTAGAAATCGCCAGCTCATATACAGTGCATAAAATATATTTATATATATACCCTTATACACCATTTTAATAAAAAATATCACAAAATTCTTCTAAGTCCCTCGGGAAGATTGAAAGACGCGCACGTTCATTTTCAGAGCTCCTAGACCTTCTTATAAGAAGTTAGCCAAAAAGTAGCTTCTTAAAACGCTTAGGTTAAGTTTCAGAGTTGCTTCTAATGTACCAAAGCTGGACTTAGACATAATTTCACTCTCACAACATTTTGGCTGGTTGGAGACAGTCCGAACCACAAGTACCGGGTCCATGGTTATGGGCGTATACTGGGGGCACGGGGACGACTCCCATTAACCCCTGACTATACCGGGGATACGCTTATCACAATGCCTTTCTGGTCTGTGCTGAAGCAGGGCATTCTGGCAGCCAATTGGCTTGACCTTTATTAGTGAGCCTGATTACCCCCTCTCGGAACCACAGACTTAGAAATCGCCAGCTCATATACAGTGCATAAAATATATTTATATATATACCCTTATACACCATTTTAATAAAAAATATCACAAAATTCTTCAAAGTCCCTCGGGAAGATTGAAAGACGCGCACGTTCATTTTCAGAGCTCCTAGACCTTCTTATAAGAAGTTAGCCAAAAAGTAGCTTCTTAAAACGCTTATTTTAAGTTTCAGAGTTGCTTCTAATGTACCAAAGCTGGACTTAGACATAATTTCACTCTCACAACATTTTGGCTGGTTGGAGACAGTCCGAACCACAAGTACCGGGTCCATGGTTATGGGCGTATACTGGGGGCACGGGGACGACTCTCATTAACCCCTGACTATACCGGGGATACGCTTATCACAATGCCTTTCTGGTCTGTGCTGAAGCAGGGCATTCTGGCAGCCAATTGGCTTGACCTTTATTAGTGAGCCTGGTTACCCCCTCTCGGAACCACAAACTTAGAAATCGCCAGCTCATATACAGTGCATAAAATATATTTATATATATACCCTTATACACCATTTTAATAAAAATATCACAAAATTCTTCTAAGTCTCTCGGGAAGAGTAAAAGACGCGCACGTTCATTTTCAGAGCTCCTAGACCTTCCTATAAGAAGTTAGCCAAAAAGTAGCTTCGAAAAACGCTTAGGTTAAGTTTCAGAGTTGCTACTAATGTACCAAAGCTGGACTTAGACATAATTTCACTCTCACAACATTATGTCTGGTTGGAGACAGTCCGAACCACAAGTACCGGGTCCATGGTTATGGGCGTATACTGGGGGCACGGGGACGACTCCCATTAACCCCTGACTATACCGGGGATACGCTTATCACATTGCCTTTCTGGTCTGTGCTGAAGCAGGGCATTCTGGCAGCCAATTGGCTTGACCTTTATTAGTGAGCCTGGTTACCCCCTCTCGGAACCACAGACTTAGAAATCGCCAGCTCATATACAGTGCATAAAATATATTTATATATATACCCTTATACACCATTTTAATAAAAAATATCACAAAATTCTTCTAAGTCCCTCGGGAAGAGTAAAAGACGCGCACGTTCATTTTCAGAGCTCCTAGACCTTCTTATAAGAAGTTAGCCAAAAAGTAGCTTCGAAAAACGCTTAGGTTAAGTTTCAGAGTTGCTTCTAATGTACCAAAGCTGGACTTAGACATAATTTCACTCTCACAACATTTTGGCTGGTTGGAGACAGTCCGAACCACAAGTACCGGGTCCATGGTTATGGGCGTATACTGGGGGCACGGGGACGACTCCCATTAACCCCTGACTATACCGGGGATACGCTTATCACAATGCCTTTCTGGTCTGTGCTGAAGCAGGGCATTCTGGCAGCCAATTGGCTTGACCTTTATTAGTGAGCCTGATTACCCCCTCTCGGAACCACAGACTTAGAAATCGCCAGCTCATATACAGTGCATAAAATATTTATATATATACCCTTATACACCATTTTAATAAAAAATATCACAAAATTCTTCTAAGTCCCTCGGGAAGAGTGAAAGACGCGCACGTTCATTTTCAGAGCTCCTAGACCTTCTTATAAGAAGTTAGCCAAAAAGTAGCTTCTTAAAACGCTTAGGTTAAGTTTCAGAGTTGCTTCTAATGTACCAAAGCTGGACTTAGACATAATTTCACTCTCACAACATTTTGGCTGGTTGGAGACAGTCCGAACCACAAGTACCGGGTCCATGGTTATGGGCGTATACTGGGGGCACGGGGACGACTCCCATTAACCCCTGACTATACCGGGGATACGCTTATCACAATGCCTTTCTGGTCTGTGCTGAAGCAGGGCATTCTGGCAGCCAATTGGCTTGACCTTTATTAGTGAGCCTGATTACCCCCTCTCGGAACCACAGACTTAGAAATCGCCAGCTCATATACAGTGCATAAAATATATTTATATATATTCCCTTATACACCATTTTAATAAAAAATATCAAAAAATTCTTCTAAGTCCCTCGGGAAGAGTGAAAGACGCGCACGTTCATTTTCAGAGCTCCTAGACTTTCTTATAAGAAGTTAGCCAAAAAGTAGCTTCTTAAAACGCTTAGGTTAAGTTTCAGAGTTGCTTCTAATGTACCAAAGCTGGACTTAGACATAATTTCACTCTCACAACATTTTGGCTGGTTGGAGACAGTCCGAACCACAAGTACCGGGTCCATGGTTATGGGCGTATACTGGGGGCACGGGGACGACTCCCATTAACCCCTGACTATACCGGGGATACGCTTATCACATTGCCTTTCTGGTCTGTGCTGAAGCAGGGCATTCTGGCAGCCAATTGGCTTGACCTTTATTAGTGAGCCTGGTTACCCCCTCTCGGAACCACAGACTTAGAAATCGCCAGCTCATATACAGTGCATAAAATATATTTATATATATACCCTTATACACCATTTTAATAAAAAATATCACAAAATTCTTCTAAGTCCCTCGGGAAGATTGAAAGACGCGCACGTTCATTTTCAGAGCTCCTAGACCTTCTTATAAGAAGTTAGCCAAAAAGTAGCTTCTTAAAACGCTTAGGTTAAGTTTCAGAGTTGCTTCTAATGTACCAAAGCTGGACTTAGACATAATTTCACTCTCACAACATTTTGGCTGGTTGGAGACAGTCCGAACCACAAGTACCGGGTCCATGGTTATGGGCGTATACTGGGGGCACGGGGACGACTCCCATTAACCCCTGACTATACCGGGGATACGCTTATCACAATGCCTTTCTGGTCTGTGCTGAAGCAGGGCATTCTGGCAGCCAATTGGCTTGACCTTTATTAGTGAGCCTGATTACCCCCTCTCGGAACCACAGACTTAGAAATCGCCAGCTCATATACAGTGCATAAAATATTTATATATATACCCTTATACACCATTTTAATAAAAAATATCACAAAATTCTTCTAAGTCCCTCGGGAAGAGTGAAAGACGCGCACGTTCATTTTCAGAGCTCCTAGACCTTCTTATAAGAAGTTAGCCAAAAAGTAGCTTCGAAAAACGCTTAGGTTAAGTTTCAGAGTTGCTTCTAATGTACCAAAGCTGGACTTAGACATAATTTCACTCTCACAACATTTTGGCTGGTTGGAGACAGTCCGAACCACAAGTACCGGGTCCATGGTTATGGGCGTATACTGGGGGCACGGGGACGACTCCCATTAACCCCTGACTATACCGGGGATACGCTTATCACAATGCCTTTCTGGTCTGTGCTGAAGCAGGGCATTCTGGCAGCCAATTGGCTTGACCTTTATTAGTGAGCCTGATTACCCCCTCTCGGAACCACAGACTTAGAAATCGCCAGCTCATATACAGTGCATAAAATATATTTATATATATACCCTTATACACCATTTTAATAAAAAATATCACAAAATTCTTCTAAGTCCCTCGGGAAGATTGAAAGACGCGCACGTTCATTTTCAGAGCTCCTAGACCTTCTTATAAGAAGTTAGCCAAAAAGTAGCTTCTTAAAACGCTTAGGTTAAGTTTCAGAGTTGCTTCTAATGTACCAAAGCTGGACTTAGACATAATTTCACTCTCACAACATTTTGGCTGGTTGGAGACAGTCCGAACCACAAGTACCGGGTCCATGGTTATGGGCGTATACTGGGGGCACGGGGACGACTCCCATTAACCCCTGACTATACCGGGGATACGCTTATCACAATGCCTTTCTGGTCTGTGCTGAAGCAGGGCATTCTGGCAGCCAATTGGCTTGACCTTTATTAGTGAGCCTGATTACCCCCTCTCGGAACCACAGACTTAGAAATCGCCAGCTCATATACTGTACAGTGCATAAAATATATTTATATATATACCCTTATACACCATTTTAATAAAAAATATCACAAAATTCTTCTAAGTCCCTCGGGAAGAGTGAAAGACGCGCACGTTCATTTTCAGAGCTCCTAGACCTTCTTATAAGAAGTTAGCCAAAAAGTAGCTTCGAAAAACGCTTAGGTTAAGTTTCAGAGTTGCTTCTAATGTACCAAAGCTGGACTTAGACATAATTTCACTCTCACAACATTTTTGCTGGTTGGAGACAGTCCGAACCACAAGTACCGGGTCCATGGTTATGGGCGTATACTGGGGGCACGGGGACGACTCCCATTAACCCCTGACTATACCGGGGATACGCTTATCACAATGCCTTTCTGGTCTGTGCTGAAGCAGGGCATTCTGGCAGCCAATTGGCTTGACCTTTATTAGTGAGCCTGATTACCCCCTCTCGGAACCACAGACTTAGAAATCGCCAGCTCATATACAGTGCATAAAATATATTTATATATATACCCTTATACACCATTTTAATGAAAAATATCACAAAATTCTTCTAAGTCCCTCGGGAAGAGTGAAAGACGCACACGTTCATTTTCAGAGCTCCTAGACCTTCTTATAAGAAGTTAGCCAAAAAGTAGCTTCGAAAAACGCTTAGGTTAAGTTTCAGAGTTGCTTCTAATGTACCAAAGCTGGACTTAGACATAATTTCACTCTCACAACATTTTGGCTGGTTGGAGACAGTCCGAACCACAAGTACCGGGTCCATGGTTATGGGCGTATACTGGGGGCACGGGGACGACTCCCATTAACCCCTGACTATACCGGGGATACGCTTATCACAATGCCTTTCTGGTCTGTGCTGAAGCAGGGCATTCTGGCAGCCAATTGGCTTGACCTTTATTAGTGAGCCTGATTACCCCCTCTCGGAACCACAGACTTAGAAATCGCCAGCTCATATACAGTGCATAAAATATATTTATATATATACCCTTATACACCATTTTAATAAAAAATATCAAAAAATTCTTCTAAGTCCCTCGGGAAGAGTGAAAGACGCGCACGTTCATTTTCAGAGCTCCTAGACTTTCTTATAAGAAGTTAGCCAAAAAGTAGCTTCGAAAAACGCTTAGGTTAAGTTTCAGAGTTGCTTCTAATGTACCAAAGCTGGACTTAGACATAATTTCACTCTCACAACATTTTGGCTGGTTGGAGACAGTCCGAACCACAAGTACCGGGTCCATGGTTATGGGCGTATACTGGGGGCACGGGGACGACTCCCATTAACCCCTGACTATACCGGGGATACGCTTATCACATTGCCTTTCTGGTCTGTGCTGAAGCAGGGCATTCTGGCAGCCAATTGGCTTGACCTTTATTAGTGAGCCTGATTACCCCCTCTCGGAACCACAGACTTAGAAATCGCCAGCTCATATACAGTGCATAAAATATTTATATATATACCCTTATACACCATTTTAATAAAAAATATCACAAAATTCTTCTAAGTCCCTCGGGAAGAGTGAAAGACGCGCACGTTCATTTTCAGAGCTCCTAGACCTTCTTATAAGAAGTTAGCCAAAAAGTAGCTTCTTAAAACGCTTAGGTTAAGTTTCAGAGTTGCTTCTAATGTACCAAAGCTGGACTTAGACATAATTTCACTCTCACAACATTTTGGCTGGTTGGAGACAGTCCGAACCACAAGTACCGGGTCCATGGTTATGGGCGTATACTGGGGGCACGGGGACGACTCCCATTAACCCCTGACTATACCGGGGATACGCTTATCACAATGCCTTTCTGGTCTGTGCTGAAGCAGGGCATTCTGGCAGCCAATTGGCTTGACCTTTATTAGTGAGCCTGATTACCCCCTCTCGGAACCACAGACTTAGAAATCGCCAGCTCATATACAGTGCATAAAATATATTTATATATATACCCTTATACACCATTTTAATAAAAAATATCACAAAATTCTTCTAAGTCCCTCGGGAAGATTGAAAGACGCGCACGTTCATTTTCAGAGCTCCTAGACCTTCTTATAAGAAGTTAGCCAAAAAGTAGCTTCTTAAAACGCTTAGGTTAAGTTTCAGAGTTGCTTCTAATGTACCAAAGCTGGACTTAGACATAATTTCACTCTCACAACATTTTGGCTGGTTGGAGACAGTCCGAACCACAAGTACCGGGTCCATGGTTATGGGCGTATACTGGGGGCACGGGGACGACTCCCATTAACCCCTGACTATACCGGGGATACGCTTATCACAATGCCTTTCTGGTCTGTGCTGAAGCAGGGCATTCTGGCAGCCAATTGGCTTGACCTTTATTAGTGAGCCTGATTACCCCCTCTCGGAACCACAGACTTAGAAATCGCCAGCTCATATACAGTGCATAAAATATTTATATATATACCCTTATACACCATTTTAATAAAAAATATCACAAAATTCTTCTAAGTCCCTCGGGAAGAGTGAAAGACGCGCACGTTCATTTTCAGAGCTCCTAGACCTTCTTATAAGAAGTTAGCCAAAAAGTAGCTTCGAAAAACGCTTAGGTTAAGTTTCAGAGTTGCTTCTAATGTACCAAAGCTGGACTTAGACATAATTTCACTCTCACAACATTTTGGCTGGTTGGAGACAGTCCGAACCACAAGTACCGGGTCCATGGTTATGGGCGTATACTGGGGGCACGGGGACGACTCCCATTAACCCCTGACTATACCGGGGATACGCTTATCACAATGCCTTTCTGGTCTGTGCTGAAGCAGGGCATTCTGGCAGCCAATTGGCTTGACCTTTATTAGTGAGCCTGATTACCCCCTCTCGGAACCACAGACTTAGAAATCGCCAGCTCATATACAGTGCATAAAATATATTTATATATATACCCTTATACACCATTTTAATAAAAAATATCACAAAATTCTTCTAAGTCCCTCGGGAAGATTGAAAGACGCGCACGTTCATTTTCAGAGCTCCTAGACCTTCTTATAAGAAGTTAGCCAAAAAGTAGCTTCTTAAAACGCTTAGGTTAAGTTTCAGAGTTGCTTCTAATGTACCAAAGCTGGACTTAGACATAATTTCACTCTCACAACATTTTGGCTGGTTGGAGACAGTCCGAACCACAAGTACCGGGTCCATGGTTATGGGCGTATACTGGGGGCACGGGGACGACTCCCATTAACCCCTGACTATACCGGGGATACGCTTATCACAATGCCTTTCTGGTCTGTGCTGAAGCAGGGCATTCTGGCAGCCAATTGGCTTGACCTTTATTAGTGAGCCTGATTACCCCCTCTCGGAACCACAGACTTAGAAATCGCCAGCTCATATACTGTACAGTGCATAAAATATATTTATATATATACCCTTATACACCATTTTAATAAAAAATATCACAAAATTCTTCTAAGTCCCTCGGGAAGAGTGAAAGACGCGCACGTTCATTTTCAGAGCTCCTAGACCTTCTTATAAGAAGTTAGCCAAAAAGTAGCATCGAAAAACGCTTAGGTTAAGTTTCAGAGTTGCTTCTAATGTACCAAAGCTGGACTTAGACATAATTTCACTCTCACAACATTTTGGCTGGTTGGAGACAGTCCGAACCACAAGTACCGGGTCCATGGTTATGGGCGTATACTGGGGGCACGGGGACGACTCCCATTAACCCCTGACTATACCGGGGATACGCTTATCACAATGCCTTTCTGGTCTGTGCTGAAGCAGGGCATTCTGGCAGCCAATTGGCTTGACCTTTATTAGTGAGCCTGATTACCCCCTCTCGGAACCACAGACTTAGAAATCGCCAGCTCATATACAGTGCATAAAATATATTTATATATATACCCTTATACACCATTTTAATAAAAAATATCACAAAATTCTTCTAAGTCCCTCGGGAAGATTGAAAGACGCGCACGTTCATTTTCAGAGCTCCTAGACCTTCTTATAAGAAGTTAGCCAAAAAGTAGCTTCTTAAAACGCTTAGGTTAAGTTTCAGAGTTGCTTCTAATGTACCAAAGCTGGACTTAGACATAATTTCACTCTCACAACATTTTGGCTGGTTGGAGACAGTCCGAACCACAAGTACCGGGTCCATGGTTATGGGCGTATACTGGGGGCACGGGGACGACTCCCATTAACCCCTGACTATACCGGGGATACGCTTATCACAATGCCTTTCTGGTCTGTGCTGAAGCAGGGCATTCTGGCAGCCAATTGGCTTGACCTTTATTAGTGAGCCTGATTACCCCCTCTCGGAACCACAGACTTAGAAATCGCCAGCTCATATACTGTACAGTGCATAAAATATATTTATATATATACCCTTATACACCATTTTAATAAAAAATATCACAAAATTCTTCTAAGTCCCTCGGGAAGAGTGAAAGACGCGCACGTTCATTTTCAGAGCTCCTAGACCTTCTTATAAGAAGTTAGCCAAAAAGTAGCTTCTTAAAACGCTTAGGTTAAGTTTCAGAGTTGCTTCTAATGTACCAAAGCTGGACTTAGACATAATTTCACTCTCACAACATTTTGGCTGGTTGGAGACAGTCCGAACCACAAGTACCGGGTCCATGGTTATGGGCGTATACTGGGGGCACGGGGACGACTCCCATTAACCCCTGACTATACCGGGGATACGCTTATCACAATGCCTTTCTGGTCTGTGCTGAAGCAGGGCATTCTGGCAGCCAATTGGCTTGACCTTTATTAGTGAGCCTGATTACCCCCTCTCGGAACCACAGACTTAGAAATCGCCAGCTCATATACTGTACAGTGCATAAAATATATTTATATATATACCCTTATACACCATTTTAATAAAAAATATCACAAAATTCTTCTAAGTCCCTCGGGAAGAGTGAAAGACGCGCACGTTCATTTTCAGAGCTCCTAGACCTTCTTATAAGAAGTTAGCCAAAAAGTAGCTTCTTAAAACGCTTAGGTTAAGTTTCAGAGTTGCTTCTAATGTACCAAAGCTGGACTTAGACATAATTTCACTCTCACAACATTTTGGCTGGTTGGAGACAGTCCGAACCACAAGTACCGGGTCCATGGTTATGGGCGTATACTGGGGGCACGGGGACGACTCCCATTAACCCCTGACTATACCGGGGATACGCTTATCACAATGCCTTTCTGGTCTGTGCTGAAGCAGGGCATTCTGGCAGCCAATTGGCTTGACCTTTATTAGTGAGCCTGATTACCCCCTCTCGGAACCACAGACTTAGAAATCGCCAGCTCACATACAGTGCATAAAATATATTTATATATATACCCTTATACACCATTTTAATAAAAAATATCACAAAATTCTTCTAAGTCCCTCGGGAAGAGTGAAAGACGCGCACGTTCATTTTCAGAGCTCCTAGACCTTCTTATAAGAAGTTAGCCAAAAAGTAGCTTCGAAAAACGCTTAGGTTAAGTTTCAGAGTTGCTTCTAATGTACCAAAGCTGGACTTAGACATAATTTCACTCTCACAACATTTTGGCTGGTTGGAGACAGTCCGAACCACAAGTACCGGGTCCATGGTTATGGGCGTATACTGGGGGCACGGGGACGACTCCCATTAACCCCTGACTATACCGGGGATACGCTTATCACAATGCCTTTCTGGTCTGTGCTGAAGCAGGGCATTCTGGCAGCCAATTGGCTTGACCTTTATTAGTGAGCCTGATTACCCCCTCTCGGAACCACAGACTTAGAAATCGCCAGCTCATATACAGTGCATAAAATATATTTATATATATACCCTTATACACCATTTTAATAAAAAATATCACAAAATTCTTCTAAGTCCCTCGGGAAGATTGAAAGACGCGCACGTTCATTTTCAGAGCTCCTAGACCTTCTTATAAGAAGTTAGCCAAAAAGTAGCTTCTTAAAACGCTTAGGTTAAGTTTCAGAGTTGCTTCTAATGTACCAAAGCTGGACTTAGACATAATTTCACTCTCACAACATTTTGGCTGGTTGGAGACAGTCCGAACCACAAGTACCGGGTCCATGGTTATGGGCGTATACTGGGGGCACGGGGACGACTCCCATTAACCCCTGACTATACCGGGGATACGCTTATCACAATGCCTTTCTGGTCTGTGCTGAAGCAGGGCATTCTGGCAGCCAATTGGCTTGACCTTTATTAGTGAGCCTGATTACCCCCTCTCGGAACCACAGACTTAGAAATCGCCAGCTCATATACTGTACAGTGCATAAAATATATTTATATATATACCCTTATACACCATTTTAATAAAAAATATCACAAAATTCTTCTAAGTCCCTCGGGAAGAGTGAAAGACGCGCACGTTCATTTTCAGAGCTCCTAGACCTTCTTATAAGAAGTTAGCCAAAAAGTAGCATCGAAAAACGCTTAGGTTAAGTTTCAGAGTTGCTTCTAATGTACCAAAGCTGGACTTAGACATAATTTCACTCTCACAACATTTTGGCTGGTTGGAGACAGTCCGAACCACAAGTACCGGGTCCATGGTTATGGGCGTATACTGGGGGCACGGGGACGACTCCCATTAACCCCTGACTATACCGGGGATACGCTTATCACAATGCCTTTCTGGTCTGTGCTGAAGCAGGGCATTCTGGCAGCCAATTGGCTTGACCTTTATTAGTGAGCCTGATTACCCCCTCTCGGAACCACAGACTTAGAAATCGCCAGCTCATATACAGTGCATAAAATATATTTATATATATACCCTTATACACCATTTTAATAAAAAATATCACAAAATTCTTCTAAGTCCCTCGGGAAGATTGAAAGACGCGCACGTTCATTTTCAGAGCTCCTAGACCTTCTTATAAGAAGTTAGCCAAAAAGTAGCTTCTTAAAACGCTTAGGTTAAGTTTCAGAGTTGCTTCTAATGTACCAAAGCTGGACTTAGACATAATTTCACTCTCACAACATTTTGGCTGGTTGGAGACAGTCCGAACCACAAGTACCGGGTCCATGGTTATGGGCGTATACTGGGGGCACGGGGACGACTCCCATTAACCCCTGACTATACCGGGGATACGCTTATCACAATGCCTTTCTGGTCTGTGCTGAAGCAGGGCATTCTGGCAGCCAATTGGCTTGACCTTTATTAGTGAGCCTGATTACCCCCTCTCGGAACCACAGACTTAGAAATCGCCAGCTCATATACTGTACAGTGCATAAAATATATTTATATATATACCCTTATACACCATTTTAATAAAAAATATCACAAAATTCTTCTAAGTCCCTCGGGAAGAGTGAAAGACGCGCACGTTCATTTTCAGAGCTCCTAGACCTTCTTATAAGAAGTTAGCCAAAAAGTAGCTTCTTAAAACGCTTAGGTTAAGTTTCAGAGTTGCTTCTAATGTACCAAAGCTGGACTTAGACATAATTTCACTCTCACAACATTTTGGCTGGTTGGAGACAGTCCGAACCACAAGTACCGGGTCCATGGTTATGGGCGTATACTGGGGGCACGGGGACGACTCCCATTAACCCCTGACTATACCGGGGATACGCTTATCACAATGCCTTTCTGGTCTGTGCTGAAGCAGGGCATTCTGGCAGCCAATTGGCTTGACCTTTATTAGTGAGCCTGATTACCCCCTCTCGGAACCACAGACTTAGAAATCGCCAGCTCATATACTGTACAGTGCATAAAATATATTTATATATATACCCTTATACACCATTTTAATAAAAAATATCACAAAATTCTTCTAAGTCCCTCGGGAAGAGTGAAAGACGCGCACGTTCATTTTCAGAGCTCCTAGACCTTCTTATAAGAAGTTAGCCAAAAAGTAGCTTCTTAAAACGCTTAGGTTAAGTTTCAGAGTTGCTTCTAATGTACCAAAGCTGGACTTAGACATAATTTCACTCTCACAACATTTTGGCTGGTTGGAGACAGTCCGAACCACAAGTACCGGGTCCATGGTTATGGGCGTATACTGGGGGCACGGGGACGACTCCCATTAACCCCTGACTATACCGGGGATACGCTTATCACAATGCCTTTCTGGTCTGTGCTGAAGCAGGGCATTCTGGCAGCCAATTGGCTTGACCTTTATTAGTGAGCCTGATTACCCCCTCTCGGAACCACAGACTTAGAAATCGCCAGCTCATATACAGTGCATAAAATATATTTATATATATACCCTTATACACCATTTTAATAAAAAATATCACAAAATTCTTCTAAGTCCCTCGGGAAGATTGAAAGACGCGCACGTTCATTTTCAGAGCTCCTAGACCTTCTTATAAGAAGTTAGCCAAAAAGTAGCTTCTTAAAACGCTTAGGTTAAGTTTCAGAGTTGCTTCTAATGTACCAAAGCTGGACTTAGACATAATTTCACTCTCACAACATTTTGGCTGGTTGGAGACAGTCCGAACCACAAGTACCGGGTCCATGGTTATGGGCGTATACTGGGGGCACGGGGACGACTCCCATTAACCCCTGACTATACCGGGGATACGCTTATCACAATGCCTTTCTGGTCTGTGCTGAAGCAGGGCATTCTGGCAGCCAATTGGCTTGACCTTTATTAGTGAGCCTGATTACCCCCTCTCGGAACCACAGACTTAGAAATCGCCAGCTCATATACTGTACAGTGCATAAAATATATTTATATATATACCCTTATACACCATTTTAATAAAAAATATCACAAAATTCTTCTAAGTCCCTCGGGAAGAGTGAAAGACGCGCACGTTCATTTTCAGAGCTCCTAGACCTTCTTATAAGAAGTTAGCCAAAAAGTAGCTTCTTAAAACGCTTAGGTTAAGTTTCAGAGTTGCTTCTAATGTACCAAAGCTGGACTTAGACATAATTTCACTCTCACAACATTTTGGCTGGTTGGAGACAGTCCGAACCACAAGTACCGGGTCCATGGTTATGGGCGTTTACTGGGGGCACGGGGACGACTCCCATTAACCCCTGACTATACCGGGGATACGCTTATCACAATGCCTTTCTGGTCTGTGCTGAAGCAGGGCATTCTGGCAGCCAATTGGCTTGACCTTTATTAGTGAGCCTGATTACCCCCTCTCGGAACCACAGACTTAGAAATCGCCAGCTCATATACAGTGCATAAAATATATTTATATATATACCCTTATACACCATTTTAATAAAAAATATCACAAAATTCTTCTAAGTCCCTCGGGAAGAGTGAAAGACGCGCACGTTCATTTTCAGAGCTCCTAGACCTTCTTATAAGAAGTTAGCCAAAAAGTAGCTTCGAAAAACGCTTAGGTTAAGTTTCAGAGTTGCTTCTAATGTACCAAAGCTGGACTTAGACATAATTTCACTCTCACAACATTTTGGCTGGTTGGAGACAGTCCGAACCACAAGTACCGGGTCCATGGTTATGGGCGTATACTGGGGGCACGGGGACGACTCCCATTAACCCCTGACTATACCGGGGATACGCTTATCACAATGCCTTTCTGGTCTGTGCTGAAGCAGGGCATTCTGGCAGCCAATTGGCTTGACCTTTATTAGTGAGCCTGATTACCCCCTCTCGGAACCACAGACTTAGAAATCGCCAGCTCATATAC
Organism: Ascaphus truei; assembly: GCF_040206685.1. Taxonomy (NCBI): domain Eukaryota; kingdom Metazoa; phylum Chordata; class Amphibia; order Anura; family Ascaphidae; genus Ascaphus; species Ascaphus truei. Next base: position 700,294 of record NC_134488.1, read on the forward strand.
AGTGCATAAAATATATTTATATATATACCCTTATACACCATTTTAATAAAAAATATCACAAAATTCTTCTAAGTCCCTCGGGAAGATTGAAAGACGCGCACGTTCATTTTCAGAGCTCCTAGACCTTCTTATAAGAAGTTAGCCAAAAAGTAGCTTCTTAAAACGCTTAGGTTAAGTTTCAGAGTTGCTTCTAATGTACCAAAGCTGGACTTAGACATAATTTCACTCTCACAACATTTTGGCTGGTTGGAGACAGTCCGAACCACAAGTACCGGGTCCATGGTTATGGGCGTATACTGGGGGCACGGGGACGACTCTCATTAACCCCTGACTATACCGGGGATACGCTTATCACAATGCCTTTCTGGTCTGTGCTGAAGCAGGGCATTCTGGCAGCCAATTGGCTTGACCTTTATTAGTGAGCCTGGTTACCCCCTCTCGGAACCACAAACTTAGAAATCGCCAGCTCATATACAGTGCATAAAATATATTTATATATATACCCTTATACACCATTTTAATAAAAATATCACAAAATTCTTCTAAGTCTCTCGGGAAGAGTAAAAGACGCGCACGTTCATTTTCAGAGCTCCTAGACCTTCCTATAAGAAGTTAGCCAAAAAGTAGCTTCGAAAAACGCTTAGGTTAAGTTTCAGAGTTGCTTCTAATGTACCAAAGCTGGACTTAGACATAATTTCACTCTCACAACATTATGTCTGGTTGGAGACAGTCCGAACCACAAGTACCGGGTCCATGGTTATGGGCGTATACTGGGGGCACGGGGACGACTCCCATTAACCCCTGACTATACCGGGGATACGCTTATCACATTGCCTTTCTGGTCTGTGCTGAAGCAGGGCATTCTGGCAGCCAATTGGCTTGACCTTTATTAGTGAGCCTGGTTACCCCCTCTCGGAACCACAGACTTAGAAATCGCCAGCTCATATACAGTGCATAAAATATATTTATATATATACCCTTATACACCATTTTAATAAAAAATATCACAAAATTCTTCTAAGTCCCTCGGGAAGAGTAAAAGACGCGCACGTTCATTTTCAGAGCTCCTAGACCTTCTTATAAGAAGTTAGCCAAAAAGTAGCTTCGAAAAACGCTTAGGTTAAGTTTCAGAGTTGCTTCTAATGTACCAAAGCTGGACTTAGACATAATTTCACTCTCACAACATTTTGGCTGGTTGGAGACAGTCCGAACCACAAGTACCGGGTCCATGGTTATGGGCGTATACTGGGGGCACGGGGACGACTCCCATTAACCCCTGACTATACCGGGGATACGCTTATCACAATGCCTTTCTGGTCTGTGCTGAAGCAGGGCATTCTGGCAGCCAATTGGCTTGACCTTTATTAGTGAGCCTGATTACCCCCTCTCGGAACCACAGACTTAGAAATCGCCAGCTCATATACAGTGCATAAAATATATTTATATATATACCCTTATACACCATTTTAATAAAAAATATCACAAAATTCTTCTAAGTCCCTCGGGAAGATTGAAAGACGCGCACGTTCATTTTCAGAGCTCCTAGACCTTCTTATAAGAAGTTAGCCAAAAAGTAGCTTCTTAAAACGCTTAGGTTAAGTTTCAGAGTTGCTTCTAATGTACCAAAGCTGGACTTAAACATAATTTCACTCTCACAACATTTTGGCTGGTTGGAGACAGTCCGAACCACAAGTACCGGGTCCATGGTTATGGGCGTATACTGGGGGCACGGGGACGACTCCCATTAACCCCTGACTATACCGGGGATACGCTTATCACAATGCCTTTCTGGTCTGTGCTGAAGCAGGGCATTCTGGCAGCCAATTGGCTTGACCTTTATTAGTGAGCCTGATTACCCCCTCTCGGAACCACAGACTTAGAAATCGCCAGCTCATATACAGTGCATAAAATATTTATATATATACCCTTATACACCATTTTAATAAAAAATATCACAAAATTCTTCTAAGTCCCTCGGGAAGAGTGAAAGACGCGCACGTTCATTTTCACAGCTCCTAGACCTTCTTATAAGAAGTTAGCCAAAAAGTAGCTTCGAAAAACGCTTAGGTTAAGTTTCAGAGTTGCTTCTAATGTACCAAAGCTGGACTTAGACATAATTTCACTCTCACAACATTTTGGCTGGTTGGAGACAGTCCGAACCACAAGTACCGGGTCCATGGTTATGGGCGTATACTGGGGGCACGGGGACGACTCCCATTAACCCCTGACTATACCGGGGATACGCTTATCACAATGCCTTTCTGGTCTGTGCTGAAGCAGGGCATTCTGGCAGCCAATTGGCTTGACCTTTATTAGTGAGCCTGATTACCCCCTCTCGGAACCACAGACTTAGAAATCGCCAGCTCATATACAGTGCATAAAATATTTATATATATACCCTTATACACCATTTTAATAAAAAATATCACAAAATTCTTCTAAGTCCCTCGGGAAGAGTGAAAGACGCGCACGTTCATTTTCAGAGCTCCTAGACCTTCTTATAAGAAGTTAGCCAAAAAGTAGCTTCTTAAAACGCTTAGGTTAAGTTTCAGAGTTGCTTCTAATGTACCAAAGCTGGACTTAAACATAATTTCACTCTCACAACATTTTGGCTGGTTGGAGACAGTCCGAACCACAAGTACCGGGTCCATGGTTATGGGCGTATACTGGGGGCACGGGGACGACTCCCATTAACCCCTGACTATACCGGGGATACGCTTATCACAATGCCTTTCTGGTCTGTGCTGAAGCAGGGCATTCTGGCAGCCAATTGGCTTGACCTTTATTAGTGAGCCTGATTACCCCCTCTCGGAACCACAGACTTAGAAATCGCCAGCTCATATACAGTGCATAAAATATATTTATATATATACCCTTATACACCATTTTAATAAAAAATATCACAAAATTCTTCTAAGTCCCTCGGGAAGAGTGAAAGACGCGCACGTTCATTTTCAGAGCTCCTAGACTTTCTTATAAGAAGTTAGCCAAAAAGTAGCTTCGAAAAACGCTTAGGTTAAGTTTCAGAGTTGCTTCTAATGTACCAAAGCTGGACTTAGACATAATTTCACTCTCACAACATTTTGGCTGGTTGGAGACAGTCCGAACCACAAGTACCGGGTCCATGGTTATGGGCGTATACTGGGGGCACGGGGACATCTCCCATTAACCCCTGACTATACCGGGGATACGCTTATCACATTGCCTTTCTGGTCTGTGCTGAAGCAGGGCATTCTGGCAGCCAATTGGCTTGACCTTTATTAGTGAGCCTGGTTACCCCCTCTCGGAACCACAGACTTAGAAATCGCCAGCTCATATACAGTGCATAAAATATATTTATATATATACCCTTATACACCATTTTAATAAAAAATATCACAAAATTCTTCTAAGTCCCTCGGGAAGATTGAAAGACGCGCACGTTCATTTTCAGAGCTCCTAGACCTTCTTATAAGAAGTTAGCCAAAAAGTAGCTTCTTAAAACGCTTAGGTTAAGTTTCAGAGTTGCTTCTAATGTACCAAAGCTGGACTTAGACATAATTTCACTCTCACAACATTTTGGCTGGTTGGAGACAGTCCGAACCACAAGTACCGGGTCCATGGTTATGGGCGTATACTGGGGGCACGGGGACGACTCCCATTAACCCCTGACTATACCGGGGATACGCTTATCACAATGCCTTTCTGGTCTGTGCTGAAGCAGGGCATTCTGGCAGCCAATTGGCTTGACCTTTATTAGTGAGCCTGATTACCCCCTCTCGGAACCACAGACTTAGAAATCGCCAGCTCATATACAGTGCATAAAATATATTTATTTATATACCCTTATACACCATTTTAATAAAAAATATCACAAAATCCTTCTAAGTCCCTCGGGAAGAGTGAAAGACGCGCACGTTCATTTTCAGAGCTCCTAGACTTTCTTATAAGAAGTTAGCCAAAAAGTAGCTTCGAAAAACGCTTAGGTTAAGTTTCAGAGTTGCTTCTAATGTACCAAAGCTGGACTTAGACATAATTTCACTCTCACAACATTTTGGCTGGTTGGAGACAGTCCGAACCACAAGTACCGGGTCCATGGTTATGGGCGTATACTGGGGGCACGGGGACGACTCCCATTAACCCCTGACTATACCGGGGATACGCTTATCACATTGCCTTTCTGGTCTGTGCTGAAGCAGGGCATTCTGGCAGCCAATTGGCTTGACCTTTATTAGTGAGCCTGGTTACCCCCTCTCGGAACCACAGACTTAGAAATCGCCAGCTCATATACAGTGCATAAAATATATTTATATATATACCCTTATACACCATTTTAATAAAAAATATCACAAAATTCTTCTAAGTCCCTCGGGAAGATTGAAAGACGCGCACGTTCATTTTCAGAGCTCCTAGACCTTCTTATAAGAAGTTAGCCAAAAAGTAGCTTCTTAAAACGCTTAGGTTAAGTTTCAGAGTTGCTTCTAATGTACCAAAGCTGGACTTAGACATAATTTCACTCTCACAACATTTTGGCTGGTTGGAGACAGTCCGAACCACAAGTACCGGGTCCATGGTTATGGGCGTATACTGGGGGCACGGGGACGACTCCCATTAACCCCTGACTATACCGGGGATACGCTTATCACAATGCCTTTCTGGTCTGTGCTGAAGCAGGGCATTCTGGCAGCCAATTGGCTTGACCTTTATTAGTGAGCCTGATTACCCCCTCTCGGAACCACAGACTTAGAAATCGCCAGCTCATATACAGTGCATAAAATATTTATATATATACCCTTATACACCATTTTAATAAAAAATATCACAAAATTCTTCTAAGTCCCTCGGGAAGAGTGAAAGACGCGCACGTTCATTTTCAGAGCTCCTAGACCTTCTTATAAGAAGTTAGCCAAAAAGTAGCTTCTTAAAACGCTTAGGTTAAGTTTCAGAGTTGCTTCTAATGTACCAAAGCTGGACTTAGACATAATTTCACTCTCACAACATTTTGGCTGGTTGGAGACAGTCCGAACCACAAGTACCGGGTCCATGGTTATGGGCGTATACTGGGGGCACGGGGACGACTCCCATTAACCCCTGACTATACCGGGGATACGCTTATCACAATGCCTTTCTGGTCTGTGCTGAAGCAGGGCATTCTGGCAGCCAATTGGCTTGACCTTTATTAGTGAGCCTGATTACCCCCTCTCGGAACCACAGACTTAGAAATCGCCAGCTCATATACTGTACAGTGCATAAAATATATTTATATATATACCCTTATACACCATTTTAATAAAAAATATCACAAAATTCTTCTAAGTCCCTCGGGAAGAGTGAAAGACGCGCACGTTCATTTTCAGAGCTCCTAGACCTTCTTATAAGAAGTTAGCCAAAAAGTAGCTTCTTAAAACGCTTAGGTTAAGTTTCAGAGTTGCTTCTAATGTACCAAAGCTGGACTTAGACATAATTTCACTCTCACAACATTTTGGCTGGTTGGAGACAGTCCGAACCACAAGTACCGGGTCCATGGTTATGGGCGTATACTGGGGGCACGGGGACGACTCCCATTAACCCCTGACTATACCGGGGATACGCTTATCACAATGCCTTTCTGGTCTGTGCTGAAGCAGGGCATTCTGGCAGCCAATTGGCTTGACCTTTATTAGTGAGCCTGATTACCCCCTCTCGGAACCACAGACTTAGAAATCGCCAGCTCATATACAGTGCATAAAATATATTTATATATATACCCTTATACACCATTTTAATAAAAAATATCACAAAATTCTTCTAAGTCCCTCGGGAAGATTGAAAGACGCGCACGTTCATTTTCAGAGCTCCTAGACCTTCTTATAAGAAGTTAGCCAAAAAGTAGCTTCTTAAAACGCTTAGGTTAAGTTTCAGAGTTGCTTCTAATGTACCAAAGCTGGACTTAGACATAATTTCACTCTCACAACATTTTGGCTGGTTGGAGACAGTCCGAACCACAAGTACCGGGTCCATGGTTATGGGCGTATACTGGGGGCACGGGGACGACTCTCATTAACCCCTGACTATACCGGGGATACGCTTATCACAATGCCTTTCTGGTCTGTGCTGAAGCAGGGCATTCTGGCAGCCAATTGGCTTGACCTTTATTAGTGAGCCTGGTTACCCCCTCTCGGAACCACAAACTTAGAAATCGCCAGCTCATATACAGTGCATAAAATATATTTATATATATACCCTTATACACCATTTTAATAAAAATATCACAAAATTCTTCTAAGTCTCTCGGGAAGAGTAAAAGACGCGCACGTTCATTTTCAGAGCTCCTAGACCTTCCTATAAGAAGTTAGCCAAAAAGTAGCTTCGAAAAACGCTTAGGTTAAGTTTCAGAGTTGCTTCTAATGTACCAAAGCTGGACTTAGACATAATTTCACTCTCACAACATTATGTCTGGTTGGAGACAGTCCGAACCACAAGTACCGGGTCCATGGTTATGGGCGTATACTGGGGGCACGGGGACGACTCCCATTAACCCCTGACTATACCGGGGATACGCTTATCACATTGCCTTTCTGGTCTGTGCTGAAGCAGGGCATTCTGGCAGCCAATTGGCTTGACCTTTATTAGTGAGCCTGGTTACCCCCTCTCGGAACCACAGACTTAGAAATCGCCAGCTCATATACAGTGCATAAAATATATTTATATATATACCCTTATACACCATTTTAATAAAAAATATCACAAAATTCTTCTAAGTCCCTCGGGAAGAGTAAAAGACGCGCACGTTCATTTTCAGAGCTCCTAGACCTTCTTATAAGAAGTTAGCCAAAAAGTAGCTTCGAAAAACGCTTAGGTTAAGTTTCAGAGTTGCTTCTAATGTACCAAAGCTGGACTTAGACATAATTTCACTCTCACAACATTTTGGCTGGTTGGAGACAGTCCGAACCACAAGTACCGGGTCCATGGTTATGGGCGTATACTGGGGGCACGGGGACGACTCCCATTAACCCCTGACTATACCGGGGATACGCTTATCACAATGCCTTTCTGGTCTGTGCTGAAGCAGGGCATTCTGGCAGCCAATTGGCTTGACCTTTATTAGTGAGCCTGATTACCCCCTCTCGGAACCACAGACTTAGAAATCGCCAGCTCATATACAGTGCATAAAATATTTATATATATACCCTTATACACCATTTTAATAAAAAATATCACAAAATTCTTCTAAGTCCCTCGGGAAGAGTGAAAGACGCGCACGTTCATTTTCACAGCTCCTAGACCTTCTTATAAGAAGTTAGCCAAAAAGTAGCTTCGAAAAACGCTTAGGTTAAGTTTCAGAGTTGCTTCTAATGTACCAAAGCTGGACTTAGACATAATTTCACTCTCACAACATTTTGGCTGGTTGGAGACAGTCCGAACCACAAGTACCGGGTCCATGGTTATGGGCGTATACTGGGGGCACGGGGACGACTCCCATTAACCCCTGACTATACCGGGGATACGCTTATCACAATGCCTTTCTGGTCTGTGCTGAAGCAGGGCATTCTGGCAGCCAATTGGCTTGACCTTTATTAGTGAGCCTGATTACCCCCTCTCGGAACCACAGACTTAGAAATCGCCAGCTCATATACAGTGCATAAAATATTTATATATATACCCTTATACACCATTTTAATAAAAAATATCACAAAATTCTTCTAAGTCCCTCGGGAAGAGTGAAAGACGCGCACGTTCATTTTCAGAGCTCCTAGACCTTCTTATAAGAAGTTAGCCAAAAAGTAGCTTCTTAAAACGCTTAGGTTAAGTTTCAGAGTTGCTTCTAATGTACCAAAGCTGGACTTAAACATAATTTCACTCTCACAACATTTTGGCTGGTTGGAGACAGTCCGAACCACAAGTACCGGGTCCATGGTTATGGGCGTATACTGGGGGCACGGGGACGACTCCCATTAACCCCTGACTATACCGGGGATACGCTTATCACAATGCCTTTCTGGTCTGTGCTGAAGCAGGGCATTCTGGCAGCCAATTGGCTTGACCTTTATTAGTGAGCCTGATTACCCCCTCTCGGAACCACAGACTTAGAAATCGCCAGCTCATATACAGTGCATAAAATATATTTATATATATACCCTTATACACCATTTTAATAAAAAATATCACAAAATTCTTCTAAGTCCCTCGGGAAGAGTGAAAGACGCGCACGTTCATTTTCAGAGCTCCTAGACTTTCTTATAAGAAGTTAGCCAAAAAGTAGCTTCGAAAAACGCTTAGGTTAAGTTTCAGAGTTGCTTCTAATGTACCAAAGCTGGACTTAGACATAATTTCACTCTCACAACATTTTGGCTGGTTGGAGACAGTCCGAACCACAAGTACCGGGTCCATGGTTATGGGCGTATACTGGGGGCACGGGGACGACTCCCATTAACCCCTGACTATACCGGGGATACGCTTATCACATTGCCTTTCTGGTCTGTGCTGAAGCAGGGCATTCTGGCAGCCAATTGGCTTGACCTTTATTAGTGAGCCTGGTTACCCCCTCTCGGAACCACAGACTTAGAAATCGCCAGCTCATATACAGTGCATAAAATATATTTATATATATACCCTTATACACCATTTTAATAAAAAATATCACAAAATTCTTCTAAGTCCCTCGGGAAGATTGAAAGACGCGCACGTTCATTTTCAGAGCTCCTAGACCTTCTTATAAGAAGTTAGCCAAAAAGTAGCTTCTTAAAACGCTTAGGTTAAGTTTCAGAGTTGCTTCTAATGTACCAAAGCTGGACTTAGACATAATTTCACTCTCACAACATTTTGGCTGGTTGGAGACAGTCCGAACCACAAGTACCGGGTCCATGGTTATGGGCGTATACTGGGGGCACGGGGACGACTCCCATTAACCCCTGACTATACCGGGGATACGCTTATCACAATGCCTTTCTGGTCTGTGCTGAAGCAGGGCATTCTGGCAGCCAATTGGCTTGACCTTTATTAGTGAGCCTGATTACCCCCTCTCGGAACCACAGACTTAGAAATCGCCAGCTCATATACAGTGCATAAAATATATTTATTTATATACCCTTATACACCATTTTAATAAAAAATATCACAAAATCCTTCTAAGTCCCTCGGGAAGAGTGAAAGACGCGCACGTTCATTTTCAGAGCTCCTAGACTTTCTTATAAGAAGTTAGCCAAAAAGTAGCTTCGAAAAACGCTTAGGTTAAGTTTCAGAGTTGCTTCTAATGTACCAAAGCTGGACTTAGACATAATTTCACTCTCACAACATTTTGGCTGGTTGGAGACAGTCCGAACCACAAGTACCGGGTCCATGGTTATGGGCGTATACTGGGGGCACGGGGACGACTCCCATTAACCCCTGACTATACCGGGGATACGCTTATCACATTGCCTTTCTGGTCTGTGCTGAAGCAGGGCATTCTGGCAGCCAATTGGCTTGACCTTTATTAGTGAGCCTGGTTACCCCCTCTCGGAACCACAGACTTAGAAATCGCCAGCTCATATACAGTGCATAAAATATATTTATATATATACCCTTATACACCATTTTAATAAAAAATATCACAAAATTCTTCTAAGTCCCTCGGGAAGATTGAAAGACGCGCACGTTCATTTTCAGAGCTCCTAGACCTTCTTATAAGAAGTTAGCCAAAAAGTAGCTTCTTAAAACGCTTAGGTTAAGTTTCAGAGTTGCTTCTAATGTACCAAAGCTGGACTTAGACATAATTTCACTCTCACAACATTTTGGCTGGTTGGAGACAGTCCGAACCACAAGTACCGGGTCCATGGTTATGGGCGTATACTGGGGGCACGGGGACGACTCCCATTAACCCCTGACTATACCGGGGATACGCTTATCACAATGCCTTTCTGGTCTGTGCTGAAGCAGGGCATTCTGGCAGCCAATTGGCTTGACCTTTATTAGTGAGCCTGATTACCCCCTCTCGGAACCACAGACTTAGAAATCGCCAGCTCATATACAGTGCATAAAATATTTATATATATACCCTTATACACCATTTTAATAAAAAATATCACAAAATTCTTCTAAGTCCCTCGGGAAGAGTGAAAGACGCGCACGTTCATTTTCAGAGCTCCTAGACCTTCTTATAAGAAGTTAGCCAAAAAGTAGCTTCTTAAAACGCTTAGGTTAAGTTTCAGAGTTGCTTCTAATGTACCAAAGCTGGACTTAGACATAATTTCACTCTCACAACATTTTGGCTGGTTGGAGACAGTCCGAACCACAAGTACCGGGTCCATGGTTATGGGCGTATACTGGGGGCACGGGGACGACTCCCATTAACCCCTGACTATACCGGGGATACGCTTATCACAATGCCTTTCTGGTCTGTGCTGAAGCAGGGCATTCTGGCAGCCAATTGGCTTGACCTTTATTAGTGAGCCTGATTACCCCCTCTCGGAACCACAGACTTAGAAATCGCCAGCTCATATACTGTACAGTGCATAAAATATATTTATATATATACCCTTATACACCATTTTAATAAAAAATATCACAAAATTCTTCTAAGTCCCTCGGGAAGAGTGAAAGACGCGCACGTTCATTTTCAGAGCTCCTAGACCTTCTTATAAGAAGTTAGCCAAAAAGTAGCTTCGAAAAACGCTTAGGTTAAGTTTCAGAGTTGCTTCTAATGTACCAAAGCTGGACTTAGACATAATTTCACTCTCACAACATTTTGGCTGGTTGGAGACAGTCCGAACCACAAGTACCGGGTCCATGGTTATGGGCGTATACTGGGGGCACGGGGACGACTCCCATTAACCCCTGACTATACCGGGGATACGCTTATCACAATGCCTTTCTGGTCTGTGCTGAAGCAGGGCATTCTGGCAGCCAATTGGCTTGACCTTTATTAGTGAGCCTGATTACCCCCTCTCGGAACCACAGACTTAGAAATCGCCAGCTCATATACAGAGCATAAAATATATTTATATATATACCCTTATACACCATTTTAATAAAAAATATCACAAAATTCTTCTAAGTCCCTCGGGAAGAGTGAAAGACGCGCACGTTCATTTTCAGAGCTCCTAGACCTTCTTATAAGAAGTTAGCCAAAAAGTAGCTTCGAAAAACGCTTAGGTTAAGTTTCAGAGTTGCTTCTAATGTACCAAAGCTGGACTTAGACATAATTTCACTCTCACAACATTTTGGCTGGTTGGAGACAGTCCGAACCACAAGTACCGGGTCCATGGTTATGGGCGTATACTGGGGGCACGGGGACGACTCCCATTAACCCCTGACTATACCGGGGATACGCTTATCACAATGCCTTTCTGGTCTGTGCTGAAGCAGGGCATTCTGGCAGCCAATTGGCTTGACCTTTATTAGTGAGCCTGATTACCCCCTCTCGGAACCACAGACTTAGAAATCGCCAGCTCATATACAGAGCATAAAATATATTTATATATATACCCTTATACACCATATTAATAAAAAATATCACAAAATTCTTCTAAGTCCCTCGGGAAGAGTGAAAGACGCGCACGTTCATTTTCAGAGCTCCTAGACCTTCTTATAAGAAGTTAGCCAAAAAGTAGCTTCGAAAAACGCTTAGGTTAAGTTTCAGAGTTGCTTCTAATGTACCAAAGCTGGACTTAGACATAATTTCACTCTCACAACATTTTGGCTGGTTGGAGACAGTCCGAACCACAAGTACCGGGTCCATGGTTATGGGCGTATACTGGGGGCACGGGGACGACTCCCATTAACCCCTGACTATACCGGGGATACGCTTATCACAATGCCTTTCTGGTCTGTGCTGAAGCAGGGCATTCTGGCAGCCAATTGGCTTGACCTTTATTAGTGAGCCTGATTACCCCCTCTCGGAACCACAGACTTAGAAATCGCCAGCTCATATACAGTGCATAAAATATATTTATATATATACCCTTATACACCATTTTAATAAAAAATATCACAAAATTCTTCTAAGTCCCTCGGGAAGATTGAAAGACGCGCACGTTCATTTTCAGAGCTCCTAGACCTTCTTATAAGAAGTTAGCCAAAAAGTAGCTTCTTAAAACGCTTATTTTAAGTTTCAGAGTTGCTTCTAATGTACCAAAGCTGGACTTAGACATAATTTCACTCTCACAACATTTTGGCTGGTTGGAGACAGTCCGAACCACAAGTACCGGGTCCATGGTTATGGGCGTATACTGGGGGCACGGGGACGACTCTCATTAACCCCTGACTATACCGGGGATACGCTTATCACAATGCCTTTCTGGTCTGTGCTGAAGCAGGGCATTCTGGCAGCCAATTGGCTTGACCTTTATTAGTGAGCCTGGTTACCCCCTCTCGGAATCACAAACTTAGAAATCGCCAGCTCATATACAGTGCATAAAATATATTTATATATATACCCTTATACACCATTTTAATAAAAATATCACAAAATTCTTCTAAGTCTCTCGGGAAGAGTAAAAGACGCGCACGTTCATTTTCAGAGCTCCTAGACCTTCCTATAAGAAGTTAGCCAAAAAGTAGCTTCGAAAAACGCTTAGGTTAAGTTTCAGAGTTGCTACTAATGTACCAAAGCTGGACTTAGACATAATTTCACTCTCACAACATTTTGGCTGGTTGGAGACAGTCCGAACCACAAGTACCGGGTCCATGGTTATGGGCGTATACTGGGGGCACGGGGACGACTCCCATTAACCCCTGACTATACCGGGGATACGCTTATCACATTGCCTTTCTGGTCTGTGCTGAAGCAGGGCATTCTGGCAGCCAATTGGCTTGACCTTTATTAGTGAGCCTGGTTACCCCCTCTCGGAACCACAGACTTAGAAATCGCCAGCTCATATACAGTGCATAAAATATATTTATATATATACCCTTATACACCATTTTAATAAAAAATATCACAAAATTCTTCTAAGTCCCTCGGGAAGATTGAAAGACGCGCACGTTCATTTTCAGAGCTCCTAGACCTTCTTATAAGAAGTTAGCCAAAAAGTAGCTTCTTAAAACGCTTAGGTTAAGTTTCAGAGTTGCTTCTAATGTACCAAAGCTGGACTTAGACATAATTTCACTCTCACAACATTTTGGCTGGTTGGAGACAGTCCGAACCACAAGTACCGGGTCCATGGTTATGGGCGTATACTGGGGGCACGGGGACGACTCCCATTAACCCCTGACTATACCGGGGATACGCTTATCACAATGCCTTTCTGGTCTGTGCTGAAGCAGGGCATTCTGGCAGCCAATTGGCTTGACCTTTATTAGTGAGCCTGATTACCCCCTCTCGGAACCACAGACTTAGAAATCGCCAGCTCATATACAGTGCATAAAATATATTTATATATATACCCTTATACACCATTTTAATAAAAAATATCACAAAATTCTTCAAAGTCCCTCGGGAAGATTGAAAGACGCGCACGTTCATTTTCAGAGCTCCTAGACCTTCTTATAAGAAGTTAGCCAAAAAGTAGCTTCTTAAAACGCTTATTTTAAGTTTCAGAGTTGCTTCTAATGTACCAAAGCTGGACTTAGACATAATTTCACTCTCACAACATTTTGGCTGGTTGGAGACAGTCCGAACCACAAGTACCGGGTCCATGGTTATGGGCGTATACTGGGGGCACGGGGACGACTCTCATTAACCCCTGACTATACCGGGGATACGCTTATCACAATGCCTTTCTGGTCTGTGCTGAAGCAGGGCATTCTGGCAGCCAATTGGCTTGACCTTTATTAGTGAGCCTGGTTACCCCCTCTCGGAACCACAAACTTAGAAATCGCCAGCTCATATACAGTGCATAAAATATATTTATATATATACCCTTATACACCATTTTAATAAAAATATCACAAAATTCTTCTAAGTCTCTCGGGAAGAGTAAAAGACGCGCACGTTCATTTTCAGAGCTCCTAGACCTTCCTATAAGAAGTTAGCCAAAAAGTAGCTTCGAAAAACGCTTAGGTTAAGTTTCAGAGTTGCTACTAATGTACCAAAGCTGGACTTAGACATAATTTCACTCTCACAACATTATGTCTGGTTGGAGACAGTCCGAACCACAAGTACCGGGTCCATGGTTATGGGCGTATACTGGGGGCACGGGGACGACTCCCATTAACCCCTGACTATACCGGGGATACGCTTATCACATTGCCTTTCTGGTCTGTGCTGAAGCAGGGCATTCTGGCAGCCAATTGGCTTGACCTTTATTAGTGAGCCTGGTTACCCCCTCTCGGAACCACAGACTTAGAAATCGCCAGCTCATATACAGTGCATAAAATATATTTATATATATACCCTTATACACCATTTTAATAAAAAATATCACAAAATTCTTCTAAGTCCCTCGGGAAGATTGAAAGACGCGCACGTTCATTTTCAGAGCTCCTAGACCTTCTTATAAGAAGTTAGCCAAAAAGTAGCTTCTTAAAACGCTTAGGTTAAGTTTCAGAGTTGCTTCTAATGTACCAAAGCTGGACTTAGACATAATTTCACTCTCACAACATTTTGGCTGGTTGGAGACAGTCCGAACCACAAGTACCGGGTCCATGGTTATGGGCGTATACTGGGGGCACGGGGACGACTCCCATTAACCCCTGACTATACCGGGGATACGCTTATCACAATGCCTTTCTGGTCTGTGCTGAAGCAGGGCATTCTGGCAGCCAATTGGCTTGACCTTTATTAGTGAGCCTGATTACCCCCTCTCGGAACCACAGACTTAGAAATCGCCAGCTCATATACAGTGCATAAAATATATTTATATATATACCCTTATACACCATTTTAATAAAAAATATCACAAAATTCTTCAAAGTCCCTCGGGAAGATTGAAAGACGCGCACGTTCATTTTCAGAGCTCCTAGACCTTCTTATAAGAAGTTAGCCAAAAAGTAGCTTCTTAAAACGCTTATTTTAAGTTTCAGAGTTGCTTCTAATGTACCAAAGCTGGACTTAGACATAATTTCACTCTCACAACATTTTGGCTGGTTGGAGACAGTCCGAACCACAAGTACCGGGTCCATGGTTATGGGCGTATACTGGGGGCACGGGGACGACTCTCATTAACCCCTGACTATACCGGGGATACGCTTATCACAATGCCTTTCTGGTCTGTGCTGAAGCAGGGCATTCTGGCAGCCAATTGGCTTGACCTTTATTAGTGAGCCTGGTTACCCCCTCTCGGAACCACAAACTTAGAAATCGCCAGCTCATATACAGTGCATAAAATATATTTATATATATACCCTTATACACCATTTTAATAAAAATATCACAAAATTCTTCTAAGTCTCTCGGGAAGAGTAAAAGACGCGCACGTTCATTTTCAGAGCTCCTAGACCTTCCTATAAGAAGTTAGCCAAAAAGTAGCTTCGAAAAACGCTTAGGTTAAGTTTCAGAGTTGCTACTAATGTACCAAAGCTGGACTTAGACATAATTTCACTCTCACAACATTATGTCTGGTTGGAGACAGTCCGAACCACAAGTACCGGGTCCATGGTTATGGGCGTATACTGGGGGCACGGGGACGACTCCCATTAACCCCTGACTATACCGGGGATACGCTTATCACATTGCCTTTCTGGTCTGTGCTGAAGCAGGGCATTCTGGCAGCCAATTGGCTTGACCTTTATTAGTGAGCCTGGTTACCCCCTCTCGGAACCACAGACTTAGAAATCGCCAGCTCATATACAGTGCATAAAATATATTTATATATATACCCTTATACACCATTTTAATAAAAAATATCACAAAATTCTTCTAAGTCCCTCGGGAAGATTGAAAGACGCGCACGTTCATTTTCAGAGCTCCTAGACCTTCTTATAAGAAGTTAGCCAAAAAGTAGCTTCTTAAAACGCTTAGGTTAAGTTTCAGAGTTGCTTCTAATGTACCAAAGCTGGACTTAGACATAATTTCACTCTCACAACATTTTGGCTGGTTGGAGACAGTCCGAACCACAAGTACCGGGTCCATGGTTATGGGCGTATACTGGGGGCACGGGGACGACTCCCATTAACCCCTGACTATACCGGGGATACGCTTATCACAATGCCTTTCTGGTCTGTGCTGAAGCAGGGCATTCTGGCAGCCAATTGGCTTGACCTTTATTAGTGAGCCTGATTACCCCCTCTCGGAACCACAGACTTAGAAATCGCCAGCTCATATACAGTGCATAAAATATATTTATATATATACCCTTATACACCATTTTAATAAAAAATATCACAAAATTCTTCAAAGTCCCTCGGGAAGATTGAAAGACGCGCACGTTCATTTTCAGAGCTCCTAGACCTTCTTATAAGAAGTTAGCCAAAAAGTAGCTTCTTAAAACGCTTATTTTAAGTTTCAGAGTTGCTTCTAATGTACCAAAGCTGGACTTAGACATAATTTCACTCTCACAACATTTTGGCTGGTTGGAGACAGTCCGAACCACAAGTACCGGGTCCATGGTTATGGGCGTATACTGGGGGCACGGGGACGACTCTCATTAACCCCTGACTATACCGGGGATACGCTTATCACAATGCCTTTCTGGTCTGTGCTGAAGCAGGGCATTCTGGCAGCCAATTGGCTTGACCTTTATTAGTGAGCCTGGTTACCCCCTCTCGGAACCACAAACTTAGAAATCGCCAGCTCATATACAGTGCATAAAATATATTTATATATATACCCTTATACACCATTTTAATAAAAATATCACAAAATTCTTCTAAGTCTCTCGGGAAGAGTAAAAGACGCGCACGTTCATTTTCAGAGCTCCTAGACCTTCCTATAAGAAGTTAGCCAAAAAGTAGCTTCGAAAAACGCTTAGGTTAAGTTTCAGAGTTGCTACTAATGTACCAAAGCTGGACTTAGACATAATTTCACTCTCACAACATTATGTCTGGTTGGAGACAGTCCGAACCACAAGTACCGGGTCCATGGTTATGGGCGTATACTGGGGGCACGGGGACGACTCCCATTAACCCCTGACTATACCGGGGATACGCTTATCACATTGCCTTTCTGGTCTGTGCTGAAGCAGGGCATTCTGGCAGCCAATTGGCTTGACCTTTATTAGTGAGCCTGGTTACCCCCTCTCGGAACCACAGACTTAGAAATCGCCAGCTCATATACAGTGCATAAAATATATTTATATATATATACCCTTATACACCATTTTAATAAAAAATATCACAAAATTCTTCTAAGTCCCTCGGGAAGATTGAAAGACGCGCACGTTCATTTTCAGAGCTCCTAGACCTTCTTATAAGAAGTTAGCCAAAAAGTAGCTTCTTAAAACGCTTAGGTTAAGTTTCAGAGTTGCTTCTAATGTACCAAAGCTGGACTTAGACATAATTTCACTCTCACAACATTTTGGCTGGTTGGAGACAGTCCGAACCACAAGTACCGGGTCCATGGTTATGGGCGTATACTGGGGGCACGGGGACGACTCCCATTAACCCCTGACTATACCGGGGATACGCTTATCACAATGCCTTTCTGGTCTGTGCTGAAGCAGGGCATTCTGGCAGCCAATTGGCTTGACCTTTATTAGTGAGCCTGATTACCCCCTCTCGGAACCACAGACTTAGAAATCGCCAGCTCATATACAGTGCATAAAATATTTATATATATACCCTTATACACCATTTTAATAAAAAATATCACAAAATTCTTCTAAGTCCCTCGGGAAGAGTGAAAGACGCGCACGTTCATTTTCAGAGCTCCTAGACCTTCTTATAAGAAGTTAGCCAAAAAGTAGCTTCTTAAAACGCTTAGGTTAAGTTTCAGAGTTGCTTCTAATGTACCAAAGCTGGACTTAGACATAATTTCACTCTCACAACATTTTGGCTGGTTGGAGACAGTCCGAACCACAAGTACCGGGTCCATGGTTATGGGCGTATACTGGGGGCACGGGGACGACTCCCATTAACCCCTGACTATACCGGGGATACGCTTATCACAATGCCTTTCTGGTCTGTGCTGAAGCAGGGCATTCTGGCAGCCAATTGGCTTGACCTTTATTAGTGAGCCTGATTACCCCCTCTCGGAACCACAGACTTAGAAATCGCCAGCTCATATACAGTGCATAAAATATATTTATATATATACCCTTATACACCATTTTAATAAAAAATATCACAAAATTCTTCTAAGTCCCTCGGGAAGAGTGAAAGACGCGCACGTTCATTTTCAGAGCTCCTAGACCTTCTTATAAGAAGTTAGCCAAAAAGTAGCTTCTTAAAACGCTTAGGTTAAGTTTCAGAGTTGCTTCTAATGTACCAAAGCTGGACTTAGACATAATTTCACTCTCACAACATTTTGGCTGGTTGGAGACAGTCCGAACCACAAGTACCGGGTCCATGGTTATGGGCGTATACTGGGGGCACGGGGACGACTCCCATTAACCCCTGACTATACCGGGGATACGCTTATCACAATGCCTTTCTGGTCTGTGCTGAAGCAGGGCATTCTGGCAGCCAATTGGCTTGACCTTTATTAGTGAGCCTGATTACCCCCTCTCGGAACCACAGACTTAGAAATCGCCAGCTCATATACTGTACAGTGCATAAAATATTTATATATATACCCTTATACACCATTTTAATAAAAAATATCACAAAATTCTTCTAAGTCCCTCGGGAAGAGTGAAAGACGCGCACGTTCATTTTCAGAGCTCCTAGACCTTCTTATAAGAAGTTAGCCAAAAAGTAGCTTCTTAAAACGCTTAGGTTAAGTTTCAGAGTTGCTTCTAATGTACCAAAGCTGGACTTAGACATAATTTCACTCTCACAACATTTTGGCTGGTTGGAGACAGTCCGAACCACAAGTACCGGGTCCATGGTTATGGGCGTATACTGGGGGCACGGGGACGACTCCCATTAACCCCTGACTATACCGGGGATACGCTTATCACAATGCCTTTCTGGTCTGTGCTGAAGCAGGGCATTCTGGCAGCCAATTGGCTTGACCTTTATTAGTGAGCCTGATTACCCCCTCTCGGAACCACAGACTTAGAAATCGCCAGCTCATATACAGTGCATAAAATATATTTATATATATACCCTTATACACCATTTTAATAAAAAATATCACAAAATTCTTCTAAGTCCCTCGGGAAGAGTGAAAGACGCGCACGTTCATTTTCAGAGCTCCTAGACCTTCTTATAAGAAGTTAGCCAAAAAGTAGCTTCTTAAAACGCTTAGGTTAAGTTTCAGAGTTGCTTCTAATGTACCAAAGCTGGACTTAGACATAATTTCACTCTCACAACATTTTGGCTGGTTGGAGACAGTCCGAACCACAAGTACCGGGTCCATGGTTATGGGCGTATACTGGGGGCACGGGGACGACTCCCATTAACCCCTGACTATACCGGGGATACGCTTATCACAATGCCTTTCTGGTCTGTGCTGAAGCAGGGCATTCTGGCAGCCAATTGGCTTGACCTTTATTAGTGAGCCTGATTACCCCCTCTCGGAACCACAGACTTAGAAATCGCCAGCTCATATACTGTACAGTGCATAAAATATATTTATATATATACCCTTATACACCATTTTAATAAAAAATATCACAAAATTCTTCTAAGTCCCTCGGGAAGAGTGAAAGACGCGCACGTTCATTTTCAGAGCTCCTAGACCTTCTTATAAGAAGTTAGCCAAAAAGTAGCTTCGAAAAACGCTTAGGTTAAGTTTCAGAGTTGCTTCTAATGTACCAAAGCTGGACTTAGACATAATTTCACTCTCACAACATTTTGGCTGGTTGGAGACAGTCCGAACCACAAGTACCGGGTCCATGGTTATGGGCGTATACTGGGGGCACGGGGACGACTCCCATTAACCCCTGACTATACCGGGGATACGCTTATCACAATGCCTTTCTGGTCTGTGCTGAAGCAGGGCATTCTGGCAGCCAATTGGCTTGACCTTTATTAGTGAGCCTGATTACCCCCTCTCGGAACCACAGACTTAGAAATCGCCAGCTCATATACAGTGCATAAAATATTTATATATATACCCTTATACACCATTTTAATAAAAAATATCACAAAATTCTTCTAAGTCCCTCGGGAAGAGTGAAAGACGCGCACGTTCATTTTTAGAGCTCCTAGACCTTCTTATAAGAAGTTAGCCAAAAAGTAGCTTCGAAAAACGCTTAGGTTAAGTTTCAGAGTTGCTTCTAATGTACCAAAGCTGGACTTAGACATAATTTCACTCTCACAACATTTTGGCTGGTTGGAGACAGTCCGAACCACAAGTACCGGGTCCATGGTTATGGGCGTATACTGGGGGCACGGGGACGACTCCCATTAACCCCTGACTATACCGGGGATACGCTTATCACAATGCCTTTCTGGTCTGTGCTGAAGCAGGGCATTCTGGCAGCCAATTGGCTTGACCTTTATTAGTGAGCCTGATTACCCCCTCTCGGAACCACAGACTTAGAAATCGCCAGCTCATATACAGTGCATAAAATATATTTATATATATACCCTTATACACCATTTTAATAAAAAATATCACAAAATTCTTCAAAGTCCCTCGGGAAGATTGAAAGACGCGCACGTTCATTTTCAGAGCTCCTAGACCTTCTTATAAGAAGTTAGCCAAAAAGTAGCTTCTTAAAACGCTTATTTTAAGTTTCAGAGTTGCTTCTAATGTACCAAAGCTGGACTTAGACATAATTTCACTCTCACAACATTTTGGCTGGTTGGAGACAGTCCGAACCACAAGTACCGGGTCCATGGTTATGGGCGTATACTGGGGGCACGGGGACGACTCTCATTAACCCCTGACTATACCGGGGATACGCTTATCACAATGCCTTTCTGGTCTGTGCTGAAGCAGGGCATTCTGGCAGCCAATTGGCTTGACCTTTATTAGTGAGCCTGGTTACCCCCTCTCGGAACCACAAACTTAGAAATCGCCAGCTCATATACAGTGCATAAAATATATTTATATATATACCCTTATACACCATTTTAATAAAAATATCACAAAATTCTTCTAAGTCTCTCGGGAAGAGTAAAAGACGCGCACGTTCATTTTCAGAGCTCCTAGACCTTCATATAAGAAGTTAGCCAAAAAGTAGCTTCGAAAAACGCTTAGGTTAAGTTTCAGAGTTGCTACTAATGTACCAAAGCTGGACTTAGACATAATTTCACTCTCACAACATTATGTCTGGTTGGAGACAGTCCGAACCACAAGTACAGGGTCCATGGTTATGGGCGTATACTGGGGGCACGGGGACGACTCCCATTAACCCCTGACTATACCGGGGATACGCTTATCACATTGCCTTTCTGGTCTGTGCTGAAGCAGGGCATTCTGGCAGCCAATTGGCTTGACCTTTATTAGTGAGCCTGGTTACCCCCTCTCGGAACCACAGACTTAGAAATCGCCAGCTCATATACAGTGCATAAAATATATTTATATATATACCCTTATACACCATTTTAATATATAATATCACAAAATTCTTCTAAGTCCCTCGGGAAGAGTAAAAGACGCGCACGTTCATTTTCAGAGCTCCTAGACCTTCTTATAAGAAGTTAGCCAAAAAGTAGCTTCGAAAAACGCTTAGGTTAAGTTTCAGAGTTGCTTCTAATGTACCAAAGCTGGACTTAGACATAATTTCACTCTCACAACATTTTGGCTGGTTGGAGACAGTCCGAACCACAAGTACCGGGTCCATGGTTATGGGCGTATACTGGGGGCACGGGGACGACTCCCATTAACCCCTGACTATACCGGGGATACGCTTATCACAATGCCTTTCTGGTCTGTGCTGAAGCAGGGCATTCTGGCAGCCAATTGGCTTGACCTTTATTAGTGAGCCTGATTACCCCCTCTCGGAACCACAGACTTAGAAATCGCCAGCTCATATACAGTGCATAAAATATTTATATATATACCCTTATACACCATTTTAATAAAAAATATCACAAAATTCTTCTAAGTCCCTCGGGAAGAGTGAAAGACGCGCACGTTCATTTTCAGAGCTCCTAGACCTTCTTATAAGAAGTTAGCCAAAAAGTAGCTTCTTAAAACGCTTAGGTTAAGTTTCAGAGTTGCTTCTAATGTACCAAAGCTGGACTTAGACATAATTTCACTCTCACAACATTTTGGCTGGTTGGAGACAGTCCGAACCACAAGTACCGGGTCCATGGTTATGGGCGTATACTGGGGGCACGGGGACGACTCCCATTAACCCCTGACTATACCGGGGATACGCTTATCACAATGCCTTTCTGGTCTGTGCTGAAGCAAGGCATTCTGGCAGCCAATTGGCTTGACCTTTATTAGTGAGCCTGATTACCCCCTCTCGGAACCACAGACTTAGAAATCGCCAGCTCATATACAGTGCATAAAATATATTTATATATATACCCTTATACACCATTTTAATAAAAAATATCACAAAATTCTTCTAAGTCCCTCGGGAAGAGTGAAAGACGCGCACGTTCATTTTCAGAGCTCCTAGACCTTCTTATAAGAAGTTAGCCAAAAAGTAGCTTCTTAAAACGCTTAGGTTAAGTTTCAGAGTTGCTTCTAATGTACCAAAGCTGGACTTAGACATAATTTCACTCTCACAACATTTTGGCTGGTTGGAGACAGTCCGAACCACAAGTACCGGGTCCATGGTTATGGGCGTATACTGGGGGCACGGGGACGACTCCCATTAACCCCTGACTATACCGGGGATACGCTTATCACAATGCCTTTCTGGTCTGTGCTGAAGCAGGGCATTCTGGCAGCCAATTGGCTTGACCTTTATTAGTGAGCCTGATTACCCCCTCTCGGAACCACAGACTTAGAAATCGCCAGCTCATATACTGTACAGTGCATAAAATATATTTATATATATACCCTTATACACCATTTTAATAAAAAATATCACAAAATTCTTCTAAGTCCCTCGGGAAGAGTGAAAGACGCGCACGTTCATTTTCAGAGCTCCTAGACCTTCTTATAAGAAGTTAGCCAAAAAGTAGCTTCGAAAAACGCTTAGGTTAAGTTTCAGAGTTGCTTCTAATGTACCAAAGCTGGACTTAGACATAATTTCACTCTCACAAAATTTGGGTGGTTGGAGACAGTCCGAACCACAAGTACCGGGTCCATGGTTATGGGCGTATACTGGGGGCACGGGGACGACTCCCATTAACCCCTGACTATACCGGGGATACGCTTATCACAATGCCTTTCTGGTCTGTGCTGAAGCAGGGCATTCTGGCAGCCAATTGGCTTGACCTTTATTAGTGAGCCTGATTACCCCCTCTCGGAACCACAGACTTAGAAATCGCCAGCTCATATACAGTGCATAAAATATATTTATATATATACCCTTATACACCATTTTAATAAAAAATATCACAAAATTCTTCAAAGTCCCTCGGGAAGATTGAAAGACGCGCACGTTCATTTTCAGAGCTCCTAGACCTTCTTATAAGAAGTTAGCCAAAAAGTAGCTTCTTAAAACGCTTATTTTAAGTTTCAGAGTTGCTTCTAATGTACCAAAGCTGGACTTAGACATAATTTCACTCTCACAACATTTTGGCTGGTTGGAGACAGTCCGAACCACAAGTACCGGGTCCATGGTTATGGGCGTATACTGGGGGCACGGGGACGACTCTCATTAACCCCTGACTATACCGGGGATACGCTTATCACAATGCCTTTCTGGTCTGTGCTGAAGCAGGGCATTCTGGCAGCCAATTGGCTTGACCTTTATTAGTGAGCCTGGTTACCCCCTCTCGGAACCACAAACTTAGAAATCGCCAGCTCATATACAGTGCATAAAATATATTTATATATATACCCTTATACACCATTTTAATAAAAATATCACAAAATTCTTCTAAGTCTCTCGGGAAGAGTAAAAGACGCGCACGTTCATTTTCAGAGCTCCTAGACCTTCCTATAAGAAGTTAGCCAAAAAGTAGCTTCGAAAAACGCTTAGGTTAAGTTTCAGAGTTGCTACTAATGTACCAAAGCTGGACTTAGACATAATTTCACTCTCACAACATTATGTCTGGTTGGAGACAGTCCGAACCACAAGTACCGGGTCCATGGTTATGGGCGTATACTGGGGGCACGGGGACGACTCCCATTAACCCCTGACTATACCGGGGATACGCTTATCACATTGCCTTTCTGGTCTGTGCTGAAGCAGGGCATTCTGGCAGCCAATTGGCTTGACCTTTATTAGTGAGCCTGGTTACCCCCTCTCGGAACCACAGACTTAGAAATCGCCAGCTCATATACAGTGCATAAAATATATTTATATATATACCCTTATACACCATTTTAATAAAAAATATCACAAAATTCTTCTAAGTCCCTCGGGAAGAGTAAAAGACGCGCACGTTCATTTTCAGAGCTCCTAGACCTTCTTATAAGAAGTTAGCCAAAAAGTAGCTTCGAAAAACGCTTAGGTTAAGTTTCAGAGTTGCTTCTAATGTACCAAAGCTGGACTTAGACATAATTTCACTCTCACAACATTTTGGCTGGTTGGAGACAGTCCGAACCACAAGTACCGGGTCCATGGTTATGGGCGTATACTGGGGGCACGGGGACGACTCCCATTAACCCCTGACTATACCGGGGATACGCTTATCACAATGCCTTTCTGGTCTGTGCTGAAGCAGGGCATTCTGGCAGCCAATTGGCTTGACCTTTATTAGTGAGCCTGATTACCCCCTCTCGGAACCACAGACTTAGAAATCGCCAGCTCATATACAGTGCATAAAATATTTATATATATACCCTTATACACCATTTTAATAAAAAATATCACAAAATTCTTCTAAGTCCCTCGGGAAGAGTGAAAGACGCGCACGTTCATTTTCAGAGCTTCTAGACCTTCTTATAAGAAGTTAGCCAAAAAGTAGCTTCTTAAAACGCTTAGGTTAAGTTTCAGAGTTGCTTCTAATGTACCAAAGCTGGACTTAGACATAATTTCACTCTCACAACATTTTGGCTGGTTGGAGACAGTCCGAACCACAAGTACCGGGTCCATGGTTATGGGCGTATACTGGGGGCACGGGGACGACTCCCTATAACCCCTGACTATACCGGGGATACGCTTATCACAATGCCTTTCTGGTCTGTGCTGAAGCAAGGCATTCTGGCAGCCAATTGGCTTGACCTTTATTAGTGAGCCTGATTACCCCCTCTCGGAACCACAGA
The DNA here is from genome assembly GCF_040206685.1 of Ascaphus truei. Taxonomy (NCBI): domain Eukaryota; kingdom Metazoa; phylum Chordata; class Amphibia; order Anura; family Ascaphidae; genus Ascaphus; species Ascaphus truei. The sequence continues at coordinate 725,441 of NC_134488.1, forward strand.
CTTAGAAATCGCCAGCTCATATACAGTGCATAAAATATATTTATATATATACCCTTATACACCATTTTAATAAAAAATATCACAAAATTCTTCTAAGTCCCTCGGGAAGAGTGAAAGACGCGCACGTTCATTTTCAGAGCTCCTAGACCTTCTTATAAGAAGTTAGCCAAAAAGTAGCTTCTTAAAACGCTTAGGTTAAGTTTCAGAGTTGCTTCTAATGTACCAAAGCTGGACTTAGACATAATTTCACTCTCACAACATTTTGGCTGGTTGGAGACAGTCCGAACCACAAGTACCGGGTCCATGGTTATGGGCGTATACTGGGGGCACGGGGACGACTCCCATTAACCCCTGACTATACCGGGGATACGCTTATCACAATGCCTTTCTGGTCTGTGCTGAAGCAGGGCATTCTGGCAGCCAATTGGCTTGACCTTTATTAGTGAGCCTGATTACCCCCTCTCGGAACCACAGACTTAGAAATCGCCAGCTCATATACAGTGCATAAAATATATTTATATATATACCCTTATACACCATTTTAATAAAAAATATCACAAAATTCTTCAAAGTCCCTCGGGAAGATTGAAAGACGCGCACGTTCATTTTCAGAGCTCCTAGACCTTCTTATAAGAAGTTAGCCAAAAAGTAGCTTCTTAAAACGCTTATTTTAAGTTTCAGAGTTGCTTCTAATGTACCAAAGCTGGACTTAGACATAATTTCACTCTCACAACATTTTGGCTGGTTGGAGACAGTCCGAACCACAAGTACCGGGTCCATGGTTATGGGCGTATACTGGGGGCACGGGGACGACTCTCATTAACCCCTGACTATACCGGGGATACGCTTATCACAATGCCTTTCTGGTCTGTGCTGAAGCAGGGCATTCTGGCAGCCAATTGGCTTGACCTTTATTAGTGAGCCTGGTTACCCCCTCTCGGAACCACAAACTTAGAAATCGCCAGCTCATATACAGTGCATAAAATATATTTATATATATACCCTTATACACCATTTTAATAAAAATATCACAAAATTCTTCTAAGTCTCTCGGGAAGAGTAAAAGACGCGCACGTTCATTTTCAGAGCTCCTAGACCTTCCTATAAGAAGTTAGCCAAAAAGTAGCTTCGAAAAACGCTTAGGTTAAGTTTCAGAGTTGCTACTAATGTACCAAAGCTGGACTTAGACATAATTTCACTCTCACAACATTATGTCTGGTTGGAGACAGTCCGAACCACAAGTACCGGGTCCATGGTTATGGGCGTATACTGGGGGCACGGGGACGACTCCCATTAACCCCTGACTATACCGGGGATACGCTTATCACATTGCCTTTCTGGTCTGTGCTGAAGCAGGGCATTCTGGCAGCCAATTGGCTTGACCTTTATTAGTGAGCCTGGTTACCCCCTCTCGGAACCACAGACTTAGAAATCGCCAGCTCATATACAGTGCATAAAATATATTTATATATATACCCTTATACACCATTTTAATAAAAAATATCACAAAATTCTTCTAAGTCCCTCGGGAAGAGTAAAAGACGCGCACGTTCATTTTCAGAGCTCCTAGACCTTCTTATAAGAAGTTAGCCAAAAAGTAGCTTCTTAAAACGCTTAGGTTAAGTTTCAGAGTTGCTTCTAATGTACCAAAGCTGGACTTAGACATAATTTCACTCTCACAACATTTTGGCTGGTTGGAGACAGTCCGAACCACAAGTACCGGGTCCATGGTTATGGGCGTATACTGGGGGCACGGGGACGACTCCCTATAACCCCTGACTATACCGGGGATACGCTTATCACAATGCCTTTCTGGTCTGTGCTGAAGCAAGGCATTCTGGCAGCCAATTGGCTTGACCTTTATTAGTGAGCCTGATTACCCCCTCTCGGAACCACAGACTTAGAAATCGCCAGCTCATATACAGTGCATAAAATATATTTATATATATACCCTTATACACCATTTTAATAAAAAATATCACAAAATTCTTCTAAGTCCCTCGGGAAGAGTGAAAGACGCGCACGTTCATTTTCAGAGCTCCTAGACCTTCTTATAAGAAGTTAGCCAAAAAGTAGCTTCTTAAAACGCTTAGGTTAAGTTTCAGAGTTGCTTCTAATGTACCAAAGCTGGACTTAGACATAATTTCACTCTCACAACATTTTGGCTGGTTGGAGACAGTCCGAACCACAAGTACCGGGTCCATGGTTATGGGCGTATACTGGGGGCACGGGGACGACTCCCATTAACCCCTGACTATACCGGGGATACGCTTATCACAATGCCTTTCTGGTCTGTGCTGAAGCAGGGCATTCTGGCAGCCAATTGGCTTGACCTTTATTAGTGAGCCTGATTACCCCCTCTCGGAACCACAGACTTAGAAATCGCCAGCTCATATACAGAGCATAAAATATATTTATATATATACCCTTATACACCATTTTAATAAAAAATATCACAAAATTCTTCTAAGTCCCTCGGGAAGAGTGAAAGACGCGCACGTTCATTTTCAGAGCTCCTAGACCTTCTTATAAGAAGTTAGCCAAAAAGTAGCTTCGAAAAACGCTTAGGTTAAGTTTCAGAGTTGCTTCTAATGTACCAAAGCTGGACTTAGACATAATTTCACTCTCACAACATTTTGGCTGGTTGGAGACAGTCCGAACCACAAGTACCGGGTCCATGGTTATGGGCGTATACTGGGGGCACGGGGACGACTCCCATTAACCCCTGACTATACCGGGGATACGCTTATCACAATGCCTTTCTGGTCTGTGCTGAAGCAGGGCATTCTGGCAGCCAATTGGCTTGACCTTTATTAGTGAGCCTGATTACCCCCTCTCGGAACCACAGACTTAGAAATCGCCAGCTCATATACAGTGCATAAAATATATTTATATATATACCCTTATACACCATTTTAATAAAAAATATCACAAAATTCTTCTAAGTCCCTCGGGAAGATTGAAAGACGCGCACGTTCATTTTCAGAGCTCCTAGACCTTCTTATAAGAAGTTAGCCAAAAAGTAGCTTCTTAAAACGCTTATTTTAAGTTTCAGAGTTGCTTCTAATGTACCAAAGCTGGACTTAGACATAACTTCACTCTCACAACATTTTGGCTGGTTGGAGACAGTCCGAACCACAAGTACCGGGTCCATGGTTATGGGCGTATACTGGGGGCACGGGGACGACTCCCATTAACCCCTGACTATACCGGGGATACGCTTATCACATTGCCTTTCTGGTCTGTGCTGAAGCAGGGCATTCTGGCAGCCAATTGGCTTGACCTTTATTAGTGAGCCTGGTTACCCCCTCTCGGAACCACAGACTTAGAAATCGCCAGCTCATATACAGTGCATAAAATATATTTATATATATACCCTTATACACCATTTTAATAAAAAATATCACAAAATTCTTCTAAGTCCCTCGGGAAGAGTAAAAGACGCGCACGTTCATTTTCAGAGCTCCTAGACCTTCTTATAAGAAGTTAGCCAAAAAGTAGCTTCGAAAAACGCTTAGGTTAAGTTTCAGAGTTGCTTCTAATGTACCAAAGCTGGACTTAGACATAATTTCACTCTCACAACATTTTGGCTGGTTGGAGACAGTCCGAACCACAAGTACCGGGTCCATGGTTATGGGCGTATACTGGGGGCACGGGGACGACTCCCATTAACCCCTGACTATACCGGGGATACGCTTATCACAATGCCTTTCTGGTCTGTGCTGAAGCAGGGCATTCTGGCAGCCAATTGGCTTGACCTTTATTAGTGAGCCTGATTACCCCCTCTCGGAACCACAGACTTAGAAATCGCCAGCTCATATACAGTGCATAAAATATTTATATATATACCCTTATACACCATTTTAATAAAAAATATCACAAAATTCTTCTAAGTCCCTCGGGAAGAGTGAAAGACGCGCACGTTCATTTTCAGAGCTCCTAGACCTTCTTATAAGAAGTTAGCCAAAAAGTAGCTTCGAAAAACGCTTAGGTTAAGTTTCAGAGTTGCTTCTAATGTACCAAAGCTGGACTTAGACATAATTTCACTCTCACAACATTTTGGCTGGTTGGAGACAGTCCGAACCACAAGTACCGGGTCCATGGTTATGGGCGTATACTGGGGGCACGGGGACGACTCCCATTAACCCCTGACTATACCGGGGATACGCTTATCACAATGCCTTTCTGGTCTGTGCTGAAGCAGGGCATTCTGGCAGCCAATTGGCTTGACCTTTATTAGTGAGCCTGATTACCCCCTCTCGGAACCACAGACTTAGAAATCGCCAGCTCATATACAGTGCATAAAATATATTTATATATATACCCTTATACACCATTTTAATAAAAAATATCACAAAATTCTTCAAAGTCCCTCGGGAAGATTGAAAGACGCGCACGTTCATTTTCAGAGCTCCTAGACCTTCTTATAAGAAGTTAGCCAAAAAGTAGCTTCTTAAAACGCTTATTTTAAGTTTCAGAGTTGCTTCTAATGTACCAAAGCTGGACTTAGACATAATTTCACTCTCACAACATTTTGGCTGGTTGGAGACAGTCCGAACCACAAGTACCGGGTCCATGGTTATGGGCGTATACTGGGGGCACGGGGACGACTCTCATTAACCCCTGACTATACCGGGGATACGCTTATCACAATGCCTTTCTGGTCTGTGCTGAAGCAGGGCATTCTGGCAGCCAATTGGCTTGACCTTTATTAGTGAGCCTGGTTACCCCCTCTCGGAACCACAAACTTAGAAATCGCCAGCTCATATACAGTGCATAAAATATATTTATATATATACCCTTATACACCATTTTAATAAAAATATCACAAAATTCTTCTAAGTCTCTCGGGAAGAGTAAAAGACGCGCACGTTCATTTTCAGAGCTCCTAGACCTTCCTATAAGAAGTTAGCCAAAAAGTAGCTTCGAAAAACGCTTAGGTTAAGTTTCAGAGTTGCTACTAATGTACCAAAGCTGGACTTAGACATAATTTCACTCTCACAACATTATGTCTGGTTGGAGACAGTCCGAACCACAAGTACCGGGTCCATGGTTATGGGCGTATACTGGGGGCACGGGGACGACTCCCATTAACCCCTGACTATACCGGGGATACGCTTATCACATTGCCTTTCTGGTCTGTGCTGAAGCAGGGCATTCTGGCAGCCAATTGGCTTGACCTTTATTAGTGAGCCTGGTTACCCCCTCTCGGAACCACAGACTTAGAAATCGCCAGCTCATATACAGTGCATAAAATATATTTATATATATACCCTTATACACCATTTTAATAAAAAATATCACAAAATTCTTCTAAGTCCCTCGGGAAGAGTAAAAGACGCGCACGTTCATTTTCAGAGCTCCTAGACCTTCTTATAAGAAGTTAGCCAAAAAGTAGCTTCGAAAAACGCTTAGGTTAAGTTTCAGAGTTGCTTCTAATGTACCAAAGCTGGACTTAGACATAATTTCACTCTCACAACATTTTGGCTGGTTGGAGACAGTCCGAACCACAAGTACCGGGTCCATGGTTATGGGCGTATACTGGGGGCACGGGGACGACTCCCATTAACCCCTGACTATACCGGGGATACGCTTATCACAATGCCTTTCTGGTCTGTGCTGAAGCAGGGCATTCTGGCAGCCAATTGGCTTGACCTTTATTAGTGAGCCTGATTACCCCCTCTCGGAACCACAGACTTAGAAATCGCCAGCTCATATACAGTGCATAAAATATTTATATATATACCCTTATACACCATTTTAATAAAAAATATCACAAAATTCTTCTAAGTCCCTCGGGAAGAGTGAAAGACGCGCACGTTCATTTTCAGAGCTCCTAGACCTTCTTATAAGAAGTTAGCCAAAAAGTAGCTTCGAAAAACGCTTAGGTTAAGTTTCAGAGTTGCTTCTAATGTACCAAAGCTGGACTTAGACATAATTTCACTCTCACAACATTTTGGCTGGTTGGAGACAGTCCGAACCACAAGTACCGGGTCCATGGTTATGGGCGTATACTGGGGGCACGGGGACGACTCCCATTAACCCCTGACTATACCGGGGATACGCTTATCACAATGCCTTTCTGGTCTGTGCTGAAGCAGGGCATTCTGGCAGCCAATTGGCTTGACCTTTATTAGTGAGCCTGATTACCCCCTCTCGGAACCACAGACTTAGAAATCGCCAGCTCATATACAGTGCATAAAATATATTTATATATATACCCTTATACACCATTTTAATAAAAAATATCACAAAATTCTTCAAAGTCCCTCGGGAAGATTGAAAGACGCGCACGTTCATTTTCAGAGCTCCTAGACCTTCTTATAAGAAGTTAGCCAAAAAGTAGCTTCTTAAAACGCTTATTTTAAGTTTCAGAGTTGCTTCTAATGTACCAAAGCTGGACTTAGACATAATTTCACTCTCACAACATTTTGGCTGGTTGGAGACAGTCCGAACCACAAGTACCGGGTCCATGGTTATGGGCGTATACTGGGGGCACGGGGACGACTCTCATTAACCCCTGACTATACCGGGGATACGCTTATCACAATGCCTTTCTGGTCTGTGCTGAAGCAGGGCATTCTGGCAGCCAATTGGCTTGACCTTTATTAGTGAGCCTGGTTACCCCCTCTCGGAACCACAAACTTAGAAATCGCCAGCTCATATACAGTGCATAAAATATATTTATATATATACCCTTATACACCATTTTAATAAAAATATCACAAAATTCTTCTAAGTCTCTCGGGAAGAGTAAAAGACGCGCACGTTCATTTTCAGAGCTCCTAGACCTTCCTATAAGAAGTTAGCCAAAAAGTAGCTTCGAAAAACGCTTAGGTTAAGTTTCAGAGTTGCTACTAATGTACCAAAGCTGGACTTAGACATAATTTCACTCTCACAACATTATGTCTGGTTGGAGACAGTCCGAACCACAAGTACCGGGTCCATGGTTATGGGCGTATACTGGGGGCACGGGGACGACTCCCATTAACCCCTGACTATACCGGGGATACGCTTATCACATTGCCTTTCTGGTCTGTGCTGAAGCAGGGCATTCTGGCAGCCAATTGGCTTGACCTTTATTAGTGAGCCTGGTTACCCCCTCTCGGAACCACAGACTTAGAAATCGCCAGCTCATATACAGTGCATAAAATATATTTATATATATACCCTTATACACCATTTTAATAAAAAATATCACAAAATTCTTCTAAGTCCCTCGGGAAGAGTAAAAGACGCGCACGTTCATTTTCAGAGCTCCTAGACCTTCTTATAAGAAGTTAGCCAAAAAGTAGCTTCGAAAAATGCTTAGGTTAAGTTTCAGAGTTGCTTCTAATGTACCAAAGCTGGACTTAGACATAATTTCACTCTCACAACATTTTGGCTGGTTGGAGACAGTCCGAACCACAAGTACCGGGTCCATGGTTATGGGCGTATACTGGGGGCACGGGGACGACTCCCATTAACCCCTGACTATACCGGGGATACGCTTATCACAATGCCTTTCTGGTCTGTGCTGAAGCAGGGCATTCTGGCAGCCAATTGGCTTGACCTTTATTAGTGAGCCTGATTACCCCCTCTCGGAACCACAGACTTAGAAATCGCCAGCTCATATACAGTGCATAAAATATATTTATATATATACCCTTATACACCATTTTAATAAAAAATATCACAAAATTCTTCTAAGTCCCTCGGGAAGATTGAAAGACGCGCACGTTCATTTTCAGAGCTCCTAGACCTTCTTATAAGAAGTTAGCCAAAAAGTAGCTTCTTAAAACGCTTAGGTTAAGTTTCAGAGTTGCTTCTAATGTACCAAAGCTGGACTTAGACATAATTTCACTCTCACAACATTTTGGCTGGTTGGAGACAGTCCGAACCACAAGTACCGGGTCCATGGTTATGGGCGTATACTGGGGGCACGGGGACGACTCCCATTAACCCCTGACTATACCGGGGATACGCTTATCACAATGCCTTTCTGGTCTGTGCTGAAGCAGGGCATTCTGGCAGCCAATTGGCTTGACCTTTATTAGTGAGCCTGATTACCCCCTCTCGGAACCACAGACTTAGAAATCGCCAGCTCATATACAGTGCATAAAATATTTATATATATACCCTTATACACCATTTTAATAAAAAATATCACAAAATTCTTCTAAGTCCCTCGGGAAGAGTGAAAGACGCGCACGTTCATTTTCAAAGCTCCTAGACCTTCTTATAAGAAGTTAGCCAAAAAGTAGCTTCGAAAAACGCTTAGGTTAAGTTTCAGAGTTGCTTCTAATGTACCAAAGCTGGACTTAGACATAATTTCACTCTCACAACATTTTGGCTGGTTGGAGACAGTCCGAACCACAAGTACCGGGTCCATGGTTATGGGCGTATACTGGGGGCACGGGGACGACTCCCATTAACCCCTGACTATACCGGAGATACGCTTATCACAATGCCTTTCTGGTCTGTGCTGAAGCAGGGCATTCTGGCAGCCAATTGGCTTGACCTTTATTAGTGAGCCTGATTACCCCCTCTCGGAACCACAGACTTAGAAATCGCCAGCTCATATACAGTGCATAAAATATATTTATATATATACCCTTATACACCATTTTAATAAAAAATATCACAAAATTCTTCTAAGTCCCTCGGGAAGAGTGAAAGACGCGCACGTTCATTTTCAGAGCTCCTAGACTTTCTTATAAGAAGTTAGCCAAAAAGTAGCTTCGAAAAACGCTTAGGTTAAGTTTCAGAGTTGCTTCTAATGTACCAAAGCTGGACTTAGACATAATTTCACTCTCACAACATTTTGGCTGGTTGGAGACAGTCCGAACCACAAGTACCGGGTCCATGGTTATGGGCGTATACTGGGGGCACGGGGACGACTCCCATTAACCCCTGACTATACCGGGGATACGCTTATCACATTGCCTTTCTGGTCTGTGCTGAAGCAGGGCATTCTGGCAGCCAATTGGCTTGACCTTTATTAGTGAGCCTGGTTACCCCCTCTCGGAACCACAGACTTAGAAATCGCCAGCTCATATACAGTGCATAAAATATATTTATATATATACCCTTATACACCATTTTAATAAAAAATATCACAAAATTCTTCTAAGTCCCTCGGGAAGATTGAAAGACGCGCACGTTCATTTTCAGAGCTCCTAGACCTTCTTATAAGAAGTTAGCCAAAAAGTAGCTTCTTAAAACGCTTAGGTTAAGTTTCAGAGTTGCTTCTAATGTACCAAAGCTGGACTTAGACATAATTTCACTCTCACAACATTTTGGCTGGTTGGAGACAGTCCGATCCACAAGTACCGGGTCCATGGTTATGGGCGTATACTGGGGGCACGGGGACGACTCCCATTAACCCCTGACTATACCGGGGATACGCTTATCACAATGCCTTTCTGGTCTGTGCTGAAGCAGGGCATTCTGGCAGCCAATTGGCTTGACCTTTATTAGTGAGCCTGATTACCCCCTCTCGGAACCACAGACTTAGAAATCGCCAGCTCATATACAGTGCATAAAATATTTATATATATACCCTTATACACCATTTTAATAAAAAATATCACAAAATTCTTCAAAGTCCCTCGGGAAGAGTGAAAGACGCGCACGTTCATTTTCAGAGCTCCTAGACCTTCTTATAAGAAGTTAGCCAAAAAGTAGCTTCTTAAAACGCTTAGGTTAAGTTTCAGAGTTGCTTCTAATGTACCAAAGCTGGACTTAGACATAATTTCACTCTCACAACATTTTGGCTGGTTGGAGACAGTCCGAACCACAAGTACCGGGTCCATGGTTATGGGCGTATACTGGGGGCACGGGGACGACTCCCATTAACCCCTGACTATACCGGGGATACGCTTATCACAATGCCTTTCTGGTCTGTGCTGAAGCAGGGCATTCTGGCAGCCAATTGGCTTGACCTTTATTAGTGAGCCTGATTACCCCCTCTCGGAACCACAGACTTAGAAATCGCCAGCTCATATACAGTGCATAAAATATATTTATATATATACCCTTATACACCATTTTAATAAAAAATATCACAAAATTCTTCTAAGTCCCTCGGGAAGAGTGAAAGACGCGCACGTTCATTTTCAGAGCTCCTAGACCTTCTTATAAGAAGTTAGCCAAAAAGTAGCTTCTTAAAACGCTTAGGTTAAGTTTCAGAGTTGCTTCTAATGTACCAAAGCTGGACTTAGACATAATTTCACTCTCACAACATTTTGGCTGGTTGGAGACAGTCCGAACCACAAGTACCGGGTCCATGGTTATGGGCGTATACTGGGGGCACGGGGACGACTCCCATTAACCCCTGACTATACCGGGGATACGCTTATCACAATGCCTTTCTGGTCTGTGCTGAAGCAGGGCATTCTGGCAGCCAATTGGCTTGACCTTTATTAGTGAGCCTGATTACCCCCTCTCGGAACCACAGACTTAGAAATCGCCAGCTCATATACTGTACAGTGCATAAAATATATTTATATATATACCCTTATACACCATTTTAATAAAAAATATCACAAAATTCTTCTAAGTCCCTCGGGAAGAGTGAAAGACGCGCACGTTCATTTTCAGAGCTCCTAGACCTTCTTATAAGAAGTTAGCCAAAAAGTAGCTTCGAAAAACGCTTAGGTTAAGTTTCAGAGTTGCTTCTAATGTACCAAAGCTGGACTTAGACATAATTTCACTCTCACAACATTTTGGCTGGTTGGAGACAGTCCGAACCACAAGTACCGGGTCCATGGTTATGGGCGAATACTGGGGGCACGGGGACGACTCCCATTAACCCCTGACTATACCGGGGATACGCTTATCACAATGCCTTTCTGGTCTGTGCTGAAGCAGGGCATTCTGGCAGCCAATTGGCTTGACCTTTATTAGTGAGCCTGATTACCCCCTCTCGGAACCACAGACTTAGAAATCGCCAGCTCATATACAGAGCATAAAATATATTTATATATATACCCTTATACACCATTTTAATAAAAAATATCACAAAATTCTTCTAAGTCCCTCGGGAAGAGTGAAAGACGCGCACGTTCATTTTCAGAGCTCCTAGACCTTCTTATAAGAAGTTAGCCAAAAAGTAGCTTCGAAAAACGCTTAGGTTAAGTTTCAGAGTTGCTTCTAATGTACCAAAGCTGGACTTAGACATAATTTCACTCTCACAACATTTTGGCTGGTTGGAGACAGTCCGAACCACAAGTACCGGGTCCATGGTTATGGGCGTATACTGGGGGCACGGGGACGACTCCCATTAACCCCTGACTATACCGGGGATACGCTTATCACAATGCCTTTCTGGTCTGTGCTGAAGCAGGGCATTCTGGCAGCCAATTGGCTTGACCTTTATTAGTGAGCCTGATTACCCCCTCTCGGAACCACAGACTTAGAAATCGCCAGCTCATATACAGTGCATAAAATATATTTATATATATACCCTTATACACCATTTTAATAAAAAATATCACAAAATTCTTCTAAGTCCCTCGGGAAGATTGAAAGACGCGCACGTTCATTTTCAGAGCTCCTAGACCTTCTTATAAGAAGTTAGCCAAAAAGTAGCTTCGAAAAACGCTTAGGTTAAGTTTCAGAGTTGCTTCTAATGTACCAAAGCTGGACTTAGACATAATTTCACTCTCACAACATTTTGGCTGGTTGGAGACAGTCCGAACCACAAGTACCGGGTCCATGGTTATGGGCGTATACTGGGGGCACGGGGACGACTCCCATTAACCCCTGACTATACCGGGGATACGCTTATCACAATGCCTTTCTGGTCTGTGCTGAAGCAGGGCATTCTGGCAGCCAATTGGCTTGACCTTTATTAGTGAGCCTGATTACCCCCTCTCGGAACCACAGACTTAGAAATCGCCAGCTCATATACAGTGCATAAAATATATTTATATATATACCCTTATACACCATTTTAATAAAAAATATCACAAAATTCTTCTAAGTCCCTCGGGAAGATTGAAAGACGCGCACGTTCATTTTCAGAGCTCCTAGACCTTCTTATAAGAAGTTAGCCAAAAAGTAGCTTCTTAAAACGCTTATTTTAAGTTTCAGAGTTGCTTCTAATGTACCAAAGCTGGACTTAGACATAATTTCACTCTCACAACATTTTGGCTGGTTGGAGACAGTCCGAACCACAAGTACCGGGTCCATGGTTATGGGCGTATACTGGGGGCACGGGGACGACTCTCATTAACCCCTGACTATACCGGGGATACGCTTATCACAATGCCTTTCTGGTCTGTGCTGAAGCAGGGCATTCTGGCAGCCAATTGGCTTGACCTTTATTAGTGAGCCTGGTTACCCCCTCTCGGAACCACAAACTTAGAAATCGCCAGCTCATATACAGTGCATAAAATATATTTATATATATACCCTTATACACCATTTTAATAAAAATATCACAAAATTCTTCTAAGTCTCTCGGGAAGAGTAAAAGACGCGCACGTTCATTTTCAGAGCTCCTAGACCTTCCTATAAGAAGTTAGCCAAAAAGTAGCTTCGAAAAACGCTTAGGTTAAGTTTCAGAGTTGCTACTAATGTACCAAAGCTGGACTTAGACATAATTTCACTCTCACAACATTATGTCTGGTTGGAGACAGTCCGAACCACAAGTACCGGGTCCATGGTTATGGGCGTATACTGGGGGCACGGGGACGACTCCCATTAACCCCTGACTATACCGGGGATACGCTTATCACATTGCCTTTCTGGTCTGTGCTGAAGCAGGGCATTCTGGCAGCCAATTGGCTTGACCTTTATTAGTGAGCCTGGTTACCCCCTCTCGGAACCACAGACTTAGAAATCGCCAGCTCATATACAGTGCATAAAATATATTTATATATATACCCTTATACACCATTTTAATAAAAAATATCACAAAATTCTTCTAAGTCCCTCGGGAAGAGTAAAAGACGCGCACGTTCATTTTCAGAGCTCCTAGACCTTCTTATAAGAAGTTAGCCAAAAAGTAGCTTCGAAAAACGCTTAGGTTAAGTTTCAGAGTTGCTTCTAATGTACCAAAGCTGGACTTAGACATAATTTCACTCTCACAACATTTTGGCTGGTTGGAGACAGTCCGAACCACAAGTACCGGGTCCATGGTTATGGGCGTATACTGGGGGCACGGGGACGACTCCCATTAACCCCTGACTATACCGGGGATACGCTTATCACAATGCCTTTCTGGTCTGTGCTGAAGCAGGGCATTCTGGCAGCCAATTGGCTTGACCTTTATTAGTGAGCCTGATTACCCCCTCTCGGAACCACAGACTTAGAAATCGCCAGCTCATATACAGTGCATAAAATATATTTATATATATACCCTTATACACCATTTTAATAAAAAATATCACAAAATTCTTCTAAGTCCCTCGGGAAGATTGAAAGACGCGCACGTTCATTTTCAGAGCTCCTAGACCTTCTTATAAGAAGTTAGCCAAAAAGTAGCTTCTTAAAACGCTTAGGTTAAGTTTCAGAGTTGCTTCTAATGTACCAAAGCTGGACTTAGACATAATTTCACTCTCACAACATTTTGGCTGGTTGGAGACAGTCCGAACCACAAGTACCGGGTCCATGGTTATGGGCGTATACTGGGGGCACGGGGACGACTCCCATTAACCCCTGACTATACCGGGGATACGCTTATCACAATGCCTTTCTGGTCTGTGCTGAAGCAGGGCATTCTGGCAGCCAATTGGCTTGACCTTTATTAGTGAGCCTGATTACCCCCTCTCGGAACCACAGACTTAGAAATCGCCAGCTCATATACAGTGCATAAAATATTTATATATATACCCTTATACACCATTTTAATAAAAAATATCACAAAATTCTTCTAAGTCCCTCGGGAAGAGTGAAAGACGCGCACGTTCATTTTTAGAGCTCCTAGACCTTCTTATAAGAAGTTAGCCAAAAAGTAGCTTCGAAAAACGCTTAGGTTAAGTTTCAGAGTTGCTTCTAATGTACCAAAGCTGGACTTAGACATAATTTCACTCTCACAACATTTTGGCTGGTTGGAGACAGTCCGAACCACAAGTACCGGGTCCATGGTTATGGGCGTATACTGGGGGCACGGGGACGACTCCCATTAACCCCTGACTATACCGGGGATACGCTTATCACAATGCCTTTCTGGTCTGTGCTGAAGCAGGGCATTCTGGCAGCCAATTGGCTTGACCTTTATTAGTGAGCCTGATTACCCCCTCTCGGAACCACAGACTTAGAAATCGCCAGCTCATATACTGTACAGTGCATAAAATATATTTATATATATACCCTTATACACCATTTTAATAAAAAATATCACAAAATTCTTCTAAGTCCCTCGGGAAGAGTGAAAGACGCGCACGTTCATTTTCAGAGCTCCTAGACCTTCTTATAAGAAGTTAGCCAAAAAGTAGCTTCTTAAAACGCTTAGGTTAAGTTTCAGAGTTGCTTCTAATGTACCAAAGCTGGACTTAGACATAATTTCACTCTCACAACATTTTGGCTGGTTGGAGACAGTCCGAACCACAAGTACCGGGTCCATGGTTATGGGCGTATACTGGGGGCACGGGGACGACTCCCATTAACCCCTGACTATACCGGGGATACGCTTATCACAATGCCTTTCTGGTCTGTGCTGAAGCAGGGCATTCTGGCAGCCAATTGGCTTGACCTTTATTAGTGAGCCTGATTACCCCCTCTCGGAACCACAGACTTAGAAATCGCCAGCTCATATACAGAGCATAAAATATATTTATATATATACCCTTATACACCATTTTAATAAAAAATATCACAAAATTCTTCTAAGTCCCTCGGGAAGAGTGAAAGACGCGCACGTTCATTTTCAGAGCTCCTAGACCTTCTTATAAGAAGTTAGCCAAAAAGTAGCTTCGAAAAACGCTTAGGTTAAGTTTCAGAGTTGCTTCTAATGTACCAAAGCTGGACTTAGACATAATTTCACTCTCACAACATTTTGGCTGGTTGGAGACAGTCCGAACCACAAGTACCGGGTCCATGGTTATGGGCGTATACTGGGGGCACGGGGACGACTCCCATTAACCCCTGACTATACCGGGGATACGCTTATCACAATGCCTTTCTGGTCTGTGCTGAAGCAGGGCATTCTGGCAGCCAATTGGCTTGACCTTTATTAGTGAGCCTGATTACCCCCTCTCGGAACCACAGACTTAGAAATCGCCAGCTCATATACAGTGCATAAAATATATTTATATATATACCCTTATACACCATTTTAATAAAAAATATCACAAAATTCTTCTAAGTCCCTCGGGAAGATTGAAAGACGCGCACGTTCATTTTCAGAGCTCCTAGACCTTCTTATAAGAAGTTAGCCAAAAAGTAGCTTCTTAAAACGCTTATTTTAAGTTTCAGAGTTGCTTCTAATGTACCAAAGCTGGACTTAGACATAATTTCACTCTCACAACATTTTGGCTGGTTGGAGACAGTCCGAACCACAAGTACCGGGTCCATGGTTATGGGCGTATACTGGGGGCACGGGGACGACTCTCATTAACCCCTGACTATACCGGGGATACGCTTATCACAATGCCTTTCTGGTCTGTGCTGAAGCAGGGCATTCTGGCAGCCAATTGGCTTGACCTTTATTAGTGAGCCTGGTTACCCCCTCTCGGAACCACAAACTTAGAAATCGCCAGCTCATATACAGTGCATAAAATATATTTATATATATACCCTTATACACCATTTTAATAAAAATATCACAAAATTCTTCTAAGTCTCTCGGGAAGAGTAAAAGACGCGCACGTTCATTTTCAGAGCTCCTAGACCTTCCTATAAGAAGTTAGCCAAAAAGTAGCTTCGAAAAACGCTTAGGTTAAGTTTCAGAGTTGCTACTAATGTACCAAAGCTGGACTTAGACATAATTTCACTCTCACAACATTATGTCTGGTTGGAGACAGTCCGAACCACAAGTACCGGGTCCATGGTTATGGGCGTATACTGGGGGCACGGGGACGACTCCCATTAACCCCTGACTATACCGGGGATACGCTTATCACATTGCCTTTCTGGTCTGTGCTGAAGCAGGGCATTCTGGCAGCCAATTGGCTTGACCTTTATTAGTGAGCCTGGTTACCCCCTCTCGGAACCACAGACTTAGAAATCGCCAGCTCATATACAGTGCATAAAATATATTTATATATATACCCTTATACACCATTTTAATAAAAAATATCACAAAATTCTTCTAAGTCCCTCGGGAAGAGTAAAAGACGCGCACGTTCATTTTCAGAGCTCCTAGACCTTCTTATAAGAAGTTAGCCAAAAAGTAGCTTCGAAAAACGCTTAGGTTAAGTTTCAGAGTTGCTTCTAATGTACCAAAGCTGGACTTAGACATAATTTCACTCTCACAACATTTTGGCTGGTTGGAGACAGTCCGAACCACAAGTACCGGGTCCATGGTTATGGGCGTATACTGGGGGCACGGGGACGACTCCCATTAACCCCTGACTATACCGGGGATACGCTTATCACAATGCCTTTCTGGTCTGTGCTGAAGCAGGGCATTCTGGCAGCCAATTGGCTTGACCTTTATTAGTGAGCCTGATTACCCCCTCTCGGAACCACAGACTTAGAAATCGCCAGCTCATATACAGTGCATAAAATATATTTATATATATACCCTTATACACCATTTTAATAAAAAATATCACAAAATTCTTCTAAGTCCCTCGGGAAGATTGAAAGACGCGCACGTTCATTTTCAGAGCTCCTAGACCTTCTTATAAGAAGTTAGCCAAAAAGTAGCTTCTTAAAACGCTTAGGTTAAGTTTCAGAGTTGCTTCTAATGTACCAAAGCTGGACTTAGACATAATTTCACTCTCACAACATTTTGGCTGGTTGGAGACAGTCCGAACCACAAGTACCGGGTCCATGGTTATGGGCGTATACTGGGGGCACGGGGACGACTCCCATTAACCCCTGACTATACCGGGGATACGCTTATCACAATGCCTTTCTGGTCTGTGCTGAAGCAGGGCATTCTGGCAGCCAATTGGCTTGACCTTTATTAGTGAGCCTGATTACCCCCTCTCGGAACCACAGACTTAGAAATCGCCAGCTCATATACAGTGCATAAAATATTTATATATATACCCTTATACACCATTTTAATAAAAAATATCACAAAATTCTTCTAAGTCCCTCGGGAAGAGTGAAAGACGCGCACGTTCATTTTTAGAGCTCCTAGACCTTCTTATAAGAAGTTAGCCAAAAAGTAGCTTCGAAAAACGCTTAGGTTAAGTTTCAGAGTTGCTTCTAATGTACCAAAGCTGGACTTAGACATAATTTCACTCTCACAACATTTTGGCTGGTTGGAGACAGTCCGAACCACAAGTACCGGGTCCATGGTTATGGGCGTATACTGGGGGCACGGGGACGACTCCCATTAACCCCTGACTATACCGGGGATACGCTTATCACAATGCCTTTCTGGTCTGTGCTGAAGCAGGGCATTCTGGCAGCCAATTGGCTTGACCTTTATTAGTGAGCCTGATTACCCCCTCTCGGAACCACAGACTTAGAAATCGCCAGCTCATATACTGTACAGTGCATAAAATATATTTATATATATACCCTTATACACCATTTTAATAAAAAATATCACAAAATTCTTCTAAGTCCCTCGGGAAGAGTGAAAGACGCGCACGTTCATTTTCAGAGCTCCTAGACCTTCTTATAAGAAGTTAGCCAAAAAGTAGCTTCTTAAAACGCTTAGGTTAAGTTTCAGAGTTGCTTCTAATGTACCAAAGCTGGACTTAGACATAATTTCACTCTCACAACATTTTGGCTGGTTGGAGACAGTCCGAACCACAAGTACCGGGTCCATGGTTATGGGCGTATACTGGGGGCACGGGGACGACTCCCATTAACCCCTGACTATACCGGGGATACGCTTATCACAATGCCTTTCTGGTCTGTGCTGAAGCAGGGCATTCTGGCAGCCAATTGGCTTGACCTTTATTAGTGAGCCTGATTACCCCCTCTCGGAACCACAGACTTAGAAATCGCCAGCTCATATACAGAGCATAAAATATATTTATATATATACCCTTATACACCATTTTAATAAAAAATATCACAAAATTCTTCTAAGTCCCTCGGGAAGAGTGAAAGACGCGCACGTTCATTTTCAGAGCTCCTAGACCTTCTTATAAGAAGTTAGCCAAAAAGTAGCTTCGAAAAACGCTTAGGTTAAGTTTCAGAGTTGCTTCTAATGTACCAAAGCTGGACTTAGACATAATTTCACTCTCACAACATTTTGGCTGGTTGGAGACAGTCCGAACCACAAGTACCGGGTCCATGGTTATGGGCGTATACTGGGGGCACGGGGACGACTCCCATTAACCCCTGACTATACCGGGGATACGCTTATCACAATGCCTTTCTGGTCTGTGCTGAAGCAGGGCATTCTGGCAGCCAATTGGCTTGACCTTTATTAGTGAGCCTGATTACCCCCTCTCGGAACCACAGACTTAGAAATCGCCAGCTCATATACAGTGCATAAAATATATTTATATATATACCCTTATACACCATTTTAATAAAAAATATCACAAAATTCTTCTAAGTCCCTCGGGAAGATTGAAAGACGCGCACGTTCATTTTCAGAGCTCCTAGACCTTCTTATAAGAAGTTAGCCAAAAAGTAGCTTCTTAAAACGCTTATTTTAAGTTTCAGAGTTGCTTCTAATGTACCAAAGCTGGACTTAGACATAATTTCACTCTCACAACATTTTGGCTGGTTGGAGACAGTCCGAACCACAAGTACCGGGTCCATGGTTATGGGCGTATACTGGGGGCACGGGGACGACTCTCATTAACCCCTGACTATACCGGGGATACGCTTATCACAATGCCTTTCTGGTCTGTGCTGAAGCAGGGCATTCTGGCAGCCAATTGGCTTGACCTTTATTAGTGAGCCTGGTTACCCCCTCTCGGAACCACAAACTTAGAAATCGCCAGCTCATATACAGTGCATAAAATATATTTATATATATACCCTTATACACCATTTTAATAAAAATATCACAAAATTCTTCTAAGTCTCTCGGGAAGAGTAAAAGACGCGCACGTTCATTTTCAGAGCTCCTAGACCTTCCTATAAGAAGTTAGCCAAAAAGTAGCTTCGAAAAACGCTTAGGTTAAGTTTCAGAGTTGCTACTAATGTACCAAAGCTGGACTTAGACATAATTTCACTCTCACAACATTATGTCTGGTTGGAGACAGTCCGAACCACAAGTACCGGGTCCATGGTTATGGGCGTATACTGGGGGCACGGGGACGACTCCCATTAACCCCTGACTATACCGGGGATACGCTTATCACATTGCCTTTCTGGTCTGTGCTGAAGCAGGGCATTCTGGCAGCCAATTGGCTTGACCTTTATTAGTGAGCCTGGTTACCCCCTCTCGGAACCACAGACTTAGAAATCGCCAGCTCATATACAGTGCATAAAATATATTTATATATATACCCTTATACACCATTTTAATAAAAAATATCACAAAATTCTTCTAAGTCCCTCGGGAAGAGTAAAAGACGCGCACGTTCATTTTCAGAGCTCCTAGACCTTCTTATAAGAAGTTAGCCAAAAAGTAGCTTCGAAAAACGCTTAGGTTAAGTTTCAGAGTTGCTTCTAATGTACCAAAGCTGGACTTAGACATAATTTCACTCTCACAACATTTTGGCTGGTTGGAGACAGTCCGAACCACAAGTACCGGGTCCATGGTTATGGGCGTATACTGGGGGCACGGGGACGACTCCCATTAACCCCTGACTATACCGGGGATACGCTTATCACAATGCCTTTCTGGTCTGTGCTGAAGCAGGGCATTCTGGCAGCCAATTGGCTTGACCTTTATTAGTGAGCCTGATTACCCCCTCTCGGAACCACAGACTTAGAAATCGCCAGCTCATATACAGTGCATAAAATATATTTATATATATACCCTTATACACCATTTTAATAAAAAATATCACAAAATTCTTCTAAGTCCCTCGGGAAGATTGAAAGACGCGCACGTTCATTTTCAGAGCTCCTAGACCTTCTTATAAGAAGTTAGCCAAAAAGTAGCTTCTTAAAACGCTTAGGTTAAGTTTCAGAGTTGCTTCTAATGTACCAAAGCTGGACTTAGACATAATTTCACTCTCACAACATTTTGGCTGGTTGGAGACAGTCCGAACCACAAGTACCGGGTCCATGGTTATGGGCGTATACTGGGGGCACGGGGACGACTCCCATTAACCCCTGACTATACCGGGGATACGCTTATCACAATGCCTTTCTGGTCTGTGCTGAAGCAGGGCATTCTGGCAGCCAATTGGCTTGACCTTTATTAGTGAGCCTGATTACCCCCTCTCGGAACCACAGACTTAGAAATCGCCAGCTCATATACAGTGCATAAAATATTTATATATATACCCTTATACACCATTTTAATAAAAAATATCACAAAATTCTTCTAAGTCCCTCGGGAAGAGTGAAAGACGCGCACGTTCATTTTCAGAGCTCCTAGACCTTCTTATAAGAAGTTAGCCAAAAAGTAGCTTCGAAAAACGCTTAGGTTAAGTTTCAGAGTTGCTTCTAATGTACCAAAGCTGGACTTAGACATAATTTCACTCTCACAACATTTTGGCTGGTTGGAGACAGTCCGAACCACAAGTACCGGGTCCATGGTTATGGGCGTATACTGGGGGCACGGGGACGACTCCCATTAACCCCTGACTATACCGGGGATACGCTTATCACAATGCCTTTCTGGTCTGTGCTGAAGCAGGGCATTCTGGCAGCCAATTGGCTTGACCTTTATTAGTGAGCCTGATTACCCCCTCTCGGAACCACAGACTTAGAAATCGCCAGCTCATATACAGTGCATAAAATATATTTATATATATACCCTTATACACCATTTTAATAAAAAATATCAAAAAATTCTTCTAAGTCCCTCGGGAAGAGTGAAAGACGCGCACGTTCATTTTCAGAGCTCCTAGACTTTCTTATAAGAAGTTAGCCAAAAAGTAGCTTCGAAAAACGCTTAGGTTAAGTTTCAGAGTTGCTTCTAATGTATCAAAGCTGGACTTAGACATAATTTCACTCTCACAACATTTTGGCTGGTTGGAGACAGTCCGAACCACAAGTACCGGGTCCATGGTTATGGGCGTATACTGGGGGCACGGGGACGACTCCCATTAACCCCTGACTATACCGGGGATACGCTTATCACATTGCCTTTCTGGTCTGTGCTGAAGCAGGGCATTCTGGCAGCCAATTGGCTTGACCTTTATTAGTGAGCCTGGTTACCCCCTCTCGGAACCACAGACTTAGAAATCGCCAGCTCATATACAGTGCATAAAATATATTTATATATATACCCTTATACACCATTTTAATAAAAAATATCACAAAATTCTTCTAAGTCCCTCGGGAAGATTGAAAGACGCGCACGTTCATTTTCAGAGCTCCTAGACCTTCTTATAAGAAGTTAGCCAAAAAGTAGCTTCTTAAAACGCTTAGGTTAAGTTTCAGAGTTGCTTCTAATGTACCAAAGCTGGACTTAGACATAATTTCACTCTCACAACATTTTGGCTGGTTGGAGACAGTCCGAACCACAAGTACCGGGTCCATGGTTATGGGCGTATACTGGGGGCACGGGGACGACTCCCATTAACCCCTGACTATACCGGGGATACGCTTATCACATTGCCTTTCTGGTCTGTGCTGAAGCAGGGCATTCTGGCAGCCAATTGGCTTGACCTTTATTAGTGAGCCTGGTTACCCCCTCTCGGAACCACAGACTTAGAAATCGCCAGCTCATATACAGTGCATAAAATATATTTATATATATACCCTTATACACCATTTTAATAAAAAATATCACAAAATTCTTCTAAGTCCCTCGGGAAGATTGAAAGACGCGCACGTTCATTTTCAGAGCTCCTAGACCTTCTTATAAGAAGTTAGCCAAAAAGTAGCTTCTTAAAACGCTTAGGTTAAGTTTCAGAGTTGCTTCTAATGTACCAAAGCTGGACTTAGACATAATTTCACTCTCACAACATTTTGGCTGGTTGGAGACAGTCCGAACCACAAGTACCGGGTCCATGGTTATGGGCGTATACTGGGGGCACGGGGACGACTCCCATTAACCCCTGACTATACCGGGGATACGCTTATCACAATGCCTTTCTGGTCTGTGCTGAAGCAGGGCATTCTGGCAGCCAATTGGCTTGACCTTTATTAGTGAGCCTGATTACCCCCTCTCGGAACCACAGACTTAGAAATCGCCAGCTCATATACAGTGCATAAAATATATTTATATATATACCCTTATACACCATTTTAATAAAAAATATCACAAAATTCTTCTAAGTCCCTCGGGAAGATTGAAAGACGCGCACGTTCATTTTCAGAGCTCCTAGACCTTCTTATAAGAAGTTAGCCAAAAAGTAGCTTCTTAAAACGCTTAGGTTAAGTTTCAGAGTTGCTTCTAATGTACCAAAGCTGGACTTAGACATAATTTCACTCTCACAACATTTTGGCTGGTTGGAGACAGTCCGAACCACAAGTACCGGGTCCATGGTTATGGGCGTATACTGGGGGCACGGGGACGACTCTCATTAACCCCTGACTATACCGGGGATACGCTTATCACAATGCCTTTCTGGTCTGTGCTGAAGCAGGGCATTCTGGCAGCCAATTGGCTTGACCTTTATTAGTGAGCCTGGTTACCCCCTCTCGGAACCACAAACTTAGAAATCGCCAGCTCATATACAGTGCATAAAATATATTTATATATATACCCTTATACACCATTTTAATAAAAATATCACAAAATTCTTCTAAGTCTCTCGGGAAGAGTAAAAGACGCGCACGTTCATTTTCAGAGCTCCTAGACCTTCCTATAAGAAGTTAGCCAAAAAGTAGCTTCGAAAAACGCTTAGGTTAAGTTTCAGAGTTGCTTCTAATGTACCAAAGCTGGACTTAGACATAATTTCACTCTCACAACATTTTGGCTGGTTGGAGACAGTCCGAACCACAAGTACCGGGTCCATGGTTATGGGCGTATACTGGGGGCACGGGGACGACTCCCATTAACCCCTGACTATACCGGGGATACGCTTATCACAATGCCTTTCTGGTCTGTGCTGAAGCAGGGCATTCTGGCAGCCAATTGGCTTGACCTTTATTAGTGAGCCTGATTACCCCCTCTCGGAACCACAGACTTAGAAATCGCCAGCTCATATACAGTGCATAAAATATATTTATATATATACCCTTATACACCATTTTAATAAAAAATATCAAAAAATTCTTCTAAGTCCCTCGGGAAGAGTGAAAGACGCGCACGTTCATTTTCAGAGCTCCTAGACTTTCTTATAAGAAGTTAGCCAAAAAGTAGCTTCGAAAAACGCTTAGGTTAAGTTTCAGAGTTGCTTCTAATGTATCAAAGCTGGACTTAGACATAATTTCACTCTCACAACATTTTGGCTGGTTGGAGACAGTCCGAACCACAAGTACCGGGTCCATGGTTATGGGCGTATACTGGGGGCACGGGGACGACTCCCATTAACCCCTGACTATACCGGGGATACGCTTATCACATTGCCTTTCTGGTCTGTGCTGAAGCAGGGCATTCTGGCAGCCAATTGGCTTGACCTTTATTAGTGAGCCTGGTTACCCCCTCTCGGAACCACAGACTTAGAAATCGCCAGCTCATATACAGTGCATAAAATATATTTATATATATACCCTTATACACCATTTTAATAAAAAATATCACAAAATTCTTCTAAGTCCCTCGGGAAGATTGAAAGACGCGCACGTTCATTTTCAGAGCTCCTAGACCTTCTTATAAGAAGTTAGCCAAAAAGTAGCTTCTTAAAACGCTTAGGTTAAGTTTCAGAGTTGCTTCTAATGTACCAAAGCTGGACTTAGACATAATTTCACTCTCACAACATTTTGGCTGGTTGGAGACAGTCCGAACCACAAGTACCGGGTCCATGGTTATGGGCGTATACTGGGGGCACGGGGACGACTCCCATTAACCCCTGACTATACCGGGGATACGCTTATCACATTGCCTTTCTGGTCTGTGCTGAAGCAGGGCATTCTGGCAGCCAATTGGCTTGACCTTTATTAGTGAGCCTGGTTACCCCCTCTCGGAACCACAGACTTAGAAATCGCCAGCTCATATACAGTGCATAAAATATATTTATATATATACCCTTATACACCATTTTAATAAAAAATATCACAAAATTCTTCTAAGTCCCTCGGGAAGATTGAAAGACGCGCACGTTCATTTTCAGAGCTCCTAGACCTTCTTATAAGAAGTTAGCCAAAAAGTAGCTTCTTAAAACGCTTAGGTTAAGTTTCAGAGTTGCTTCTAATGTACCAAAGCTGGACTTAGACATAATTTCACTCTCACAACATTTTGGCTGGTTGGAGACAGTCCGAACCACAAGTACCGGGTCCATGGTTATGGGCGTATACTGGGGGCACGGGGACGACTCCCATTAACCCCTGACTATACCGGGGATACGCTTATCACAATGCCTTTCTGGTCTGTGCTGAAGCAGGGCATTCTGGCAGCCAATTGGCTTGACCTTTATTAGTGAGCCTGATTACCCCCTCTCGGAACCACAGACTTAGAAATCGCCAGCTCATATACAGTGCATAAAATATATTTATATATATACCCTTATACACCATTTTAATAAAAAATATCACAAAATTCTTCTAAGTCCCTCGGGAAGATTGAAAGACGCGCACGTTCATTTTCAGAGCTCCTAGACCTTCTTATAAGAAGTTAGCCAAAAAGTAGCTTCTTAAAACGCTTAGGTTAAGTTTCAGAGTTGCTTCTAATGTACCAAAGCTGGACTTAGACATAATTTCACTCTCACAACATTTTGGCTGGTTGGAGACAGTCCGAACCACAAGTACCGGGTCCATGGTTATGGGCGTATACTGGGGGCACGGGGACGACTCTCATTAACCCCTGACTATACCGGGGATACGCTTATCACAATGCCTTTCTGGTCTGTGCTGAAGCAGGGCATTCTGGCAGCCAATTGGCTTGACCTTTATTAGTGAGCCTGGTTACCCCCTCTCGGAACCACAAACTTAGAAATCGCCAGCTCATATACAGTGCATAAAATATATTTATATATATACCCTTATACACCATTTTAATAAAAATATCACAAAATTCTTCTAAGTCTCTCGGGAAGAGTAAAAGACGCGCACGTTCATTTTCAGAGCTCCTAGACCTTCCTATAAGAAGTTAGCCAAAAAGTAGCTTCGAAAAACGCTTAGGTTAAGTTTCAGAGTTGCTTCTAATGTACCAAAGCTGGACTTAGACATAATTTCACTCTCACAACATTATGTCTGGTTGGAGACAGTCCGAACCACAAGTACCGGGTCCATGGTTATGGGCGTATACTGGGGGCACGGGGACGACTCCCATTAACCCCTGACTATACCGGGGATACGCTTATCACATTGCCTTTCTGGTCTGTGCTGAAGCAGGGCATTCTGGCAGCCAATTGGCTTGACCTTTATTAGTGAGCCTGGTTACCCCCTCTCGGAACCACAGACTTAGAAATCGCCAGCTCATATACAGTGCATAAAATATATTTATATATATACCCTTATACACCATTTTAATAAAAAATATCACAAAATTCTTCTAAGTCCCTCGGGAAGAGTAAAAGACGCGCACGTTCATTTTCAGAGCTCCTAGACCTTCTTATAAGAAGTTAGCCAAAAAGTAGCTTCGAAAAACGCTTAGGTTAAGTTTCAGAGTTGCTTCTAATGTACCAAAGCTGGACTTAGACATAATTTCACTCTCACAACATTTTGGCTGGTTGGAGACAGTCCGAACCACAAGTACCGGGTCCATGGTTATGGGCGTATACTGGGGGCACGGGGACGACTCCCATTAACCCCTGACTATACCGGGGATACGCTTATCACAATGCCTTTCTGGTCTGTGCTGAAGCAGGGCATTCTGGCAGCCAATTGGCTTGACCTTTATTAGTGAGCCTGATTACCCCCTCTCGGAACCACAGACTTAGAAATCGCCAGCTCATATACAGTGCATAAAATATATTTATATATATACCCTTATACACCATTTTAATAAAAAATATCACAAAATTCTTCTAAGTCCCTCGGGAAGATTGAAAGACGCGCACGTTCATTTTCAGAGCTCCTAGACCTTCTTATAAGAAGTTAGCCAAAAAGTAGCTTCTTAAAACGCTTAGGTTAAGTTTCAGAGTTGCTTCTAATGTACCAAAGCTGGACTTAGACATAATTTCACTCTCACAACATTTTGGCTGGTTGGAGACAGTCCGAACCACAAGTACCGGGTCCATGGTTATGGGCGTATACTGGGGGCACGGGGACGACTCCCATTAACCCCTGACTATACCGGGGATACGCTTATCACAATGCCTTTCTGGTCTGTGCTGAAGCAGGGCATTCTGGCAGCCAATTGGCTTGACCTTTATTAGTGAGCCTGATTACCCCCTCTCGGAACCACAGACTTAGAAATCGCCAGCTCATATACAGTGCATAAAATATTTATATATATACCCTTATACACCATTTTAATAAAAAATATCACAAAATTCTTCTAAGTCCCTCGGGAAGAGTGAAAGACGCGCACGTTCATTTTCAGAGCTCCTAGACCTTCTTATAAGAAGTTAGCCAAAAAGTAGCTTCGAAAAACGCTTAGGTTAAGTTTCAGAGTTGCTTCTAATGTACCAAAGCTGGACTTAGACATAATTTCACTCTCACAACATTTTGGCTGGTTGGAGACAGTCCGAACCACAAGTACCGGGTCCATGGTTATGGGCGTATACTGGGGGCACGGGGACGACTCCCATTAACCCCTGACTATACCGGGGATACGCTTATCACATTGCCTTTCTGGTCTGTGCTGAAGCAGGGCATTCTGGCAGCCAATTGGCTTGACCTTTATTAGTGAGCCTGGTTACCCCCTCTCGGAACCACAGACTTAGAAATCGCCAGCTCATATACAGTGCATAAAATATATTTATATATATACCCTTATACACCATTTTAATAAAAAATATCACAAAATTCTTCTAAGTCCCTCGGGAAGATTGAAAGACGCGCACGTTCATTTTCAGAGCTCCTAGACCTTCTTATAAGAAGTTAGCCAAAAAGTAGCTTCTTAAAACGCTTAGGTTAAGTTTCAGAGTTGCTTCTAATGTACCAAAGCTGGACTTAGACATAATTTCACTCTCACAACATTTTGGCTGGTTGGAGACAGTCCGAACCACAAGTACCGGGTCCATGGTTATGGGCGTATACTGGGGGCACGGGGACGACTCCCATTAACCCCTGACTATACCGGGGATACGCTTATCACATTGCCTTTCTGGTCTGTGCTGAAGCAGGGCATTCTGGCAGCCAATTGGCTTGACCTTTATTAGTGAGCCTGGTTACCCCCTCTCGGAACCACAGACTTAGAAATCGCCAGCTCATATACAGTGCATAAAATATATTTATATATATACCCTTATACACCATTTTAATAAAAAATATCACAAAATTCTTCTAAGTCCCTCGGGAAGATTGAAAGACGCGCACGTTCATTTTCAGAGCTCCTAGACCTTCTTATAAGAAGTTAGCCAAAAAGTAGCTTCTTAAAACGCTTAGGTTAAGTTTCAGAGTTGCTTCTAATGTACCAAAGCTGGACTTAGACATAATTTCACTCTCACAACATTTTGGCTGGTTGGAGACAGTCCGAACCACAAGTACCGGGTCCATGGTTATGGGCGTATACTGGGGGCACGGGGACGACTCCCATTAACCCCTGACTATACCGGGGATACGCTTATCACAATGCCTTTCTGGTCTGTGCTGAAGCAGGGCATTCTGGCAGCCAATTGGCTTGACCTTTATTAGTGAGCCTGATTACCCCCTCTCGGAACCACAGACTTAGAAATCGCCAGCTCATATACAGTGCATAAAATATATTTATATATATACCCTTATACACCATTTTAATAAAAAATATCACAAAATTCTTCTAAGTCCCTCGGGAAGAGTGAAAGACGCGCACGTTCATTTTCAGAGCTCCTAGACCTTCTTATAAGAAGTTAGCCAAAAAGTAGCTTCGAAAAACGCTTAGGTTAAGTTTCAGAGTTGCTTCTAATGTACCAAAGCTGGACTTAGACATAATTTCACTCTCACAACATTTTGGCTGGTTGGAGACAGTCCGAACCACAAGTACCGGGTCCATGGTTATGGGCGTATACTGGGGGCACGGGGACGACTCCCATTAACCCCTGACTATACCGGGGATACGCTTATCACAATGCCTTTCTGGTCTGTGCTGAAGCAGGGCATTCTGGCAGCCAATTGGCTTGACCTTTATTAGTGAGCCTGGTTACCCCCTCTCGGAACCACAAACTTAGAAATCGCCAGCTCATATACAGTGCATAAAATATATTTATATATATACCCTTATACACCATTTTAATAAAAATATCACAAAATTCTTCTAAGTCTCTCGGGAAGAGTAAAAGACGCGCACGTTCATTTTCAGAGCTCCTAGACCTTCCTATAAGAAGTTAGCCAAAAAGTAGCTTCGAAAAACGCTTAGGTTAAGTTTCAGAGTTGCTTCTAATGTACCAAAGCTGGACTTAGACATAATTTCACTCTCACAACATTATGTCTGGTTGGAGACAGTCCGAACCACAAGTACCGGGTCCATGGTTATGGGCGTATACTGGGGGCACGGGGACGACTCCCATTAACCCCTGACTATACCGGGGATACGCTTATCACATTGCCTTTCTGGTCTGTGCTGAAGCAGGGCATTCTGGCAGCCAATTGGCTTGACCTTTATTAGTGAGCCTGGTTACCCCCTCTCGGAACCACAGACTTAGAAATCGCCAGCTCATATACAGTGCATAAAATATATTTATATATATACCCTTATACACCATTTTAATAAAAAATATCACAAAATTCTTCTAAGTCCCTCGGGAAGAGTAAAAGACGCGCACGTTCATTTTCAGAGCTCCTAGACCTTCTTATAAGAAGTTAGCCAAAAAGTAGCTTCGAAAAACGCTTAGGTTAAGTTTCAGAGTTGCTTCTAATGTACCAAAGCTGGACTTAGACATAATTTCACTCTCACAACATTTTGGCTGGTTGGAGACAGTCCGAACCACAAGTACCGGGTCCATGGTTATGGGCGTATACTGGGGGCACGGGGACGACTCCCATTAACCCCTGACTATACCGGGGATACGCTTATCACAATGCCTTTCTGGTCTGTGCTGAAGCAGGGCATTCTGGCAGCCAATTGGCTTGACCTTTATTAGTGAGCCTGATTACCCCCTCTCGGAACCACAGACTTAGAAATCGCCAGCTCATATACAGTGCATAAAATATATTTATATATATACCCTTATACACCATTTTAATAAAAAATATCACAAAATTCTTCTAAGTCCCTCGGGAAGATTGAAAGACGCGCACGTTCATTTTCAGAGCTCCTAGACCTTCTTATAAGAAGTTAGCCAAAAAGTAGCTTCTTAAAACGCTTAGGTTAAGTTTCAGAGTTGCTTCTAATGTACCAAAGCTGGACTTAGACATAATTTCACTCTCACAACATTTTGGCTGGTTGGAGACAGTCCGAACCACAAGTACCGGGTCCATGGTTATGGGCGTATACTGGGGGCACGGGGACGACTCCCATTAACCCCTGACTATACCGGGGATACGCTTATCACAATGCCTTTCTGGTCTGTGCTGAAGCAGGGCATTCTGGCAGCCAATTGGCTTGACCTTTATTAGTGAGCCTGATTACCCCCTCTCGGAACCACAGACTTAGAAATCGCCAGCTCATATACAGTGCATAAAATATTTATATATATACCCTTATACACCATTTTAATAAAAAATATCACAAAATTCTTCTAAGTCCCTCGGGAAGAGTGAAAGACGCGCACGTTCATTTTCAGAGCTCCTAGACCTTCTTATAAGAAGTTAGCCAAAAAGTAGCTTCGAAAAACGCTTAGGTTAAGTTTCAGAGTTGCTTCTAATGTACCAAAGCTGGACTTAGACATAATTTCACTCTCACAACATTTTGGCTGGTTGGAGACAGTCCGAACCACAAGTACCGGGTCCATGGTTATGGGCGTATACTGGGGGCACGGGGACGACTCCCATTAACCCCTGACTATACCGGGGATACGCTTATCACATTGCCTTTCTGGTCTGTGCTGAAGCAGGGCATTCTGGCAGCCAATTGGCTTGACCTTTATTAGTGAGCCTGGTTACCCCCTCTCGGAACCACAGACTTAGAAATCGCCAGCTCATATACAGTGCATAAAATATATTTATATATATACCCTTATACACCATTTTAATAAAAAATATCACAAAATTCTTCTAAGTCCCTCGGGAAGATTGAAAGACGCGCACGTTCATTTTCAGAGCTCCTAGACCTTCTTATAAGAAGTTAGCCAAAAAGTAGCTTCTTAAAACGCTTAGGTTAAGTTTCAGAGTTGCTTCTAATGTACCAAAGCTGGACTTAGACATAATTTCACTCTCACAACATTTTGGCTGGTTGGAGACAGTCCGAACCACAAGTACCGGGTCCATGGTTATGGGCGTATACTGGGGGCACGGGGACGACTCCCATTAACCCCTGACTATACCGGGGATACGCTTATCACATTGCCTTTCTGGTCTGTGCTGAAGCAGGGCATTCTGGCAGCCAATTGGCTTGACCTTTATTAGTGAGCCTGGTTACCCCCTCTCGGAACCACAGACTTAGAAATCGCCAGCTCATATACAGTGCATAAAATATATTTATATATATACCCTTATACACCATTTTAATAAAAAATATCACAAAATTCTTCTAAGTCCCTCGGGAAGATTGAAAGACGCGCACGTTCATTTTCAGAGCTCCTAGACCTTCTTATAAGAAGTTAGCCAAAAAGTAGCTTCTTAAAACGCTTAGGTTAAGTTTCAGAGTTGCTTCTAATGTACCAAAGCTGGACTTAGACATAATTTCACTCTCACAACATTTTGGCTGGTTGGAGACAGTCCGAACCACAAGTACCGGGTCCATGGTTATGGGCGTATACTGGGGGCACGGGGACGACTCTCATTAACCCCTGACTATACCGGGGATACGCTTATCACAATGCCTTTCTGGTCTGTGCTGAAGCAGGGCATTCTGGCAGCCAATTGGCTTGACCTTTATTAGTGAGCCTGGTTACCCCCTCTCGGAACCACAAACTTAGAAATCGCCAGCTCATATACAGTGCATAAAATATATTTATATATATACCCTTATACACCATTTTAATAAAAATATCACAAAATTCTTCTAAGTCTCTCGGGAAGAGTAAAAGACGCGCACGTTCATTTTCAGAGCTCCTAGACCTTCCTATAAGAAGTTAGCCAAAAAGTAGCTTCGAAAAACGCTTAGGTTAAGTTTCAGAGTTGCTTCTAATGTACCAAAGCTGGACTTAGACATAATTTCACTCTCACAACATTTTGGCTGGTTGGAGACAGTCCGAACCACAAGTACCGGGTCCATGGTTATGGGCGTATACTGGGGGCACGGGGACGACTCCCATTAACCCCTGACTATACCGGGGATACGCTTATCACATTGCCTTTCTGGTCTGTGCTGAAGCAGGGCATTCTGGCAGCCAATTGGCTTGACCTTTATTAGTGAGCCTGGTTACCCCCTCTCGGAACCACAGACTTAGAAATCGCCAGCTCATATACAGTGCATAAAATATATTTATATATATACCCTTATACACCATTTTAATAAAAAATATCACAAAATTCTTCTAAGTCCCTCGGGAAGATTGAAAGACGCGCACGTTCATTTTCAGAGCTCCTAGACCTTCTTATAAGAAGTTAGCCAAAAAGTAGCTTCTTAAAACGCTTAGGTTAAGTTTCAGAGTTGCTTCTAATGTACCAAAGCTGGACTTAGACATAATTTCACTCTCACAACATTTTGGCTGGTTGGAGACAGTCCGAACCACAAGTACCGGGTCCATGGTTATGGGCGTATACTGGGGGCACGGGGACGACTCTCATTAACCCCTGACTATACCGGGGATACGCTTATCACAATGCCTTTCTGGTCTGTGCTGAAGCAGGGCATTCTGGCAGCCAATTGGCTTGACCTTTATTAGTGAGCCTGGTTACCCCCTCTCGGAACCACAAACTTAGAAATCGCCAGCTCATATACAGTGCATAAAATATATTTATATATATACCCTTATACACCATTTTAATAAAAATATCACAAAATTCTTCTAAGTCTCTCGGGAAGAGTAAAAGACGCGCACGTTCATTTTCAGAGCTCCTAGACCTTCCTATAAGAAGTTAGCCAAAAAGTAGCTTCGAAAAACGCTTAGGTTAAGTTTCAGAGTTGCTTCTAATGTACCAAAGCTGGACTTAGACATAATTTCACTCTCACAACATTATGTCTGGTTGGAGACAGTCCGAACCACAAGTACCGGGTCCATGGTTATGGGCGTATACTGGGGGCACGGGGACGACTCCCATTAACCCCTGACTATACCGGGGATACGCTTATCACATTGCCTTTCTGGTCTGTGCTGAAGCAGGGCATTCTGGCAGCCAATTGGCTTGACCTTTATTAGTGAGCCTGGTTACCCCCTCTCGGAACCACAGACTTAGAAATCGCCAGCTCATATACAGTGCATAAAATATATTTATATATATACCCTTATACACCATTTTAATAAAAAATATCACAAAATTCTTCTAAGTCCCTCGGGAAGAGTAAAAGACGCGCACGTTCATTTTCAGAGCTCCTAGACCTTCTTATAAGAAGTTAGCCAAAAAGTAGCTTCGAAAAACGCTTAGGTTAAGTTTCAGAGTTGCTTCTAATGTACCAAAGCTGGACTTAGACATAATTTCACTCTCACAACATTTTGGCTGGTTGGAGACAGTCCGAACCACAAGTACCGGGTCCATGGTTATGGGCGTATACTGGGGGCACGGGGACGACTCCCATTAACCCCTGACTATACCGGGGATACGCTTATCACAATGCCTTTCTGGTCTGTGCTGAAGCAGGGCATTCTGGCAGCCAATTGGCTTGACCTTTATTAGTGAGCCTGATTACCCCCTCTCGGAACCACAGACTTAGAAATCGCCAGCTCATATACAGTGCATAAAATATATTTATATATATACCCTTATACACCATTTTAATAAAAAATATCACAAAATTCTTCTAAGTCCCTCGGGAAGATTGAAAGACGCGCACGTTCATTTTCAGAGCTCCTAGACCTTCTTATAAGAAGTTAGCCAAAAAGTAGCTTCTTAAAACGCTTAGGTTAAGTTTCAGAGTTGCTTCTAATGTACCAAAGCTGGACTTAGACATAATTTCACTCTCACAACATTTTGGCTGGTTGGAGACAGTCCGAACCACAAGTACCGGGTCCATGGTTATGGGCGTATACTGGGGGCACGGGGACGACTCCCATTAACCCCTGACTATACCGGGGATACGCTTATCACAATGCCTTTCTGGTCTGTGCTGAAGCAGGGCATTCTGGCAGCCAATTGGCTTGACCTTTATTAGTGAGCCTGATTACCCCCTCTCGGAACCACAGACTTAGAAATCGCCAGCTCATATACAGTGCATAAAATATTTATATATATACCCTTATACACCATTTTAATAAAAAATATCACAAAATTCTTCTAAGTCCCTCGGGAAGAGTGAAAGACGCGCACGTTCATTTTCAGAGCTCCTAGACCTTCTTATAAGAAGTTAGCCAAAAAGTAGCTTCGAAAAACGCTTAGGTTAAGTTTCAGAGTTGCTTCTAATGTACCAAAGCTGGACTTAGACATAATTTCACTCTCACAACATTTTGGCTGGTTGGAGACAGTCCGAACCACAAGTACCGGGTCCATGGTTATGGGCGTATACTGGGGGCACGGGGACGACTCCCATTAACCCCTGACTATACCGGGGATACGCTTATCACATTGCCTTTCTGGTCTGTGCTGAAGCAGGGCATTCTGGCAGCCAATTGGCTTGACCTTTATTAGTGAGCCTGGTTACCCCCTCTCGGAACCACAGACTTAGAAATCGCCAGCTCATATACAGTGCATAAAATATATTTATATATATACCCTTATACACCATTTTAATAAAAAATATCACAAAATTCTTCTAAGTCCCTCGGGAAGATTGAAAGACGCGCACGTTCATTTTCAGAGCTCCTAGACCTTCTTATAAGAAGTTAGCCAAAAAGTAGCTTCTTAAAACGCTTAGGTTAAGTTTCAGAGTTGCTTCTAATGTACCAAAGCTGGACTTAGACATAATTTCACTCTCACAACATTTTGGCTGGTTGGAGACAGTCCGAACCACAAGTACCGGGTCCATGGTTATGGGCGTATACTGGGGGCACGGGGACGACTCCCATTAACCCCTGACTATACCGGGGATACGCTTATCACATTGCCTTTCTGGTCTGTGCTGAAGCAGGGCATTCTGGCAGCCAATTGGCTTGACCTTTATTAGTGAGCCTGGTTACCCCCTCTCGGAACCACAGACTTAGAAATCGCCAGCTCATATACAGTGCATAAAATATATTTATATATATACCCTTATACACCATTTTAATAAAAAATATCACAAAATTCTTCTAAGTCCCTCGGGAAGATTGAAAGACGCGCACGTTCATTTTCAGAGCTCCTAGACCTTCTTATAAGAAGTTAGCCAAAAAGTAGCTTCTTAAAACGCTTAGGTTAAGTTTCAGAGTTGCTTCTAATGTACCAAAGCTGGACTTAGACATAATTTCACTCTCACAACATTTTGGCTGGTTGGAGACAGTCCGAACCACAAGTACCGGGTCCATGGTTATGGGCGTATACTGGGGGCACGGGGACGACTCCCATTAACCCCTGACTATACCGGGGATACGCTTATCACAATGCCTTTCTGGTCTGTGCTGAAGCAGGGCATTCTGGCAGCCAATTGGCTTGACCTTTATTAGTGAGCCTGATTACCCCCTCTCGGAACCACAGACTTAGAAATCGCCAGCTCATATACAGTGCATAAAATATATTTATATATATACCCTTATACACCATTTTAATAAAAAATATCACAAAATTCTTCTAAGTCCCTCGGGAAGAGTGAAAGACGCGCACGTTCATTTTCAGAGCTCCTAGACCTTCTTATAAGAAGTTAGCCAAAAAGTAGCTTCGAAAAACGCTTAGGTTAAGTTTCAGAGTTGCTTCTAATGTACCAAAGCTGGACTTAGACATAATTTCACTCTCACAACATTTTGGCTGGTTGGAGACAGTCCGAACCACAAGTACCGGGTCCATGGTTATGGGCGTATACTGGGGGCACGGGGACGACTCCCATTAACCCCTGACTATACCGGGGATACGCTTATCACAATGCCTTTCTGGTCTGTGCTGAAGCAGGGCATTCTGGCAGCCAATTGGCTTGACCTTTATTAGTGAGCCTGGTTACCCCCTCTCGGAACCACAAACTTAGAAATCGCCAGCTCATATACAGTGCATAAAATATATTTATATATATACCCTTATACACCATTTTAATAAAAATATCACAAAATTCTTCTAAGTCTCTCGGGAAGAGTAAAAGACGCGCACGTTCATTTTCAGAGCTCCTAGACCTTCCTATAAGAAGTTAGCCAAAAAGTAGCTTCGAAAAACGCTTAGGTTAAGTTTCAGAGTTGCTTCTAATGTACCAAAGCTGGACTTAGACATAATTTCACTCTCACAACATTATGTCTGGTTGGAGACAGTCCGAACCACAAGTACCGGGTCCATGGTTATGGGCGTATACTGGGGGCACGGGGACGACTCCCATTAACCCCTGACTATACCGGGGATACGCTTATCACATTGCCTTTCTGGTCTGTGCTGAAGCAGGGCATTCTGGCAGCCAATTGGCTTGACCTTTATTAGTGAGCCTGGTTACCCCCTCTCGGAACCACAGACTTAGAAATCGCCAGCTCATATACAGTGCATAAAATATATTTATATATATACCCTTATACACCATTTTAATAAAAAATATCACAAAATTCTTCTAAGTCCCTCGGGAAGAGTAAAAGACGCGCACGTTCATTTTCAGAGCTCCTAGACCTTCTTATAAGAAGTTAGCCAAAAAGTAGCTTCGAAAAACGCTTAGGTTAAGTTTCAGAGTTGCTTCTAATGTACCAAAGCTGGACTTAGACATAATTTCACTCTCACAACATTTTGGCTGGTTGGAGACAGTCCGAACCACAAGTACCGGGTCCATGGTTATGGGCGTATACTGGGGGCACGGGGACGACTCCCATTAACCCCTGACTATACCGGGGATACGCTTATCACAATGCCTTTCTGGTCTGTGCTGAAGCAGGGCATTCTGGCAGCCAATTGGCTTGACCTTTATTAGTGAGCCTGATTACCCCCTCTCGGAACCACAGACTTAGAAATCGCCAGCTCATATACAGTGCATAAAATATATTTATATATATACCCTTATACACCATTTTAATAAAAAATATCACAAAATTCTTCTAAGTCCCTCGGGAAGATTGAAAGACGCGCACGTTCATTTTCAGAGCTCCTAGACCTTCTTATAAGAAGTTAGCCAAAAAGTAGCTTCTTAAAACGCTTAGGTTAAGTTTCAGAGTTGCTTCTAATGTACCAAAGCTGGACTTAGACATAATTTCACTCTCACAACATTTTGGCTGGTTGGAGACAGTCCGAACCACAAGTACCGGGTCCATGGTTATGGGCGTATACTGGGGGCACGGGGACGACTCCCATTAACCCCTGACTATACCGGGGATACGCTTATCACAATGCCTTTCTGGTCTGTGCTGAAGCAGGGCATTCTGGCAGCCAATTGGCTTGACCTTTATTAGTGAGCCTGATTACCCCCTCTCGGAACCACAGACTTAGAAATCGCCAGCTCATATACAGTGCATAAAATATTTATATATATACCCTTATACACCATTTTAATAAAAAATATCACAAAATTCTTCTAAGTCCCTCGGGAAGAGTGAAAGACGCGCACGTTCATTTTCAGAGCTCCTAGACCTTCTTATAAGAAGTTAGCCAAAAAGTAGCTTCGAAAAACGCTTAGGTTAAGTTTCAGAGTTGCTTCTAATGTACCAAAGCTGGACTTAGACATAATTTCACTCTCACAACATTTTGGCTGGTTGGAGACAGTCCGAACCACAAGTACCGGGTCCATGGTTATGGGCGTATACTGGGGGCACGGGGACGACTCCCATTAACCCCTGACTATACCGGGGATACGCTTATCACATTGCCTTTCTGGTCTGTGCTGAAGCAGGGCATTCTGGCAGCCAATTGGCTTGACCTTTATTAGTGAGCCTGGTTACCCCCTCTCGGAACCACAGACTTAGAAATCGCCAGCTCATATACAGTGCATAAAATATATTTATATATATACCCTTATACACCATTTTAATAAAAAATATCACAAAATTCTTCTAAGTCCCTCGGGAAGATTGAAAGACGCGCACGTTCATTTTCAGAGCTCCTAGACCTTCTTATAAGAAGTTAGCCAAAAAGTAGCTTCTTAAAACGCTTAGGTTAAGTTTCAGAGTTGCTTCTAATGTACCAAAGCTGGACTTAGACATAATTTCACTCTCACAACATTTTGGCTGGTTGGAGACAGTCCGAACCACAAGTACCGGGTCCATGGTTATGGGCGTATACTGGGGGCACGGGGACGACTCCCATTAACCCCTGACTATACCGGGGATACGCTTATCACATTGCCTTTCTGGTCTGTGCTGAAGCAGGGCATTCTGGCAGCCAATTGGCTTGACCTTTATTAGTGAGCCTGGTTACCCCCTCTCGGAACCACAGACTTAGAAATCGCCAGCTCATATACAGTGCATAAAATATATTTATATATATACCCTTATACACCATTTTAATAAAAAATATCACAAAATTCTTCTAAGTCCCTCGGGAAGATTGAAAGACGCGCACGTTCATTTTCAGAGCTCCTAGACCTTCTTATAAGAAGTTAGCCAAAAAGTAGCTTCTTAAAACGCTTAGGTTAAGTTTCAGAGTTGCTTCTAATGTACCAAAGCTGGACTTAGACATAATTTCACTCTCACAACATTTTGGCTGGTTGGAGACAGTCCGAACCACAAGTACCGGGTCCATGGTTATGGGCGTATACTGGGGGCACGGGGACGACTCCCATTAACCCCTGACTATACCGGGGATACGCTTATCACAATGCCTTTCTGGTCTGTGCTGAAGCAGGGCATTCTGGCAGCCAATTGGCTTGACCTTTATTAGTGAGCCTGATTACCCCCTCTCGGAACCACAGACTTAGAAATCGCCAGCTCATATACAGTGCATAAAATATATTTATATATATACCCTTATACACCATTTTAATAAAAAATATCACAAAATTCTTCTAAGTCCCTCGGGAAGATTGAAAGACGCGCACGTTCATTTTCAGAGCTCCTAGACCTTCTTATAAGAAGTTAGCCAAAAAGTAGCTTCTTAAAACGCTTAGGTTAAGTTTCAGAGTTGCTTCTAATGTACCAAAGCTGGACTTAGACATAATTTCACTCTCACAACATTTTGGCTGGTTGGAGACAGTCCGAACCACAAGTACCGGGTCCATGGTTATGGGCGTATACTGGGGGCACGGGGACGACTCTCATTAACCCCTGACTATACCGGGGATACGCTTATCACAATGCCTTTCTGGTCTGTGCTGAAGCAGGGCATTCTGGCAGCCAATTGGCTTGACCTTTATTAGTGAGCCTGGTTACCCCCTCTCGGAACCACAGACTTAGAAATCGCCAGCTCATATACAGTGCATAAAATATATTTATATATATACCCTTATACACCATTTTAATAAAAAATATCACAAAATTCTTCTAAGTCCCTCGGGAAGATTGAAAGACGCGCACGTTCATTTTCAGAGCTCCTAGACCTTCTTATAAGAAGTTAGCCAAAAAGTAGCTTCTTAAAACGCTTAGGTTAAGTTTCAGAGTTGCTTCTAATGTACCAAAGCTGGACTTAGACATAATTTCACTCTCACAACATTTTGGCTGGTTGGAGACAGTCCGAACCACAAGTACCGGGTCCATGGTTATGGGCGTATACTGGGGGCACGGGGACGACTCCCATTAACCCCTGACTATACCGGGGATACGCTTATCACATTGCCTTTCTGGTCTGTGCTGAAGCAGGGCATTCTGGCAGCCAATTGGCTTGACCTTTATTAGTGAGCCTGGTTACCCCCTCTCGGAACCACAGACTTAGAAATCGCCAGCTCATATACAGTGCATAAAATATATTTATATATATACCCTTATACACCATTTTAATAAAAAATATCACAAAATTCTTCTAAGTCCCTCGGGAAGATTGAAAGACGCGCACGTTCATTTTCAGAGCTCCTAGACCTTCTTATAAGAAGTTAGCCAAAAAGTAGCTTCTTAAAACGCTTAGGTTAAGTTTCAGAGTTGCTTCTAATGTACCAAAGCTGGACTTAGACATAATTTCACTCTCACAACATTTTGGCTGGTTGGAGACAGTCCGAACCACAAGTACCGGGTCCATGGTTATGGGCGTATACTGGGGGCACGGGGACGACTCCCATTAACCCCTGACTATACCGGGGATACGCTTATCACATTGCCTTTCTGGTCTGTGCTGAAGCAGGGCATTCTGGCAGCCAATTGGCTTGACCTTTATTAGTGAGCCTGGTTACCCCCTCTCGGAACCACAGACTTAGAAATCGCCAGCTCATATACAGTGCATAAAATATATTTATATATATACCCTTATACACCATTTTAATAAAAAATATCACAAAATTCTTCTAAGTCCCTCGGGAAGATTGAAAGACGCGCACGTTCATTTTCAGAGCTCCTAGACCTTCTTATAAGAAGTTAGCCAAAAAGTAGCTTCTTAAAACGCTTAGGTTAAGTTTCAGAGTTGCTTCTAATGTACCAAAGCTGGACTTAGACATAATTTCACTCTCACAACATTTTGGCTGGTTGGAGACAGTCCGAACCACAAGTACCGGGTCCATGGTTATGGGCGTATACTGGGGGCACGGGGACGACTCCCATTAACCCCTGACTATACCGGGGATACGCTTATCACATTGCCTTTCTGGTCTGTGCTGAAGCAGGGCATTCTGGCAGCCAATTGGCTTGACCTTTATTAGTGAGCCTGGTTACCCCCTCTCGGAACCACAGACTTAGAAATCGCCAGCTCATATACAGTGCATAAAATATATTTATATATATACCCTTATACACCATTTTAATAAAAAATATCACAAAATTCTTCTAAGTCCCTCGGGAAGATTGAAAGACGCGCACGTTCATTTTCAGAGCTCCTAGACCTTCTTATAAGAAGTTAGCCAAAAAGTAGCTTCTTAAAACGCTTAGGTTAAGTTTCAGAGTTGCTTCTAATGTACCAAAGCTGGACTTAGACATAATTTCACTCTCACAACATTTTGGCTGGTTGGAGACAGTCCGAACCACAAGTACCGGGTCCATGGTTATGGGCGTATACTGGGGGCACGGGGACGACTCCCATTAACCCCTGACTATACCGGGGATACGCTTATCACAATGCCTTTCTGGTCTGTGCTGAAGCAGGGCATTCTGGCAGCCAATTGGCTTGACCTTTATTAGTGAGCCTGATTACCCCCTCTCGGAACCACAGACTTAGAAATCGCCAGCTCATATACAGTGCATAAAATATATTTATATATATACCCTTATACACCATTTTAATAAAAAATATCACAAAATTCTTCTAAGTCCCTCGGGAAGATTGAAAGACGCGCACGTTCATTTTCAGAGCTCCTAGACCTTCTTATAAGAAGTTAGCCAAAAAGTAGCTTCTTAAAACGCTTAGGTTAAGTTTCAGAGTTGCTTCTAATGTACCAAAGCTGGACTTAGACATAATTTCACTCTCACAACATTTTGGCTGGTTGGAGACAGTCCGAACCACAAGTACCGGGTCCATGGTTATGGGCGTATACTGGGGGCACGGGGACGACTCCCATTAACCCCTGACTATACCGGGGATACGCTTATCACATTGCCTTTCTGGTCTGTGCTGAAGCAGGGCATTCTGGCAGCCAATTGGCTTGACCTTTATTAGTGAGCCTGGTTACCCCCTCTCGGAACCACAGACTTAGAAATCGCCAGCTCATATACAGTGCATAAAATATATTTATATATATACCCTTATACACCATTTTAATAAAAAATATCACAAAATTCTTCTAAGTCCCTCGGGAAGATTGAAAGACGCGCACGTTCATTTTCAGAGCTCCTAGACCTTCTTATAAGAAGTTAGCCAAAAAGTAGCTTCTTAAAACGCTTAGGTTAAGTTTCAGAGTTGCTTCTAATGTACCAAAGCTGGACTTAGACATAATTTCACTCTCACAACATTTTGGCTGGTTGGAGACAGTCCGAACCACAAGTACCGGGTCCATGGTTATGGGCGTATACTGGGGGCACGGGGACGACTCCCATTAACCCCTGACTATACCGGGGATACGCTTATCACAATGCCTTTCTGGTCTGTGCTGAAGCAGGGCATTCTGGCAGCCAATTGGCTTGACCTTTATTAGTGAGCCTGATTACCCCCTCTCGGAACCACAGACTTAGAAATCGCCAGCTCATATACAGTGCATAAAATATATTTATATATATACCCTTATACACCATTTTAATAAAAAATATCACAAAATTCTTCTAAGTCCCTCGGGAAGATTGAAAGACGCGCACGTTCATTTTCAGAGCTCCTAGACCTTCTTATAAGAAGTTAGCCAAAAAGTAGCTTCTTAAAACGCTTAGGTTAAGTTTCAGAGTTGCTTCTAATGTACCAAAGCTGGACTTAGACATAATTTCACTCTCACAACATTTTGGCTGGTTGGAGACAGTCCGAACCACAAGTACCGGGTCCATGGTTATGGGCGTATACTGGGGGCACGGGGACGACTCTCATTAACCCCTGACTATACCGGGGATACGCTTATCACAATGCCTTTCTGGTCTGTGCTGAAGCAGGGCATTCTGGCAGCCAATTGGCTTGACCTTTATTAGTGAGCCTGGTTACCCCCTCTCGGAACCACAGACTTAGAAATCGCCAGCTCATATACAGTGCATAAAATATATTTATATATATACCCTTATACACCATTTTAATAAAAAATATCACAAAATTCTTCTAAGTCCCTCGGGAAGATTGAAAGACGCGCACGTTCATTTTCAGAGCTCCTAGACCTTCTTATAAGAAGTTAGCCAAAAAGTAGCTTCTTAAAACGCTTAGGTTAAGTTTCAGAGTTGCTTCTAATGTACCAAAGCTGGACTTAGACATAATTTCACTCTCACAACATTTTGGCTGGTTGGAGACAGTCCGAACCACAAGTACCGGGTCCATGGTTATGGGCGTATACTGGGGGCACGGGGACGACTCCCATTAACCCCTGACTATACCGGGGATACGCTTATCACATTGCCTTTCTGGTCTGTGCTGAAGCAGGGCATTCTGGCAGCCAATTGGCTTGACCTTTATTAGTGAGCCTGGTTACCCCCTCTCGGAACCACAGACTTAGAAATCGCCAGCTCATATACAGTGCATAAAATATATTTATATATATACCCTTATACACCATTTTAATAAAAAATATCACAAAATTCTTCTAAGTCCCTCGGGAAGATTGAAAGACGCGCACGTTCATTTTCAGAGCTCCTAGACCTTCTTATAAGAAGTTAGCCAAAAAGTAGCTTCTTAAAACGCTTAGGTTAAGTTTC
Organism: Ascaphus truei; assembly: GCF_040206685.1. NCBI lineage: Eukaryota > Metazoa > Chordata > Amphibia > Anura > Ascaphidae > Ascaphus > Ascaphus truei. The sequence goes on from NC_134488.1 coordinate 768,376, forward strand.
AGAGTTGCTTCTAATGTACCAAAGCTGGACTTAGACATAATTTCACTCTCACAACATTTTGGCTGGTTGGAGACAGTCCGAACCACAAGTACCGGGTCCATGGTTATGGGCGTATACTGGGGGCACGGGGACGACTCCCATTAACCCCTGACTATACCGGGGATACGCTTATCACAATGCCTTTCTGGTCTGTGCTGAAGCAGGGCATTCTGGCAGCCAATTGGCTTGACCTTTATTAGTGAGCCTGATTACCCCCTCTCGGAACCACAGACTTAGAAATCGCCAGCTCATATACAGTGCATAAAATATATTTATATATATACCCTTATACACCATTTTAATAAAAAATATCACAAAATTCTTCTAAGTCCCTCGGGAAGATTGAAAGACGCGCACGTTCATTTTCAGAGCTCCTAGACCTTCTTATAAGAAGTTAGCCAAAAAGTAGCTTCTTAAAACGCTTAGGTTAAGTTTCAGAGTTGCTTCTAATGTACCAAAGCTGGACTTAGACATAATTTCACTCTCACAACATTTTGGCTGGTTGGAGACAGTCCGAACCACAAGTACCGGGTCCATGGTTATGGGCGTATACTGGGGGCACGGGGACGACTCTCATTAACCCCTGACTATACCGGGGATACGCTTATCACAATGCCTTTCTGGTCTGTGCTGAAGCAGGGCATTCTGGCAGCCAATTGGCTTGACCTTTATTAGTGAGCCTGGTTACCCCCTCTCGGAACCACAAACTTAGAAATCGCCAGCTCATATACAGTGCATAAAATATATTTATATATATACCCTTATACACCATTTTAATAAAAATATCACAAAATTCTTCTAAGTCTCTCGGGAAGAGTAAAAGACGCGCACGTTCATTTTCAGAGCTCCTAGACCTTCCTATAAGAAGTTAGCCAAAAAGTAGCTTCGAAAAACGCTTAGGTTAAGTTTCAGAGTTGCTTCTAATGTACCAAAGCTGGACTTAGACATAATTTCACTCTCACAACATTATGTCTGGTTGGAGACAGTCCGAACCACAAGTACCGGGTCCATGGTTATGGGCGTATACTGGGGGCACGGGGACGACTCCCATTAACCCCTGACTATACCGGGGATACGCTTATCACATTGCCTTTCTGGTCTGTGCTGAAGCAGGGCATTCTGGCAGCCAATTGGCTTGACCTTTATTAGTGAGCCTGGTTACCCCCTCTCGGAACCACAGACTTAGAAATCGCCAGCTCATATACAGTGCATAAAATATATTTATATATATACCCTTATACACCATTTTAATAAAAAATATCACAAAATTCTTCTAAGTCCCTCGGGAAGAGTAAAAGACGCGCACGTTCATTTTCAGAGCTCCTAGACCTTCTTATAAGAAGTTAGCCAAAAAGTAGCTTCGAAAAACGCTTAGGTTAAGTTTCAGAGTTGCTTCTAATGTACCAAAGCTGGACTTAGACATAATTTCACTCTCACAACATTTTGGCTGGTTGGAGACAGTCCGAACCACAAGTACCGGGTCCATGGTTATGGGCGTATACTGGGGGCACGGGGACGACTCCCATTAACCCCTGACTATACCGGGGATACGCTTATCACAATGCCTTTCTGGTCTGTGCTGAAGCAGGGCATTCTGGCAGCCAATTGGCTTGACCTTTATTAGTGAGCCTGATTACCCCCTCTCGGAACCACAGACTTAGAAATCGCCAGCTCATATACAGTGCATAAAATATATTTATATATATACCCTTATACACCATTTTAATAAAAAATATCACAAAATTCTTCTAAGTCCCTCGGGAAGATTGAAAGACGCGCACGTTCATTTTCAGAGCTCCTAGACCTTCTTATAAGAAGTTAGCCAAAAAGTAGCTTCTTAAAACGCTTAGGTTAAGTTTCAGAGTTGCTTCTAATGTACCAAAGCTGGACTTAGACATAATTTCACTCTCACAACATTTTGGCTGGTTGGAGACAGTCCGAACCACAAGTACCGGGTCCATGGTTATGGGCGTATACTGGGGGCACGGGGACGACTCCCATTAACCCCTGACTATACCGGGGATACGCTTATCACAATGCCTTTCTGGTCTGTGCTGAAGCAGGGCATTCTGGCAGCCAATTGGCTTGACCTTTATTAGTGAGCCTGATTACCCCCTCTCGGAACCACAGACTTAGAAATCGCCAGCTCATATACAGTGCATAAAATATTTATATATATACCCTTATACACCATTTTAATAAAAAATATCACAAAATTCTTCTAAGTCCCTCGGGAAGAGTGAAAGACGCGCACGTTCATTTTCAGAGCTCCTAGACCTTCTTATAAGAAGTTAGCCAAAAAGTAGCTTCGAAAAACGCTTAGGTTAAGTTTCAGAGTTGCTTCTAATGTACCAAAGCTGGACTTAGACATAATTTCACTCTCACAACATTTTGGCTGGTTGGAGACAGTCCGAACCACAAGTACCGGGTCCATGGTTATGGGCGTATACTGGGGGCACGGGGACGACTCCCATTAACCCCTGACTATACCGGGGATACGCTTATCACAATGCCTTTCTGGTCTGTGCTGAAGCAGGGCATTCTGGCAGCCAATTGGCTTGACCTTTATTAGTGAGCCTGATTACCCCCTCTCGGAACCACAGACTTAGAAATCGCCAGCTCATATACAGTGCATAAAATATATTTATATATATACCCTTATACACCATTTTAATAAAAAATATCAAAAAATTCTTCTAAGTCCCTCGGGAAGAGTGAAAGACGTGCACGTTCATTTTCAGAGCTCCTAGACTTTCTTATAAGAAGTTAGCCAAAAAGTAGCTTCGAAAAACGCTTAGGTTAAGTTTCAGAGTTGCTTCTAATGTATCAAAGCTGGACTTAGACATAATTTCACTCTCACAACATTTTGGCTGGTTGGAGACAGTCCGAACCACAAGTACCGGGTCCATGGTTATGGGCGTATACTGGGGGCACGGGGACGACTCCCATTAACCCCTGACTATACCGGGGATACGCTTATCACATTGCCTTTCTGGTCTGTGCTGAAGCAGGGCATTCTGGCAGCCAATTGGCTTGACCTTTATTAGTGAGCCTGGTTACCCCCTCTCGGAACCACAGACTTAGAAATCGCCAGCTCATATACAGTGCATAAAATATATTTATATATATACCCTTATACACCATTTTAATAAAAAATATCACAAAATTCTTCTAAGTCCCTCGGGAAGATTGAAAGACGCGCACGTTCATTTTCAGAGCTCCTAGACCTTCTTATAAGAAGTTAGCCAAAAAGTAGCTTCTTAAAACGCTTAGGTTAAGTTTCAGAGTTGCTTCTAATGTACCAAAGCTGGACTTAGACATAATTTCACTCTCACAACATTTTGGCTGGTTGGAGACAGTCCGAACCACAAGTACCGGGTCCATGGTTATGGGCGTATACTGGGGGCACGGGGACGACTCCCATTAACCCCTGACTATACCGGGGATACGCTTATCACATTGCCTTTCTGGTCTGTGCTGAAGCAGGGCATTCTGGCAGCCAATTGGCTTGACCTTTATTAGTGAGCCTGGTTACCCCCTCTCGGAACCACAGACTTAGAAATCGCCAGCTCATATACAGTGCATAAAATATATTTATATATATACCCTTATACACCATTTTAATAAAAAATATCACAAAATTCTTCTAAGTCCCTCGGGAAGATTGAAAGACGCGCACGTTCATTTTCAGAGCTCCTAGACCTTCTTATAAGAAGTTAGCCAAAAAGTAGCTTCTTAAAACGCTTAGGTTAAGTTTCAGAGTTGCTTCTAATGTACCAAAGCTGGACTTAGACATAATTTCACTCTCACAACATTTTGGCTGGTTGGAGACAGTCCGAACCACAAGTACCGGGTCCATGGTTATGGGCGTATACTGGGGGCACGGGGACGACTCCCATTAACCCCTGACTATACCGGGGATACGCTTATCACAATGCCTTTCTGGTCTGTGCTGAAGCAGGGCATTCTGGCAGCCAATTGGCTTGACCTTTATTAGTGAGCCTGATTACCCCCTCTCGGAACCACAGACTTAGAAATCGCCAGCTCATATACAGTGCATAAAATATATTTATATATATACCCTTATACACCATTTTAATAAAAAATATCACAAAATTCTTCTAAGTCCCTCGGGAAGATTGAAAGACGCGCACGTTCATTTTCAGAGCTCCTAGACCTTCTTATAAGAAGTTAGCCAAAAAGTAGCTTCTTAAAACGCTTAGGTTAAGTTTCAGAGTTGCTTCTAATGTACCAAAGCTGGACTTAGACATAATTTCACTCTCACAACATTTTGGCTGGTTGGAGACAGTCCGAACCACAAGTACCGGGTCCATGGTTATGGGCGTATACTGGGGGCACGGGGACGACTCTCATTAACCCCTGACTATACCGGGGATACGCTTATCACAATGCCTTTCTGGTCTGTGCTGAAGCAGGGCATTCTGGCAGCCAATTGGCTTGACCTTTATTAGTGAGCCTGGTTACCCCCTCTCGGAACCACAGACTTAGAAATCGCCAGCTCATATACAGTGCATAAAATATATTTATATATATACCCTTATACACCATTTTAATAAAAAATATCACAAAATTCTTCTAAGTCCCTCGGGAAGAGTAAAAGACGCGCACGTTCATTTTCAGAGCTCCTAGACCTTCTTATAAGAAGTTAGCCAAAAAGTAGCTTCGAAAAACGCTTAGGTTAAGTTTCAGAGTTGCTTCTAATGTACCAAAGCTGGACTTAGACATAATTTCACTCTCACAACATTTTGGCTGGTTGGAGACAGTCCGAACCACAAGTACCGGGTCCATGGTTATGGGCGTATACTGGGGGCACGGGGACGACTCCCATTAACCCCTGACTATACCGGGGATACGCTTATCACAATGCCTTTCTGGTCTGTGCTGAAGCAGGGCATTCTGGCAGCCAATTGGCTTGACCTTTATTAGTGAGCCTGATTACCCCCTCTCGGAACCACAGACTTAGAAATCGCCAGCTCATATACAGTGCATAAAATATATTTATATATATACCCTTATACACCATTTTAATAAAAAATATCACAAAATTCTTCTAAGTCCCTCGGGAAGATTGAAAGACGCGCACGTTCATTTTCAGAGCTCCTAGACCTTCTTATAAGAAGTTAGCCAAAAAGTAGCTTCTTAAAACGCTTAGGTTAAGTTTCAGAGTTGCTTCTAATGTACCAAAGCTGGACTTAGACATAATTTCACTCTCACAACATTTTGGCTGGTTGGAGACAGTCCGAACCACAAGTACCGGGTCCATGGTTATGGGCGTATACTGGGGGCACGGGGACGACTCCCATTAACCCCTGACTATACCGGGGATACGCTTATCACAATGCCTTTCTGGTCTGTGCTGAAGCAGGGCATTCTGGCAGCCAATTGGCTTGACCTTTATTAGTGAGCCTGATTACCCCCTCTCGGAACCACAGACTTAGAATTCGCCAGCTCATATACAGTGCATAAAATATTTATATATATACCCTTATACACCATTTTAATAAAAAATATCACAAAATTCTTCTAAGTCCCTCGGGAAGAGTGAAAGACGCGCACGTTCATTTTCAGAGCTCCTAGACCTTCTTATAAGAAGTTAGCCAAAAAGTAGCTTCGAAAAACGCTTAGGTTAAGTTTCAGAGTTGCTTCTAATGTACCAAAGCTGGACTTAGACATAATTTCACTCTCACAACATTTTGGCTGGTTGGAGACAGTCCGAACCACAAGTACCGGGTCCATGGTTATGGGCGTATACTGGGGGCACGGGGACGACTCCCATTAACCCCTGACTATACCGGGGATACGCTTATCACAATGCCTTTCTGGTCTGTGCTGAAGCAGGGCATTCTGGCAGCCAATTGGCTTGACCTTTATTAGTGAGCCTGGTTACCCCCTCTCGGAACCACAGACTTAGAAATCGCCAGCTCATATACAGTGCATAAAATATATTTATATATATACCCTTATACACCATTTTAATAAAAAATATCACAAAATTCTTCTAAGTCCCTCGGGAAGATTGAAAGACGCGCACGTTCATTTTCAGAGCTCCTAGACCTTCTTATAAGAAGTTAGCCAAAAAGTAGCTTCGAAAAACGCTTAGGTTAAGTTTCAGAGTTGCTTCTAATGTACCAAAGCTGGACTTAGACATAATTTCACTCTCACAACATTTTGGCTGGTTGGAGACAGTCCGAACCACAAGTACCGGGTCCATGGTTATGGGCGTATACTGGGGGCACGGGGACGACTCCCATTAACCCCTGACTATACCGGGGATACGCTTATCACAATGCCTTTCTGGTCTGTGCTGAAGCAGGGCATTCTGGCAGCCAATTGGCTTGACCTTTATTAGTGAGCCTGATTACCCCCTCTCGGAACCACAGACTTAGAAATCGCCAGCTCATATACAGTGCATAAAATATATTTATATATATACCCTTATACACCATTTTAATAAAAAATATCACAAAATTCTTCTAAGTCCCTCGGGAAGATTGAAAGACGCGCACGTTCATTTTCAGAGCTCCTAGACCTTCTTATAAGAAGTTAGCCAAAAAGTAGCTTCTTAAAACGCTTAGGTTAAGTTTCAGAGTTGCTTCTAATGTACCAAAGCTGGACTTAGACATAATTTCACTCTCACAACATTTTGGCTGGTTGGAGACAGTCCGAACCACAAGTACCGGGTCCATGGTTATGGGCGTATACTGGGGGCACGGGGACGACTCCCATTAACCCCTGACTATACCGGGGATACGCTTATCACAATGCCTTTCTGGTCTGTGCTGAAGCAGGGCATTCTGGCAGCCAATTGGCTTGACCTTTATTAGTGAGCCTGATTACCCCCTCTCGGAACCACAGACTTAGAATTCGCCAGCTCATATACAGTGCATAAAATATTTATATATATACCCTTATACACCATTTTAATAAAAAATATCACAAAATTCTTCTAAGTCCCTCGGGAAGAGTGAAAGACGCGCACGTTCATTTTCAGAGCTCCTAGACCTTCTTATAAGAAGTTAGCCAAAAAGTAGCTTCGAAAAACGCTTAGGTTAAGTTTCAGAGTTGCTTCTAATGTACCAAAGCTGGACTTAGACATAATTTCACTCTCACAACATTTTGGCTGGTTGGAGACAGTCCGAACCACAAGTACCGGGTCCATGGTTATGGGCGTATACTGGGGGCACGGGGACGACTCCCATTAACCCCTGACTATACCGGGGATACGCTTATCACAATGCCTTTCTGGTCTGTGCTGAAGCAGGGCATTCTGGCAGCCAATTGGCTTGACCTTTATTAGTGAGCCTGATTACCCCCTCTCGGAACCACAGACTTAGAAATCGCCAGCTCATATACAGTGCATAAAATATATTTATATATATACCCTTATACACCATTTTAATAAAAAATATCAAAAAATTCTTCTAAGTCCCTCGGGAAGAGTGAAAGACGCGCACGTTCATTTTCAGAGCTCCTAGACTTTCTTATAAGAAGTTAGCCAAAAAGTAGCTTCGAAAAACGCTTAGGTTAAGTTTCAGAGTTGCTTCTAATGTATCAAAGCTGGACTTAGACATAATTTCACTCTCACAACATTTTGGCTGGTTGGAGACAGTCCGAACCACAAGTACCGGGTCCATGGTTATGGGCGTATACTGGGGGCACGGGGACGACTCCCATTAACCCCTGACTATACCGGGGATACGCTTATCACATTGCCTTTCTGGTCTGTGCTGAAGCAGGGCATTCTGGCAGCCAATTGGCTTGACCTTTATTAGTGAGCCTGGTTACCCCCTCTCGGAACCACAGACTTAGAAATCGCCAGCTCATATACAGTGCATAAAATATATTTATATATATACCCTTATACACCATTTTAATAAAAAATATCACAAAATTCTTCTAAGTCCCTCGGGAAGATTGAAAGACGCGCACGTTCATTTTCAGAGCTCCTAGACCTTCTTATAAGAAGTTAGCCAAAAAGTAGCTTCTTAAAACGCTTAGGTTAAGTTTCAGAGTTGCTTCTAATGTACCAAAGCTGGACTTAGACATAATTTCACTCTCACAACATTTTGGCTGGTTGGAGACAGTCCGAACCACAAGTACCGGGTCCATGGTTATGGGCGTATACTGGGGGCACGGGGACGACTCCCATTAACCCCTGACTATACCGGGGATACGCTTATCACATTGCCTTTCTGGTCTGTGCTGAAGCAGGGCATTCTGGCAGCCAATTGGCTTGACCTTTATTAGTGAGCCTGATTACCCCCTCTCGGAACCACAGACTTAGAAATCGCCAGCTCATATACAGTGCATAAAATATTTATATATATACCCTTATACACCATTTTAATAAAAAATATCACAAAATTCTTCTAAGTCCCTCGGGAAGATTGAAAGACGCGCACGTTCATTTTCAGAGCTCCTAGACCTTCTTATAAGAAGTTAGCCAAAAAGTAGCTTCTTAAAACGCTTAGGTTAAGTTTCAGAGTTGCTTCTAATGTACCAAAGCTGGACTTAGACATAATTTCACTCTCACAACATTTTGGCTGGTTGGAGACAGTCCGAACCACAAGTACCGGGTCCATGGTTATGGGCGTATACTGGGGGCACGGGGACGACTCCCATTAACCCCTGACTATACCGGGGATACGCTTATCACAATGCCTTTCTGGTCTGTGCTGAAGCAGGGCATTCTGGCAGCCAATTGGCTTGACCTTTATTAGTGAGCCTGATTACCCCCTCTCGGAACCACAGACTTAGAAATCGCCAGCTCATATACAGTGCATAAAATATATTTATATATATACCCTTATACACCATTTTAATAAAAAATATCACAAAATTCTTCTAAGTCCCTCGGGAAGAGTGAAAGACGCGCACGTTCATTTTCAGAGCTCCTAGACCTTCTTATAAGAAGTTAGCCAAAAAGTAGCTTCGAAAAACGCTTAGGTTAAGTTTCAGAGTTGCTTCTAATGTACCAAAGCTGGACTTAGACATAATTTCACTCTCACAACATTTTGGCTGGTTGGAGACAGTCCGAACCACAAGTACCGGGTCCATGGTTATGGGCGTATACTGGGGGCACGGGGACGACTCCCATTAACCCCTGACTATACCGGGGATACGCTTATCACAATGCCTTTCTGGTCTGTGCTGAAGCAGGGCATTCTGGCAGCCAATTGGCTTGACCTTTATTAGTGAGCCTGATTACCCCCTCTCGGAACCACAGACTTAGAAATCGCCAGCTCATATACAGTGCATAAAATATTTATATATATACCCTTATACACCATTTTAATAAAAAATATCACAAAATTCTTCTAAGTCCCTCGGGAAGAGTGAAAGACGCGCACGTTCATTTTCAGAGCTCCTAGACTTTCTTATAAGAAGTTAGCCAAAAAGTAGCTTCGAAAAACGCTTAGGTTAAGTTTCAGAGTTGCTTCTAATGTATCAAAGCTGGACTTAGACATAATTTCACTCTCACAACATTTTGGCTGGTTGGAGACAGTCCGAACCACAAGTACCGGGTCCATGGTTATGGGCGTATACTGGGGGCACGGGGACGACTCCCATTAACCCCTGACTATACCGGGGATACGCTTATCACATTGCCTTTCTGGTCTGTGCTGAAGCAGGGCATTCTGGCAGCCAATTGGCTTGACCTTTATTAGTGAGCCTGGTTACCCCCTCTCGGAACCACAGACTTAGAAATCGCCAGCTCATATACAGTGCATAAAATATATTTATATATATACCCTTATACACCATTTTAATAAAAAATATCACAAAATTCTTCTAAGTCCCTCGGGAAGATTGAAAGACGCGCACGTTCATTTTCAGAGCTCCTAGACCTTCTTATAAGAAGTTAGCCAAAAAGTAGCTTCTTAAAACGCTTAGGTTAAGTTTCAGAGTTGCTTCTAATGTACCAAAGCTGGACTTAGACATAATTTCACTCTCACAACATTTTGGCTGGTTGGAGACAGTCCGAACCACAAGTACCGGGTCCATGGTTATGGGCGTATACTGGGGGCACGGGGACGACTCCCATTAACCCCTGACTATACCGGGGATACGCTTATCACAATGCCTTTCTGGTCTGTGCTGAAGCAGGGCATTCTGGCAGCCAATTGGCTTGACCTTTATTAGTGAGCCTGATTACCCCCTCTCGGAACCACAGACTTAGAATTCGCCAGCTCATATACAGTGCATAAAACATTTATATATATACCCTTATACACCATTTTAATAAAAAATATCACAAAATTCTTCTAAGTCCCTCGGGAAGAGTGAAAGACGCGCACGTTCATTTTCAGAGCTCCTAGACCTTCTTATAAGAAGTTAGCCAAAAAGTAGCTTCGAAAAACGCTTAGGTTAAGTTTCAGAGTTGCTTCTAATGTACCAAAGCTGGACTTAGACATAATTTCACTCTCACAACATTTTGGCTGGTTGGAGACAGTCCGAACCACAAGTACCGGGTCCATGGTTATGGGCGTATACTGGGGGCACGGGGACGACTCCCATTAACCCCTGACTATACCGGGGATACGCTTATCACAATGCCTTTCTGGTCTGTGCTGAAGCAGGGCATTCTGGCAGCCAATTGGCTTGACCTTTATTAGTGAGCCTGGTTACCCCCTCTCGGAACCACAGACTTAGAAATCGCCAGCTCATATACAGTGCATAAAATATATTTATATATATACCCTTATACACCATTTTAATAAAAAATATCACAAAATTCTTCTAAGTCCCTCGGGAAGATTGAAAGACGCGCACGTTCATTTTCAGAGCTCCTAGACCTTCTTATAAGAAGTTAGCCAAAAAGTAGCTTCGAAAAACGCTTAGGTTAAGTTTCAGAGTTGCTTCTAATGTACCAAAGCTGGACTTAGACATAATTTCACTCTCACAACATTTTGGCTGGTTGGAGACAGTCCGAACCACAAGTACCGGGTCCATGGTTATGGGCGTATACTGGGGGCACGGGGACGACTCCCATTAACCCCTGACTATACCGGGGATACGCTTATCACAATGCCTTTCTGGTCTGTGCTGAAGCAGGGCATTCTGGCAGCCAATTGGCTTGACCTTTATTAGTGAGCCTGATTACCCCCTCTCGGAACCACAGACTTAGAAATCGCCAGCTCATATACAGTGCATAAAATATATTTATATATATACCCTTATACACCATTTTAATAAAAAATATCACAAAATTCTTCTAAGTCCCTCGGGAAGATTGAAAGACGCGCACGTTCATTTTCAGAGCTCCTAGACCTTCTTATAAGAAGTTAGCCAAAAAGTAGCTTCTTAAAACGCTTAGGTTAAGTTTCAGAGTTGCTTCTAATGTACCAAAGCTGGACTTAGACATAATTTCACTCTCACAACATTTTGGCTGGTTGGAGACAGTCCGAACCACAAGTACCGGGTCCATGGTTATGGGCGTATACTGGGGGCACGGGGACGACTCCCATTAACCCCTGACTATACCGGGGATACGCTTATCACAATGCCTTTCTGGTCTGTGCTGAAGCAGGGCATTCTGGCAGCCAATTGGCTTGACCTTTATTAGTGAGCCTGATTACCCCCTCTCGGAACCACAGACTTAGAATTCGCCAGCTCATATACAGTGCATAAAATATTTATATATATACCCTTATACACCATTTTAATAAAAAATATCACAAAATTCTTCTAAGTCCCTCGGGAAGAGTGAAAGACGCGCACGTTCATTTTCAGAGCTCCTAGACCTTCTTATAAGAAGTTAGCCAAAAAGTAGCTTCGAAAAACGCTTAGGTTAAGTTTCAGAGTTGCTTCTAATGTACCAAAGCTGGACTTAGACATAATTTCACTCTCACAACATTTTGGCTGGTTGGAGACAGTCCGAACCACAAGTACCGGGTCCATGGTTATGGGCGTATACTGGGGGCACGGGGACGACTCCCATTAACCCCTGACTATACCGGGGATACGCTTATCACAATGCCTTTCTGGTCTGTGCTGAAGCAGGGCATTCTGGCAGCCAATTGGCTTGACCTTTATTAGTGAGCCTGATTACCCCCTCTCGGAACCACAGACTTAGAAATCGCCAGCTCATATACAGTGCATAAAATATATTTATATATATACCCTTATACACCATTTTAATAAAAAATATCAAAAAATTCTTCTAAGTCCCTCGGGAAGAGTGAAAGACGCGCACGTTCATTTTCAGAGCTCCTAGACTTTCTTATAAGAAGTTAGCCAAAAAGTAGCTTCGAAAAACGCTTAGGTTAAGTTTCAGAGTTGCTTCTAATGTATCAAAGCTGGACTTAGACATAATTTCACTCTCACAACATTTTGGCTGGTTGGAGACAGTCCGAACCACAAGTACCGGGTCCATGGTTATGGGCGTATACTGGGGGCACGGGGACGACTCCCATTAACCCCTGACTATACCGGGGATACGCTTATCACATTGCCTTTCTGGTCTGTGCTGAAGCAGGGCATTCTGGCAGCCAATTGGCTTGACCTTTATTAGTGAGCCTGGTTACCCCCTCTCGGAACCACAGACTTAGAAATCGCCAGCTCATATACAGTGCATAAAATATATTTATATATATACCCTTATACACCATTTTAATAAAAAATATCACAAAATTCTTCTAAGTCCCTCGGGAAGATTGAAAGACGCGCACGTTCATTTTCAGAGCTCCTAGACCTTCTTATAAGAAGTTAGCCAAAAAGTAGCTTCTTAAAACGCTTAGGTTAAGTTTCAGAGTTGCTTCTAATGTACCAAAGCTGGACTTAGACATAATTTCACTCTCACAACATTTTGGCTGGTTGGAGACAGTCCGAACCACAAGTACCGGGTCCATGGTTATGGGCGTATACTGGGGGCACGGGGACGACTCCCATTAACCCCTGACTATACCGGGGATACGCTTATCACATTGCCTTTCTGGTCTGTGCTGAAGCAGGGCATTCTGGCAGCCAATTGGCTTGACCTTTATTAGTGAGCCTGATTACCCCCTCTCGGAACCACAGACTTAGAAATCGCCAGCTCATATACAGTGCATAAAATATTTATATATATACCCTTATACACCATTTTAATAAAAAATATCACAAAATTCTTCTAAGTCCCTCGGGAAGATTGAAAGACGCGCACGTTCATTTTCAGAGCTCCTAGACCTTCTTATAAGAAGTTAGCCAAAAAGTAGCTTCTTAAAACGCTTAGGTTAAGTTTCAGAGTTGCTTCTAATGTACCAAAGCTGGACTTAGACATAATTTCACTCTCACAACATTTTGGCTGGTTGGAGACAGTCCGAACCACAAGTACCGGGTCCATGGTTATGGGCGTATACTGGGGGCACGGGGACGACTCCCATTAACCCCTGACTATACCGGGGATACGCTTATCACAATGCCTTTCTGGTCTGTGCTGAAGCAGGGCATTCTGGCAGCCAATTGGCTTGACCTTTATTAGTGAGCCTGATTACCCCCTCTCGGAACCACAGACTTAGAAATCGCCAGCTCATATACAGTGCATAAAATATTTATATATATACCCTTATACACCATTTTAATAAAAAATATCACAAAATTCTTCTAAGTCCCTCGGGAAGAGTGAAAGACGCGCACGTTCATTTTCAGAGCTCCTAGACCTTCTTATAAGAAGTTAGCCAAAAAGTAGCTTCGAAAAACGCTTAGGTTAAGTTTCAGAGTTGCTTCTAATGTACCAAAGCTGGACTTAGACATAATTTCACTCTCACAACATTTTGGCTGGTTGGAGACAGTCCGAACCACAAGTACCGGGTCCATGGTTATGGGCGTATACTGGGGGCACGGGGACGACTCCCATTAACCCCTGACTATACCGGGGATACGCTTATCACAATGCCTTTCTGGTCTGTGCTGAAGCAGGGCATTCTGGCAGCCAATTGGCTTGACCTTTATTAGTGAGCCTGGTTACCCCCTCTCGGAACCACAGACTTAGAAATCGCCAGCTCATATACAGTGCATAAAATATATTTATATATATACCCTTATACACCATTTTAATAAAAAATATCACAAAATTCTTCTAAGTCCCTCGGGAAGATTGAAAGACGCGCACGTTCATTTTCAGAGCTCCTAGACCTTCTTATAAGAAGTTAGCCAAAAAGTAGCTTCTTAAAACGCTTAGGTTAAGTTTCAGAGTTGCTTCTAATGTACCAAAGCTGGACTTAGACATAATTTCACTCTCACAACATTTTGGCTGGTTGGAGACAGTCCGAACCACAAGTACCGGGTCCATGGTTATGGGCGTATACTGGGGGCACGGGGACGACTCCCATTAACCCCTGACTATACCGGGGATACGCTTATCACATTGCCTTTCTGGTCTGTGCTGAAGCAGGGCATTCTGGCAGCCAATTGGCTTGACCTTTATTAGTGAGCCTGATTACCCCCTCTCGGAACCACAGACTTAGAAATCGCCAGCTCATATACAGTGCATAAAATATTTATATATATACCCTTATACACCATTTTAATAAAAAATATCACAAAATTCTTCTAAGTCCCTCGGGAAGATTGAAAGACGCGCACGTTCATTTTCAGAGCTCCTAGACCTTCTTATAAGAAGTTAGCCAAAAAGTAGCTTCTTAAAACGCTTAGGTTAAGTTTCAGAGTTGCTTCTAATGTACCAAAGCTGGACTTAGACATAATTTCACTCTCACAACATTTTGGCTGGTTGGAGACAGTCCGAACCACAAGTACCGGGTCCATGGTTATGGGCGTATACTGGGGGCACGGGGACGACTCCCATTAACCCCTGACTATACCGGGGATACGCTTATCACAATGCCTTTCTGGTCTGTGCTGAAGCAGGGCATTCTGGCAGCCAATTGGCTTGACCTTTATTAGTGAGCCTGATTACCCCCTCTCGGAACCACAGACTTAGAAATCGCCAGCTCATATACAGTGCATAAAATATTTATATATATACCCTTATACACCATTTTAATAAAAAATATCACAAAATTCTTCTAAGTCCCTCGGGAAGAGTGAAAGACGCGCACGTTCATTTTCAGAGCTCCTAGACCTTCTTATAAGAAGTTAGCCAAAAAGTAGCTTCGAAAAACGCTTAGGTTAAGTTTCAGAGTTGCTTCTAATGTACCAAAGCTGGACTTAGACATAATTTCACTCTCACAACATTTTGGCTGGTTGGAGACAGTCCGAACCACAAGTACCGGGTCCATGGTTATGGGCGTATACTGGGGGCACGGGGACGACTCCCATTAACCCCTGACTATACCGGGGATACGCTTATCACAATGCCTTTCTGGTCTGTGCTGAAGCAGGGCATTCTGGCAGCCAATTGGCTTGACCTTTATTAGTGAGCCTGATTACCCCCTCTCGGAACCACAGACTTAGAAATCGCCAGCTCATATACAGTGCATAAAATATTTATATATATACCCTTATACACCATTTTAATAAAAAATATCACAAAATTCTTCTAAGTCCCTCGGGAAGAGTGAAAGACGCGCACGTTCATTTTCAGAGCTCCTAGACTTTCTTATAAGAAGTTAGCCAAAAAGTAGCTTCGAAAAACGCTTAGGTTAAGTTTCAGAGTTGCTTCTAATGTATCAAAGCTGGACTTAGACATAATTTCACTCTCACAACATTTTGGCTGGTTGGAGACAGTCCGAACCACAAGTACCGGGTCCATGGTTATGGGCGTATACTGGGGGCACGGGGACGACTCCCATTAACCCCTGACTATACCGGGGATACGCTTATCACATTGCCTTTCTGGTCTGTGCTGAAGCAGGGCATTCTGGCAGCCAATTGGCTTGACCTTTATTAGTGAGCCTGGTTACCCCCTCTCGGAACCACAGACTTAGAAATCGCCAGCTCATATACAGTGCATAAAATATATTTATATATATACCCTTATACACCATTTTAATAAAAAATATCACAAAATTCTTCTAAGTCCCTCGGGAAGATTGAAAGACGCGCACGTTCATTTTCAGAGCTCCTAGACCTTCTTATAAGAAGTTAGCCAAAAAGTAGCTTCGAAAAACGCTTAGGTTAAGTTTCAGAGTTGCTTCTAATGTATCAAAGCTGGACTTAGACATAATTTCACTCTCACAACATTTTGGCTGGTTGGAGACAGTCCGAACCACAAGTACCGGGTCCATGGTTATGGGCGTATACTGGGGGCACGGGGACGACTCCCATTAACCCCTGACTATACCGGGGATACGCTTATCACATTGCCTTTCTGGTCTGTGCTGAAGCAGGGCATTCTGGCAGCCAATTGGCTTGACCTTTATTAGTGAGCCTGATTACCCCCTCTCGGAACCACAGACTTAGAAATCGCCAGCTCATATACAGTGCATAAAATATTTATATATATACCCTTATACACCATTTTAATAAAAAATATCACAAAATTCTTCTAAGTCCCTCGGGAAGATTGAAAGACGCGCACGTTCATTTTCAGAGCTCCTAGACCTTCTTATAAGAAGTTAGCCAAAAAGTAGCTTCTTAAAACGCTTAGGTTAAGTTTCAGAGTTGCTTCTAATGTACCAAAGCTGGACTTAGACATAATTTCACTCTCACAACATTTTGGCTGGTTGGAGACAGTCCGAACCACAAGTACCGGGTCCATGGTTATGGGCGTATACTGGGGGCACGGGGACGACTCCCATTAACCCCTGACTATACCGGGGATACGCTTATCACAATGCCTTTCTGGTCTGTGCTGAAGCAGGGCATTCTGGCAGCCAATTGGCTTGACCTTTATTAGTGAGCCTGATTACCCCCTCTCGGAACCACAGACTTAGAAATCGCCAGCTCATATACAGTGCATAAAATATTTATATATATACCCTTATACACCATTTTAATAAAAAATATCACAAAATTCTTCTAAGTCCCTCGGGAAGAGTGAAAGACGCGCACGTTCATTTTCAGAGCTCCTAGACCTTCTTATAAGAAGTTAGCCAAAAAGTAGCTTCGAAAAACGCTTAGGTTAAGTTTCAGAGTTGCTTCTAATGTATCAAAGCTGGACTTAGACATAATTTCACTCTCACAACATTTTGGCTGGTTGGAGACAGTCCGAACCACAAGTACCGGGTCCATGGTTATGGGCGTATACTGGGGGCACGGGGACGACTCCCATTAACCCCTGACTATACCGGGGATACGCTTATCACATTGCCTTTCTGGTCTGTGCTGAAGCAGGGCATTCTGGCAGCCAATTGGCTTGACCTTTATTAGTGAGCCTGGTTACCCCCTCTCGGAACCACAGACTTAGAAATCGCCAGCTCATATACAGTGCATAAAATATATTTATATATATACCCTTATACACCATTTTAATAAAAAATATCACAAAATTCTTCTAAGTCCCTCGGGAAGATTGAAAGACGCGCACGTTCATTTTCAGAGCTCCTAGACCTTCTTATAAGAAGTTAGCCAAAAAGTAGCTTCTTAAAACGCTTAGGTTAAGTTTCAGAGTTGCTTCTAATGTACCAAAGCTGGACTTAGACATAATTTCACTCTCACAACATTTTGGCTGGTTGGAGACAGTCCGAACCACAAGTACCGGGTCCATGGTTATGGGCGTATACTGGGGGCACGGGGACGACTCCCATTAACCCCTGACTATACCGGGGATACGCTTATCACATTGCCTTTCTGGTCTGTGCTGAAGCAGGGCATTCTGGCAGCCAATTGGCTTGACCTTTATTAGTGAGCCTGATTACCCCCTCTCGGAACCACAGACTTAGAAATCGCCAGCTCATATACAGTGCATAAAATATTTATATATATACCCTTATACACCATTTTAATAAAAAATATCACAAAATTCTTCTAAGTCCCTCGGGAAGATTGAAAGACGCGCACGTTCATTTTCAGAGCTCCTAGACCTTCTTATAAGAAGTTAGCCAAAAAGTAGCTTCTTAAAACGCTTAGGTTAAGTTTCAGAGTTGCTTCTAATGTACCAAAGCTGGACTTAGACATAATTTCACTCTCACAACATTTTGGCTGGTTGGAGACAGTCCGAACCACAAGTACCGGGTCCATGGTTATGGGCGTATACTGGGGGCACGGGGACGACTCCCATTAACCCCTGACTATACCGGGGATACGCTTATCACAATGCCTTTCTGGTCTGTGCTGAAGCAGGGCATTCTGGCAGCCAATTGGCTTGACCTTTATTAGTGAGCCTGATTACCCCCTCTCGGAACCACAGACTTAGAAATCGCCAGCTCATATACAGTGCATAAAATATTTATATATATACCCTTATACACCATTTTAATAAAAAATATCACAAAATTCTTCTAAGTCCCTCGGGAAGAGTGAAAGACGCGCACGTTCATTTTCAGAGCTCCTAGACCTTCTTATAAGAAGTTAGCCAAAAAGTAGCTTCGAAAAACGCTTAGGTTAAGTTTCAGAGTTGCTTCTAATGTACCAAAGCTGGACTTAGACATAATTTCACTCTCACAACATTTTGGCTGGTTGGAGACAGTCCGAACCACAAGTACCGGGTCCATGGTTATGGGCGTATACTGGGGGCACGGGGACGACTCCCATTAACCCCTGACTATACCGGGGATACGCTTATCACATTGCCTTTCTGGTCTGTGCTGAAGCAGGGCATTCTGGCAGCCAATTGGCTTGACCTTTATTAGTGAGCCTGATTACCCCCTCTCGGAACCACAGACTTAGAAATCGCCAGCTCATATACAGTGCATAAAATATTTATATATATACCCTTATACACCATTTTAATAAAAAATATCACAAAATTCTTCTAAGTCCCTCGGGAAGATTGAAAGACGCGCACGTTCATTTTCAGAGCTCCTAGACCTTCTTATAAGAAGTTAGCCAAAAAGTAGCTTCTTAAAACGCTTAGGTTAAGTTTCAGAGTTGCTTCTAATGTACCAAAGCTGGACTTAGACATAATTTCACTCTCACAACATTTTGGCTGGTTGGAGACAGTCCGAACCACAAGTACCGGGTCCATGGTTATGGGCGTATACTGGGGGCACGGGGACGACTCCCATTAACCCCTGACTATACCGGGGATACGCTTATCACAATGCCTTTCTGGTCTGTGCTGAAGCAGGGCATTCTGGCAGCCAATTGGCTTGACCTTTATTAGTGAGCCTGATTACCCCCTCTCGGAACCACAGACTTAGAAATCGCCAGCTCATATACAGTGCATAAAATATTTATATATATACCCTTATACACCATTTTAATAAAAAATATCACAAAATTCTTCTAAGTCCCTCGGGAAGAGTGAAAGACGCGCACGTTCATTTTCAGAGCTCCTAGACCTTCTTATAAGAAGTTAGCCAAAAAGTAGCTTCGAAAAACGCTTAGGTTAAGTTTCAGAGTTGCTTCTAATGTACCAAAGCTGGACTTAGACATAATTTCACTCTCACAACATTTTGGCTGGTTGGAGACAGTCCGAACCACAAGTACCGGGTCCATGGTTATGGGCGTATACTGGGGGCACGGGGACGACTCCCATTAACCCCTGACTATACCGGGGATACGCTTATCACAATGCCTTTCTGGTCTGTGCTGAAGCAGGGCATTCTGGCAGCCAATTGGCTTGACCTTTATTAGTGAGCCTGATTACCCCCTCTCGGAACCACAGACTTAGAAATCGCCAGCTCATATACAGTGCATAAAATATTTATATATATACCCTTATACACCATTTTAATAAAAAATATCACAAAATTCTTCTAAGTCCCTCGGGAAGAGTGAAAGACGCGCACGTTCATTTTCAGAGTTCCTAGACTTTCTTATAAGAAGTTAGCCAAAAAGTAGCTTCGAAAAACGCTTAGGTTAAGTTTCAGAGTTGCTTCTAATGTATCAAAGCTGGACTTAGACATAATTTCACTCTCACAACATTTTGGCTGGTTGGAGACAGTCCGAACCACAAGTACCGGGTCCATGGTTATGGGCGTATACTGGGGGCACGGGGACGACTCCCATTAACCCCTGACTATACCGGGGATACGCTTATCACATTGCCTTTCTGGTCTGTGCTGAAGCAGGGCATTCTGGCAGCCAATTGGCTTGACCTTTATTAGTGAGCCTGGTTACCCCCTCTCGGAACCACAGACTTAGAAATCGCCAGCTCATATACAGTGCATAAAATATATTTATATATATACCCTTATACACCATTTTAATAAAAAATATCACAAAATTCTTCTAAGTCCCTCGGGAAGATTGAAAGACGCGCACGTTCATTTTCAGAGCTCCTAGACCTTCTTATAAGAAGTTAGCCAAAAAGTAGCTTCGAAAAACGCTTAGGTTAAGTTTCAGAGTTGCTTCTAATGTATCAAAGCTGGACTTAGACATAATTTCACTCTCACAACATTTTGGCTGGTTGGAGACAGTCCGAACCACAAGTACCGGGTCCATGGTTATGGGCGTATACTGGGGGCACGGGGACGACTCCCATTAACCCCTGACTATACCGGGGATACGCTTATCACATTGCCTTTCTGGTCTGTGCTGAAGCAGGGCATTCTGGCAGCCAATTGGCTTGACCTTTATTAGTGAGCCTGGTTACCCCCTCTCGGAACCACAGACTTAGAAATCGCCAGCTCATATACAGTGCATAAAATATATTTATATATATACCCTTATACACCATTTTAATAAAAAATATCACAAAATTCTTCTAAGTCCCTCGGGAAGATTGAAAGACGCGCACGTTCATTTTCAGAGCTCCTAGACCTTCTTATAAGAAGTTAGCCAAAAAGTAGCTTCTTAAAACGCTTAGGTTAAGTTTCAGAGTTGCTTCTAATGTACCAAAGCTGGACTTAGACATAATTTCACTCTCACAACATTTTGGCTGGTTGGAGACAGTCCGAACCACAAGTACCGGGTCCATGGTTATGGGCGTATACTGGGGGCACGGGGACGACTCCCATTAACCCCTGACTATACCGGGGATACGCTTATCACATTGCCTTTCTGGTCTGTGCTGAAGCAGGGCATTCTGGCAGCCAATTGGCTTGACCTTTATTAGTGAGCCTGATTACCCCCTCTCGGAACCACAGACTTAGAAATCGCCAGCTCATATACAGTGCATAAAATATTTATATATATACCCTTATACACCATTTTAATAAAAAATATCACAAAATTCTTCTAAGTCCCTCGGGAAGATTGAAAGACGCGCACGTTCATTTTCAGAGCTCCTAGACCTTCTTATAAGAAGTTAGCCAAAAAGTAGCTTCGAAAAACGCTTAGGTTAAGTTTCAGAGTTGCTTCTAATGTATCAAAGCTGGACTTAGACATAATTTCACTCTCACAACATTTTGGCTGGTTGGAGACAGTCCGAACCACAAGTACCGGGTCCATGGTTATGGGCGTATACTGGGGGCACGGGGACGACTCCCATTAACCCCTGACTATACCGGGGATACGCTTATCACATTGCCTTTCTGGTCTGTGCTGAAGCAGGGCATTCTGGCAGCCAATTGGCTTGACCTTTATTAGTGAGCCTGGTTACCCCCTCTCGGAACCACAGACTTAGAAATCGCCAGCTCATATACAGTGCATAAAATATATTTATATATATACCCTTATACACCATTTTAATAAAAAATATCACAAAATTCTTCTAAGTCCCTCGGGAAGATTGAAAGACGCGCACGTTCATTTTCAGAGCTCCTAGACCTTCTTATAAGAAGTTAGCCAAAAAGTAGCTTCGAAAAACGCTTAGGTTAAGTTTCAGAGTTGCTTCTAATGTATCAAAGCTGGACTTAGACATAATTTCACTCTCACAACATTTTGGCTGGTTGGAGACAGTCCGAACCACAAGTACCGGGTCCATGGTTATGGGCGTATACTGGGGGCACGGGGACGACTCCCATTAACCCCTGACTATACCGGGGATACGCTTATCACATTGCCTTTCTGGTCTGTGCTGAAGCAGGGCATTCTGGCAGCCAATTGGCTTGACCTTTATTAGTGAGCCTGGTTACCCCCTCTCGGAACCACAGACTTAGAAATCGCCAGCTCATATACAGTGCATAAAATATATTTATATATATACCCTTATACACCATTTTAATAAAAAATATCACAAAATTCTTCTAAGTCCCTCGGGAAGATTGAAAGACGCGCACGTTCATTTTCAGAGCTCCTAGACCTTCTTATAAGAAGTTAGCCAAAAAGTAGCTTCTTAAAACGCTTAGGTTAAGTTTCAGAGTTGCTTCTAATGTACCAAAGCTGGACTTAGACATAATTTCACTCTCACAACATTTTGGCTGGTTGGAGACAGTCCGAACCACAAGTACCGGGTCCATGGTTATGGGCGTATACTGGGGGCACGGGGACGACTCCCATTAACCCCTGACTATACCGGGGATACGCTTATCACATTGCCTTTCTGGTCTGTGCTGAAGCAGGGCATTCTGGCAGCCAATTGGCTTGACCTTTATTAGTGAGCCTGATTACCCCCTCTCGGAACCACAGACTTAGAAATCGCCAGCTCATATACAGTGCATAAAATATTTATATATATACCCTTATACACCATTTTAATAAAAAATATCACAAAATTCTTCTAAGTCCCTCGGGAAGATTGAAAGACGCGCACGTTCATTTTCAGAGCTCCTAGACCTTCTTATAAGAAGTTAGCCAAAAAGTAGCTTCTTAAAACGCTTAGGTTAAGTTTCAGAGTTGCTTCTAATGTACCAAAGCTGGACTTAGACATAATTTCACTCTCACAACATTTTGGCTGGTTGGAGACAGTCCGAACCACAAGTACCGGGTCCATGGTTATGGGCGTATACTGGGGGCACGGGGACGACTCCCATTAACCCCTGACTATACCGGGGATACGCTTATCACAATGCCTTTCTGGTCTGTGCTGAAGCAGGGCATTCTGGCAGCCAATTGGCTTGACCTTTATTAGTGAGCCTGATTACCCCCTCTCGGAACCACAGACTTAGAAATCGCCAGCTCATATACAGTGCATAAAATATTTATATATATACCCTTATACACCATTTTAATAAAAAATATCACAAAATTCTTCTAAGTCCCTCGGGAAGAGTGAAAGACGCGCACGTTCATTTTCAGAGCTCCTAGACCTTCTTATAAGAAGTTAGCCAAAAAGTAGCTTCGAAAAACGCTTAGGTTAAGTTTCAGAGTTGCTTCTAATGTACCAAAGCTGGACTTAGACATAATTTCACTCTCACAACATTTTGGCTGGTTGGAGACAGTCCGAACCACAAGTACCGGGTCCATGGTTATGGGCGTATACTGGGGGCACGGGGACGACTCCCATTAACCCCTGACTATACCGGGGATACGCTTATCACAATGCCTTTCTGGTCTGTGCTGAAGCAGGGCATTCTGGCAGCCAATTGGCTTGACCTTTATTAGTGAGCCTGATTACCCCCTCTCGGAACCACAGACTTAGAAATCGCCAGCTCATATACAGTGCATAAAATATTTATATATATACCCTTATACACCATTTTAATAAAAAATATCACAAAATTCTTCTAAGTCCCTCGGGAAGAGTGAAAGACGCGCACGTTCATTTTCAGAGCTCCTAGACTTTCTTATAAGAAGTTAGCCAAAAAGTAGCTTCGAAAAACGCTTAGGTTAAGTTTCAGAGTTGCTTCTAATGTATCAAAGCTGGACTTAGACATAATTTCACTCTCACAACATTTTGGCTGGTTGGAGACAGTCCGAACCACAAGTACCGGGTCCATGGTTATGGGCGTATACTGGGGGCACGGGGACGACTCCCATTAACCCCTGACTATACCGGGGATACGCTTATCACATTGCCTTTCTGGTCTGTGCTGAAGCAGGGCATTCTGGCAGCCAATTGGCTTGACCTTTATTAGTGAGCCTGGTTACCCCCTCTCGGAACCACAGACTTAGAAATCGCCAGCTCATATACAGTGCATAAAATATATTTATATATATACCCTTATACACCATTTTAATAAAAAATATCACAAAATTCTTCTAAGTCCCTCGGGAAGATTGAAAGACGCGCACGTTCATTTTCAGAGCTCCTAGACCTTCTTATAAGAAGTTAGCCAAAAAGTAGCTTCTTAAAACGCTTAGGTTAAGTTTCAGAGTTGCTTCTAATGTACCAAAGCTGGACTTAGACATAATTTCACTCTCACAACATTTTGGCTGGTTGGAGACAGTCCGAACCACAAGTACCGGGTCCATGGTTATGGGCGTATACTGGGGGCACGGGGACGACTCCCATTAACCCCTGACTATACCGGGGATACGCTTATCACATTGCCTTTCTGGTCTGTGCTGAAGCAGGGCATTCTGGCAGCCAATTGGCTTGACCTTTATTAGTGAGCCTGGTTACCCCCTCTCGGAACCACAGACTTAGAAATCGCCAGCTCATATACAGTGCATAAAATATATTTATATATATACCCTTATACACCATTTTAATAAAAAATATCACAAAATTCTTCTAAGTCCCTCGGGAAGATTGAAAGACGCGCACGTTCATTTTCAGAGCTCCTAGACCTTCTTATAAGAAGTTAGCCAAAAAGTAGCTTCTTAAAACGCTTAGGTTAAGTTTCAGAGTTGCTTCTAATGTACCAAAGCTGGACTTAGACATAATTTCACTCTCACAACATTTTGGCTGGTTGGAGACAGTCCGAACCACAAGTACCGGGTCCATGGTTATGGGCGTATACTGGGGGCACGGGGACGACTCCCATTAACCCCTGACTATACCGGGGATACGCTTATCACATTGCCTTTCTGGTCTGTGCTGAAGCAGGGCATTCTGGCAGCCAATTGGCTTGACCTTTATTAGTGAGCCTGATTACCCCCTCTCGGAACCACAGACTTAGAAATCGCCAGCTCATATACAGTGCATAAAATATTTATATATATACCCTTATACACCATTTTAATAAAAAATATCACAAAATTCTTCTAAGTCCCTCGGGAAGATTGAAAGACGCGCACGTTCATTTTCAGAGCTCCTAGACCTTCTTATAAGAAGTTAGCCAAAAAGTAGCTTCTTAAAACGCTTAGGTTAAGTTTCAGAGTTGCTTCTAATGTACCAAAGCTGGACTTAGACATAATTTCACTCTCACAACATTTTGGCTGGTTGGAGACAGTCCGAACCACAAGTACCGGGTCCATGGTTATGGGCGTATACTGGGGGCACGGGGACGACTCCCATTAACCCCTGACTATACCGGGGATACGCTTATCACAATGCCTTTCTGGTCTGTGCTGAAGCAGGGCATTCTGGCAGCCAATTGGCTTGACCTTTATTAGTGAGCCTGATTACCCCCTCTCGGAACCACAGACTTAGAAATCGCCAGCTCATATACAGTGCATAAAATATTTATATATATACCCTTATACACCATTTTAATAAAAAATATCACAAAATTCTTCTAAGTCCCTCGGGAAGAGTGAAAGACGCGCACGTTCATTTTCAGAGCTCCTAGACCTTCTTATAAGAAGTTAGCCAAAAAGTAGCTTCGAAAAACGCTTAGGTTAAGTTTCAGAGTTGCTTCTAATGTACCAAAGCTGGACTTAGACATAATTTCACTCTCACAACATTTTGGCTGGTTGGAGACAGTCCGAACCACAAGTACCGGGTCCATGGTTATGGGCGTATACTGGGGGCACGGGGACGACTCCCATTAACCCCTGACTATACCGGGGATACGCTTATCACAATGCCTTTCTGGTCTGTGCTGAAGCAGGGCATTCTGGCAGCCAATTGGCTTGACCTTTATTAGTGAGCCTGATTACCCCCTCTCGGAACCACAGACTTAGAAATCGCCAGCTCATATACAGTGCATAAAATATTTATATATATACCCTTATACACCATTTTAATAAAAAATATCACAAAATTCTTCTAAGTCCCTCGGGAAGAGTGAAAGACGCGCACGTTCATTTTCAGAGCTCCTAGACTTTCTTATAAGAAGTTAGCCAAAAAGTAGCTTCGAAAAACGCTTAGGTTAAGTTTCAGAGTTGCTTCTAATGTATCAAAGCTGGACTTAGACATAATTTCACTCTCACAACATTTTGGCTGGTTGGAGACAGTCCGAACCACAAGTACCGGGTCCATGGTTATGGGCGTATACTGGGGGCACGGGGACGACTCCCATTAACCCCTGACTATACCGGGGATACGCTTATCACATTGCCTTTCTGGTCTGTGCTGAAGCAGGGCATTCTGGCAGCCAATTGGCTTGACCTTTATTAGTGAGCCTGATTACCCCCTCTCGGAACCACAGACTTAGAAATCGCCAGCTCATATACAGTGCATAAAATATTTATATATATACCCTTATACACCATTTTAATAAAAAATATCACAAAATTCTTCTAAGTCCCTCGGGAAGATTGAAAGACGCGCACGTTCATTTTCAGAGCTCCTAGACCTTCTTATAAGAAGTTAGCCAAAAAGTAGCTTCTTAAAACGCTTAGGTTAAGTTTCAGAGTTGCTTCTAATGTACCAAAGCTGGACTTAGACATAATTTCACTCTCACAACATTTTGGCTGGTTGGAGACAGTCCGAACCACAAGTACCGGGTCCATGGTTATGGGCGTATACTGGGGGCACGGGGACGACTCCCATTAACCCCTGACTATACCGGGGATACGCTTATCACAATGCCTTTCTGGTCTGTGCTGAAGCAGGGCATTCTGGCAGCCAATTGGCTTGACCTTTATTAGTGAGCCTGATTACCCCCTCTCGGAACCACAGACTTAGAAATCGCCAGCTCATATACAGTGCATAAAATATATTTATATATATACCCTTATACACCATTTTAATAAAAAATATCACAAAATTCTTCTAAGTCCCTCGGGAAGATTGAAAGACGCGCACGTTCATTTTCAGAGCTCCTAGACCTTCTTATAAGAAGTTAGCCAAAAAGTAGCTTCTTAAAACGCTTAGGTTAAGTTTCAGAGTTGCTTCTAATGTACCAAAGCTGGACTTAGACATAATTTCACTCTCACAACATTTTGGCTGGTTGGAGACAGTCCGAACCACAAGTACCGGGTCCATGGTTATGGGCGTATACTGGGGGCACGGGGACGACTCCCATTAACCCCTGACTATACCGGGGATACGCTTATCACATTGCCTTTCTGGTCTGTGCTGAAGCAGGGCATTCTGGCAGCCAATTGGCTTGACCTTTATTAGTGAGCCTGGTTACCCCCTCTCGGAACCACAGACTTAGAAATCGCCAGCTCATATACAGTGCATAAAATATATTTATATATATACCCTTATACACCATTTTAATAAAAAATATCACAAAATTCTTCTAAGTCCCTCGGGAAGATTGAAAGACGCGCACGTTCATTTTCAGAGCTCCTAGACCTTCTTATAAGAAGTTAGCCAAAAAGTAGCTTCGAAAAACGCTTAGGTTAAGTTTCAGAGTTGCTTCTAATGTATCAAAGCTGGACTTAGACATAATTTCACTCTCACAACATTTTGGCTGGTTGGAGACAGTCCGAACCACAAGTACCGGGTCCATGGTTATGGGCGTATACTGGGGGCACGGGGACGACTCCCATTAACCCCTGACTATACCGGGGATACGCTTATCACATTGCCTTTCTGGTCTGTGCTGAAGCAGGGCATTCTGGCAGCCAATTGGCTTGACCTTTATTAGTGAGCCTGGTTACCCCCTCTCGGAACCACAGACTTAGAAATCGCCAGCTCATATACAGTGCATAAAATATATTTATATATATACCCTTATACACCATTTTAATAAAAAATATCACAAAATTCTTCTAAGTCCCTCGGGAAGATTGAAAGACGCGCACGTTCATTTTCAGAGCTCCTAGACCTTCTTATAAGAAGTTAGCCAAAAAGTAGCTTCTTAAAACGCTTAGGTTAAGTTTCAGAGTTGCTTCTAATGTACCAAAGCTGGACTTAGACATAATTTCACTCTCACAACATTTTGGCTGGTTGGAGACAGTCCGAACCACAAGTACCGGGTCCATGGTTATGGGCGTATACTGGGGGCACGGGGACGACTCCCATTAACCCCTGACTATACCGGGGATACGCTTATCACATTGCCTTTCTGGTCTGTGCTGAAGCAGGGCATTCTGGCAGCCAATTGGCTTGACCTTTATTAGTGAGCCTGATTACCCCCTCTCGGAACCACAGACTTAGAAATCGCCAGCTCATATACAGTGCATAAAATATTTATATATATACCCTTATACACCATTTTAATAAAAAATATCACAAAATTCTTCTAAGTCCCTCGGGAAGATTGAAAGACGCGCACGTTCATTTTCAGAGCTCCTAGACCTTCTTATAAGAAGTTAGCCAAAAAGTAGCTTCTTAAAACGCTTAGGTTAAGTTTCAGAGTTGCTTCTAATGTACCAAAGCTGGACTTAGACATAATTTCACTCTCACAACATTTTGGCTGGTTGGAGACAGTCCGAACCACAAGTACCGGGTCCATGGTTATGGGCGTATACTGGGGGCACGGGGACGACTCCCATTAACCCCTGACTATACCGGGGATACGCTTATCACAATGCCTTTCTGGTCTGTGCTGAAGCAGGGCATTCTGGCAGCCAATTGGCTTGACCTTTATTAGTGAGCCTGATTACCCCCTCTCGGAACCACAGACTTAGAAATCGCCAGCTCATATACAGTGCATAAAATATTTATATATATACCCTTATACACCATTTTAATAAAAAATATCACAAAATTCTTCTAAGTCCCTCGGGAAGAGTGAAAGACGCGCACGTTCATTTTCAGAGCTCCTAGACCTTCTTATAAGAAGTTAGCCAAAAAGTAGCTTCGAAAAACGCTTAGGTTAAGTTTCAGAGTTGCTTCTAATGTACCAAAGCTGGACTTAGACATAATTTCACTCTCACAACATTTTGGCTGGTTGGAGACAGTCCGAACCACAAGTACCGGGTCCATGGTTATGGGCGTATACTGGGGGCACGGGGACGACTCCCATTAACCCCTGACTATACCGGGGATACGCTTATCACAATGCCTTTCTGGTCTGTGCTGAAGCAGGGCATTCTGGCAGCCAATTGGCTTGACCTTTATTAGTGAGCCTGATTACCCCCTCTCGGAACCACAGACTTAGAAATCGCCAGCTCATATACAGTGCATAAAATATTTATATATATACCCTTATACACCATTTTAATAAAAAATATCACAAAATTCTTCTAAGTCCCTCGGGAAGAGTGAAAGACGCGCACGTTCATTTTCAGAGCTCCTAGACTTTCTTATAAGAAGTTAGCCAAAAAGTAGCTTCGAAAAACGCTTAGGTTAAGTTTCAGAGTTGCTTCTAATGTATCAAAGCTGGACTTAGACATAATTTCACTCTCACAACATTTTGGCTGGTTGGAGACAGTCCGAACCACAAGTACCGGGTCCATGGTTATGGGCGTATACTGGGGGCACGGGGACGACTCCCATTAACCCCTGACTATACCGGGGATACGCTTATCACATTGCCTTTCTGGTCTGTGCTGAAGCAGGGCATTCTGGCAGCCAATTGGCTTGACCTTTATTAGTGAGCCTGATTACCCCCTCTCGGAACCACAGACTTAGAAATCGCCAGCTCATATACAGTGCATAAAATATTTATATATATACCCTTATACACCATTTTAATAAAAAATATCACAAAATTCTTCTAAGTCCCTCGGGAAGATTGAAAGACGCGCACGTTCATTTTCAGAGCTCCTAGACCTTCTTATAAGAAGTTAGCCAAAAAGTAGCTTCTTAAAACGCTTAGGTTAAGTTTCAGAGTTGCTTCTAATGTACCAAAGCTGGACTTAGACATAATTTCACTCTCACAACATTTTGGCTGGTTGGAGACAGTCCGAACCACAAGTACCGGGTCCATGGTTATGGGCGTATACTGGGGGCACGGGGACGACTCCCATTAACCCCTGACTATACCGGGGATACGCTTATCACAATGCCTTTCTGGTCTGTGCTGAAGCAGGGCATTCTGGCAGCCAATTGGCTTGACCTTTATTAGTGAGCCTGATTACCCCCTCTCGGAACCACAGACTTAGAAATCGCCAGCTCATATACAGTGCATAAAATATTTATATATATACCCTTATACACCATTTTAATAAAAAATATCACAAAATTCTTCTAAGTCCCTCGGGAAGAGTGAAAGACGCGCACGTTCATTTTCAGAGCTCCTAGACCTTCTTATAAGAAGTTAGCCAAAAAGTAGCTTCGAAAAACGCTTAGGTTAAGTTTCAGAGTTGCTTCTAATGTACCAAAGCTGGACTTAGACATAATTTCACTCTCACAACATTTTGGCTGGTTGGAGACAGTCCGAACCACAAGTACCGGGTCCATGGTTATGGGCGTATACTGGGGGCACGGGGACGACTCCCATTAACCCCTGACTATACCGGGGATACGCTTATCACAATGCCTTTCTGGTCTGTGCTGAAGCAGGGCATTCTGGCAGCCAATTGGCTTGACCTTTATTAGTGAGCCTGATTACC
The DNA here is from genome assembly GCF_040206685.1 of Ascaphus truei. Lineage (NCBI taxonomy): Eukaryota > Metazoa > Chordata > Amphibia > Anura > Ascaphidae > Ascaphus > Ascaphus truei. The sequence continues at coordinate 798,964 of NC_134488.1, forward strand.
CCCTCTCGGAACCACAGACTTAGAAATCGCCAGCTCATATACAGTGCATAAAATATTTATATATATACCCTTATACACCATTTTAATAAAAAATATCACAAAATTCTTCTAAGTCCCTCGGGAAGAGTGAAAGACGCGCACGTTCATTTTCAGAGCTCCTAGACTTTCTTATAAGAAGTTAGCCAAAAAGTAGCTTCGAAAAACGCTTAGGTTAAGTTTCAGAGTTGCTTCTAATGTATCAAAGCTGGACTTAGACATAATTTCACTCTCACAACATTTTGGCTGGTTGGAGACAGTCCGAACCACAAGTACCGGGTCCATGGTTATGGGCGTATACTGGGGGCACGGGGACGACTCCCATTAACCCCTGACTATACCGGGGATACGCTTATCACATTGCCTTTCTGGTCTGTGCTGAAGCAGGGCATTCTGGCAGCCAATTGGCTTGACCTTTATTAGTGAGCCTGGTTACCCCCTCTCGGAACCACAGACTTAGAAATCGCCAGCTCATATACAGTGCATAAAATATATTTATATATATACCCTTATACACCATTTTAATAAAAAATATCACAAAATTCTTCTATGTCCCTCGGGAAGATTGAAAGACGCGCACGTTCATTTTCAGAGCTCCTAGACCTTCTTATAAGAAGTTAGCCAAAAAGTAGCTTCTTAAAACGCTTAGGTTAAGTTTCAGAGTTGCTTCTAATGTACCAAAGCTGGACTTAGACATAATTTCACTCTCACAACATTTTGGCTGGTTGGAGACAGTCCGAACCACAAGTACCGGGTCCATGGTTATGGGCGTATACTGGGGGCACGGGGACGACTCCCATTAACCCCTGACTATACCGGGGATACGCTTATCACATTGCCTTTCTGGTCTGTGCTGAAGCAGGGCATTCTGGCAGCCAATTGGCTTGACCTTTATTAGTGAGCCTGATTACCCCCTCTCGGAACCACAGACTTAGAAATCGCCAGCTCATATACAGTGCATAAAATATATTTATATATATACCCTTATACACCATTTTAATAAAAAATATCACAAAATTCTTCTAAGTCCCTCGGGAAGATTGAAAGACGCGCACGTTCATTTTCAGAGCTCCTAGACCTTCTTATAAGAAGTTAGCCAAAAAGTAGCTTCTTAAAACGCTTAGGTTAAGTTTCAGAGTTGCTTCTAATGTACCAAAGCTGGACTTAGACATAATTTCACTCTCACAACATTTTGGCTGGTTGGAGACAGTCCGAACCACAAGTACCGGGTCCATGGTTATGGGCGTATACTGGGGGCACGGGGACGACTCCCATTAACCCCTGACTATACCGGGGATACGCTTATCACAATGCCTTTCTGGTCTGTGCTGAAGCAGGGCATTCTGGCAGCCAATTGGCTTGACCTTTATTAGTGAGCCTGATTACCCCCTCTCGGAACCACAGACTTAGAAATCGCCAGCTCATATACAGTGCATAAAATATTTATATATATACCCTTATACACCATTTTAATAAAAAATATCACAAAATTCTTCTAAGTCCCTCGGGAAGAGTGAAAGACGCGCACGTTCATTTTCAGAGCTCCTAGACCTTCTTATAAGAAGTTAGCCAAAAAGTAGCTTCGAAAAACGCTTAGGTTAAGTTTCAGAGTTGCTTCTAATGTACCAAAGCTGGACTTAGACATAATTTCACTCTCACAACATTTTGGCTGGTTGGAGACAGTCCGAACCACAAGTACCGGGTCCATGGTTATGGGCGTATACTGGGGGCACGGGGACGACTCCCATTAACCCCTGACTATACCGGGGATACGCTTATCACAATGCCTTTCTGGTCTGTGCTGAAGCAGGGCATTCTGGCAGCCAATTGGCTTGACCTTTATTAGTGAGCCTGATTACCCCCTCTCGGAACCACAGACTTAGAAATCGCCAGCTCATATACAGTGCATAAAATATTTATATATATACCCTTATACACCATTTTAATAAAAAATATCACAAAATTCTTCTAAGTCCCTCGGGAAGAGTGAAAGACGCGCACGTTCATTTTCAGAGCTCCTAGACTTTCTTATAAGAAGTTAGCCAAAAAGTAGCTTCGAAAAACGCTTAGGTTAAGTTTCAGAGTTGCTTCTAATGTACCAAAGCTGGACTTAGACATAATTTCACTCTCACAACATTTTGGCTGGTTGGAGACAGTCCGAACCACAAGTACCGGGTCCATGGTTATGGGCGTATACTGGGGGCACGGGGACGACTCCCATTAACCCCTGACTATACCGGGGATACGCTTATCACAATGCCTTTCTGGTCTGTGCTGAAGCAGGGCATTCTGGCAGCCAATTGGCTTGACCTTTATTAGTGAGCCTGATTACCCCCTCTCGGAACCACAGACTTAGAAATCGCCAGCTCATATACAGTGCATAAAATATATTTATATATATACCCTTATACACCATTTTAATAAAAAATATCACAAAATTCTTCTAAGTCCCTCGGGAAGATTGAAAGACGCGCACGTTCATTTTCAGAGCTCCTAGACCTTCTTATAAGAAGTTAGCCAAAAAGTAGCTTCTTAAAACGCTTAGGTTAAGTTTCAGAGTTGCTTCTAATGTACCAAAGCTGGACTTAGACATAATTTCACTCTCACAACATTTTGGCTGGTTGGAGACAGTCCGAACCACAAGTACCGGGTCCATGGTTATGGGCGTATACTGGGGGCACGGGGACGACTCCCATTAACCCCTGACTATACCGGGGATACGCTTATCACAATGCCTTTCTGGTCTGTGCTGAAGCAGGGCATTCTGGCAGCCAATTGGCTTGACCTTTATTAGTGAGCCTGATTACCCCCTCTCGGAACCACAGACTTAGAATTCGCCAGCTCATATACAGTGCATAAAATATTTATATATATACCCTTATACACCATTTTAATAAAAAATATCACAAAATTCTTCTAAGTCCCTCGGGAAGAGTGAAAGACGCGCACGTTCATTTTCAGAGCTCCTAGACCTTCTTATAAGAAGTTAGCCAAAAAGTAGCTTCGAAAAACGCTTAGGTTAAGTTTCAGAGTTGCTTCTAATGTACCAAAGCTGGACTTAGACATAATTTCACTCTCACAACATTTTGGCTGGTTGGAGACAGTCCGAACCACAAGTACCGGGTCCATGGTTATGGGCGTATACTGGGGGCACGGGGACGACTCCCATTAACCCCTGACTATACCGGGGATACGCTTATCACAATGCCTTTCTGGTCTGTGCTGAAGCAGGGCATTCTGGCAGCCAATTGGCTTGACCTTTATTAGTGAGCCTGATTACCCCCTCTCGGAACCACAGACTTAGAAATCGCCAGCTCATATACAGTGCATAAAATATATTTATATATATACCCTTATACACCATTTTAATAAAAAATATCACAAAATTCTTCTAAGTCCCTCGGGAAGAGTGAAAGACGCGCACGTTCATTTTCAGAGCTCCTAGACTTTCTTATAAGAAGTTAGCCAAAAAGTAGCTTCGAAAAACGCTTAGGTTAAGTTTCAGAGTTGCTTCTAATGTATCAAAGCTGGACTTAGACATAATTTCACTCTCACAACATTTTGGCTGGTTGGAGACAGTCCGAACCACAAGTACCGGGTCCATGGTTATGGGCGTATACTGGGGGCACGGGAACGACTCCCATTAACCCCTGACTATACCGGGGATACGCTTATCACATTGCCTTTCTGGTCTGTGCTGAAGCAGGGCATTCTGGCAGCCAATTGGCTTGACCTTTATTAGTGAGCCTGGTTACCCCCTCTCGGAACCACAGACTTAGAAATCGCCAGCTCATATACAGTGCATAAAATATATTTATATATATACCCTTATACACCATTTTAATAAAAAATATCACAAAATTCTTCTAAGTCCCTCGGGAAGATTGAAAGACGCGCACGTTCATTTTCAGAGCTCCTAGACCTTCTTATAAGAAGTTAGCCAAAAAGTAGCTTCTTAAAACGCTTAGGTTAAGTTTCAGAGTTGCTTCTAATGTACCAAAGCTGGACTTAGACATAATTTCACTCTCACAACATTTTGGCTGGTTGGAGACAGTCCGAACCACAAGTACCGGGTCCATGGTTATGGGCGTATACTGGGGGCACGGGGACGACTCCCATTAACCCCTGACTATACCGGGGATACGCTTATCACAATGCCTTTCTGGTCTGTGCTGAAGCAGGGCATTCTGGCAGCCAATTGGCTTGACCTTTATTAGTGAGCCTGATTACCCCCTCTCGGAACCACAGACTTAGAATTCGCCAGCTCATATACAGTGCATAAAATATTTATATATATACCCTTATACACCATTTTAATAAAAAATATCACAAAATTCTTCTAAGTCCCTCGGGAAGAGTGAAAGACGCGCACGTTCATTTTCAGAGCTCCTAGACCTTCTTATAAGAAGTTAGCCAAAAAGTAGCTTCGAAAAACGCTTAGGTTAAGTTTCAGAGTTGCTTCTAATGTACCAAAGCTGGACTTAGACATAATTTCACTCTCACAACATTTTGGCTGGTTGGAGACAGTCCGAACCACAAGTACCGGGTCCATGGTTATGGGCGTATACTGGGGGCACGGGGACGACTCCCATTAACCCCTGACTATACCGGGGATACGCTTATCACAATGCCTTTCTGGTCTGTGCTGAAGCAGGGCATTCTGGCAGCCAATTGGCTTGACCTTTATTAGTGAGCCTGATTACCCCCTCTCGGAACCACAGACTTAGAAATCGCCAGCTCATATACAGTGCATAAAATATATTTATATATATACCCTTATACACCATTTTAATAAAAAATATCACAAAATTCTTCTAAGTCCCTCGGGAAGAGTGAAAGACGCGCACGTTCATTTTCAGAGCTCCTAGACTTTCTTATAAGAAGTTAGCCAAAAAGTAGCTTCGAAAAACGCTTAGGTTAAGTTTCAGAGTTGCTTCTAATGTATCAAAGCTGGACTTAGACATAATTTCACTCTCACAACATTTTGGCTGGTTGGAGACAGTCCGAACCACAAGTACCGGGTCCATGGTTATGGGCGTATACTGGGGGCACGGGAACGACTCCCATTAACCCCTGACTATACCGGGGATACGCTTATCACATTGCCTTTCTGGTCTGTGCTGAAGCAGGGCATTCTGGCAGCCAATTGGCTTGACCTTTATTAGTGAGCCTGGTTACCCCCTCTCGGAACCACAGACTTAGAAATCGCCAGCTCATATACAGTGCATAAAATATATTTATATATATACCCTTATACACCATTTTAATAAAAAATATCACAAAATTCTTCTAAGTCCCTCGGGAAGATTGAAAGACGCGCACGTTCATTTTCAGAGCTCCTAGACCTTCTTATAAGAAGTTAGCCAAAAAGTAGCTTCTTAAAACGCTTAGGTTAAGTTTCAGAGTTGCTTCTAATGTACCAAAGCTGGACTTAGACATAATTTCACTCTCACAACATTTTGGCTGGTTGGAGACAGTCCGAACCACAAGTACCGGGTCCATGGTTATGGGCGTATACTGGGGGCACGGGGACGACTCCCATTAACCCCTGACTATACCGGGGATACGCTTATCACAATGCCTTTCTGGTCTGTGCTGAAGCAGGGCATTCTGGCAGCCAATTGGCTTGACCTTTATTAGTGAGCCTGATTACCCCCTCTCGGAACCACAGACTTAGAATTCGCCAGCTCATATACAGTGCATAAAATATTTATATATATACCCTTATACACCATTTTAATAAAAAATATCACAAAATTCTTCTAAGTCCCTCGGGAAGAGTGAAAGACGCGCACGTTCATTTTCAGAGCTCCTAGACCTTCTTATAAGAAGTTAGCCAAAAAGTAGCTTCGAAAAACGCTTAGGTTAAGTTTCAGAGTTGCTTCTAATGTACCAAAGCTGGACTTAGACATAATTTCACTCTCACAACATTTTGGCTGGTTGGAGACAGTCCGAACCACAAGTACCGGGTCCATGGTTATGGGCGTATACTGGGGGCACGGGGACGACTCCCATTAACCCCTGACTATACCGGGGATACGCTTATCACAATGCCTTTCTGGTCTGTGCTGAAGCAGGGCATTCTGGCAGCCAATTGGCTTGACCTTTATTAGTGAGCCTGATTACCCCCTCTCGGAACCACAGACTTAGAAATCGCCAGCTCATATACAGTGCATAAAATATATTTATATATATACCCTTATACACCATTTTAATAAAAAATATCACAAAATTCTTCTAAGTCCCTCGGGAAGAGTGAAAGACGCGCACGTTCATTTTCAGAGCTCCTAGACTTTCTTATAAGAAGTTAGCCAAAAAGTAGCTTCGAAAAACGCTTAGGTTAAGTTTCAGAGTTGCTTCTAATGTATCAAAGCTGGACTTAGACATAATTTCACTCTCACAACATTTTGGCTGGTTGGAGACAGTCCGAACCACAAGTACCGGGTCCATGGTTATGGGCGTATACTGGGGGCACGGGAACGACTCCCATTAACCCCTGACTATACCGGGGATACGCTTATCACATTGCCTTTCTGGTCTGTGCTGAAGCAGGGCATTCTGGCAGCCAATTGGCTTGACCTTTATTAGTGAGCCTGGTTACCCCCTCTCGGAACCACAGACTTAGAAATCGCCAGCTCATATACAGTGCATAAAATATATTTATATATATACCCTTATACACCATTTTAATAAAAAATATCACAAAATTCTTCTAAGTCCCTCGGGAAGATTGAAAGACGCGCACGTTCATTTTCAGAGCTCCTAGACCTTCTTATAAGAAGTTAGCCAAAAAGTAGCTTCTTAAAACGCTTAGGTTAAGTTTCAGAGTTGCTTCTAATGTACCAAAGCTGGACTTAGACATAATTTCACTCTCACAACATTTTGGCTGGTTGGAGACAGTCCGAACCACAAGTACCGGGTCCATGGTTATGGGCGTATACTGGGGGCACGGGGACGACTCCCATTAACCCCTGACTATACCGGGGATACGCTTATCACATTGCCTTTCTGGTCTGTGCTGAAGCAGGGCATTCTGGCAGCCAATTGGCATGACCTTTATTAGTGAGCATGATTACCCCCTCTCGGAACCACAGACTTAGAAATCGCCAGCTCATATACAGTGCATAAAATATATTTATATATATACCCTTATACACCATTTTAATAAAAAATATCACAAAATTCTTCTAAGTCCCTCGGGAAGATTGAAAGACGCGCACGTTCATTTTCAGAGCTCCTAGACCTTCTTATAAGAAGTTAGCCAAAAAGTAGCTTCTTAAAACGCTTAGGTTAAGTTTCAGAGTTGCTTCTAATGTACCAAAGCTGGACTTAGACATAATTTCACTCTCACAACATTTTGGCTGGTTGGAGACAGTCCGAACCACAAGTACCGGGTCCATGGTTATGGGCGTATACTGGGGGCACGGGGACGACTCCCATTAACCCCTGACTATACCGGGGATACGCTTATCACAATGCCTTTCTGGTCTGTGCTGAAGCAGGGCATTCTGGCAGCCAATTGGCTTGACCTTTATTAGTGAGCCTGATTACCCCCTCTCGGAACCACAGACTTAGAAATCGCCAGCTCATATACAGTGCATAAAATATTTATATATATACCCTTATACACCATTTTAATAAAAAATATCACAAAATTCTTCTAAGTCCCTCGGGAAGAGTGAAAGACGCGCACGTTCATTTTCAGAGCTCCTAGACCTTCTTATAAGAAGTTAGCCAAAAAGTAGCTTCGAAAAACGCTTAGGTTAAGTTTCAGAGTTGCTTCTAATGTACCAAAGCTGGACTTAGACATAATTTCACTCTCACAACATTTTGGCTGGTTGGAGACAGTCCGAACCACAAGTACCGGGTCCATGGTTATGGGCGTATACTGGGGGCACGGGGACGACTCCCATTAACCCCTGACTATACCGGGGATACGCTTATCACAATGCCTTTCTGGTCTGTGCTGAAGCAGGGCATTCTGGCAGCCAATTGGCTTGACCTTTATTAGTGAGCCTGATTACCCCCTCTCGGAACCACAGACTTAGAAATCGCCAGCTCATATACAGTGCATAAAATATTTATATATATACCCTTATACACCATTTTAATTAAAAATATCACAAAATTCTTCTAAGTCCCTCGGGAAGAGTGAAAGACGCGCACGTTCATTTTCAGAGCTCCTAGACCTTCTTATAAGAAGTTAGACAAAAAGTAGCTTCTTAAAACGCTTAGGTTAAGTTTCAGAGTTGCTTCTAATGTACCAAAGCTGGACTTAGACATAATTTCACTCTCACAACATTTTGGCTGGTTGGAGACAGTCCGAACCACAAGTACCGGGTCCATGGTTATGGGCGTATACTGGGGGCACGGGGACGACTCCCATTAACCCCTGACTATACCGGGGATACGCTTATCACAATGCCTTTCTGGTCTGTGCTGAAGCAGGGCATTCTGGCAGCCAATTGGCTTGATCTTTATTAGTGAGCCTGATTACCCCCTCTCGGAACCACAGACTTAGAAATCGCCAGCTCAAATACAGTGCATAAAATATATTTATATATATACCCTTATACACCATTTTAATAAAAAATATCAAAAAATTCTTCTAAGTCCCTCGGGAAGAGTGAAAGACGCGCACGTTCATTTTCAGAGCTCCTAGACTTTCTTATAAGAAGTTAGCCAAAAAGTAGCTTCGAAAAACGCTTAGGTTAAGTTTCAGAGTTGCTTCTAATGTACCAAAGCTGGACTTAGACATAATTTCACTCTCACAACATTTTGGCTGGTTGGAGACAGTCCGAACCACAAGTACCGGGTCCATGGTTATGGGCGTATACTGGGGGCACGGGGACGACTCCCATTAACCCCTGACTATACCGGGGATACGCTTATCACATTGCCTTTCTGGTCTGTGCTGAAGCAGGGCATTCTGGCAGCCAATTGGCTTGACCTTTATTAGTGAGCCTGGTTACCCCCTCTCGGAACCACAGACTTAGAAATCGCCAGCTCATATACAGTGCATAAAATATATTTATATATATACCCTTATACACCATTTTAATAAAAAATATCACAAAATTCTTCTAAGTCCCTCGGGAAGATTGAAAGACGCGCACGTTCATTTTCAGAGCTCCTAGACCTTCTTATAAGAAGTTAGCCAAAAAGTAGCTTCTTAAAACGCTTAGGTTAAGTTTCAGAGTTGCTTCTAATGTACCAAAGCTGGACTTAGACATAATTTCACTCTCACAACATTTTGGCTGGTTGGAGACAGTCCGAACCACAAGTACCGGGTCCATGGTTATGGGCGTATACTGGGGGCACGGGGACGACTCCCATTAACCCCTGACTATACCGGGGATACGCTTATCACAATGCCTTTCTGGTCTGTGCTGAAGCAGGGCATTCTGGCAGCCAATTGGCTTGACCTTTATTAGTGAGCCTGATTACCCCCTCTCGGAACCACAGACTTAGAAATCGCCAGCTCATATACAGTGCATAAAATATATTTATATATATACCCTTATACACCATTTTAATAAAAAATATCACAAAATTCTTCTAAGTCCCTCGGGAAGATTGAAAGACGCGCACGTTCATTTTCAGAGCTCCTAGACCTTCTTATAAGAAGTTAGCCAAAAAGTAGCTTCTTAAAACGCTTAGGTTAAGTTTCAGAGTTGCTTCTAATGTACCAAAGCTGGACTTAGACATAATTTCACTCTCACAACATTTTGGCTGGTTGGAGACAGTCCGAACCACAAGTACCGGGTCCATGGTTATGGGCGTATACTGGGGGCACGGGGACGACTCCCATTAACCCCTGACTATACCGGGGATACGCTTATCACAATGCCTTTCTGGTCTGTGCTGAAGCAGGGCATTCTGGCAGCCAATTGGCTTGACCTTTATTAGTGAGCCTGATTACCCCCTCTCGGAACCACAGACTTAGAAATCGCCAGCTCATATACTGTACAGTGCATAAAATATATTTATATATATACCCTTATACACCATTTTAATAAAAAATATCACAAAATTCTTCTAAGTCCCTCGGGAAGAGTGAAAGACGCGCACGTTCATTTTCAGAGCTCCTAGACCTTCTTATAAGAAGTTAGCCAAAAAGTAGCTTCGAAAAACGCTTAGGTTAAGTTTCAGAGTTGCTTCTAATGTACCAAAGCTGGACTTAGACATAATTTCACTCTCACAACATTTTGGCTGGTTGGAGACAGTCCGAACCACAAGTACCGGGTCCATGGTTATGGGCGTATACTGGGGGCACGGGGACGACTCCCATTAACCCCTGACTATACCGGGGATACGCTTATCACAATGCCTTTCTGGTCTGTGCTGAAGCAGGGCATTCTGGCAGCCAATTGGCTTGACCTTTATTAGTGAGCCTGATTACCCCCTCTCGGAACCACAGACTTAGAAATCGCCAGCTCATATACTGTACAGTGCATAAAATATATTTATATATATACCCTTATACACCATTTTAATAAAAAATATCACAAAATTCTTCTAAGTCCCTCGGGAAGAGTGAAAGACGCGCACGTTCATTTTCAGAGCTCCTAGACCTTCTTATAAGAAGTTAGCCAAAAAGTAGCTTCGAAAAACGCTTAGGTTAAGTTTCAGAGTTGCTTCTAATGTACCAAAGCTGGACTTAGACATAATTTCACTCTCACAACATTTTGGCTGGTTGGAGACAGTCCGAACCACAAGTACCGGGTCCATGGTTATGGGCGTATACTGGGGGCACGGGGACGACTCCCATTAACCCCTGACTATACCGGGGATACGCTTATCACAATGCCTTTCTGGTCTGTGCTGAAGCAGGGCATTCTGGCAGCCAATTGGCTTGACCTTTATTAGTGAGCCTGATTACCCCCTCTCGGAACCACAGACTTAGAAATCGCCAGCTCATATACAGTGCATAAAATATATTTATATATATACCCTTATACACCATTTTAATAAAAAATATCACAAAATTCTTCTAAGTCCCTCGGGAAGATTGAAAGACGCGCACGTTCATTTTCAGAGCTCCTAGACCTTCTTATAAGAAGTTAGCCAAAAAGTAGCTTCTTAAAACGCTTAGGTTAAGTTTCAGAGTTGCTTCTAATGTACCAAAGCTGGACTTAGACATAATTTCACTCTCACAACATTTTGGCTGGTTGGAGACAGTCCGAACCACAAGTACCGGGTCCATGGTTATGGGCGTATACTGGGGGCACGGGGACGACTCCCATTAACCCCTGACTATACCGGGGATACGCTTATCACAATGCCTTTCTGGTCTGTGCTGAAGCAGGGCATTCTGGCAGCCAATTGGCTTGACCTTTATTAGTGAGCCTGATTACCCCCTCTCGGAACCACAGACTTAGAAATCGCCAGCTCATATACTGTACAGTGCATAAAATATATTTATATATATACCCTTATACACCATTTTAATAAAAAATATCACAAAATTCTTCTAAGTCCCTCGGGAAGAGTGAAAGACGCGCACGTTCATTTTCAGAGCTCCTAGACCTTCTTATAAGAAGTTAGCCAAAAAGTAGCTTCGAAAAACGCTTAGGTTAAGTTTCAGAGTTGCTTCTAATGTACCAAAGCTGGACTTAGACATAATTTCACTCTCACAACATTTTGGCTGGTTGGAGACAGTCCGAACCACAAGTACCGGGTCCATGGTTATGGGCGTATACTGGGGGCACGGGGACGACTCCCATTAACCCCTGACTATACCGGGGATACGCTTATCACAATGCCTTTCTGGTCTGTGCTGAAGCAGGGCATTCTGGCAGCCAATTGGCTTGACCTTTATTAGTGAGCCTGATTACCCCCTCTCGGAACAACAGACTTAGAAATCGCCAGCTCATATACAGTGCATAAAATATATTTATATATATACCCTTATACACCATTTTAATAAAAAATATCACAAAATTCTTCTAAGTCCCTCGGGAAGAGTGAAAGACGCGCACGTTCATTTTCAGAGCTCCTAGACCTTCTTATAAGAAGTTAGCCAAAAAGTAGCTTCGAAAAACGCTTAGGTTAAGTTTCAGAGTTGCTTCTAATGTACCAAAGCTGGACTTAGACATAATTTCACTCTCACAACATTTTGGCTGGTTGGAGACAGTCCGAACCACAAGTACCGGGTCCATGGTTATGGGCGTATACTGGGGGCACGGGGACGACTCCCATTAACCCCTGACTATACCGGGGATACGCTTATCACAATGCCTTTCTGGTCTGTGCTGAAGCAGGGCATTCTGGCAGCCAATTGGCTTGACCTTTATTAGTGAGCCTGATTACCCCCTCTCGGAACCACAGACTTAGAAATCGCCAGCTCATATACAGTGCATAAAATATATTTATATATATACCCTTATACACCATTTTAATAAAAAATATCACAAAATTCTTCTAAGTCCCTCGGGAAGATTGAAAGACGCGCACGTTCATTTTCAGAGCTCCTAGACCTTCTTATAAGAAGTTAGCCAAAAAGTAGCTTCGAAAAACGCTTAGGTTAAGTTTCAGAGTTGCTTCTAATGTACCAAAGCTGGACTTAGACATAATTTCACTCTCACAACATTTTGGCTGGTTGGAGACAGTCCGAACCACAAGTACCGGGTCCATGGTTATGGGCGTATACTGGGGGCACGGGGACGACTCCCATTAACCCCTGACTATACCGGGGATACGCTTATCACAATGCCTTTCTGGTCTGTGCTGAAGCAGGGCATTCTGGCAGCCAATTGGCTTGACCTTTATTAGTGAGCCTGATTACCCCCTCTCGGAACCACAGACTTAGAAATCGCCAGCTCATATACAGTGCATAAAATATATTTATATATATACCCTTATACACCATTTTAATAAAAAATATCACAAAATTCTTCTAAGTCCCTCGGGAAGATTGAAAGACGCGCACGTTCATTTTCAGAGCTCCTAGACCTTCTTATAAGAAGTTAGCCAAAAAGTAGCTTCTTAAAACGCTTAGGTTAAGTTTCAGAGTTGCTTCTAATGTACCAAAGCTGGACTTAGACATAATTTCACTCTCACAACATTTTGGCTGGTTGGAGACAGTCCGAACCACAAGTACCGGGTCCATGGTTATGGGCGTATACTGGGGGCACGGGGACGACTCCCATTAACCCCTGACTATACCGGGGATACGCTTATCACAATGCCTTTCTGGTCTGTGCTGAAGCAGGGCATTCTGGCAGCCAATTGGCTTGACCTTTATTAGTGAGCCTGATTACCCCCTCTCGGAACCACAGACTTAGAAATCGCCAGCTCATATACAGTGCATAAAATATATTTATATATATACCCTTATACACCATTTTAATAAAAAATATCAAAAAATTCTTCTAAGTCCCTCGGGAAGAGTGAAAGACGCGCACGTTCATTTTCAGAGCTCCTAGACTTTCTTATAAGAAGTTAGCCAAAAAGTAGCTTCGAAAAACGCTTAGGTTAAGTTTCAGAGTTGCTTCTAATGTACCAAAGCTGGACTTAGACATAATTTCACTCTCACAACATTTTGGCTGGTTGGAGACAGTCCGAACCACAAGTACCGGGTCCATGGTTATGGGCGTATACTGGGGGCACGGGGACGACTCCCATTAACCCCTGACTATACCGGGGATACGCTTATCACATTGCCTTTCTGGTCTGTGCTGAAGCAGGGCATTCTGGCAGCCAATTGGCTTGACCTTTATTAGTGAGCCTGGTTACCCCCTCTCGGAACCACAAACTTAGAAATCGCCAGCTCATATACAGTGCATAAAATATATTTATATATATACCCTTATACACCATTTTAATAAAAATATCACAAAATTCTTCTAAGTCTCTCGGGAAGAGTAAAAGACGCGCACGTTCATTTTCAGAGCTCCTAGACCTTCCTATAAGAAGTTAGCCAAAAAGTAGCTTCGAAAAACGCTTAGGTTAAGTTTCAGAGTTGCTTCTAATGTACCAAAGCTGGACTTAGACATAATTTCACTCTCACAACATTATGTCTGGTTGGAGACAGTCCGAACCACAAGTACCGGGTCCATGGTTATGGGCGTATACTGGGGGCACGGGGACGACTCCCATTAACCCCTGACTATACCGGGGATACGCTTATCACATTGCCTTTCTGGTCTGTGCTGAAGCAGGGCATTCTGGCAGCCAATTGGCTTGACCTTTATTAGTGAGCCTGGTTACCCCCTCTCGGAACCACAGACTTAGAAATCGCCAGCTCATATACAGTGCATAAAATATATTTATATATATACCCTTATACACCATTTTAATAAAAAATATCACAAAATTCTTCTAAGTCCCTCGGGAAAAGTAAAAGACGCGCACGTTCATTTTCAGAGCTCCTAGACCTTCTTATAAGAAGTTAGCCAAAAAGTAGCTTCGAAAAACGCTTAGGTTAAGTTTCAGAGTTGCTTCTAATGTACCAAAGCTGGACTTAGACATAATTTCACTCTCACAACATTTTGGCTGGTTGGAGACAGTCCGAACCACAAGTACCGGGTCCATGGTTATGGGCGTATACTGGGGGCACGGGGACGACTCCCATTAACCCCTGACTATACCGGGGATACGCTTATCACAATGCCTTTCTGGTCTGTGCTGAAGCAGGGCATTCTGGCAGCCAATTGGCTTGACCTTTATTAGTGAGCCTGATTACCCCCTCTCGGAACCACAGACTTAGAAATCGCCAGCTCATATACATTGCATAAAATATATTTATATATATACCCTTATACACCATTTTAATAAAAAATATCACAAAATTCTTCTAAGTCCCTCGGGAAGATTGAAAGACGCGCACGTTCATTTTCAGAGCTCCTAGACCTTCTTATAAGAAGTTAGCCAAAAAGTAGCTTCTTAAAACGCTTAGGTTAAGTTTCAGAGTTGCTTCTAATGTACCAAAGCTGGACTTAGACATAATTTCACTCTCACAACATTTTGGCTGGTTGGAGACAGTCCGAACCACAAGTACCGGGTCCATGGTTATGGGCGTATACTGGGGGCACGGGGACGACTCCCATTAACCCCTGACTATACCGGGGATACGCTTATCACATTGCCTTTCTGGTCTGTGCTGAAGCAGGGCATTCTGGCAGCCAATTGGCTTGACCTTTATTAGTGAGCCTGGTTACCCCCTCTCGGAACCACAGACTTAGAAATCGCCAGCTCATATACAGTGCATAAAATATATTTATATATATACCCTTATACACCATTTTAATAAAAAATATCACAAAATTCTTCTAAGTCCCTCGGGAAGATTGAAAGACGTGCACGTTCATTTTCAGAGCTCCTAGACCTTCTTATAAGAAGTTAGCCAAAAAGTAGCTTCTTAAAACGCTTAGGTTAAGTTTCAGAGTTGCTTCTAATGTACCAAAGCTGGACTTAGACATCATTTCACTCTCACAACATTATGGCTGGTTGGAGACAGTCCGAACCACAAGTACCGGGTCCATGGTTATGGGCGTATACTGGGGGCACGGGGACGACTCCCATTAACCCCTGACTATACCGGGGATACGCTTATCACAATGCCTTTCTGGTCTGTGCTGAAGCAGGGCATTCTGGCAGCCAATTGGCTTGACCTTTATTAGTGAGCCTGGTTACCCCCTCTCGGAACCACAGACTTAGAAATCGCCAGCTCATATACAGTGCATAAAATATATTTATATATATACCCTTATACACCATTTTAATAAAAAATATCACAAAATTCTTCCAAGTCCCTCGGGAAGAGTGAAAGACGCGCACGTTCATTTTCAGAGCTCCTAGACCTTCTTATAAGAAGTTAGCCAAAAAGTAGCTTCTTAAAACGCTTAGGTTAAGTTTCAGAGTTGCTTCTAATGTACCAAAGCTGGACTTAGACATCATTTCACTCTCACAACATTATGGCTGGTTGGAGACAGTCCGAACCACAAGTACCGGGTCCATGGTTATGGGCGTATACTGGGGGCACGGGGACGACTCCCATTAACCCCTGACTATACCGGGGATACGCTTATCACATTGCCTTTCTGGTCTGTGCTGAAGCAGGGCATTCTGGCAGCCAATTGGCTTGACCTTTATTAGTGAGCCTGGTTACCCCCTCTCGGAACCACAGACTTAGAAATCGCCAGCTCATATACAGTGCATAAAATATATTTATATATATACCCTTATACACCATTTTAATAAAAAATATCACAAAATTCTTCTAAGTCCCTCGGGAAGAGTGAAAGACGCGCACGTTCATTTTCAGAGCTCCTAGACCTTCTTATAAGAAGTTAGCCAAAAAGTAGCTCCTTAAAACGCTTAGGTTAAGTTTCAGAGTTGCTTCTAATGTACCAAAGCTGGACTTAGACATCATTTCACTCTCACAACATTTTGGCTGGTTGGAGACAGTCCGAACCACAAGTACCGGGTCCATGGTTATGGGCGTATACTGGGGGCACGGGGACGACTCCCATTAACCCCTGACTATACCGGGGATACGCTTATCACATTGCCTTTCTGGTCTGTGCTGAAGCAGGGCATTCTGGCAGCCAATTGGCTTGACCTTTATTAGTGAGCCTGGTTACCCCCTCTCGGAACCACAGACTTAGAAATCGCCAGCTCATATACAGTGCATAAAATTTATTTATATATATATACCCTTATACACCATTTTAATAAAAAATATCACAAAATTCTTCTAAGTCCCTCGGGAAGAGTGAAAGACGCGCACGTTCATTTTCAGAGCTCCTAGACCTTCTTATAAGAAGTTAGCCAAAAAGTAGCTCCTTAAAACGCTTAGGTTAAGTTTCAGAGTTGCTTCTAATGTACCAAAGCTGGACTTAGACATCATTTCACTCACAACATTTTGGCTGGTTGGAGACAGTCCGAACCACAAGTACCGGGTCCATGGTTATGGGCGTATACTGGGGGCACGGGGACGACTCCCATTAACCCCTGACTATACCGGGGATACGCTTATCACATTGCCTTTCTGGTCTGTGCTGAAGCAGGGCATTCTGGCAGCCAATTGGCTTGACCTTTATTAGTGAGCCTGGTTACCCCCTCTCGGAACCACAGACTTAGAAATCGCCAGCTCATATACAGTGCATAAAATATATTTATATATATACCCTTATACACCATTTTAATAAAAAATATCACAAAATTCTTCTAAGTCCCTCGGGAAGAGTGAAAGACGCGCACGTTCATTTTCAGAGCTCCTAGACCTTCTTATAAGTAGTTAGCCAAAAAGTAGCTTCTTAAAACGCTTAGGTTAAGTTTCAGAGTTGCTTCTAATGTACCAAAGCTGGACTTAGACATCATTTCACTCTCACAACATTATGGCTGGTTGGAGACAGTCCGAACCACAAGTACCGGGTCCATGGTTATGGGCGTATACTGGGGGCACGGGGACGACTCCCATTAACCCCTGACTATACCGGGGATACGCTTATCACATTGCCTTTCTGGTCTGTGCTGAAGCAGGGCATTCTGGCAGCCAATTGGCTTGACCTTTATTAGTGAGCCTGGTTACCCCCTCTCGGAACCACAGACTTAGAAATCGCCAGCTCATATACAGTGCATAAAATATATTTATATATATACCCTTATACACCATTTTAATAAAAAATATCACAAAATTCTTCCAAGTCCCTCGGGAAGAGTGAAAGACGCGCACGTTCATTTTCAGAGCTCCTAGACCTTCTTATAAGAAGTTAGCCAAAAAGTAGCTTCTTAAAACGCTTAGGTTAAGTTTCAGAGTTGCTTCTAATGTACCAAAGCTGGACTTAGACATCATTTCACTCTCACAACATTATGGCTGGTTGGAGACAGTCCGAACCACAAGTACCGGGTCCATGGTTATGGGCGTATACTGGGGGCACGGGGACGACTCCCATTAACCCCTGACTATACCGGGGATACGCTTATCACATTGCCTTTCTGGTCTGTGCTGAAGCAGGGCATTCTGGCAGCCAATTGGCTTGACCTTTATTAGTGAGCCTGGTTACCCCCTCTCGGAACCACAGACTTAGAAATCGCCAGCTCATATACAGTGCATAAAATATATTTATATATATACCCTTATACACCATTTTAATAAAAAATATCACAAAATTCTTCTAAGTCCCTCGGGAAGAGTGAAAGACGCGCACGTTCATTTTCAGAGCTCCTAGACCTTCCTATAAGAAGTTAGCCAAAAAGTAGCTTCGAAAAACGCTTAGGTTAAGTTTCAGAGTTGCTTCTAATGTACCAAAGCTGGACTTAGACATAATTTCACTCTCACAACATTTTGGCTGGATGGAGACAGTCCGAACCACAAGTACCGGGTCCATGGTTATGGGCGTATACTGGGGGCACGGGGACGACTCCCATTAACCCCTGACTATACCGGGGATACGCTTATCACATTGCCTTTCTGGTCTGTGCTGAAGCAGGGCATTCTGGCAGCCAATTGGCTTGACCTTTATTAGTGAGCCTGGTTACCCCCTCTCGGAACCACAGACTTAGAAATCGCCAGCTCATATACAGTGCATAAAATATATTTATATATATACCCTTATACACCATTTTAATAAAAAATATCACAAAATTCTTCTAAGTCCCTCGGGAAGAGTGAAAGACGTGCACGTTCATTTTCAGAGCTCCTAGACCTTCTTATAAGAAGTTAGCCAAAAAGTAGCTTCTTAAAACGCTTAGGTTAAGTTTCAGAGTTGCTTCTAATGTACCAAAGCTGGACTTAGACATCATTTCACTCTCACAACATTATGGCTGGTTGGAGACAGTCCGAACCACAAGTACCGGGTCCATGGTTATGGGCGTATACTGGGGGCACGGGGACGACTCCCATTAACCCCTGACTATACCGGGGATACGCTTATCACAATGCCTTTCTGGTCTGTGCTGAAGCAGGGCATTCTGGCAGCCAATTGGCTTGACCTTTATTAGTGAGCCTGGTTACCCCCTCTCGGAACCACAGACTTAGAAATCGCCAGCTCATATACAGTGCATAAAATATATTTATATATATACCCTTATACACCATTTTAATAAAAAATATCACAAAATTCTTCCAAGTCCCTCGGGAAGAGTGAAAGACGCGCACGTTCATTTTCAGAGCTCCTAGACCTTCTTATAAGAAGTTAGCCAAAAAGTAGCTTCTTAAAACGCTTAGGTTAAGTTTCAGAGTTGCTTCTAATGTACCAAAGCTGGACTTAGACATCATTTCACTCTCACAACATTATGGCTGGTTGGAGACAGTCCGAACCACAAGTACCGGGTCCATGGTTATGGGCGTATACTGGGGGCACGGGGACGACTCCCATTAACCCCTGACTATACCGGGGATACGCTTATCACATTGCCTTTCTGGTCTGTGCTGAAGCAGGGCATTCTGGCAGCCAATTGGCTTGACCTTTATTAGTGAGCCTGGTTACCCCCTCTCGGAACCACAGACTTAGAAATCGCCAGCTCATATACAGTGCATAAAATATATTTATATATATACCCTTATACACCATTTTAATAAAAAATATCACAAAATTCTTCTAAGTCCCTCGGGAAGAGTGAAAGACGCGCACGTTCATTTTCAGAGCTCCTAGACCTTCTTATAAGAAGTTAGCCAAAAAGTAGCTCCTTAAAACGCTTAGGTTAAGTTTCAGAGTTGCTTCTAATGTACCAAAGCTGGACTTAGACATCATTTCACTCTCACAACATTTTGGCTGGTTGGAGACAGTCCGAACCACAAGTACCGGGTCCATGGTTATGGGCGTATACTGGGGGCACGGGGACGACTCCCATTAACCCCTGACTATACCGGGGATACGCTTATCACATTGCCTTTCTGGTCTGTGCTGAAGCAGGGCATTCTGGCAGCCAATTGGCTTGACCTTTATTAGTGAGCCTGGTTACCCCCTCTCGGAACCACAGACTTAGAAATCGCCAGCTCATATACAGTGCATAAAATATATTTATATATATATACCCTTATACACCATTTTAATAAAAAATATCACAAAATTCTTCTAAGTCCCTCGGGAAGAGTGAAAGACGCGCACGTTCATTTTCAGAGCTCCTAGACCTTCTTATAAGAAGTTAGCCAAAAAGTAGCTCCTTAAAACGCTTAGGTTAAGTTTCAGAGTTGCTTCTAATGTACCAAAGCTGGACTTAGACATCATTTCACTCACAACATTTTGGCTGGTTGGAGACAGTCCGAACCACAAGTACCGGGTCCATGGTTATGGGCGTATACTGGGGGCACGGGGACGACTCCCATTAACCCCTGACTATACCGGGGATACGCTTATCACATTGCCTTTCTGGTCTGTGCTGAAGCAGGGCATTCTGGCAGCCAATTGGCTTGACCTTTATTAGTGAGCCTGGTTACCCCCTCTCGGAACCACAGACTTAGAAATCGCCAGCTCATATACAGTGCATAAAATATATTTATATATATACCCTTATACACCATTTTAATAAAAAATATCACAAAATTCTTCTAAGTCCCTCGGGAAGAGTGAAAGACGCGCACGTTCATTTTCAGAGCTCCTAGACCTTCTTATAAGAAGTTAGCCAAAAAGTAGCTTCTTAAAACGCTTAGGTTAAGTTTCAGAGTTGCTTCTAATGTACCAAAGCTGGACTTAGACATCATTTCACTCTCACAACATTATGGCTGGTTGGAGACAGTCCGAACCACAAGTACCGGGTCCATGGTTATGGGCGTATACTGGGGGCACGGGGACGACTCCCATTAACCCCTGACTATACCGGGGATACGCTTATCACATTGCCTTTCTGGTCTGTGCTGAAGCAGGGCATTCTGGCAGCCAATTGGCTTGACCTTTATTAGTGAGCCTGGTTACCCCCTCTCGGAACCACAGACTTAGAAATCGCCAGCTCATATACAGTGCATAAAATATATTTATATATATACCCTTATACACCATTTTAATAAAAAATATCACAAAATTCTTCCAAGTCCCTCGGGAAGAGTGAAAGACGCGCACGTTCATTTTCAGAGCTCCTAGACCTTCTTATAAGAAGTTAGCCAAAAAGTAGCTTCTTAAAACGCTTAGGTTAAGTTTCAGAGTTGCTTCTAATGTACCAAAGCTGGACTTAGACATCATTTCACTCTCACAACATTATGGCTGGTTGGAGACAGTCCGAACCACAAGTACCGGGTCCATGGTTATGGGCGTATACTGGGGGCACGGGGACGACTCCCATTAACCCCTGACTATACCGGGGATACGCTTATCACATTGCCTTTCTGGTCTGTGCTGAAGCAGGGCATTCTGGCAGCCAATTGGCTTGACCTTTATTAGTGAGCCTGGTTACCCCCTCTCGGAACCACAGACTTAGAAATCGCCAGCTCATATACAGTGCATAAAATATATTTATATATATACCCTTATACACCATTTTAATAAAAAATATCACAAAATTCTTCTAAGTCCCTCGGGAAGAGTGAAAGACGCGCACGTTCATTTTCAGAGCTCCTAGACCTTCTTATAAGAAGTTAGCCAAAAAGTAGCTCCTTAAAACGCTTAGGTTAAGTTTCAGAGTTGCTTCTAATGTACCAAAGCTGGACTTAGACATCATTTCACTCACAACATTTTGGCTGGTTGGAGACAGTCCGAACCACAAGTACCGGGTCCATGGTTATGGGCGTATACTGGGGGCACGGGGACGACTCCCATTAACCCCTGACTATACCGGGGATACGCTTATCACATTGCCTTTCTGGTCTGTGCTGAAGCAGGGCATTCTGGCAGCCAATTGGCTTGACCTTTATTAGTGAGCCTGGTTACCCCCTCTCGGAACCACAGACTTAGAAATCGCCAGCTCATATACAGTGCATAAAATATATTTATATATATACCCTTATACACCATTTTAATAAAAAATATCACAAAATTCTTCTAAGTCCCTCGGGAAGAGTGAAAGACGCGCACGTTCATTTTCAGAGCTCCTAGACCTTCTTATAAGAAGTTAGCCAAAAAGTAGCTCCTTAAAACGCTTAGGTTAAGTTTCAGAGTTGCTTCTAATGTACCAAAGCTGGACTTAGACATCATTTCACTCACAACATTTTGGCTGGTTGGAGACAGTCCGAACCACAAGTACCGGGTCCATGGTTATGGGCGTATACTGGGGGCACGGGGACGACTCCCATTAACCCCTGACTATACCGGGGATACGCTTATCACATTGCCTTTCTGGTCTGTGCTGAAGCAGGGCATTCTGGCAGCCAATTGGCTTGACCTTTATTAGTGAGCCTGGTTACCCCCTCTCGGAACCACAGACTTAGAAATCGCCAGCTCATATACAGTGCATAAAATATATTTATATATATACCCTTATACACCATTTTAATAAAAAATATCACAAAATTCTTCTAAGTCCCTCGGGAAGAGTGAAAGACGCGCACGTTCATTTTCAGAGCTCCTAGACCTTCTTATAAGAAGTTAGCCAAAAAGTAGCTTCTTAAAACGCTTAGGTTAAGTTTCAGAGTTGCTTCTAATGTACCAAAGCTGGACTTAGACATCATTTCACTCTCACAACATTATGGCTGGTTGGAGACAGTCCGAACCACAAGTACCGGGTCCATGGTTATGGGCGTATACTGGGGGCACGGGGACGACTCCCATTAACCCCTGACTATACCGGGGATACGCTTATCACATTGCCTTTCTGGTCTGTGCTGAAGCAGGGCATTCTGGCAGCCAATTGGCTTGACCTTTATTAGTGAGCCTGGTTACCCCCTCTCGGAACCACAGACTTAGAAATCGCCAGCTCATATACAGTGCATAAAATATATTTATATATATACCCTTATACACCATTTTAATAAAAAATATCACAAAATTCTTCCAAGTCCCTCGGGAAGAGTGAAAGACGCGCACGTTCATTTTCAGAGCTCCTAGACCTTCTTATAAGAAGTTAGCCAAAAAGTAGCTTCTTAAAACGCTTAGGTTAAGTTTCAGAGTTGCTTCTAATGTACCAAAGCTGGACTTAGACATCATTTCACTCTCACAACATTATGGCTGGTTGGAGACAGTCCGAACCACAAGTACCGGGTCCATGGTTATGGGCGTATACTGGGGGCACGGGGACGACTCCCATTAACCCCTGACTATACCGGGGATACGCTTATCACATTGCCTTTCTGGTCTGTGCTGAAGCAGGGCATTCTGGCAGCCAATTGGCTTGACCTTTATTAGTGAGCCTGGTTACCCCCTCTCGGAACCACAGACTTAGAAATCGCCAGCTCATATACAGTGCATAAAATATATTTATATATATACCCTTATACACCATTTTAATAAAAAATATCACAAAATTCTTCTAAGTCCCTCGGGAAGAGTGAAAGACGCGCACGTTCATTTTCAGAGCTCCTAGACCTTCTTATAAGAAGTTAGCCAAAAAGTAGCTCCTTAAAACGCTTAGGTTAAGTTTCAGAGTTGCTTCTAATGTACCAAAGCTGGACTTAGACATCATTTCACTCACAACATTTTGGCTGGTTGGAGACAGTCCGAACCACAAGTACCGGGTCCATGGTTATGGGCGTATACTGGGGGCACGGGGACGACTCCCATTAACCCCTGACTATACCGGGGATACGCTTATCACATTGCCTTTCTGGTCTGTGCTGAAGCAGGGCATTCTGGCAGCCAATTGGCTTGACCTTTATTAGTGAGCCTGGTTACCCCCTCTCGGAACCACAGACTTAGAAATCGCCAGCTCATATACAGTGCATAAAATATATTTATATATATACCCTTATACACCATTTTAATAAAAAATATCACAAAATTCTTCTAAGTCCCTCGGGAAGAGTGAAAGACGCGCACGTTCATTTTCAGAGCTCCTAGACCTTCTTATAAGAAGTTAGCCAAAAAGTAGCTTCTTAAAACGCTTAGGTTAAGTTTCAGAGTTGCTTCTAATGTACCAAAGCTGGACTTAGACATCATTTCACTCTCACAACATTTTGGCTGGTTGGAGACAGTCCGAACCACAAGTACCGGGTCCATGGTTATGGGCGTATACTGGGGGCACGGGGACGACTCCCATTAACCCCTGACTATACCGGGGATACGCTTATCACATTGCCTTTCTGGTCTGTGCTGAAGCAGGGCATTCTGGCAGCCAATTGGCTTGACCTTTATTAGTGAGCCTGGTTACCCCCTCTCGGAACCACAGACTTAGAAATCGCCAGCTCATATACAGTGCATAAAATATATTTATATATATATACCCTTATACACCATTTTAATAAAAAATATCACAAAATTCTTCTAAGTCCCTCGGGAAGAGTGAAAGACGCGCACGTTCATTTTCAGAGCTCCTAGACCTTCTTATAAGAAGTTAGCCAAAAAGTAGCTCCTTAAAACGCTTAGGTTAAGTTTCAGAGTTGCTTCTAATGTACCAAAGCTGGACTTAGACATCATTTCACTCACAACATTTTGGCTGGTTGGAGACAGTCCGAACCACAAGTACCGGGTCCATGGTTATGGGCGTATACTGGGGGCACGGGGACGACTCCCATTAACCCCTGACTATACCGGGGATACGCTTATCACATTGCCTTTCTGGTCTGTGCTGAAGCAGGGCATTCTGGCAGCCAATTGGCTTGACCTTTATTAGTGAGCCTGGTTACCCCCTCTCGGAACCACAGACTTAGAAATCGCCAGCTCATATACAGTGCATAAAATATATTTATATATATACCCTTATACACCATTTTAATAAAAAATATCACAAAATTCTTCTAAGTCCCTCGGGAAGAGTGAAAGACGCGCACGTTCATTTTCAGAGCTCCTAGACCTTCTTATAAGAAGTTAGCCAAAAAGTAGCTTCTTAAAACGCTTAGGTTAAGTTTCAGAGTTGCTTCTAATGTACCAAAGCTGGACTTAGACATCATTTCACTCTCACAACATTATGGCTGGTTGGAGACAGTCCGAACCACAAGTACCGGGTCCATGGTTATGGGCGTATACTGGGGGCACGGGGACGACTCCCATTAACCCCTGACTATACCGGGGATACGCTTATCACATTGCCTTTCTGGTCTGTGCTGAAGCAGGGCATTCTGGCAGCCAATTGGCTTGACCTTTATTAGTGAGCCTGGTTACCCCCTCTCGGAACCACAGACTTAGAAATCGCCAGCTCATATACAGTGCATAAAATATATTTATATATATACCCTTATACACCATTTTAATAAAAAATATCACAAAATTCTTCCAAGTCCCTCGGGAAGAGTGAAAGACGCGCACGTTCATTTTCAGAGCTCCTAGACCTTCTTATAAGAAGTTAGCCAAAAAGTAGCTTCTTAAAACGCTTAGGTTAAGTTTCAGAGTTGCTTCTAATGTACCAAAGCTGGACTTAGACATCATTTCACTCTCACAACATTATGGCTGGTTGGAGACAGTCCGAACCACAAGTACCGGGTCCATGGTTATGGGCGTATACTGGGGGCACGGGGACGACTCCCATTAACCCCTGACTATACCGGGGATACGCTTATCACATTGCCTTTCTGGTCTGTGCTGAAGCAGGGCATTCTGGCAGCCAATTGGCTTGACCTTTATTAGTGAGCCTGGTTACCCCCTCTCGGAACCACAGACTTAGAAATCGCCAGCTCATATACAGTGCATAAAATATATTTATATATATACCCTTATACACCATTTTAATAAAAAATATCACAAAATTCTTCTAAGTCCCTCGGGAAGAGTGAAAGACGCGCACGTTCATTTTCAGAGCTCCTAGACCTTCTTATAAGAAGTTAGCCAAAAAGTAGCTCCTTAAAACGCTTAGGTTAAGTTTCAGAGTTGCTTCTAATGTACCAAAGCTGGACTTAGACATCATTTCACTCACAACATTTTGGCTGGTTGGAGACAGTCCGAACCACAAGTACCGGGTCCATGGTTATGGGCGTATACTGGGGGCACGGGGACGACTCCCATTAACCCCTGACTATACCGGGGATACGCTTATCACATTGCCTTTCTGGTCTGTGCTGAAGCAGGGCATTCTGGCAGCCAATTGGCTTGACCTTTATTAGTGAGCCTGGTTACCCCCTCTCGGAACCACAGACTTAGAAATCGCCAGCTCATATACAGTGCATAAAATATATTTATATATATACCCTTATACACCATTTTAATAAAAAATATCACAAAATTCTTCTAAGTCCCTCGGGAAGAGTGAAAGACGCGCACGTTCATTTTCAGAGCTCCTAGACCTTCTTATAAGAAGTTAGCCAAAAAGTAGCTTCTTAAAACGCTTAGGTTAAGTTTCAGAGTTGCTTCTAATGTACCAAAGCTGGACTTAGACATCATTTCACTCTCACAACATTATGGCTGGTTGGAGACAGTCCGAACCACAAGTACCGGGTCCATGGTTATGGGCGTATACTGGGGGCACGGGGACGACTCCCATTAACCCCTGACTATACCGGGGATACGCTTATCACATTGCCTTTCTGGTCTGTGCTGAAGCAGGGCATTCTGGCAGCCAATTGGCTTGACCTTTATTAGTGAGCCTGGTTACCCCCTCTCGGAACCACAGACTTAGAAATCGCCAGCTCATATACAGTGCATAAAATATATTTATATATATACCCTTATACACCATTTTAATAAAAAATAACACAAAATTCTTCTAAGTCCCTCGGGAAGAGTGAAAGACGCGCACGTTCATTTTCAGAGCTCCTAGACCTTCTTATAAGAAGTTAGCCAAAAAGTAGCTTCTTAAAACGCTTAGGTTAAGTTTCAGAGTTGCTTCTAATGTACCAAAGCTGGACTTAGACATCATTTCACTCTCACAACATTATGGCTGGTTGGAGACAGTCCGAACCACAAGTACCGGGTCCATGGTTATGGGCGTATACTGGGGGCACGGGGACGACTCCCATTAACCCCTGACTATACCGGGGATACGCTTATCACATTGCCTTTCTGGTCTGTGCTGAAGCAGGGCATTCTGGCAGCCAATTGGCTTGACCTTTATTAGTGAGCCTGGTTACCCCCTCTCGGAACCACAGACTTAGAAATCGCCAGCTCATATACAGTGCATAAAATATATTTATATATATACCCTTATACACCATTTTAATAAAAAATATCACAAAATTCTTCTAAGTCCCTCGGGAAGAGTGAAAGACGCGCACGTTCATTTTGAGAGCTCCTAGACCTTCTTATAAGAAGTTAGCCAAAAAGTAGCTTCTTAAAACGCTTAGGTTAAGTTTCAGAGTTGCTTCTAATGTACCAAAGCTGGACTTAGACATCATTTCACTCTCACAACATTATGGCTGGTTGGAGACAGTCCGAACCACAAGTACCGGGTCCATGGTTATGGGCGTATACTGGGGGCACTTGATGAATTCTCTCCTCTTGACGGTAGAATTGTGTGTAAAGCAAAGCACAATACATTGCTATGTGTAGAAGCAAAGATATACGCGATTTCAGAATGTGTTCCTAGAACAGCTGCGAGCAACTTTTTTACTCAACGTTAACAACACATCTGAAGCTCAATATTTCTGGGCTGAAGCGGGGAGGATTAGACAAAGTGTGCACTGTAAAGGGGAAGTCTGTGGCATTAACAGGAAGGGAGAAAAAGTACTTTCTACCCATTTTTAGTTCAGCGGTAAAACTGAAATTTCTATGGAACTGCAGCTCGGCTTGTGACTGTGGTTTTCCCGGTCACACAAAAATGCTGAAATTCGACTTATACAGTGTTTGTGCTTATTAAACTTGATGAATTCTCTCCTCTTGACGGTAGAATAGTGTGTAAAGCAAAGCACAATACATTGCTATGTGTAGAAGCAAAGATATACGCGATTTCAGAATGTGTTCCTAGAACAGCTGCGAGCAACTTTTTTACTCAACGTTAACAACACATCTGAAGCTCAATATTTCTGGGCTGAAGCGGGGAGGATTAGACAAAGTGTGCACTGTAAAGGGGAAGTCTGTGGCATTAACAGGAAGGGAGAAAAAGTACTTTCTACCCATTTTTAGTTCAGCGGTAAAACTGAAATTTCTATGGAATTGCAGCTCGGCTTGTGACTGTGGTTTTCCTGGTCACACAAAAATGCTGAAATTCGACTTATACAGTGTTTGTGCTTATTAAACTTGATGAATTCTCTCCTCTTGACGGTAGAATAGTGTGTAAAGCAAAGCACAATACATTGCTATGTGTAGAAGCAAAGATATACGCGATTTCACAATGTGTTCCTAGAACAGCTGCGAGCAACTTTTTTACTCAACGTTAACAACACATCTGAAGCTTAATATTTCTGGGCTGAAGCGGGGAGGATTAGACACAGTGTGCACTGTAATGGGGAAGTCTGTGGCATTAACAGGAAGGGAGAAAAAGTACTTTCTACCCATTTTTAGTTCAGCGGTAAAACTGAAATTTCTATGGAACTGCAGCTCGCCTTGTGACTGTGGTTTTCCCGGTCACACAAAAATGCTGAAATTCGACTTATACAGTGTTTGTGCTTATTAAACTTGATGAATTCTCTCCTCTTGACGGTAGAATAGTGTGTAAAGCAAAGCACAATACATTGCTATGTGTAGAAGCAAAGATATACGCGATTTCAGAATGTGTTCCTAGAACAGCTGCGAGCAACTTTTTTACTCAACGTTAACAACACATCTGAAGCTCAATATTTCTGGGCTGAAGCGGGGAGGATTAGACAAAGTGTGCACTGTTAAGGGGAAGTCTGTGGCATTAACAGGAAGGGAGAAAAAGTACTTTCAACCCATTTTTAGTTCAGCGGTAAAACTGAAATTTCTATGGAATTGCAGCTCGGCTTGTGACTGTGGTTTTCCCGGTCACACAAAAATGCTGAAATTCGACTTATACAGTGTTTGTGCTTATTAAACTTGATGAATTGTCTCCTCTTGACGGTAGAATAGTGTGTAAAGCAAAGCACAATACATTGCTATGTGTAGAAGCAAAGATATACGCGATTTCAGAATGTGTTCCTAGAACAGCTGCGAGCAACTTTTTTACTCAACGTTAACAACACATCTGAAGCTCAATATTTCTGGGCTGAAGCGGGGAGGATTAGACACAGTGTGCACTGTAAAGGGGAAGTCTGTGGCATTAACAGGAAGGGAGAAAAAGTACTTTCTACCCATTTTTAGTTCAGCGGTAAAACTGAAATTTCTTTGGAACTGCAGCTCGCCTTGTGACTGTGGTTTTCCCGGTCACACAAAAATGCTGAAATTCGACTTATACAGTGTTTGTGCTTATTAAACTTGATGAATTCTCTCCTCTTGACGGTAGAATAGTGTGTAAAGCAAAGCACAATACATTGCTATGTGTAGAAGCAAAGATATACGCGATTTCAGAATGTGTTCCTTGAACAGCTGCGAGCAACTTTTTTACTCAACGTTAACAACACATCTGAAGCTCAATATTTCTGGGCTGAAGCGGGGAGGATTAGACAAAGTGTGCACTGTAAAGGGGAAGTCTGTGGCATTAACAGGAAGGGAGAAAAAGTACTTTCTACCCATTTCTAGTTCAGCGGTAAAACTGAAATTTCTATGGAACTGCAGCTCGGCTTGTGACTGTGGTTTTCCCGGTCACACAAAAATGCTGAAATTCGACTTATACAGTGTTTGTGCTTATTAAACTTGATGAATTCTCTCCTCTTGACGGTAGAATAGTGTGTAAAGCAAAGCACAATACATTGCTATGTGTAGAAGCAAAGATATACGCGATTTCAGAATGTGTTCCTAGAACAGCTGCGAGCAACTTTTTTATTCAACGTTAACAACACATCTGAAGCTCAATATTTCTGGGCTGAAGCGGGGAGGATTAGACAAAGTGTGCACTGTAAAGGGGAAGTCTGTGGCATTAACAGGAAGGGAGAAATAGTACTTTCTACCCATTTTTAGTTCAGCGGTAAAACTGAAATTTCTATGGAACTGCAGCTCGGCTTGTGACTGTGGTTTTCCCGGTCACACAAAAATGCTGAAATTCGACTTATACAGTGTTTGTGCTTATTAAACTTGATGAATTCTCTCCTCTTGATTGTAGAATAGTGTGTAAAGCAAAGCACAATACATTGCTATGTGTAGAAGCAAAGATATACGCGATTTCAGAATGTGTTGCTAGAACAGCTGCGAGCAAGTTTTTTACTCAACGTTAACAACACATCTGAAGCTCAATATTTCTGGGCTGAAGCGGGGAGGATTAGACAAAGTGTGCACTGTAAAGGGGAAGTCTGTGGCATTAACAGGAAGGGAGAAAAAGTACTTTCTACCCATTTTTAGTTCAGCGGTAAAACTGAAATTTCTATGGAACTGCAGCTCGGCTTGTGACTGTGGTTTTCCCGGTCACAAAAAAATGCTGAAATTCGACTTATACAGTGTTTGTGCTTATTAAACTTGATGAATTTTCTCCTCTTGACGGTAGAATAGTGTGTAAAGCAAAGCACAATACATTGCTATGTGTAGAAGCAAAGATATACGCGATTTCAGAATGTGTTCCTAGAACAGCTGCGAGCAACTTTTTTACTCAACGTTAACAACACATCTGAAGCTCAATATTTCTGGGCTGAAGCGGGGAGGATTAGACAAAGTGTGCACTGTAAAGGGGAAGTCTGTGGCATTAACAGGAAGGGAGAAAAAGTACTTTCTACCCATTTTTAGTTCAGCGGTAAAACTGAAATTTCTATGGAACTGCAGCTCGGCTTGTGACTGTGGTTTTCCCGGTCACACAAAAATGCTGAAATTCGACTTATACAGTGTTTGTGCTTATTAAACTTGATGAATTCTCTCCTCTTGACGGTAGAATAGTGTGTAAAGCAAAGCACAATACATTGCTATGTGTAGAAGCTAAGATATACGCGATTTCAGAATGTGTTCCTAGAACAGCTGCGAGCAACTTTTTTACTCAACGTTAACAACACATCTTAAGCACAATATTTCTGGGCTGAAGCGGGGAGGATTAGACAAAGTGTGCACTGTAAAGGGGAAGTCTGTGGCATTAACAGGAAGGGAGAAAAAGTACTTTCTACACATTTTTAGGTTCAGCGGTAAAACTGAAGTTTCTATGGAACTGCAGCTCGGTTTGTGACTGTGGTTTTCCCGGTCACACAAAAATGCTGAAATTCGACTTATACAGTGTTTGTGCTTATTAAACTTGATGAATTCTCCCCTCTTGACGGTAGAATAGTGTGTAAAGCAAAGCACAATACATTGCTATGTGTAGAAGCAAAGATATACGCGATTTCAGAATGTGTTGCTAGAACAGCTGCGAGCAACTTTTTTACTCAACGTTAACAACACATCTGAAGCTCAATATTTCTGGGCTGAAGCGGGGAGTATTAGACAAAGTGTGCACTGTAAAGGGGAAGTCTGTGGCATTAACAGGAAGGGAGAAAAAGTACTTTCTACCCATTTTTAGTTCAGCGGTAAAACTGAAATTTCTATGGAACTGCAGCTCGGCTTGTGACTGTGGTTTTCCCGGTCACACAAAAATGCTGAAATTCGACTTATACAGTGTTTGTGCTTATTAAACTTGATGAATTCTCCCCTCTTGACGGTAGAATAGTTTGTAAAGCAAAGCACAATACATTGCTATGTGTAGAAGCAAAGATATACGCGATTTCAGAATGTGTTGCTAGAACAGCTGCGAGCAACTTTTTTACTCAACGTTAACAACACATCTGAAGCTCAATATTTCTGGGCTGAAGCGGGGAGGATTAGACAAAGTGTGCACTGTGAAGGGGAAGTCTGTGGCATTAACAGGAAGGGAGAAAAAGTACTTTCTACCCATTTTTAGTTCAGCGGTAAAACTGAAATTTCTATGGAACTGCAGCTCGGTTTGTGACTGTGGTTTTCCCGGTCACACAAAAATGCTGAAATTCGACTTATACAGTGTTTGTGCTTATTAAACTTGATGAATTCTCTCCTCTTGACGGTAGAATAGTGTGTAAAGCAAAGCACAATACATTGCTATGTGTAGAAGCAAAGATATACGCGATTTCAGAATGTGTTCCTAGAACAGCTGCGAGCAACTTTTTTACTCAACGTTAACAACACATCTGAAGCTCAATATTTCTGGGCTGAAGCGGGGAGGATTAGACACAGTGTGCACTGTAAAGGGGAAGTCTGTGGCATTAACAGGAAGGGAGAAAAAGTACTTTCAACCCATTTTTAGTTCAGCGGTAAAACTGAAATTTCTATGGAACTGCAGCTCGGCTTGTGACTGTGGTTTTCCCGGTCACACAAAAATGCTGAAATTCGACTTATACAGTGTTTGTGCTTATTAAACTTGATGAATTCTCTCCTCTTGACGGTAGAATAGTGTGTAAAGCAAAGCACAATACATTGCTATGTGTAGAAGCTAAGATATACGCGATTTCAGAATGTGTTCCTAGAACAGCTGCGAGCAACTTTTTTACTCAACGTTAACAACACATCTGAAGCACAATATTTCTGGGCTGAAGCGGGGAGGATTAGACAAAGTGTGCACTGTAAAGGGGAAGTCTGTGGCATTAACAGGAAGGGAGAAAAAGTACTTTCTACCCATTTTTAGGTTCAGCGGTAAAACTGAAGTTTCTATGGAACTGCAGCTCGTTTTGTGACTGTGGTTTTCCCGGTCACACAAAAATGCTGAAATTCGACTTATACAGTGTTTGTGCTTATTAAACTTGATGAATTCTCTCCTCTTGACGGTAGAATAGTGTGTAAAGCAAAGCACAATACATTGCTATGTGTAGAAGCAAAGATATACGCGATTTCAGAATGTGTTCCTAGAACAGCTGCGAGCAACTTTTTTACTCAACGTTAACAACACATCTGAAGCTCAATATTTCTGGGCTGAAGTGGGGAGGATTAGACAAAGTGTGCACTGTAAAGGGGAAGTCTGTGGCATTAACAGGAAGGGAGAAAAAGTACTTTCTACCCATTTTTAGTTCAGCGGTAAAACTGAAATTTCTATGGAACTGCAGCTCGACTTGTGACTGTGGTTTTCCCGGTCACACAAAAATGCTGAAATTCGACTTATACAGTGTTTGTGCTTATTAAACTTGATGAATTCTCTCCTCTTGACGGTAGAATAGTGTGTAAAGCAAAGCACAATACATTGCTATGTGTAGAAGCTAAGATATACGCGATTTCAGAATGTGTTCCTAGAACAGCTGCGAGCAACTTTTTTACTCAACGTTAACAACACATCTGAAGCACAATATTTCTGGGCTGAAGCGGGGAGGATTAGACAAAGTGTGCACTGTAAAGGGGAAGTCTGTGGCATTAACAGGAAGGGAGAAAAAGTACTTTCTACCCATTTTTAGGTTCAGCGGTAAAACTGAAGTTTCTATGGAACTGCAGCTCGGCTTGTGACTGTGGTTTTCCCGGTCACACAAAAATGCTGAAATTCGACTTATACAGTGTTTGTGCTTATTAAACTTGATGAATTCTCCCCTCTTGACGGTAGAATAGTGTGTAAAGCAAAGCACAATACATTGCTATGTGTAGAAGCAAAGATATACGCGATTTCAGAATGTGTTGCTAGAACAGCTGCGAGCAACTTTTTTACTCAACGTTAACAACACATCTAAAGCTCAATATTTCTGGGCTGAAGCGGGGAGTATTAGACAAAGTGTGCACTGTAAAGGGGAAGTCTGTGGCATTAACAGGAAGGGAGAAAAAGTACTTTCTACCCATTTTTAGTTCAGCGGTATAACTGAAATTTCTATGGAACTGCAGCTCGGCTTGTGACTGTGGTTTTCCCGGTCACACAAAAATGCTGAAATTCGACTTATACAGTGTTTGTGCTTATTAAACTTGATGAATTCTCTCCTCTTGACGGTAGAATAGTGTGTAAAGCAAAGCACAATACATTGCTATGTGTAGAAGCAAAGATATACGCGATTTCAGAATGTGTTCCTAGAACAGCTGCGAGCAACTTTTTTACTCAACGTTAACAACACATCTGAAGCTCAATATTTCTGGGCTGAAGCGGGGAGGATTAGACAAAGAGTGCACTGTAAAGGGGAAGTCTGTGGCATTAACAGGAAGGGAGACAAAGTACTTTCTACCCATTTTTAGTTCAGCGGTAAAACTGAAATTTCTATGGAACTGCAGCTCGGCTTGTGACTGTGGTTTTCCCGGTCACACAAAAATGCTGAAATTCGACTTATACAGTGTTTGTGCTTATTAAACTTGATGAATTCTCTCCTCTTGACGGTAGAATAGTGTGTAAAGCAAAGCACAATACATTGCTATGTGTAGAAGCAAAGATATACGCGATTTCAGAATGTGTTCCTAGAACAGCTGCGAGCAACTTTTTTACTCAACGTTAACAACACATCTGAAGCTCAATATTTCTGGGCTGAAGCGGGGAGGATTAGACAAAGTGTGCACTGTAAAGGGGAAGTCTGTGGCATTAACAGGAAGGGAGACAAAGTACTTTCTACCCATTTTTAGTTCAGCGGTAAAACTGAAATTTCTATGGAACTGCAGCTCGGCTTGTGACTGTGGTTTTCCCGGTCACACAAAAATGCTGAAATTCGACTTATACAGTGTTTGTGCTTATTAAACTTGATGAATTCTCTCCTCTTGACGGTAGAATAGTGTGTAAAGCAAAGCACAATACATTGCTATGTGTAGAAGCAAAGATATACGCGATTTCAGAATGTGTTCCTAGAACAGCTGCGAGCAACTTTTTTACTCAACGTTAACAACACATCTGAAGCTCAATATTTCTGGGCTGAAGCGGGGAGGATTAGACAAAGTGTGCACTGTAAAGGGGAAGTCTGTGGCATTAACAGGAAGGGAGAAAAAGTACTTTCTACCCATTTTTAGGTTCAGCGGTAAAACTGAAGTTTCTATGGAACTGCAGCTCGGCTTGTGACTCTGGTTTTCCCGGTCACACAAAAATGCTGAAATTCGACTTATACAGTGTTTGTGCTTATTAAACTTGATGAATTCTCTCCTCTTGACGGTAGAATAGTGTGTAAAGCAAAGCACAATACATTGCTATGTGTAGAAGCAAAGATATACGCGATTTCAGAATGTGTTCCTAGAACAGCTGCGAGCAACTTTTTTACTCAACGTTAACAACACATCTGAAGCTCAATATTTCTGGGCTGAAGTGGGGAGGATTAGACAAAGTGTGCACTGTAAAGGGGAAGTCTGTGGCATTAACAGGAAGGGAGAAAAAGTACTTTCTACCCATTTTTAGTTCAGCGGTAAAACTGAAATTTCTATGGAACTGCAGCTCGACTTGTGACTGTGGTGTTCCCGGTCACACAAAAATGCTGAAATTCGACTTATACAGTGTTTGTGCTTATTAAACTTGATGAATTCTCTCCTCTTGACGGTAGAATAGTGTGTAAAGCAAAGCACAATACATTGCTATGTGTAGAAGCTAAGATATACGCGATTTCAGAATGTGTTCCTAGAACAGCTGCGAGCAACTTTTTTACTCAACGTTAACAACACATCTGAAGCACAATATTTCTGGGCTGAAGCGGGGAGGATTAGACAAAGTGTGCACTGTAAAGGGGAAGTCTGTGGCATTAACAGGAAGGGAGAAAAAGTACTTTCTACCCATTTTTAGGTTCAGCGGTAAAACTGAAGTTTCTATGGAACTGCAGCTCGGCTTGTGACTGTGGTTTTCCCGGTCACACAAAAATGCTGAAATTCGACTTATACAGTGTTTGTGCTTATTAAACTTGATGAATTCTCCCCTCTTGACGGTAGAATAGTGTGTAAAGCAAAGCACAATACATTGCTATGTGTAGAAGCAAAGATATACGCGATTTCAGAATGTGTTGCTAGAACAGCTGCGAGCAACTTTTTTACTCAACGTTAACAACACATCTAAAGCTCAATATTTCTGGGCTGAAGCGGGGAGTATTAGACAAAGTGTGCACTGTAAAGGGGAAGTCTGTGGCATTAACAGGAAGGGAGAAAAAGTACTTTCTACCCATTTTTAGTTCAGCGGTATAACTGAAATTTCTATGGAACTGCAGCTCGGCTTGTGACTGTGGTTTTCCCGGTCACACAAAAATGCTGAAATTCGACTTATACAGTGTTTGTGCTTATTAAACTTGATGAATTCTCTCCTCTTGACGGTAGAATAGTGTGTAAAGCAAAGCACAATACATTGCTATGTGTAGAAGCAAAGATATACGCGATTTCAGAATGTGTTCCTAGAACAGCTGCGAGCAACTTTTTTACTCAACGTTAACAACACATCTGAAGCTCAATATTTCTGGGCTGAAGCGGGGAGGATTAGACAAAGTGTGCACTGTAAAGGGGAAGTCTGTGGCATTAACAGGAAGGGAGACAAAGTACTTTCTACCCATTTTTAGTTCAGCGGTAAAACTGAAATTTCTATGGAACTGCAGCTCGGCTTGTGACTGTGGTTTTCCCGGTCACACAAAAATGCTGAAATTCGACTTATACAGTGTTTGTGCTTATTAAACTTGATGAATTCTCTCCTCTTGACGGTAGAATAGTGTGTAAAGCAAAGCACAATACATTGCTATGTGTAGAAGCAAAGATATACGCGATTTCAGAATGTGTTCCTAGAACAGCTGCGAGCAACTTTTTTTACTCAACGTTAACAACACATCTGAAGCTCAATATTTCTGGGCTGAAGCGGGGAGGATTAGACAAAGTGTGCACTGTAAAGGGGAAGTCTGTGGCATTAACAGGAAGGGAGACAAAGTACTTTCTACCAATTTTTAGTTCAGCGGTAAAACTGAAATTTCTATGGAACTGCAGCTCGGCTTGTGACTGTGGTTTTCCCGGTCACACAAAAATGCTGAAATTCGACTTATACAGTGTTTGTGCTTATTAAACTTGATGAATTTTCTCCTCTTGACGGTAGAATAGTGTGTAAAGCAAAGCACAATACATTGCTATGTGTAGAAGCAAAGATATACGCGATTTCAGAATGTGTTCCTAGAACAGCTGCGAGCAACTTTTTTACTCAACGTTAACAACACATCTGAAGCTCAATATTTCTGGGCTGAAGCGGGGAGGATTAGACAAAGTGTGCACTGTAAAGGGGAAGTCTGTGGCATTAACAGGAAGGGAGACAAAGTACTTTCTACCCATTTTTAGTTCAGCGGTAAAACTGAAATTTCTATGGAACTGCAGCTCGGCTTGTGACTGTGGTTTTCCCGGTCACACAAAAATGCTGAAATTCGACTTATACAGTGTTTGTGCTTATTAAACTTGATGAATTCTCTCCTCTTGACGGTAGAATAGTGTGTAAAGCAAAGCACAATACATTGCTATGTGTAGAAGCAAAGATATACGCGATTTCAGAATGTGTTCCTAGAACAGCTGCGAGCAACTTTTTTACTCAACGTTAACAACACATCTGAAGCTCAATATTTCTGGGCTGAAGCGGGGAGGATTAGACAAAGTGTGCACTGTAAAGGGGAAGTCTGTGGCATTAACAGGAAGGGAGACAAAGTACTTTCTACCCATTTTTAGTTCAGCGGTAAAACTGAAATTTCTATGGAACTGCAGCTCGGCTTGTGACTGTGGTTTTCCCGGTCACACAAAAATGCTGAAATTCAACTTATACAGTGTTTGTGCTTATTAAACTTGATGAATTCTCTCCTCTTGACGGTAGAATAGTGTGTAAAGCAAAGCACAATACATTGCTATGTGTAGAAGCAAAGATATACGCGATTTCAGAATGTGTTCCTAGAACAGCTGCGAGCAACTTTTTTACTCAACGTTAACAACACATCTGAAGCTCAATATTTCTGGGCTGAAGCGGGGAAGATTAGACAAAGTGTGCACTGTAAATGGGAAGTCTGTGGCATTAACAGGAAGCGAGAAAAAGTACTTTCTAACCATTTTTATTTCAGCGGTAAAACTGAAATTTCTATGGAACTGCAGCTCGGCTTGTGACTGTGGTTTTCCCGGTCACACAAAAATGCTGAAATTCGACTTATACAGTGTTTGTGCTTATTAAACTTGATGAATTCTCTCCTCTTGACGGTAGAATAGTGTGTAAAGCAAAGCACAATACATTGCTATGTGTAGAAGCAAAGATATACGCGATTTCAGAATGTGTTCCTAGAACAGCTGCGAGCAACTTTTTTACTCAACGTTAACAACACATCTGAAGCTCAATATTTCTGGGCTGAAGCGGGGAGGATTAGACAAAGTGTGCACTGTAAAGGGGAAGTCTGTGGCATTAACAGGAAGGGAGACAAAGTACTTTCTACCCATTTTTAGTTCAGCGGTAAAACTGAAATTTCTATGGAACTGCAGCTCGGCTTGTGACTGTGGTTTTCCCGGTCACACAAAAATGCTGAAATTCGACTTATACAGTGTTTGTGCTTATTAAACTTGATGAATTCTCTCCTCTTGACGGTAGAATAGTGTGTAAAGCAAAGCACAATACATTGCTATGTGTAGAAGCAAAGATATACGCGATTTCAGAATGTGTTCCTAGAACAGCTGCGAGCAACTTTTTTACTCAACGTTAACAACACATCTGAAGCTCAATATTTCTGGGCTGAAGCGGGGAGGATTAGACAAAGTGTGCACTGTAAAGGGGAAGTCTGTGGCATTAACAGGAAGGGAGACAAAGTACTTTCTACCCATTTTTAGTTCAGCGGTAAAACTGAAATTTCTATGGAACTGCAGCTCGGCTTGTGACTGTGGTTTTCCCGGTCACACAAAAATGCTGAAATTCGACTTATACAGTGTTTGTGCTTATTAAACTTGATGAATTTTCTCCTCTTGACGGTAGAATAGTGTGTAAAGCAAAGCACAATAAATTGCTATGTGTAGAAGCAAAGATATACGCGATTTCAGAATGTGTTCCTAGAACAGCTGCGAGCAACTTTTTTACTCAACGTTAACAACACATCTGAAGCTCAATATTTCTGGGCTGAAGCGGGGAGGATTAGACAAAGTGTGCACTGTAAAGGGGAAGTCTGTGGCATTAACAGGAAGGGAGAAAAAGTACTTTCTACCCATTTTTAGGTTCAGCGGTAAAACTGAAGTTTCTATGGAACTGCAGCTCGGCTTGTGACTCTGGTTTTCCCGGTCACACAAAAATGCTGAAATTCGACTTATACAGTGTTTGTGCTTATTAAACTTGATGAATTCTCTCCTCTTGACGGTAGAATAGTGTGTAAAGCAAAGCACAATACATTGCTATGTGTAGAAGCAAAGATATACGCGATTTCAGAATGTGTTCCTAGAACAGCTGCGAGCAACTTTTTTACTCAACGTTAACAACACATCTGAAGCTCAATATTTCTGGGCTGAAGCGGGGAGGATTAGACAAAGTGTGCACTGTAAAGGGGAAGTCTGTGGCATTAACAGGAAGGGAGAAAAAGTACTTTCTACCCATTTTTAGTTCAGTGGTAAAACTGAAATTTCTATGGAATTGCAGCTCGGCTTGTGACTGTGGTTTTCCTGGTCACACAAAAATGCTGAAATTCGACTTATACAGTGTTTGTGCTTATTAAACTTGATGAATTCTCTCCTCTTGACGGTAGAATAGTGTGTAAAGCAAAGCACAATACATTGCTATGTGTAGAAGCAAAGATATACGCGATTTCAGAATGTGTTCCTAGAACAACTGAGAGCAACTTTTTTACTCAACGTTAACAACACATCTGAAGCTCAATATTTCTGGGCTGAAGCGGGGAGGATTAGACAAAGTGTGCACCGTAAAGGGGAAGTCTGTGGCATTAACAGGAAGGGAGAAAAAGTACTTTCTACCCATTTTTAGTTCAGCGGTAAAACTGAAATTTCTATGGAATTGCAGCTCGGCTTGTGACTGTGGTTTTCCCGGTCACACAAAAATGCTGAAATTCGACTTATACAGTGTTTGTGCTTATTAAACTTGATGAATTCTCTCCTCTTGACGGTAGAATAGTGTGTAAAGCAAAGCACAATACATTGCTATGTGTAGAAGCAAAGATAAACGCGATTTCAGAATGTGTTCCTAGAACAGCTGCGAGCAACTTTTTTACTCAACGTTAACAACACATCTGAAGCTCAATATTTCTGGGCTGAAGCGGGGAGGATTAGACAAAGTGTGCACTGTAAAGGGGAAGTCTGTGGCATTAACAGGAAGGGAGAAAAAGTACTTTCTACCCATTTTTAGTTCAGCGGTAAAACTGAAATTTCTATGGAATTGCAGCTCGGCTTGTGACTGTGGTTTTCCCGGTCACACAAAAATGCTGAAATTCGACTTATACAGTGTTTGTGCTTATTAAACTTGATGAATTCTCTCCTCTTGACGGTAGAATAGTGTGTAAAGCAAAGCACAATACATTGCTATGTGTAGAAGCAAAGATATACGCGATTTCAGAAAGTGTTCCTAGAACAGCTGCGAGCAACTTTTTTACTCAACGTTAACAACACATCTGAAGCTCAATATTTCTGGGCTGAAGCGGGGAGGATTAGACAAAGTGTGCACTGTAAAGGGGAAGTCTGTGGCATTAACAGGAAGGGAGAAAAAGTACTTTCTACCCATTTTTAGTTCAGCGGTAAAACTGAAATTTCTATGGAACTGCAGCTCGCTTTGTGACTGTGGTTTTCCCGGTCACACAAAAATGCTGAAATTCGACTTATACAGTGTTTGTGCTTATTAAACTTGATGAATTCTCTCCTCTTGACGGTAGAATAGTGTGTAAAGCAAAGCACAATACATTGCTATGTGTAGAAGCAAAGATATACGCGATTTCAGAATGTGTTCCTAGAACAGCTGCGAGCAACTTTTTTACTCAACGTTAACAACACATCTGAAGCTCAATATTTCTGGGCTGAAGCGGGGAGGATTAGACACAGTGTGCACTGTAAAGGGGAAGTCTGTGGCATTAACAGGAAGGGAGAAAAAGTACTTTCTACCCATTTTTAGTTCAGCGGTAAAACTGAAATTTCTTTGGAACTGCAGCTCGCCTTGTGACTGTGGTTTTCCCGGTCACACAAAAATGCTGAAATTCGACTTATACAGTGTTTGTGCTTATTAAACTTGATGAATTCTCTCCTCTTGACGGTAGAATAGTGTGTAAAGCAAAGCACAATACATTGCTATGTGTAGAAGCAAAGATATACGCGATTTCAGAATGTGTTCCTAGAACAGCTGCGAGCAACTTTTTTACTCAACGTTAACAACACATCTGAAGCTCAATATTTCTGGGCTGAAGCGGGGAGGATTAGACAAAGTGTGCACTGTAAAGGGGAAGTCTGTGGCATTAACAGGAAGGGAGAAAAAGTACTTTCTACCCATTTTTAGTTCAGCGGTAAAACTGAAATTTCTATGGAACTGCAGCTCGCTTTGTGACTGTGGTTTTCCCGGTCACACAAAAATGCTGAAATTCGACTTATACAGTGTTTGTGCTTATTAAACTTGATGAATTCTCTCCTCTTGACGGTAGAATAGTGTGTAAAGCAAAGCACAATACATTGCTATGTGTAGAAGCAAAGATATACGCGATTTCAGAATGTGTTCCTAGAACAGCTGCGAGCAACTTTTTTATTCAACGTTAACAACACATCTGAAGCTCAATATTTCTGGGCTGAAGCGGGGAGGATTAGACAAAGTGTGCACTGTAAAGGGGAAGTCTGTGGCATTAACAGGAAGGGAGAAATAGTACTTTCTACCCATTTTTAGTTCAGCGGTAAAACTGAAATTTCTATGGAACTGCAGCTCGGCTTGTGACTGTGGTTTTCCCGGTCACACAAAAATGCTGAAATTCGACTTATACAGTGTTTGTGCTTATTAAACTTGATGAATTCTCTCCTCTTGACGGTAGAATAGAGTGTAAAGCAAAGCACAATACATTGCTATGTGTAGAAGCAAAGATATACGCGATTTCATAATGTGTTCCTAGAACAGCTGCGAGCAACTTTTTTACTCAACGTTAACAACACATCTGAAGCTCAATATTTCTGGGCTGAAGCGGGGAGGATTAGACAAAGTGTGCACTGTAAAGGGGAAGTCTGTGGCATTAACAGGAAGGGAGAAAAAGTACTTTCTACCCATTTCTAGTTCAGCGGTAAAACTGAAATTTCTATGGAACTGCAGCTCGGTTTGTGACTGTGGTTTTCCCGGTCACACAAAAATGCTGAAATTCGACTTATACAGTGTTTGTGCTTATTAAACTTGATGAATTCTCTCCTCTTGACGGTAGAATAGTGTGTAAAGCAAAGCACAATACATTGCTATGTGTAGAAGCAAAGATATACGCGATTTCAGAATGTGTTCCTAGAACAGCTGCGAGCAACTTTTTTACTCAACGTTAACAACACATCTGAAGCTCAATATTTCTGGGCTGAAGCGGGGAGGATTAGACAAAGTGTGCACTGTAAAGGGGAAGTCTGTGGCATTAACAGGAAGGGAGAAAAAGTACTTTCTACCCATTTTTAGTTCAGCGGTAAAACTGAAATTTCTATGGAACTGCAGCTCGGCTTGTGACTGTGGTTTTCCCGGTCACACAAAAATGCTGAAATTCGACTTATACAGTGTTTGTGCTTATTAAACTTGATGAATTCTCTCCTCTTGACGGTAGAATAGTGTGTAAAGCAAAGCACAATACATTGCTATGTGTAGAAGCAAAGATATACGCGATTTCAAAATGTGTTCCTAGAACAGCTGCGAGCAACTTTTTTACTCAACGTTAACAACACATCTGAAGCTCAATATTTCTGGGCTGATGCGGGGAGAATTAGACAAAGTGTGCACTGTAAAGGGGAAGTCTGTGGCATTAACAGGAAGGGAGAAAAAGTACTTTCTACCCATTTTTAGTTCAGCGGTAAA
The DNA here is from genome assembly GCF_040206685.1 of Ascaphus truei. NCBI lineage: Eukaryota > Metazoa > Chordata > Amphibia > Anura > Ascaphidae > Ascaphus > Ascaphus truei. The sequence goes on from NC_134488.1 coordinate 841,780, forward strand.
ACTGAAATTTCTATGGAACTGCAGCTCGGCTTGTGACTCTGGTTTTCCCGGTCACACAAAAATGCTGAAATTCGACTTATACAGTGTTTGTGCTTATTAAACTTGATGAATTCTCTCCTCTTGACGGTAGAATAGTGTGTAAAGCAAAGCACAATACATTGCTATGTGTAGAAGCAAAGATATACGCGATTTCAGAATGTGTTCCTAGAACAGCTGCGAGCAACTTTTTTACTCAACGTTAACAACACATCTGAAGCTCAATATTTCTGGGCTGAAGCGGGGAGGATTAGACAAAGTGTGCACTGTAAAGGGGAAGTCTGTGGCATTAACAGGAAGGGAGAAAAAGTACTTTCTACCCATTTCTAGTTCAGCGGTAAAACTGAAATTTCTATGGAACTGCAGCTCGGCTTGTGACTGTCGTTTTCCCGGTCACACAAAAATGCTGAAATTCGACTTATACAGTGTTTGTGCTTATTAAACTTGATGAATTCTCTCCTCTTGACGGTAGAATAGTGTGTAAAGCAAAGCACAATACATTGCTATGTTTAGAAGCAAAGATATACGCGATTTCATAATGTGTTCCTAGAACAGCTGCGAGCAACTTTTTTACTCAACGTTAACAACACATCTGAAGCTCAATATTTCTGGGCTGAAGCGGGGAGGATTAGACAAAGTGTGCACTGTAAAGGGGAAGTCTGTGGCATTAACAGGAAGGGAGAAAAAGTACTTTCTACCCATTTCTAGTTGAGCGGTAAAACTGAAATTTCTATGGAACTGCAGCTCGGTTTGTGACTGTGGTTTTCCCGGTCACACAAAAATGCTGAAATTCGACTTATACAGTGTTTGTGCTTATTAAACTTGATGAATTCTCTCCTCTTGACGGTAGAATAGTGTGTAAAGCAAAGCACAATACATTGCTATGTGTAGAAGCAAAGATATACGCGATTTCAGAATGTGTTCCTAGAACAGCTGCGAGCAACTTTTTTACTCAACGTTAACAACACATCTGAAGCTCAATATTTCTGGGCTGAAGCGGGGAGGATTAGACAAAGTGTGCACTGTAAAGGGGAAGTCTGTGGCATTAACAGGAAGGGAGAAAAAGTACTTTCTACCCATTTTTAGTTCAGCGGTAAAACTGAAATTTCTATGGAACTGCAGCTCGGCTTGTGACTGTGGTTTTCCCGGTCACACAAAAATGCTGAAATTCGACTTATACAGTGTTTGTGCTTATTAAACTTGATGAATTCTCTCCTCTTGATTGTAGAATAGTGTGTAAAGCAAAGCACAATACATTGCTATGTGTAGAAGCAAAGATATACGCGATTTCAGAATGTGTTGCTAGAACAGCTGCGAGCAACTTTTTTACTCAACGTTAACAACACATCTGAAGCTCAATATTTCTGGGCTGAAGCGGGGAGGATTAGACAAAGTGTGCACTGTAAAGGGGAAGTCTGTGGCATTAACAGGAAGGGAGAAAAAGTACTTTCTACCCATTTTTAGTTCAGCGGTAAAACTGAAATTTCTATGGAACTGCAGCTCGGCTTGTGACTGTGGTTTTCCCGGTCACAAAAAAATGCTGAAATTCGACTTATACAGTGTTTGTGCTTATTAAACTTGATGAATTTTCTCCTCTTGACGGTAGAATAGTGTGTAAAGCAAAGCACAATACATTGCTATGTGTAGAAGCAAAGATATACGCGATTTCAGAATGTGTTCCTAGAACAGCTGCGAGCAACTTTTTTACTCAACGTTAACAACACATCTGAAGCTCAATATTTCTGGGCTGAAGCGGGGAGGATTAGACAAAGTGTGCACTGTAAAGGGGAAGTCTGTGGCATTAACAGGAAGGGAGAAAAAGTACTTTCTACCCATTTTTAGTTCAGCGGTAAAACTGAAATTTCTATGGAACTGCAGCTCGGCTTGTGACTGTGGTTTTCCCGGTCACACAAAAATGCTGAAATTCGACTTATACAGTGTTTGTGCTTATTAAACTTGATGAATTCTCTCCTCTTGAAGGTAGAATAGTGTGTAAAGCAAAGCACAATACATTGCTATGTGTAGAAGCAAAGATATACGCGATTTCAGAATGTGTTCCAGAACAGCTGCGAGCAACTTTTTTACTCAACGTTAACAACACATCTGAAGCTTAATATTTCTGGGCTGAAGCGGGGAGGATTAGACAAAGTGTGCACTGTAAAGGGGAAGTCTGTGGCATTAACAGGAAGGGAGAAAAAGTACTTTCTACCCATTTCTAGTTCAGCGGTAAAACTGAAATTTCTATGGGACTGCAGCTCGGCTTGTGACTGTGGTTTTCCCGGTCACACAAAAATGCTGAAATTCGACTTATACAGTGTTTGTGCTTATTAAACTTGATGAATTCTCCCCTCTTGACGGTAGAATAGTGTGTAAAGCAAAGCACAATACATTGCTATGTGTAGAAGCAAAGATATACGCGATTTCAGAATGTGTTCCTAGAACAGCTGCGAGCAACTTTTTTACTCAACGTTAACAACACATCTGAAGCTCAATATTTCTGGGCTGAAGCGGGGAGGATTAGACAAAGTGTGCACTGTAAAGGGGAAGTCTGTGGCATTAACAGGAAGGGAGAAAAAGTACTTTCTACCCATTTTTAGTTCAGCGGTAAAACTGAAATTTCTATGGAACTGCAGCTCGCTTTGTGACTGTGGTTTTCCCGGTCACACAAAAATGCTGAAATTCGACTTATACAGTGTTTGTGCTTATTAAACTTGATGAATTCTCTCCTCTTGACGGTAGAATAGTGTGTAAAGCAAAGCACAATACATTGCTATGTGTAGAAGCAAAGATATACGCGATTTCAGAATGTGTTCCTAGAACAGCTGCGAGCAATTTTTTTACTCAACGTTAACAACACATCTGAAGCTCAATATTTCTGGGCTGAAGCGGGGAGGATTAGACAAAGTGTGCACTGTAAAGGGGAAGTCTGTGGCATTAACAGGAAGGGAGAAAAAGTACTTTCTACCCATTTCTAGTTCAGCGGTAAAACTGAAATTTCTATGGAACTGCAGCTCGCCTTGTGACTGTGGTTTTCCCGGTCACACAAAAATGCTGAAATTCGACTTATACAGTGTTTGTGCTTATTAAACTTGATGAATTCTCTCCTCTTGACGGTAGAATAGTGTGTAAAGCAAAGCACAATACATTGCTATGTGTAGAAGCAAAGATATACGCGATTTCAGAATGTGTTCCTAGAACAGCTGCGAGCAACTTTTTTACTCAACGTTAACAACACATCTGAAGCTCAATATTTCTGGGCTGAAGCGGGGAGGATTAGACACAGTGTGCACTGTAAAGGGGAAGTCTGTGGCATTAACAGGAAGGGAGAAAAAGTACTTTCTACCCATTTTTAGTTCAGCGGTAAAACTGAAATTTCTTTGGAACTGCAGCTCGCCTTGTGACTGTGGTTTTCCCGGTCACACAAAAATGCTGAAATTCGACTTATACAGTGTTTGTGCTTATTAAACTTGATGAATTCTCTCCTCTTGACGGTAGAATAGTGTGTAAAGCAAAGCACAATACATTGCTATGTGTAGAAGCAAAGATATACGCGATTTCAGAATGTGTTCCTAGAACAGCTGCGAGCAACTTTTTTACTCAACGTTAACAACACATCTGAAGCTCAATATTTCTGGGCTGAAGCGGGGAGGATTAGACAAAGTGTGCACTGTAAAGGGGAAGTCTGTGGCATTAACAGGAAGGGAGAAAAAGTACTTTCTACCCATTTTTAGTTCAGCGGTAAAACTGAAATTTCTATGGAACTGCAGCTCGCTTTGTGACTGTGGTTTTCCCGGTCACACAAAAATGCTGAAATTCGACTTATACAGTGTTTGTGCTTATTAAACTTGATGAATTCTCTCCTCTTGACGGTAGAATAGTGTGTAAAGCAAAGCACAATACATTGCTATGTGTAGAAGCAAAGATATACGCGATTTCAGAATGTGTTCCTAGAACAGCTGCGAGCAACTTTTTTATTCAACGTTAACAACACATCTGAAGCTCAATATTTCTGGGCTGAAGCGGGGAGGATTAGACAAAGTGTGCACTGTAAAGGGGAAGTCTGTGGCATTAACAGGAAGGGAGAAATAGTACTTTCTACCCATTTTTAGTTCAGCGGTAAAACTGAAATTTCTATGGAACTGCAGCTCGGCTTGTGACTGTGGTTTTCCCGGTCACACAAAAATGCTGAAATTCGACTTATACAGTGTTTGTGCTTATTAAACTTGATGAATTCTCTCCTCTTGACGGTAGAATAGAGTGTAAAGCAAAGCACAATACATTGCTATGTGTAGAAGCAAAGATATACGCGATTTCATAATGTGTTCCTAGAACAGCTGCGAGCAACTTTTTTACTCAACGTTAACAACACATCTGAAGCTCAATATTTCTGGGCTGAAGCGGGGAGGATTAGACAAAGTGTGCACTGTAAAGGGGAAGTCTGTGGCATTAACAGGAAGGGAGAAAAAGTACTTTCTACCCATTTCTAGTTCAGCGGTAAAACTGAAATTTCTATGGAACTGCAGCTCGGTTTGTGACTGTGGTTTTCCCGGTCACACAAAAATGCTGAAATTCGACTTATACAGTGTTTGTGCTTATTAAACTTGATGAATTCTCTCCTCTTGACGGTAGAATAGTGTGTAAAGCAAAGCACAATACATTGCTATGTGTAGAAGCAAAGATATACGCGATTTCAGAATGTGTTCCTAGAACAGCTGCGTGCAACTTTTTTACTCAACGTTAACAACACATCTGAAGCTCAATATTTCTGGGCTGAAGCGGGGAGGATTAGACAAAGTGTGCACTGTAAAGGGGAAGTCTGTGGCATTAACAGGAAGGGAGAAAAAGTACTTTCTACCCATTTTTAGTTCAGCGGTAAAACTGAAATTTCTATGGAACTGCAGCTCGGCTTGTGACTGTGGTTTTCCCGGTCACACAAAAATGCTGAAATTCGACTTATACAGTGTTTGTGCTTATTAAACTTGATGAATTCTCTCCTCTTGACGGTAGAATAGTGTGTAAAGCAAAGCACAATACATTGCTATGTGTAGAAGCAAAGATATACGCGATTTCAAAATGTGTTCCTAGAACAGCTGCGAGCAACTTTTTTACTCAACGTTAACAACACATCTGAAGCTCAATATTTCTGGGCTGATGCGGGGAGAATTAGACAAAGTGTGCACTGTAAAGGGGAAGTCTGTGGCATTAACAGGAAGGGAGAAAAAGTACTTTCTACCCATTTTTAGTTCAGCGGTAAAACTGAAATTTCTATGGAACTGCAGCTCGGCTTGTGACTCTGGTTTTCCCGGTCACACAAAAATGCTGAAATTCGACTTATACAGTGTTTGTGCTTATTAAACTTGATGAATTCTCTCCTCTTGACGGTAGAATAGTGTGTAAAGCAAAGCACAATACATTGCTATGTGTAGAAGCAAAGATATACGCGATTTCAGAATGTGTTCCTAGAACAGCTGCGAGCAACTTTTTTACTCAACGTTAACAACACATCTGAAGCTCAATATTTCTGGGCTGAAGCGGGGAGGATTAGACAAAGTGTGCACTGTAAAGGGGAAGTCTGTGGCATTAACAGGAAGGGAGAAAAAGTACTTTCTACCCATTTCTAGTTCAGCGGTAAAACTGAAATTTCTATGGAACTGCAGCTCGGCTTGTGACTGTCGTTTTCCCGGTCACACAAAAATGCTGAAATTCGACTTATACAGTGTTTGTGCTTATTAAACTTGATGAATTCTCTCCTCTTGACGGTAGAATAGTGTGTAAAGCAAAGCACAATACATTGCTATGTTTAGAAGCAAAGATATACGCGATTTCATAATGTGTTCCTAGAACAGCTGCGAGCAACTTTTTTACTCAACGTTAACAACACATCTGAAGCTCAATATTTCTGGGCTGAAGCGGGGAGGATTAGACAAAGTGTGCACTGTAAAGGGGAAGTCTGTGGCATTAACAGGAAGGGAGAAAAAGTACTTTCTACCCATTTCTAGTTGAGCGGTAAAACTGAAATTTCTATGGAACTGCAGCTCGGTTTGTGACTGTGGTTTTCCCGGTCACACAAAAATGCTGAAATTCGACTTATACAGTGTTTGTGCTTATTAAACTTGATGAATTCTCTCCTCTTGACGGTAGAATAGTGTGTAAAGCAAAGCACAATACATTGCTATGTGTAGAAGCAAAGATATACGCGATTTCAGAATGTGTTCCTAGAACAGCTGCGAGCAACTTTTTTACTCAACGTTAACAACACATCTGAAGCTCAATATTTCTGGGCTGAAGCGGGGAGGATTAGACAAAGTGTGCACTGTAAAGGGGAAGTCTGTGGCATTAACAGGAAGGGAGAAAAAGTACTTTCTACCCATTTTTAGTTCAGCGGTAAAACTGAAATTTCTATGGAACTGCAGCTCGGCTTGTGACTGTGGTTTTCCCGGTCACACAAAAATGCTGAAATTCGACTTATACAGTGTTTGTGCTTATTAAACTTGATGAATTCTCTCCTCTTGATTGTAGAATAGTGTGTAAAGCAAAGCACAATACATTGCTATGTGTAGAAGCAAAGATATACGCGATTTCAGAATGTGTTGCTAGAACAGCTGCGAGCAACTTTTTTACTCAACGTTAACAACACATCTGAAGCTCAATATTTCTGGGCTGAAGCGGGGAGGATTAGACAAAGTGTGCACTGTAAAGGGGAAGTCTGTGGCATTAACAGGAAGGGAGAAAAAGTACTTTCTACCCATTTTTAGTTCAGCGGTAAAACTGAAATTTCTATGGAACTGCAGCTCGGCTTGTGACTGTGGTTTTCCCGGTCACAAAAAAATGCTGAAATTCGACTTATACAGTGTTTGTGCTTATTAAACTTGATGAATTTTCTCCTCTTGACGGTAGAATAGTGTGTAAAGCAAAGCACAATACATTGCTATGTGTAGAAGCAAAGATATACGCGATTTCAGAATGTGTTCCTAGAACAGCTGCGAGCAACTTTTTTACTCAACGTTAACAACACATCTGAAGCTCAATATTTCTGGGCTGAAGCGGGGAGGATTAGACAAAGTGTGCACTGTAAAGGGGAAGTCTGTGGCATTAACAGGAAGGGAGAAAAAGTACTTTCTACCCATTTTTAGTTCAGCGGTAAAACTGAAATTTCTATGGAACTGCAGCTCGGCTTGTGACTGTGGTTTTCCCGGTCACACAAAAATGCTGAAATTCGACTTATACAGTGTTTGTGCTTATTAAACTTGATGAATTCTCTCCTCTTGAAGGTAGAATAGTGTGTAAAGCAAAGCACAATACATTGCTATGTGTAGAAGCAAAGATATACGCGATTTCAGAATGTGTTCCAGAACAGCTGCGAGCAACTTTTTTACTCAACGTTAACAACACATCTGAAGCTTAATATTTCTGGGCTGAAGCGGGGAGGATTAGACAAAGTGTGCACTGTAAAGGGGAAGTCTGTGGCATTAACAGGAAGGGAGAAAAAGTACTTTCTACCCATTTCTAGTTCAGCGGTAAAACTGAAATTTCTATGGGACTGCAGCTCGGCTTGTGACTGTGGTTTTCCCGGTCACACAAAAATGCTGAAATTCGACTTATACAGTGTTTGTGCTTATTAAACTTGATGAATTCTCCCCTCTTGACGGTAGAATAGTGTGTAAAGCAAAGCACAATACATTGCTATGTGTAGAAGCAAAGATATACGCGATTTCAGAATGTGTTCCTAGAACAGCTGCGAGCAACTTTTTTACTCAACGTTAACAACACATCTGAAGCTCAATATTTCTGGGCTGAAGCGGGGAGGATTAGACAAAGTGTGCACTGTAAAGGGGAAGTCTGTGGCATTAACAGGAAGGGAGAAAAAGTACTTTCTACCCATTTTTAGTTCAGCGGTAAAACTGAAATTTCTATGGAACTGCAGCTCGCTTTGTGACTGTGGTTTTCCCGGTCACACAAAAATGCTGAAATTCGACTTATACAGTGTTTGTGCTTATTAAACTTGATGAATTCTCTCCTCTTGACGGTAGAATAGTGTGTAAAGCAAAGCACAATACATTGCTATGTGTAGAAGCAAAGATATACGCGATTTCAGAATGTGTTCCTAGAACAGCTGCGAGCAATTTTTTTACTCAACGTTAACAACACATCTGAAGCTCAATATTTCTGGGCTGAAGCGGGGAGGATTAGACAAAGTGTGCACTGTAAAGGGGAAGTCTGTGGCATTAACAGGAAGGGAGAAAAAGTACTTTCTACCCATTTCTAGTTCAGCGGTAAAACTGAAATTTCTATGGAACTGCAGCTCGGCTTGTGACTGTGGTTTTCCCGGTCACACAAAAATGCTGAAATTCGACTTATACAGTGTTTGTGCTTATTAAACTTGATGAATTCTCTCCTCTTGACGGTAGAATAGTGTGTAAAGCAAAGCACAATACATTGCTATGTGTAGAAGCAAAGATATACGCGATTTCATAATGTGTTCCTAGAACAGCTGCGAGCAACTTTTTTACTCAACGTTAACAACACATCTGAAGCTCAATATTTCTGGGCTGAAGCGGGGAGGATTAGACAAAGTGTGCACTGTAAAGGGGAAGTCTGTGGCATTAACAGGAAGGGAGAAAAAGTACTTTCTACCCATTTCTAGTTCAGCGGTAAAACTGAAATTTCTATGGAACTGCAGCTCGGTTTGTGACTGTGGTTTTCCCGGTCACACAAAAATGCTGAAATTCGACTTATACAGTGTTTGTGCTTATTAAACTTGATGAATTCTCTCCTCTTGACGGTAGAATAGTGTGTAAAGCAAAGCACAATACATTGCTATGTGGAGAAGCAAAGATATACGCGATTTCAGAATGTGTTCCTAGAACAGCTGCGAGCAACTTTTTTACTCAACGTTAACAACACATCTGAAGCTCAATATTTCTGGGCTGAAGCGGGGAGGATTAGACAAAGTGTGCACTGTAAAGGGGAAGTCTGTGGCATTAACAGGAAGGGAGAAAAAGTACTTTCTACCCATTTTTAGTTCAGCGGTAAAACTGAAATTTCTATGGAACTGCAGCTCGTCTTGTGACTGTGGTTTTCCCGGTCACACAAAAATGCTGAAATTCGACTTATACAGTGTTTGTGCTTATTAAACTTGATGAATTCTCTCCTCTTGATTGTAGAATAGTGTGTAAAGCAAAGCACAATACATTGCTATGTGTAGAAGCAAAGATATACGCGATTTCAGAATGTGTTGCTAGAACAGCTGCGAGCAACTTTTTTACTCAACGTTAACAACACATCTGAAGCTCAATATTTCTGGGCTGAAGCGGGGAGGATTAGACAAAGTGTGCACTGTAAAGGGGAAGTCTGTGGCATTAACAGGAAGGGAGAAAAAGTACTTTCTACCCATTTTTAGTTCAGCGGTAAAACTGAAATTTCTATGGAACTGCAGCTCGGCTTGTGACTGTGGTTTTCCCGGTCACAAAAAAATGCTGAAATTCGACTTATACAGTGTTTGTGCTTATTAAACTTGATGAATTTTCTCCTCTTGACGGTAGAATAGTGTGTAAAGCAAAGCACAATACATTGCTATGTGTAGAAGCAAAGATATACGCGATTTCAGAATGTGTTCCTAGAACAGCTGCGAGCAACTTTTTTACTCAACGTTAACAACACATCTGAAGCTCAATATTTCTGGGCTGAAGCGGGGAGGATTAGACAAAGTGTGCACTGTAAAGGGGAAGTCTGTGGCATTAACAGGAAGGGAGAAAAAGTACTTTCTACCCATTTTTAGTTCAGCGGTAAAACTGAAATTTCTATGGAACTGCAGCTCTGCTTGTGACTGTGGTTTTCCCGGTCACACAAAAATGCTGAAATTCGACTTATACAGTGTTTGTGCTTATTAAACTTGATGAATTCTCTCCTCTTGACGGTAGAATAGTGTGTAAAGCAAAGCACAATACATTGCTATGTGTAGAAGCAAAGATATACGCGATTTCAAAATGTGTTCCTAGAACAGCTGCGAGCAACTTTTTTACTCAACGTTAACAACACATCTGAAGCTCAATATTTCTGGGCTGATGCGGGGAGAATTAGACAAAGTGTGCACTGTAAAGGGGAAGTCTGTGGCATTAACAGGAAGGGAGAAAAAGTACTTTCTACCCATTTTTAGTTCAGCGGTAAAACTGAAATTTCTATGGAACTGCAGCTCGGCTTGTGACTCTGGTTTTCCCGGTCACACAAAAATGCTGAAATTCGACTTATACAGTGTTTGTGCTTATTAAACTTGATAAATTCTCTCCTCTTGACGGTAGAATAGTGTGTAAAGCAAAGCACAATACATTGCTATGTGTAGAAGCAAAGATATACGCGATTTCAGAATGTGTTCCTAGAACAGCTGCGAGCAACTTTTTTACTCAACGTTAACAACACATCTGAAGCTCAATATTTCTGGGCTGAAGCGGGGAGGATTAGACAAAGTGTGCACTGTAAAGGGGAAGTCTGTGGCATTAACAGGAAGGGAGAAAAAGTACTTTCTACCCATTTCTAGTTCAGCGGTAAAACTGAAATTTCTATGGAACTGCAGCTCGGTTTGTGACTGTGGTTTTCCCGGTCACACAAAAATGCTGAAATTCGACTTATACAGTGTTTGTGCTTATTAAACTTGATGAATTCTCTCCTCTTGACGGTAGAATAGTGTGTAAAGCAAAGCACAATACATTGCTATGTGTAGAAGCAAAGATATACGCGATTTCAGAATGTGTTCCTAGAACAGCTGCGAGCAACTTTTTTACTCAACGTTAACAACACATCTGAAGCTCAATATTTCTGGGCTGAAGCGGGGAGGATTAGACAAAGTGTGCACTGTAAAGGGGAAGTCTGTGGCATTAACAGGAAGGGAGAAAAAGTACTTTCTACCCATTTTTAGTTCAGCGGTAAAACTGAAATTTCTATGGAACTGCAGCTCGGCTTGTGACTGTGGTTTTCCCGGTCACACAAAAATGCTGAAATTCGACTTATACAGTGTTTGTGCTTATTAAACTTGATGAATTCTCTCCTCTTGATTGTAGAATAGTGTGTAAAGCAAAGCACAATACATTGCTATGTGTAGAAGCAAAGATATACGCGATTTCAGAATGTGTTGCTAGAACAGCTGCGAGCAACTTTTTTACTCAACGTTAACAACACATCTGAAGCTCAATATTTCTGGGCTGAAGCGGGGAGGATTAGACAAAGTGTGCACTGTAAAGGGGAAGTCTGTGGCATTAACAGGAAGGGAGAAAAAGTACTTTCTACCCATTTTTAGTTCAGCGGTAAAACTGAAATTTCTATGGAACTGCAGCTCGGCTTGTGACTGTGGTTTTCCCGGTCACAAAAAAATGCTGAAATTCGACTTATACAGTGTTTGTGCTTATTAAACTTGATGAATTTTCTCCTCTTGACGGTAGAATAGTGTGTAAAGCAAAGCACAATACATTGCTATGTGTAGAAGCAAAGATATACGCGATTTCAGAATGTGTTCCTAGAACAGCTGCGAGCAACTTTTTTACTCAACGTTAACAACACATCTGAAGCTCAATATTTCTGGGCTGAAGTGGGGAGGATTAGACAAAGTGTGCACTGTAAAGGGGAAGTCTGTGGCATTAACAGGAAGGGAGAAAAAGTACTTTCTACCCATTTTTAGTTCAGCGGTAAAACTGAAATTTCTATGGAACTGCAGCTCGGCTTGTGACTGTGGTTTTCCCGGTCACACAAAAATGCTGAAATTCGACTTATACAGTGTTTGTGCTTATTAAACTTGATGAATTCTCTCCTCTTGAAGGTAGAATAGTGTGTAAAGCAAAGCACAATACATTGCTATGTGTAGAAGCAAAGATATACGCGATTTCAGAATGTGTTCCAGAACAGCTGCGAGCAACTTTTTTACTCAACGTTAACAACACATCTGAAGCTTAATATTTCTGGGCTGAAGCGGGGAGGATTAGACAAAGTGTGCACTGTAAAGGGGAAGTCTGTGGCATTAACAGGAAGGGAGAAAAAGTACTTTCTACCCATTTCTAGTTCAGCGGTAAAACTGAAATTTCTATGGGACTGCAGCTCGGCTTGTGACTGTGGTTTTCCCGGTCACACAAAAATGCTGAAATTCGACTTATACAGTGTTTGTGCTTATTAAACTTGATGAATTCTCCCCTCTTGACGGTAGAATAGTGTGTAAAGCAAAGCACAATACATTGCTATGTGTAGAAGCAAAGATATACGCGATTTCAGAATGTGTTGCTAGAACAGCTGCGAGCAACTTTTTTACTCAATGTTAACAACACATCTGAAGCTCAATATTTCTGGGCTGAAGCGGGGAGTATTAGACAAAGTGTGCACTGTAAAGGGGAAGTCTGTGGCATTAACAGGAAGGGAGAAAAAGTACTTTCTACCCATTTTTAGTTCAGCGGTAAAACTGAAATTTCTATGGAACTGCAGCTCGGTTTGTGACTGTGGTTTTCCCGGTCACACAAAAATGCTGAAATTCGACTTATACAGTGTTTGTGCTTATTAAACTTGATGAATTCTCCCCTCTTGACGGTAGAATAGTGTGTAAAGCAAAGCACAATACATTGCTATGTGTAGAAGCAAAGATATACGCGATTTCAGAATGTGTTGCTAGAACAGCTGCGAGCAACTTTTTTACTCAACGTTAACAACACATCTGAAGCTCAATATTTCTGGGCTGAAGCGGGGAGGATTAGACAAAGTGTGCACTGTAAAGGGGAAGTCTGTGGCATTAACAGGAAGGGAGAAAAAGTACTTTCTACCCATTTTTAGTTCAGCGGTAAAACTGAAATTTCTATGGAACTGCAGCTCGTTTTGTGACTGTGGTTTTCCCGGTCACACAAAAATGCTGAAATTCGACTTATACAGTGTTTGTGCTTATTAAACTTGATGAATTCTCTCCTCTTGACGGTAGAATAGTGTGTAAAGCAAAGCACAATACATTGCTATGTGTAGAAGCAAAGATATACGCGATTTCAGAATGTGTTCCAGAACAGCTGCGAGCAACTTTTTTACTCAACGTTAACAACACATCTGAAGCTTAATATTTCTGGGCTGAAGCGGGGAGGATTAGACAAAGTGTGCACTGTAAAGGGGAAGTCTGTGGCATTAACAGGAAGGGAGAAAAAGTACTTTCTACCCATTTCTAGTTCAGCGGTAAAACTGAAATTTCTATGGGACTGCAGCTCGGCTTGTGACTGTGGTTTTCCCGGTCACACAAAAATGCTGAAATTCGACTTATACAGTGTTTGTGCTTATTAAACTTGATGAATTCTCCCCTCTTGACGGTAGAATAGTGTGTAAAGCAAAGCACAATACATTGCTATGTGTAGAAGCAAAGATATACGCGATTTCAGAATGTGTTGCTAGAACAGCTGCGAGCAACTTTTTTACTCAATGTTAACAACACATCTGAAGCTCAATATTTCTGGGCTGAAGCGGGGAGTATTAGACAAAGTGTGCACTGTAAAGGGGAAGTCTGTGGCATTAACAGGAAGGGAGAAAAAGTACTTTCTACCCATTTTTAGTTCAGCGGTAAAACTGAAATTTCTATGGAACTGCAGCTCGGTTTGTGACTGTGGTTTTCCCGGTCACACAAAAATGCTGAAATTCGACTTATACAGTGTTTGTGCTTATTAAACTTGATGAATTCTCCCCTCTTGACGGTAGAATAGTGTGTAAAGCAAAGCACAATACATTGCTATGTGTAGAAGCAAAGATATACGCGATTTCAGAATGTGTTGCTAGAACAGCTGCGAGCAACTTTTTTACTCAACGTTAACAACACATCTGAAGCTCAATATTTCTGGGCTGAAGCGGGGAGGATTAGACAAAGTGTGCACTGTAAAGGGGAAGTCTGTGGCATTAACAGGAAGGGAGAAAAAGTACTTTCTACCCATTTTTAGTTCAGCGGTAAAACTGAAATTTCTATGGAACTGCAGCTCGTTTTGTGACTGTGGTTTTCCCGGTCACACAAAAATGCTGAAATTCGACTTATACAGTGTTTGTGCTTATTAAACTTGATGAATTCTCTCCTCTTGACGGTAGAATAGTGTGTAAAGCAAAGCACAATACATTGCTATGTGTAGAAGCAAAGATATACGCGATTTCAGAATGTGTTCCTAGAACAGCTGCGAGCAACTTTTTTACTCAACGTTAACAACACATCTGAAGCTCAATATTTCTGGGCTGAAGCGGGGAGGATTAGACAAAGTGTGCACTGTAAAGGGGAAGTCTGTGGCATTAACAGGAAGGGAGAAAAAGTACTTTCTACCCATTTTTAGGTTCAGCGGTAAAACTGAAATTACTATGGAACTGCAGCTCGGCTTGTGACTGTGGTTTTCCCGGTCACACAAAAATGCTGAAATTCGACTTATACAGTGTTTGTGCTTATTAAACTTGATGAATTCTCTCCTCTTGACGGTAGAATAGTGTGTAAAGCAAAGCACAATACATTGCTATGTGTAGTAGCAAAGATATACGCGATTTCAGAATGTGTTCCTAGAACAGCTGCGAGCAACTTTTTTACTCAACGTTAACAACACATCTGAAGCTCAATATTTCTGGGCTGAAGCGGTGAGGATTAGACAAGTGTGCACTGTAAAGGGGAAGTCTGTGGCATTAACAGGAAGGGAGAAAAAGTACTTTCTACCCATTTTTAGTTCAGCGGTAAAACTGAAATTTCTATGGAACTGCAGCTCGGCTTGTGACTGTGGTTTTCCCGGTCACACAAAAATGCTGAAATTCGACTTATACAGTGTTTGTGCTTATTAAACTTGATGAATTCTCTCCTCTTGACGGTAGAATAGTGTGTAAAGCAAAGCACAATACATTGCTATGTGTAGAAGCAAAGATATACGCGATTTCAGAATGTGTTCCTAGAACAGCTGCGAGCAACTTTTTTACTCAACGTTAACAACACATCTGAAGCTCAATATTTCTGGGCTGAAGCGGGGAGGATTAGACACAGTGTGCACTGTAAAGGGGAAGTCTGTGGCATTAACAGGAAGGGAGAAAAAGTACTTTCTACCCATTTTTAGTTCAGCGGTAAAACTGAAATTTCTATGGAACTGCAGCTCTGCTTGTGACTGTGGTTTTCCCGGTCACACAAAAATGCTGAAATTCGACTTATACAGTGTTTGTGCTTATTAAACTTGATGAATTCTCTCCTCTTGACGGTAGAATAGTGTGTAAAGCAAAGCACAATACATTGCTATGTGTAGAAGCAAAGATATACGCGATTTCAGAATGTGTTCCTAGAACAGCTGCGAGCAACTTTTTTACTCAACGTTAACAACACATCTGAAGCTCAATATTTCTGGGCTGAAGCGGGGAGGATTAGACAAAGTGTGCACTGTAAAGGGGAAGTCTGTGGCATTAACAGGAAGGGAGAAAAAGTACTTTCTACCCATTTTTAGGTTCAGCGGTAAAACTGAAATTACTATGGAACTGCAGCTCGGCTTGTGACTGTGGTTTTCCCGGTCACTCAAAAATGCTGAAATTCGACTTATACAGTGTTTGTGCTTATTAAACTTGATGAATTCTCTCCTCTTGACGGTAGAATAGTGTGTAAAGCAAAGCACAATACATTGCTATGTGTAGAAGCAAAGATATACGCGATTTCAGAATGTGTTCCTAGAACAGCTGCGAGCAACTTTTTTACTCAACGTTAACAACACATCTGAAGCTCAATATTTCTGGGCTGAAGCGGGGAGGATTAGACAAAGTGTGCACTGTAAAGGGGAAGTCTGTGGCATTAACAGGAAGGGAGAAAAAGTACTTTCTACCCATTTTTAGTTCAGCGGTAAAACTGAAATTTCTATGGAATTGCAGCTCGGCTTGTGACTGTGGTTTTCCTGGTCACACAAAAATGCTGAAATTCGACTTATATAGTGTTTGTGCTTATTAAACTTGATGAATTCTCTCCTCTTGACGGTAGAATAGTGTGTAAAGCAAAGCACAATACATTGCTATGTGTAGAAGCAAAGATATACGCGATTTCACAATGTGTTCCTAGAACAGCTGCGAGCAACTTTTTTACTCAACGTTAACAACACATCTGAAGCTCAATATTTCTGGGCTGAAGCGGGGAGGATTAGACACAGTGTGCACTGTAAAGGGGAAGTCTGTGGCATTAACAGGAAGGGAGAAAAAGTACTTTCTACCCATTTTTAGTTCAGCGGTAAAACTGAAATTTCTATGGAACTGCAGCTCTGCTTGTGACTGTGGTTTTCCCGGTCACACAAAAATGCTGAAATTCGACTTATACAGTGTTTGTGCTTATTAAACTTAATGAATTCTCTCCTCTTGACGGTAGAATAGTGTGTAAAGCAAAGCACAATACATTGCTATGTGTAGAAGCAAAGATTTACGCGATTTCAGAATGTGTTCCTAGAACAGCTGCGACCAACTTTTTTACTCAACGTTAACAACACATCTGAAGCTCAATATTTCTGGGCTGAAGCGGGGAGGATTAGACAAAGTGTGCACTGTAAAGGGGAAGTCTGTGGCATTAACAGGAAGGGAGAAAAAGTACTTTCTACCCATTTTTAGGTTCAGCGGTAAAACTGAAATTACTATGGAACTGCAGCTCGGCTTGTGACTGTGGTTTTCCCGGTCACACAAAAATGCTGAAATTCGACTTATACAGTGTTTGTGCTTATTAAACTTGATGAATTCTCTCCTCTTGACGGTAGAATAGTGTGTAAAGCAAAGCACAATACATTGCTATGTGTAGAAGCAAAGATATACGCGATTTCAGAATGTGTTCCTAGAACAGCTGCGAGCAACTTTTTTACTCAACGTTAACAACACATCTGAAGCTCAATATTTCTGGGCTGAAGCGGGGAGGATTAGACAAAGTGTGCACTGTAAAGGGGAAGTCTGTGGCATTAACAGGAAGGGAGAAAAAGTACTTTCTACCCATTTTTAGTTCAGCGGTAAAACTGAAATTTCTATGGAATTGCAGCTCGGCTTGTGACTGTGGTTTTCCTGGTCACACAAAAATGCTGAAATTCGACTTATATAGTGTTTGTGCTTATTAAACTTGATGAATTCTCTCCTCTTGACGGTAGAATAGTGTGTAAAGCAAAGCACAATACATTGCTATGTGTAGAAGCAAAGATATACGCGATTTCACAATGTGTTCCTAGAACAGCTGCGAGCAACTTTTTTACTCAACGTTAACAACACATCTGAAGCTCAATATTTCTGGGCTGAAGCGGGGAGGATTAGACACAGTGTGCACTGTAAAGGGGAAGTCTGTGGCATTAACAGGAAGGGAGAAAAAGTACTTTCTACCCATTTTTAGTTCAGCGGTAAAACTGAAATTTCTATGGAACTGCAGCTCTGCTTGTGACTGTGGTTTTCCCGGTCACACAAAAATGCTGAAATTCGACTTATACAGTGTTTGTGCTTATTAAACTTGATGAATTCTCTCCTCTTGACGGTAGAATAGTGTGTAAAGCAAAGCACAATACATTGCTATGTGTAGAAGCAAAGATTTACGCGATTTCAGAATGTGTTCCTAGAACAGCTGCGACCAACTTTTTTACTCAACGTTAACAACACATCTGAAGCTCAATATTTCTGGGCTGAAGCGGGGAGGATTAGACAAAGTGTGCACTGTAAAGGGGAAGTCTGTGGCATTAACAGGAAGGGAGAAAAAGTACTTTCTACCCATTTTTAGGTTCAGCGGTAAAACTGAAATTTCTATGGAACTGCAGCTCGTCTTGTGACTCTGGTTTTCCCGGTCACACAAAAATGCTGAAATTCGACTTATACAGTGTTTGTGCTTATTAAACTTGATGAATTCTCTCCTCTTGACGGTAGAATAGTGTGTAAAGCAAAGCACAATACATTGCTATGTGTAGAAGCAAAGATTTACGCGATTTCAGAATGTGTTCCTAGAACAGCTGCGAGCAACTTTTTTACTCAACGTTAACAACACATCTGAAGCTCAATATTTCTGGGCTGAAGCGGGGAGGATTAGACAAAGTGTGCACTGTAAAGGGGAAGTCTGTGGCATTAACAGGAAGGGAGAAAAAGTACTTTCTACCCATTTTTAGTTCAGCGGTAAAACTGAAATTTCTATGGAATTGCAGCTCGGCTTGTGACTGTGGTTTTCCTGGTCACACAAAAATGCTGAAATTCGACTTATATAGTGTTTGTGCTTATTAAACTTGATGAATTCTCTCCTCTTGACGGTAGAATAGTGTGTAAAGCAAAGCACAATACATTGCTATGTGTAGAAGCAAAGATATACGCGATTTCACAATGTGTTCCTAGAACAGCTGCGAGCAACTTTTTTACTCAACGTTAACAACACATCTGAAGCTCAATATTTCTGGGCTGAAGCGGGGAGGATTAGACAAAGTGTGCACTGTAAAGGGGAAGTCTGTGGCATTAACAGGAAGGGAGAAAAAGTACTTTCTACCCATTTTTAGTTCAGCGGTAAAACTGAAATTTCTATGGAATTGCAGCTCGGCTTGTGACTGTGGTTTTCCTGGTCACACAAAAATGCTGAAATTCGACTTATATAGTGTTTGTGCTTATTAAACTTGATGAATTCTCTCCTCTTGACGGTAGAATAGTGTGTAAAGCAAAGCACAATACATTGCTATGTGTAGAAGCAAAGATATACGCGATTTCACAATGTGTTCCTAGAACAGCTGCGAGCAACTTTTTTACTCAACGTTAACAACACATCTGAAGCTCAATATTTCTGGGCTGAAGCGGGGAGGATTAGACACAGTGTGCACTGTAAAGGGGAAGTCTGTGGCATTAACAGGAAGGGAGAAAAAGTACTTTCTACCCATTTTTAGTTCAGCGGTAAAACTGAAATTTCTATGGAACTGCAGCTCTGCTTGTGACTGTGGTTTTCCCGGTCACACAAAAATGCTGAAATTCGACTTATACAGTGTTTGTGCTTATTAAACTTGATGAATTCTCTCCTCTTGACGGTAGAATAGTGTGTAAAGCAAAGCACAATACATTGCTATGTGTAGAAGCAAAGATTTACGCGATTTCAGAATGTGTTCCTAGAACAGCTGCGACCAACTTTTTTACTCAACGTTAACAACACATCTGAAGCTCAATATTTCTGGGCTGAAGCGGGGAGGATTAGACAAAGTGTGCACTGTAAAGGGGAAGTCTGTGGCATTAACAGGAAGGGAGAAAAAGTACTTTCTACCCATTTTTAGGTTCAGCGG
This sequence comes from Ascaphus truei, assembly GCF_040206685.1. Lineage (NCBI taxonomy): Eukaryota > Metazoa > Chordata > Amphibia > Anura > Ascaphidae > Ascaphus > Ascaphus truei. The sequence continues at coordinate 861,054 of NC_134488.1, forward strand.
TAAAACTGAAATTTCTATGGAACTGCAGCTCGTCTTGTGACTCTGGTTTTCCCGGTCACACAAAAATGCTGAAATTCGACTTATACAGTGTTTGTGCTTATTAAACTTGATGAATTCTCTCCTCTTGACGGTAGAATAGTGTGTAAAGCAAAGCACAATACATTGCTATGTGTAGAAGCAAAGATTTACGCGATTTCAGAATGTGTTCCTAGAACAGCTGCGAGCAACTTTTTTACTCAACGTTAACAACACATCTGAAGCTCAATATTTCTGGGCTGAAGCGGGGAGGATTAGACAAAGTGTGCACTGTAAAGGGGAAGTCTGTGGCATTAACAGGAAGGGAGAAAAAGTACTTTCTACCCATTTTTAGTTCAGCGGTAAAACTGAAATTTCTATGGAACTGCAGCTCGGCTTGTGACTGTGGTTTTCCCGGTCACACAAAAATGCTGAAATTCGACTTATACAGTGTTTGTGCTTATTAAACTTGATGAATTCTCTCCTCTTGACGGTAGAATAGTGTGTAAAGCAAAGCACAATACATTGCTATGTGTAGAAGCAAAGATATACGCGATTTCAGAATGTGTTCCTAGAACAGCTGCGAGCAACTTTTTTACTCAACGTTAACAACACATCTGAAGCTCAATATTTCTGGGCTGAAGCGGGGAGGATTAGACAAAGTGTGCACTGTAAAGGGGAAGTCTGTGGCATTAACAGGAAGGGAGAAAAAGTACTTTCTACCCATTTTTAGTTCAGCGGTAAAACTGAAATTTCTATGGAACTGCAGCTCGGCTTGTGACTGTGGTTTTCCCGGTCACACAAAAATGCTGAAATTCGACTTATACAGTGTTTGTGCTTATTAAACTTGATGAATTCTCTCCTCTTGACGGTAGAATAGTGTGTAAAGCAAAGCACAATACATTGCTATGTGTAGAAGCAAAGATATACGCGATTTCAGAATGTGTTCCTAGAACAGCTGCGAGCAACTTTTTTACTCAACGTTAACAACACATCTGAAGCTCAATATTTCTGGGCTGAAGCGGGGAGGATTAGACAAAGTGTGCACTGTAAAGGGGAAGTCTGTGGCATTAACAGGAAGGGAGAAAAAGTACTTTCTACCCATTTCTAGTTCAGCGGTAAAACTGAAATTTCTATGGAACTGCAGCTCGGCTTGTGACTGTCGTTTTCCCGGTCACACAAAAATGCTGAAATTCGACTTATACAGTGTTTGTGCTTATTAAACTTGATGAATTCTCTCCTCTTGACGGTAGAATAGTGTGTAAAGCAAAGCACAATACATTGCTATGTGTAGAAGCAAAGATATACGCGATTTCATAATGTGTTCCTAGAACAGCTGCGAGCAACTTTTTTACTCAACGTTAACAACACATCTGAAGCTCAATATTTCTGGGCTGAAGCGGGGAGGATTAGACAAAGTGTGCACTGTAAAGGGGAAGTCTGTGGCATTAACAGGAAGGGAGAAAAAGTACTTTCTACCCATTTCTAGTTCAGCGGTAAAACTGAAATTTCTATGGAACTGCAGCTCGGTTTGTGACTGTGGTTTTCCCGGTCACACAAAAATGCTGAAATTCGACTTATACAGTGTTTGTGCTTATTAAACTTGATGAATTCTCTCCTCTTGACGGTAGAATAGTGTGTAAAGCAAAGCACAATACATTGCTATGTGTAGAAGCAAAGATATACGCGATTTCAGAATGTGTTCCTAGAACAGCTGCGAGCAACTTTTTTACTCAACGTTAACAACACATCTGAAGCTCAATATTTCTGGGCTGAAGCGGGGAGGATTAGACAAAGTGTGCACTGTAAAGGGGAAGTCTGTGGCATTAACAGGAAGGGAGAAAAAGTACTTTCTACCCATTTTTAGTTCAGCGGTAAAACTGAAATTTCTATGGAACTGCAGCTCGGCTTGTGACTGTGGTTTTCCCGGTCACACAAAAATGCTGAAATTCGACTTATACAGTGTTTGTGCTTATTAAACTTGATGAATTCTCTCCTCTTGATTGTAGAATAGTGTGTAAAGCAAAGCACAATACATTGCTATGTGTAGAAGCAAAGATATACGCGATTTCAGAATGTGTTGCTAGAACAGCTGCGAGCAACTTTTTTACTCAACGTTAACAACACATCTGAAGCTCAATATTTCTGGGCTGAAGCGGGGAGGATTAGACAAAGTGTGCACTGTAAAGGGGAAGTCTGTGGCATTAACAGGAAGGGAGAAAAAGTACTTTCTACCCATTTTTAGTTCAGCGGTAAAACTGAAATTTCTATGGAACTGCAGCTCGGCTTGTGACTGTGGTTTTCCCGGTCACAAAAAAATGCTGAAATTCGACTTATACAGTGTTTGTGCTTATTAAACTTGATGAATTTTCTCCTCTTGACGGTAGAATAGTGTGTAAAGCAAAGCACAATACATTGCTATGTGTAGAAGCAAAGATATACGCGATTTCAGAATGTGTTCCTAGAACAGCTGCGAGCAACTTTTTTACTCAACGTTAACAACACATCTGAAGCTCAATATTTCTGGGCTGAAGCGGGGAGGATTAGACAAAGTGTGCACTGTAAAGGGGAAGTCTGTGGCATTAACAGGAAGGGAGAAAAAGTACTTTCTACCCATTTTTAGTTCAGCGGTAAAACTGAAATTTCTATGGAACTGCAGCTCGGCTTGTGACTGTGGTTTTCCCGGTCACAAAAAAATGCTGAAATTCGACTTATACAGTGTTTGTGCTTATTAAACTTGATGAATTTTCTCCTCTTGACGGTAGAATAGTGTGTAAAGCAAAGCACAATACATTGCTATGTGTAGAAGCAAAGATATACGCGATTTCAGAATGTGTTCCTAGAACAGCTGCGAGCAACTTTTTTACTCAACGTTAACAACACATCTGAAGCTCAATATTTCTGGGCTGAAGCGGGGAGGATTAGACAAAGTGTGCACTGTAAAGGGGAAGTCTGTGGCATTAACAGGAAGGGAGAAAAAGTACTTTCTACCCATTTTTAGTTCAGCGGTAAAACTGAAATTTCTATGGAACTGCAGCTCGGCTTGTGACTGTGGTTTTCCCGGTCACACAAAAATGCTGAAATTCGACTTATACAGTGTTTGTGCTTATTAAACTTGATGAATTCTCTCCTCTTGAAGGTAGAATAGTGTGTAAAGCAAAGCACAATACATTGCTATGTGTAGAAGCAAAGATATACGCGATTTCAGAATGTGTTCCAGAACAGCTGCGAGCAACTTTTTTACTCAACGTTAACAACACATCTGAAGCTTAATATTTCTGGGCTGAAGCGGGGAGGATTAGACAAAGTGTGCACTGTAAAGGGGAAGTCTGTGGCATTAACAGGAAGGGAGAAAAAGTACTTTCTACCCATTTCTAGTTCAGCGGTAAAACTGAAATTTCTATGGGACTGCAGCTCGGCTTGTGACTGTGGTTTTCCCGGTCACACAAAAATGCTGAAATTCGACTTATACAGTGTTTGTGCTTATTAAACTTGATGAATTCTCCCCTCATGACGGTAGAATAGTGTGTAAAGCAAAGCACAATACATTGCTATGTGTAGAAGCAAAGATATACGCGATTTCAGAATGTGTTGCTAGAACAGCTGCGAGCAACTTTTTTACTCAATGTTAACAACACATCTGAAGCTCAATATTTCTGGGCTGAAGCGGGGAGTATTAGACAAAGTGTGCACTGTAAAGGGGAAGTCTGTGGCATTAACAGGAAGGGAGAAAAAGTACTTTCTACCCATTTTTAGTTCAGCGGTAAAACTGAAATTTCTATGGAACTGCAGCTCGGCTTGTGACTGTGGTTTTCCCGGTCACACAAAAATGCTGAAATTCGACTTATACAGTGTTTGTGCTTATTAAACTTGATGAATTCTCTCCTCTTGAAGGTAGAATAGTGTGTAAAGCAAAGCACAATACATTGCTATGTGTAGAAGCAAAGATATACGCGATTTCAGAATGTGTTCCAGAACAGCTGCGAGCAACTTTTTTACTCAACGTTAACAACACATCTGAAGCTTAATATTTCTGGGCTGAAGCGGGGAGGATTAGACAAAGTGTGCACTGTAAAGGGGAAGTCTGTGGCATTAACAGGAAGGGAGAAAAAGTACTTTCTACCCATTTCTAGTTCAGCGGTAAAACTGAAATTTCTATGGGACTGCAGCTCGGCTTGTGACTGTGGTTTTCCCGGTCACACAAAAATGCTGAAATTCGACTTATACAGTGTTTGTGCTTATTAAACTTGATGAATTCTCCCCTCTTGACGGTAGAATAGTGTGTAAAGCAAAGCACAATACATTGCTATGTGTAGAAGCAAAGATATACGCGATTTCAGAATGTGTTGCTAGAACAGCTGCGAGCAACTTTTTTACTCAATGTTAACAACACATCTGAAGCTCAATATTTCTGGGCTGAAGCGGGGAGTATTAGACAAAGTGTGCACTGTAAAGGGGAAGTCTGTGGCATTAACAGGAAGGGAGAAAAAGTACTTTCTACCCATTTTTAGTTCAGCGGTAAAACTGAAATTTCTATGGAACTGCAGCTCGGCTTGTGACTGTGGTTTTCCCGGTCACACAAAAATGCTGAAATTCGACTTATACAGTGTTTGTGCTTATTAAACTTGATGAATTCTCTCCTCTTGAAGGTAGAATAGTGTGTAAAGCAAAGCACAATACATTGCTATGTGTAGAAGCAAAGATATACGCGATTTCAGAATGTGTTCCAGAACAGCTGCGAGCAACTTTTTTACTCAACGTTAACAACACATCTGAAGCTTAATATTTCTGGGCTGAAGCGGGGAGGATTAGACAAAGTGTGCACTGTAAAGGGGAAGTCTGTGGCATTAACAGGAAGGGAGAAAAAGTACTTTCTACCCATTTCTAGTTCAGCGGTAAAACTGAAATTTCTATGGGACTGCAGCTCGGCTTGTGACTGTGGTTTTCCCGGTCACACAAAAATGCTGAAATTCGACTTATACAGTGTTTGTGCTTATTAAACTTGATGAATTCTCCCCTCTTGACGGTAGAATAGTGTGTAAAGCAAAGCACAATACATTGCTATGTGTAGAAGCAAAGATATACGCGATTTCAGAATGTGTTGCTAGAACAGCTGCGAGCAACTTTTTTACTCAACGTTAACAACACATCTGAAGCTCAATATTTCTGGGCTGAAGCGGGGAGGATTAGACAAAGTGTGCACTGTAAAGGGGAAGTCTGTGGCATTAACAGGAAGGGAGAAAAAGTACTTTCTACCCATTTTTAGTTCAGCGGTAAAACTGAAATTTCTATGGAACTGCAGCTCGTTTTGTGACTGTGGTTTTCCCGGTCACACAAAAATGCTGAAATTCGACTTATACAGTGTTTGTGCTTATTAAACTTGATGAATTCTCTCCTCTTGACGGTAGAATAGTGTGTAAAGCAAAGCACAATACATTGCTATGTGTAGAAGCAAAGATATACGCGATTTCAGAATGTGTTCCTAGAACAGCTGCGAGCAACTTTTTTACTCAACGTTAACAACACATCTGAAGCTCAATATTTCTGGGCTGAAGCGGGGAGGATTAGACAAAGTGTGCACTGTAAAGGGGAAGTCTGTGGCATTAACAGGAAGGGAGAAAAAGTACTTTCTACCCATTTTTAGTTCAGCGGTAAAACTGAAATTTCTATGGAACTGCAGCTCGGCTTGTGACTGTGGTTTTCCCGGTCACACAAAAATGCTGAAATTCGACTTATACAGTATTTGTGCTTATTAAACTTGATGAATTCTCTCCTCTTGACGGTAGAATAGTGTGTAAAGCAAAGCACAATACATTGCTATGTGTAGAAGCAAAGATATACGCGATTTCAGAATGTGTTCCTAGAACAGCTGCGAGCAACTTTTTTACTCAACGTTAACAACACATCTGAAGCACAATATTTCTGGGCTGAAGCGGGGAGGATTAGACAAAGTGTGCACTGTAAAGGGGAAGTCTGTGGCATTAACAGGAAGGGAGAAAAAGTACTTTCTACCCATTTTTAGTTCAGCGGTAAAACTGAAATTTCTATGGAACTGCAGCTCGGCTTGTGACTGTGGTTTTCCCGGTCACACAAAAATGCTGAAATTCGACTTATACAGTGTTTGTGCTTATTAAACTTGATGAATTCTCTCCTCTTGACGGTAGAATAGTGTGTAAAGCAAAGCACAATACATTGCTATGTGTAGAAGCAAAGATATACGCGATTTCAGAATGTGTTCCTAGAACAGCTGCGAGCAACTTTTTTACTCAACGTTAACAACACATCTGAAGCTCAATATTTCTGGGCTGAAGCGGGGAGGATTAGACAAAGTGTGCACTGTAAAGGGGAAGTCTGTGGCATTAACAGGAAGGGAGAAAAAGTACTTTCTACCCATTTTTAGTTCAGCGGTAAAACTGAAATTTCTATGGAACTGCAGCTCGGCTTGTGACTGTGGTTTTCCCGGTCACACAAAAATGCTGAAATTCGACTTATACAGTGTTTGTGCTTATTAAACTTGATGAATTCTCTCCTCTTGACGGTAGAATAGTGTGTAAAGCAAAGCACAATACATTGCTATGTGTAGAAGCAAAGATATACGCGATTTCAGAATGTGTTCCTAGAACAGCTGCGAGCAACTTTTTTACTCAACGTTAACAACACATCTGAAGCTCAATATTTCTGGGCTGAAGCGGGGAGGATTAGACAAAGTGTGCACTGTAAAGGGGAAGTCTGTGGCATTAACAGGAAGGGAGAAAAAGTACTTTCTACCCATTTCTAGTTCAGCGGTAAAACTGAAATTTCTATGGAACTGCAGCTCGGCTTGTGACTGTCGTTTTCCCGGTCACACAAAAATGCTGAAATTCGACTTATACAGTGTTTGTGCTTATTAAACTTGATGAATTCTCTCCTCTTGACGGTAGAATAGTGTGTAAAGCAAAGCACAATACATTGCTATGTGTAGAAGCAAAGATATACGCGATTTCATAATGTGTTCCTAGAACAGCTGCGAGCAACTTTTTTACTCAACGTTAACAACACATCTGAAGCTCAATATTTCTGGGCTGAAGCGGGGAGGATTAGACAAAGTGTGCACTGTAAAGGGGAAGTCTGTGGCATTAACAGGAAGGGAGAAAAAGTACTTTCTACCCATTTCTAGTTCAGCGGTAAAACTGAAATTTCTATGGAACTGCAGCTCGGTTTGTGACTGTGGTTTTCCCGGTCACACAAAAATGCTGAAATTCGACTTATACAGTGTTTGTGCTTATTAAACTTGATGAATTCTCTCCTCTTGACGGTAGAATAGTGTGTAAAGCAAAGCACAATACATTGCTATGTGTAGAAGCAAAGATATACGCGATTTCAGAATGTGTTCCTAGAACAGCTGCGAGCAACTTTTTTACTCAACGTTAACAACACATCTGAAGCTCAATATTTCTGGGCTGAAGCGGGGAGGATTAGACAAAGTGTGCACTGTAAAGGGGAAGTCTGTGGCATTAACAGGAAGGGAGAAAAAGTACTTTCTACCCATTTTTAGTTCAGCGGTAAAACTGAAATTTCTATGGAACTGCAGCTCGGCTTGTGACTGTGGTTTTCCCGGTCACACAAAAATGCTGAAATTCGACTTATACAGTGTTTGTGCTTATTAAACTTGATGAATTCTCTCCTCTTGATTGTAGAATAGTGTGTAAAGCAAAGCACAATACATTGCTATGTGTAGAAGCAAAGATATACGCGATTTCAGAATGTGTTGCTAGAACAGCTGCGAGCAACTTTTTTACTCAACGTTAACAACACATCTGAAGCTCAATATTTCTGGGCTGAAGCGGGGAGGATTAGACAAAGTGTGCACTGTAAAGGGGAAGTCTGTGGCATTAACAGGAAGGGAGAAAAAGTACTTTCTACCCATTTTTAGTTCAGCGGTAAAACTGAAATTTCTATGGAACTGCAGCTCGGCTTGTGACTGTGGTTTTCCCGGTCACAAAAAAATGCTGAAATTCGACTTATACAGTGTTTGTGCTTATTAAACTTGATGAATTTTCTCCTCTTGACGGTAGAATAGTGTGTAAAGCAAAGCACAATACATTGCTATGTGTAGAAGCAAAGATATACGCGATTTCAGAATGTGTTCCTAGAACAGCTGCGAGCAACTTTTTTACTCAACGTTAACAACACATCTGAAGCTCAATATTTCTGGGCTGAAGCGGGGAGGATTAGACAAAGTGTGCACTGTAAAGGGGAAGTCTGTGGCATTAACAGGAAGGGAGAAAAAGTACTTTCTACCCATTTTTAGTTCAGCGGTAAAACTGAAATTTCTATGGAACTGCAGCTCGGCTTGTGACTGTGGTTTTCCCGGTCACAAAAAAATGCTGAAATTCGACTTATACAGTGTTTGTGCTTATTAAACTTGATGAATTTTCTCCTCTTGACGGTAGAATAGTGTGTAAAGCAAAGCACAATACATTGCTATGTGTAGAAGCAAAGATATACGCGATTTCAGAATGTGTTCCTAGAACAGCTGCGAGCAACTTTTTTACTCAACGTTAACAACACATCTGAAGCTCAATATTTCTGGGCTGAAGCGGGGAGGATTAGACAAAGTGTGCACTGTAAAGGGGAAGTCTGTGGCATTAACAGGAAGGGAGAAAAAGTACTTTCTACCCATTTTTAGTTCAGCGGTAAAACTGAAATTTCTATGGAACTGCAGCTCGGCTTGTGACTGTGGTTTTCCCGGTCACACAAAAATGCTGAAATTCGACTTATACAGTGTTTGTGCTTATTAAACTTGATGAATTCTCTCCTCTTGAAGGTAGAATAGTGTGTAAAGCAAAGCACAATACATTGCTATGTGTAGAAGCAAAGATATACGCGATTTCAGAATGTGTTCCAGAACAGCTGCGAGCAACTTTTTTACTCAACGTTAACAACACATCTGAAGCTTAATATTTCTGGGCTGAAGCGGGGAGGATTAGACAAAGTGTGCACTGTAAAGGGGAAGTCTGTGGCATTAACAGGAAGGGAGAAAAAGTACTTTCTACCCATTTCTAGTTCAGCGGTAAAACTGAAATTTCTATGGGACTGCAGCTCGGCTTGTGACTGTGGTTTTCCCGGTCACACAAAAATGCTGAAATTCGACTTATACAGTGTTTGTGCTTATTAAACTTGATGAATTCTCCCCTCATGACGGTAGAATAGTGTGTAAAGCAAAGCACAATACATTGCTATGTGTAGAAGCAAAGATATACGCGATTTCAGAATGTGTTGCTAGAACAGCTGCGAGCAACTTTTTTACTCAATGTTAACAACACATCTGAAGCTCAATATTTCTGGGCTGAAGCGGGGAGTATTAGACAAAGTGTGCACTGTAAAGGGGAAGTCTGTGGCATTAACAGGAAGGGAGAAAAAGTACTTTCTACCCATTTTTAGTTCAGCGGTAAAACTGAAATTTCTATGGAACTGCAGCTCGGCTTGTGACTGTGGTTTTCCCGGTCACACAAAAATGCTGAAATTCGACTTATACAGTGTTTGTGCTTATTAAACTTGATGAATTCTCTCCTCTTGAAGGTAGAATAGTGTGTAAAGCAAAGCACAATACATTGCTATGTGTAGAAGCAAAGATATACGCGATTTCAGAATGTGTTCCAGAACAGCTGCGAGCAACTTTTTTACTCAACGTTAACAACACATCTGAAGCTTAATATTTCTGGGCTGAAGCGGGGAGGATTAGACAAAGTGTGCACTGTAAAGGGGAAGTCTGTGGCATTAACAGGAAGGGAGAAAAAGTACTTTCTACCCATTTCTAGTTCAGCGGTAAAACTGAAATTTCTATGGGACTGCAGCTCGGCTTGTGACTGTGGTTTTCCCGGTCACACAAAAATGCTGAAATTCGACTTATACAGTGTTTGTGCTTATTAAACTTGATGAATTCTCCCCTCTTGACGGTAGAATAGTGTGTAAAGCAAAGCACAATACATTGCTATGTGTAGAAGCAAAGATATACGCGATTTCAGAATGTGTTGCTAGAACAGCTGCGAGCAACTTTTTTACTCAATGTTAACAACACATCTGAAGCTCAATATTTCTGGGCTGAAGCGGGGAGTATTAGACAAAGTGTGCACTGTAAAGGGGAAGTCTGTGGCATTAACAGGAAGGGAGAAAAAGTACTTTCTACCCATTTTTAGTTCAGCGGTAAAACTGAAATTTCTATGGAACTGCAGCTCGGCTTGTGACTGTGGTTTTCCCGGTCACACAAAAATGCTGAAATTCGACTTATACAGTGTTTGTGCTTATTAAACTTGATGAATTCTCTCCTCTTGAAGGTAGAATAGTGTGTAAAGCAAAGCACAATACATTGCTATGTGTAGAAGCAAAGATATACGCGATTTCAGAATGTGTTCCAGAACAGCTGCGAGCAACTTTTTTACTCAACGTTAACAACACATCTGAAGCTTAATATTTCTGGGCTGAAGCGGGGAGGATTAGACAAAGTGTGCACTGTAAAGGGGAAGTCTGTGGCATTAACAGGAAGGGAGAAAAAGTACTTTCTACCCATTTCTAGTTCAGCGGTAAAACTGAAATTTCTATGGGACTGCAGCTCGGCTTGTGACTGTGGTTTTCCCGGTCACACAAAAATGCTGAAATTCGACTTATACAGTGTTTGTGCTTATTAAACTTGATGAATTCTCCCCTCTTGACGGTAGAATAGTGTGTAAAGCAAAGCACAATACATTGCTATGTGTAGAAGCAAAGATATACGCGATTTCAGAATGTGTTGCTAGAACAGCTGCGAGCAACTTTTTTACTCAACGTTAACAACACATCTGAAGCTCAATATTTCTGGGCTGAAGCGGGGAGGATTAGACAAAGTGTGCACTGTAAAGGGGAAGTCTGTGGCATTAACAGGAAGGGAGAAAAAGTACTTTCTACCCATTTTTAGTTCAGCGGTAAAACTGAAATTTCTATGGAACTGCAGCTCGTTTTGTGACTGTGGTTTTCCCGGTCACACAAAAATGCTGAAATTCGACTTATACAGTGTTTGTGCTTATTAAACTTGATGAATTCTCTCCTCTTGACGGTAGAATAGTGTGTAAAGCAAAGCACAATACATTGCTATGTGTAGAAGCAAAGATATACGCGATTTCAGAATGTGTTCCTAGAACAGCTGCGAGCAACTTTTTTACTCAACGTTAACAACACATCTGAAGCTCAATATTTCTGGGCTGAAGCGGGGAGGATTAGACAAAGTGTGCACTGTAAAGGGGAAGTCTGTGGCATTAACAGGAAGGGAGAAAAAGTACTTTCTACCCATTTTTAGTTCAGCGGTAAAACTGAAATTTCTATGGAACTGCAGCTCGGCTTGTGACTGTGGTTTTCCCGGTCACACAAAAATGCTGAAATTCGACTTATACAGTATTTGTGCTTATTAAACTTGATGAATTCTCTCCTCTTGACGGTAGAATAGTGTGTAAAGCAAAGCACAATACATTGCTATGTGTAGAAGCAAAGATATACGCGATTTCAGAATGTGTTCCTAGAACAGCTGCGAGCAACTTTTTTACTCAACGTTAACAACACATCTGAAGCACAATATTTCTGGGCTGAAGCGGGGAGGATTAGACAAAGTGTGCACTGTAAAGGGGAAGTCTGTGGCATTAACAGGAAGGGAGAAAAAGTACTTTCTACCCATTTTTAGGTTCAGCGGTAAAACTGAAGTTTCTATGGGACTGCAGCTCGGTTTGTGACTGTGGTTTTCCCGGTCACACAAAAATGCTGAAATTCGACTTATACAGTGTTTGTGCTTATTAAACTTGATGAATTCTCTCCTCTTGACGGTAGAATAGTGTGTAAAGCAAAGCACAATACATTGCTATGTGTAGAAGCAAAGATATACGCGATTTCAGAATGTGTTCCTAGAACAGCTGCGAGCAACTTTTTTACTCAACGTTAACAACACATCTGAAGCTTAATATTTCTGGGCTGAAGCGGGGAGGATTAGACAAAGTGTGCACTGTAAAGGGGAAGTCTGTGGCATTAACAGGAAGGGAGAAAAAGTACTTTCTACCCATTTTTAGTTCAGCGGTAAAACTGAAATTTCTATGGAACTGCAGCTCGTTTTGTGACTGTGGTTTTCCCGGTCACACAAAAATGCTGAAATTCGACTTATACAGTGTTTGTGCTTATTAAACTTGATGAATTCTCTCCTCTTGACGGTAGAATAGTGTGTAAAGCAAAGCACAATACATTGCTATGTGTAGAAGCTAAGATATACGCGATTTCAGAATGTGTTCCTAGAACAGCTGCGAGCAACTTTTTTACTCAACGTTAACAACACATCTGAAGCACAATATTTCTGGGCTGAAGCGGGGAGGATTAGACAAAGTGTGCACTGTAAAGGGGAAGTCTGTGGCATTAACAGGAAGGGAGAAAAAGTACTTTCTACCCATTTTTAGGTTCAGCGGTAAAACTGAAGTTTCTATGGAACTGCAGCTCGGCTTGTGACTGTGGTTTTCCCGGTCACACAAAAATGCTGAAATTCGACTTATACAGTGTTTGTGCTTATTAAACTTGATGAATTCTCCCCTCTTGACGGTAGAATAGTGTGTAAAGCAAAGCACAATACATTGCTATGTGTAGAAGCAAAGATATACGCGATTTCAGAATGTGTTGCTAGAACAGCTGCGAGCAACTTTTTTACTCAACGTTAACAACACATCTAAAGCTCAATATTTCTGGGCTGAAGCGGGGAGTATTAGACAAAGTGTGCACTGTAAAGGGGAAGTCTGTGGCATTAACAGGAAGGGAGAAAAAGTACTTTCTACCCATTTTTAGTTCAGCGGTAAAACTGAAATTTCTATGGAACTGCAGCTCGGCTTGTGACTGTGGTTTTCCCGGTCACACAAAAATGCTGAAATTCGACTTATACAGTGTTTGTGCTTATTAAACTTGATGAATTCTCTCCTCTTGACGGTAGAATAGTGTGTAAAGCAAAGCACAATACATTGCTATGTGTAGAAGCAAAGATATACGCGATTTCAGAATGTGTTCCTAGAACAGCTGCGAGCAACTTTTTTACTCAACGTTAACAACACATCTGAAGCTCAATATTTCTGGGCTGAAGCGGGGAGGATTAGACAAAGTGTGCACTGTAAAGGGGAAGTCTGTGGCATTAACAGGAAGGGAGACAAAGTACTTTCTACCCATTTTTAGTTCAGCGGTAAAACTGAAATTTCTATGGAACTGCAGCTCGGCTTGTGACTGTGGTTTTCCCGGTCACACAAAAATGCTGAAATTCGACTTATACAGTGTTTGTGCTTATTAAACTTGATGAATTCTCTCCTCTTGACGGTAGAATAGTGTGTAAAGCAAAGCACAATACATTGCTATGTGTAGAAGCAAAGATATACGCGATTTCAGAATGTGTTCCTAGAACAGCTGCGAGCAACTTTTTTACTCAACGTTAACAACACATCTGAAGCTCAATATTTCTGGGCTGAAGCGGGAAGGATTAGACAAAGTGTGCACTGTAAAGGGGAAGTCTGTGGCATTAACAGGAAGGGAGACAAAGTACTTTCTACCCATTTTTAGTTCAGCGGTAAAACTGAAATTTCTATGGAACTGCAGCTCGGCTTGTGACTGTGGTTTTCCCGGTCACACAAAAATGCTGAAATTCGACTTATACAGTGTTTGTGCTTATTAAACTTGATGAATTTTCTCCTCTTGACGGTAGAATAGTGTGTAAAGCAAAGCACAATACATTGCTATGTGTAGAAGCAAAGATATACGCGATTTCATAATGTGTTCCTAGAACAGCTGCGAGCAACTTTTTTACTCAACGTTAACAACACATCTGAAGCTCAATATTTCTGGGCTGAAGCGGGGAAGATTAGACAAAGTGTGCACTGTAAATGGGAAGTCTGTGGCATTAACAGGAAGCGAGAAAAAGTACTTTCTAACCATTTTTATTTCAGCGGTAAAACTGAAATTTCTATGGAACTGCAGCTCGGCTTGTGACTGTGGTTTTCCCGGTCACACAAAAATGCTGAAATTCGACTTATACAGTGTTTGTGCTTATTAAACTTGATGAATTCTCTCCTCTTGACGGTAGAATAGTGTGTAAAGAAAGCACAATACATTGCTATGTGTAGAAGCAAAGATATACGCGATTTCAGAATGTGTTCCTAGAACAGCTGCGAGCAACTTTTTTACTCAACGTTAACAACACATCTGAAGCTCAATATTTCTGGGCTGAAGCGGGGAGGATTAGACAAAGTGTGCACTGTAAAGGGGAAGTCTGTGGCATTAACAGGAAGGGAGACAAAGTACTTTCTACCCATTTTTAGTTCAGCGGTAAAACTGAAATTTCTATGGAACTGCAGCTCGGCTTGTGACTGTGGTTTTCCCGGTCACACAAAAATGCTGAAATTCGACTTATACAGTGTTTGTGCTTATTAAACTTGATGAATTCTCTCCTCTTGACGGTAGAATAGTGTGTAAAGCAAAGCACAATACATTGCTATGTGTAGAAGCAAAGATATACGCGATTTCATAATGTGTTCCTAGAACAGCTGCGAGCAACTTTTTTACTCAACGTTAACAACACATCTGAAGCTCAATATTTCTGGGCTGAAGCGGGGAAGATTAGACAAAGTGTGCACTGTAAATGGGAAGTCTGTGGCATTAACAGGAAGCGAGAAAAAGTACTTTCTAACCATTTTTATTTCAGCGGTAAAACTGAAATTTCTATGGAACTGCAGCTCGGCTTGTGACTGTGGTTTTCCCGGTCACACAAAAATGCTGAAATTCGACTTATACAGTGTTTGTGCTTATTAAACTTGATGAATTCTCTCCTCTTGACGGTAGAATAGTGTGTAAAGCAAAGCACAATAAATTGCTATGTGTAGAAGCAAAGATATACGCGATTTCAGAATGTGTTCCTAGAACAGCTGCGAGCAACTTTTTTACTCAACGTTAACAACACATCTGAAGCTCAATATTTCTGGGCTGAAGCGGGGAGGATTAGACAAAGTGTGCACTGTAAAGGGGAAGTCTGTGGCATTAACAGGAAGGGAGAAAAAGTACTTTCTACCCATTTTTAGGTTCAGCGGTAAAACTGAAGTTTCTATGGAACTGCAGCTCGGCTTGTGACTGTGGTTTTCCCGGTCACACAAAAATGCTGAAATTCGACTTATACAGTGTTTGTGCTTATTAAACTTGATGAATTCTCTCCTCTTGACGGTAGAATAGTGTGTAAAGCAAAGCACAATACATTGCTATGTGTAGAAGCAAAGATATACGCGATTTCAGAATGTGTTCCTAGAACAGCTGCGAGCAACTTTTTTACTCAACGTTAACAACACATCTGAAGCTCAATATTTCTGGGCTGAAGCGAGGAGGATTAGACAAAGTGTGCACTGTAAAGGGGAAGTCTGTGGCATTAACAGGAAGGGAGACAAAGTACTTTCAACCCATTTTTAGTTCAGCGGTAAAACTGAAATTTCTATGGAACTGCAGCTCGTCTTGTGACTGTGGTTTTCCCGGTCACACAAAAATGCTGAAATTCGACTTATACAGTGTTTGTGCTTATTAAACTTGATGAATTTTCTCCTCTTGACGGTAGAATAGTGTGTAAAGCAAAGCACAATATATTGCTATGTGTAGAAGCAAAGATATACGCGATTTCATAATGTGTTCCTAGAACAGCTGCGAGCAACTTTTTTACTCAACGTTAACAACACATCTGAAGCTCAATATTTCTGGGCTGAAGCGGGGAAGATTAGACAAAGTGTGCACTGTAAATGGGAAGTCTGTGGCATTAACAGGAAGCGAGAAAAAGTACTTTCTAACCATTTTTATTTCAGCGGTAAAACTGAAATTTCTATGGAACTGCAGCTCGGCTTGTGACTGTGGTTTTCCCGGTCACACAAAAATGCTGAAATTCGACTTATACAGTGTTTGTGCTTATTAAACTTGATGAATTCTCTCCTCTTGACGGTAGAATAGTGTGTAAAGCAAAGCACAATACATTGCTATGTGTAGAAGCAAAGATATACACGATTTCATAATATGTTCCTAGAACAGCTGCGAGCAACTTTTTTACTCAACGTTAACAACACATCTGAAGCTCAATATTTCTGGGCTGAAGCGGGGAGGATTAGACAAAGTGTGCACTGTAAAGGGCAAGTCTGTGGCATTAACAGGAAGGGAGAAATAGTACTTTCTACCCATTTTTAGTTCAGCGGTAAAACTGAAATTTCTATGGAACTGCAGCTCGGCTTGTGACTGTGGTTTTCCCGGTCACACAAAAATGCTGAAATTCGACTTATACAGTGTTTGTGCTTATTAAACTTGATGAATTCTCTCCTCTTGACGGTAGAATAGTGTGTAAAGCAAAGCACAATAAATTGCTATGTGTAGAAGCAAAGATATACGCGATTTCAGAATGTGTTCCTAGAACAGCTGCGAGCAACTTTTTTACTCAACGTTAACAACACATCTGAAGCTCAATATTTCTGGGCTGAAGCGGGGAGGATTAGACAAAGTGTGCACTGTAAAGGGGAAGTCTGTGGCATTAACAGGAAGGGAGAAAAAGTACTTTCTACCCATTTTTAGTTCAGCGGTAAAACTGAAATTTCTATGGAATTGCAGCTCGGCTTGTGACTGTGGTTTTCCTGGTCACACAAAAATGCTGAAATTCGACTTATACAGTGTTTGTGCTTATTAAACTTGATGAATTCTCTCCTCTTGACGGTAGAATAGTGTGTAAAGCAAAGCACAATACATTGCTATGTGTAGAAGCAAAGATATACGCGATTTCACAATGTGTTCCTAGAACAGCTGCGAGCAACTTTTTTACTCAACGTTAACAACACATCTGAAGCTTAATATTTCTGGGCTGAAGCGGGGAGGATTAGACACAGTGTGCACTGTAATGGGGAAGTCTGTGGCATTAACAGGAAGGGAGAAAAAGTACTTTCTACCCATTTTTAGTTCAGCGGTAAAACTGAAATTTCTATGGAACTGCAGCTCGCCTTGTGACTGTGGTTTTCCCGGTCACACAAAAATGCTGAAATTCGACTTATACAGTGTTTGTGCTTATTAAACTTGATGAATTCTCTCCTCTTGACGGTAGAATAGTGTGTAAAGCAAAGCACAATACATTGCTATGTGTAGAAGCAAAGATATACGCGATTTCAGAATGTGTTCCTAGAACAGCTGCGAGCAACTTTTTTACTCAACGTTAACAACACATCTGAAGCTCAATATTTCTGGGCTGAAGCGGGGAGGATTAGACAAAGTGTGCACTGTTAAGGGGAAGTCTGTGGCATTAACAGGAAGGGAGAAAAAGTACTTTCTACCCATTTTTAGTTCAGCGGTAAAACTGAAATTTCTATGGAATTGCAGCTCGGCTTGTGACTGTGGTTTTCCCGGTCACACAAAAATGCTGAAATTCGACTTATACAGTGTTTGTGCTTATTAAACTTGATGAATTCTCTCCTCTTGACGGTAGAATAGTGTGTAAAGCAAAGCACAATACATTGCTATGTGTAGAAGCAAAGATATACGCGATTTCAGAATGTGTTCCTAGAACAGCTGCGAGCAACTTTTTTACTCAACGTTAACAACACATCTGAAGCTCAATATTTCTGGGCTGAAGCGGGGAGGATTAGACAAAGTGTGCACTGTAAAGGGGAAGTCTGTGGCATTAACAGGAAGGGAGAAAAAGTACTTTCTACCCATTTTTAGTTCAGCGGTAAAACTGAAATTTCTATGGAACTGCAGCTCGCTTTGTGACTGTGGTTTTCCCGGTCACACAAAAATGCTGAAATTCGACTTATACAGTGTTTGTGCTTATTAAACTTGATGAATTCTCTCCTCTTGACGGTAGAATAGTGTGTAAAGCAAAGCACAATACATTGCTATGTGTAGAAGCAAAGATATACGCGATTTCACAATGTGTTCCTAGAACAGCTGCGAGCAACTTTTTTACTCAACGTTAACAACACATCTGAAGCTCAATATTTCTGGGCTGAAGCGGGGAGGATTAGACAAAGTGTGCACTGTAAAGGGGAAGTCTGTGGCATTAACAGGAAGGGAGAAAAAGTACTTTCTACCCATTTTTAGTTCAGCGGTAAAACTGAAATTTCTATGGAACTGCAGCTCGCTTTGTGACTGTGGTTTTCCCGGTCACACAAAAATGCTGAAATTCGACTTATACAGTGTTTGTGCTTATTAAACTTGATGAATTCTCTCCTCTTGACGGTAGAATAGTGTGTAAAGCAAAGCACAATACATTGCTATGTGTAGAAGCAAAGATATACGCGATTTCAGAATGTGTTCCTAGAACAGCTGCGAGCAATTTTTTTACTCAACGTTAACAACACATCTGAAGCTCAATATTTCTGGGCTGAAGCGGGGAGGATTAGACAAAGTGTGCACTGTAAAGGGGAAGTCTGTGGCATTAACAGGAAGGGAGAAATAGTACTTTCTACCCATTTTTAGTTCAGCGGTAAAACTGAAATTTCTATGGAACTGCAGCACGGCTTGTGACTGTGGTTTTCCCGGTCACACAAAAATGCTGAAATTCGACTTATACAGTGTTTGTGCTTATTAAACTTGATGAATTCTCTCCTCTTGACGGTAGAATAGTGTGTAAAGCAAAGCACAATACATTGCTATGTGTAGAAGCAAAGATATACGCGATTTCATAATGTGTTCCTAGAACAGCTGCGAGCAACTTTTTTACTCAACGTTAACAACACATCTGAAGCTCAATATTTCTGGGCTGAAGCGGGGAGGATTAGACAAAGTGTGCATTGTAAAGGGGAAGTCTGTGGCATTAACAGGAAGGGAGAAAAAGTACTTTCTACCCATTTCTAGTTCAGCGGTAAAACTGAAATTTCTATGGAACTGCAGCTCGGTTTGTGACTGTGGTTTTCCCGGTCACACAAAAATGCTGAAATTCGACTTATACAGTGTTTGTGCTTATTAAACTTGATGAATTCTCTCCTCTTGACGGTAGAATAGTGTGTAAAGCAAAGCACAATACATTGCTATGTGTAGAAGCAAAGATATACGCGATTTCACAATGTGTTCCTAGAACAGCTGCGAGCAACTTTTTTACTCAACGTTAACAACACATCTGAAGCTCAATATTTCTGGGCTGAAGCGGGGAGGATTAGACAAAGTGTGCACTGTAAAGGGGAAGTCTGTGGCATTAACAGGAAGGGAGAAAAAGTACTTTCTACCCATTTTTAGTTCAGCGGTAAAACTGAAATTTCTATGGAACTGCAGCTCGGCTTGTGACTGTGGTTTTCCCGGTCACACAAAAATGCTGAAATTCGACTTATACAGTGTTTGTGCTTATTAAACTTGATGAATTCTCTCCTCTTGATTGTAGAATAGTGTGTAAAGCAAAGCACAATACATTGCTATGTGTAGAAGCAAAGATATACGCGATTTCAGAATGTGTTGCTAGAACAGCTGCGAGCAACTTTTTTACTCAACGTTAACAACACATCTGAAGCTCAATATTTCTGGGCTGAAGCGGGGAGGATTAGACAAAGTGTGCACTGTAAAGGGGAAGTCTGTGGCATTAACAGGAAGGGAGAAAAAGTACTTTCTACCCATTTTTAGTTCAGCGGTAAAACTGAAATTTCTATGGAACTGCAGCTCGGCTTGTGACTGTGGTTTTCCCGGTCACAAAAAAATGCTGAAATTCGACTTATACAGTGTTTGTGCTTATTAAACTTGATGAATTTTCTCCTCTTGACGGTAGAATAGTGTGTAAAGCAAAGCACAATACATTGCTATGTGTAGAAGCAAAGATATACGCGATTTCAGAATGTGTTCCTAGAACAGCTGCGAGCAACTTTTTTACTCAACGTTAACAACACATCTGAAGCTCAATATTTCTGGGCTGAAGCGGGGAGGATTAGACAAAGTGTGCACTGTAAAGGGGAAGTCTGTGGCATTAACAGGAAGGGAGAAAAAGTACTTTCTACCCATTTTTAGTTCAGCGGTAAAACTGAAATTTCTATGGAACTGCAGCTCGGCTTGTGACTGTGGTTTTCCCGGTCACACAAAAATGCTGAAATTCGACTTATACAGTGTTTGTGCTTATTAAACTTGATGAATTCTCTCCTCTTGAAGGTAGAATAGTGTGTAAAGCAAAGCACAATACATTGCTATGTGTAGAAGCTAAGATATACGCGATTTCAGAATGTGTTCCTAGAACAGCTGCGAGCAACTTTTTTACTCAACGTTAACAACACATCTTAAGCACAATATTTCTGGGCTGAAGCGGGGAGGATTAGACAAAGTGTGCACTGTAAAGGGGAAGTCTGTGGCATTAACAGGAAGGGAGAAAAAGTACTTTCTACCCATTTTTAGGTTCAGCGGTAAAACTGAAGTTTCTATGGAACTGCAGCTCGGTTTGTGACTATGGTTTTCCCGGTCACACAAAAATGCTGAAATTCGACTTATACAGTGTTTGTGCTTATTAAACTTGATGAATTCTCTCCTCTTGATGGTAGAATAGTGTGTAAAGCAAAGCACAATACATTGCTATGTGTGGAAGCAAAGATATACGCGATTTCAGAATGTGTTCCAGAACAGCTGCGAGCAACTTTTTTACTCAACGTTAACAACACATCTGAAGCTTAATATTTCTGGGCTGAAGCGGGGAGGATTAGACAAAGTGTGCACTGTAAAGGGGAAGTCTGTGGCATTAACAGGAAGGGAGAAAAAGTACTTTCTACCCATTTCTAGTACAGCGGTAAAACTGAAATTTCTATGGAACTGCAGCTCGGCTTGTGACTGTGGTTTTCCCGGTCACACAAAAATGCTGAAATTCGACTTATACAGTGTTTGTGCTTATTAAACTTGATGAATTCTCCCCTCTTGACGGTAGAATAGTGTGTAAAGCAAAGCACAATACATTGCTGTGTGTAGAAGCAAAGATATACGCGATTTCAGAATGTGTTGCTAGAACAGCTGCGAGCAACTTTTTTACTCAACGTTAACAACACATCTAAAGCTCAATATTTCTGGGCTGAAGCGGGGAGGATTAGACAAAGTGTGCACTGTAAAGGGGAAGTCTGTGGCATTAACAGGAAGGGAGAAAAAGTACTTTCTACCCATTTTTAGGTTCAGCGGTAAAACTGAAGTTTCTATGGAACTGCAGCTCGGCTTGTGACTCTGGTTTTCCCGGTCACACAAAAATGCTGAAATTCGACTTATACAGTGTTTGTGCTTATTAAACTTGATGAATTCTCTCCTCTTGACGGTAGAATAGTGTGTAAAGCAAAGCACAATACATTGCTATGTGTAGAAGCAAAGATATACGCGATTTCAGAATGTGTTCCTAGAACAACTGAGAGCAACTTTTTTACCCAACGTTAACAACACATCTGAAGCTCAATATTTCTGGGCTGAAGCGGGGAGGATTAGAAAAAGTGTGCACTGTAAAGGGGAAGTCTGTGGCATTAACAGGAAGGGAGAAAAAGTACTTTCTACCCATTTTTAGTTCAGCGGTAAAACTGAAATTTCTATGGAATTGCAGCTCGGCTTGTGACTGTGGTTTTCCTGGTCACACAAAAATGCTGAAATTCGACTTATACAGTGTTTGTGCTTATTAAACTTGATGAATTCTCTCCTCTTGACGGTAGAATAGTGTGTAAAGCAAAGCACAATACATTGCTATGTGTAGAAGCAAAGATATACGCGATTTCACAATGTGTTCCTAGAACAGCTGCGAGCAACTTTTTTACTCAACGTTAACAACACATCTGAAGCTTAATATTTCTGGGCTGAAGCGGGGAGGATTAGACACAGTGTGCACTGTAATGGGGAAGTCTGTGGCATTAACAGGAAGGGAGAAAAAGTACTTTCTACCCATTTTTAGTTCAGCGGTAAAACTGAAATTTCTATGGAACTGCAGCTCGGCTTGTGACTGTGGTTTTCCCGGTCACACAAAAATGCTGAAATTCGACTTATACAGTGTTTGTGCTTATTAAACTTGATGAATTCTCTCCTCTTGACGGTAGAATAGTGTGTAAAGCAAAGCACAATACATTGCTATGTGTAGAAGCAAAGATATACGCGATTTCAGAATGTGTTCCTAGAACAGCTGCGAGCAACTTTTTTACTCAACGTTAACAACACATCTGAAGCTCAATATTTCTGGGCTGAAGCGGGGAGGATTAGACAAAGTGTGCACTGTTAAGGGGAAGTCTGTGGCATTAACAGGAAGGGAGAAAAAGTACTTTCTACCCATTTTTAGTTCAGCGGTAAAACTGAAATTTCTATGGAATTGCAGCTCGGCTTGTGACTGTGGTTTTCCCGGTCACACAAAAATGCTGAAATTCGACTTATACAGTGTTTGTGCTTATTAAACTTGATGAATTCTCTCCTCTTGACGGTAGAATAGTGTGTAAAGCAAAGCACAATACATTGCTATGTGTAGAAGCAAAGATATACGCGATTTCAGAATGTGTTCCTAGAACAGCTGCGAGCAACTTTTTTACTCAACGTTAACAACACATCTGAAGCTCAATATTTCTGGGCTGAAGCGGGGAGGATTAGACACAGTGTGCACTGTAAAGGGGAAGTCTGTGGCATTAACAGGAAGGGAGAAAAAGTACTTTCTACCCATTTTTAGTTCAGCGGTAAAACTGAAATTTCTTTGGAACTGCAGCTCGCCTTGTGACTGTGGTTTTCCCGGTCACACAAAAATGCTGAAATTCGACTTATACAGTGTTTGTGCTTATTAAACTTGATGAATTCTCTCCTCTTGACGGTAGAATAGTGTGTAAAGCAAAGCACAATACATTGCTATGTGTAGAAGCAAAGATATACGCGATTTCAGAATGTGTTCCTAGAACAGCTGCGAGCAACTTTTTTACTCAACGTTAACAACACATCTGAAGCTCAATATTTCTGGGCTGAAGCGGGGAGGATTAGACAAAGTGTGCACTGTAAAGGGGAAGTCTGTGGCATTAACAGGAAGGGAGAAAAAGTACTTTCTACCCATTTTTAGGTTCAGCGGTAAAACTGAAATTTCTATGGAACTGCAGCTCGCTTTGTGACTGTGGTTTTCCCGGTCACACAAAAATGCTGAAATTCGACTTATACAGTGTTTGTGCTTATTAAACTTGATGAATTCTCTCCTCTTGACGGTAGAATAGTGTGTAAAGCAAAGCACAATACATTGCTATGTGTAGAAGCAAAGATATACGCGATTTCAGAATGTGTTCCTAGAACAGCTGCGAGCAACTTTTTTACTCAACGTTAACAACACATCTGAAGCTCAATATTTCTGGGCTGAAGCGGGGAGGATTAGACAAAGTGTGCACTGTAAAGGGGAAGTCTGTGGCATTAACAGGAAGGGAGAAAAAGTACTTTCTACCCATTTTTAGTTCAGCGGTAAAACTGAAATTTCTATGGAACTGCAGCTCGCTTTGTGACTGTGGTTTTCCCGGTCACACAAAAATGCTGAAATTTGACTTATACAGTGTTTGTGCTTATTAAACTTGATGAATTCTCTCCTCTTGACGGTAGAATAGTGTGTAAAGCAAAGCACAATACATTGCTATGTGTAGAAGCAAAGATATACGCGATTTCAGAATGTGTTCCTAGAACAGCTGCGAGCAACTTTTTTACTCAACGTTAACAACACATCTGAAGCTCAATATTTCTGGGCTGAAGCGGGGAGGATTAGACAAAGTGTGCACTGTAAAGGGGAAGTCTGTGGCATTAACAGGAAGGGAGAAAAAGTACTTTCTACCCATTTTTAGTTCAGCGGTAAAACTGAAATTTCTATGGAACTGCAGCTCGGCTTGTGACTGTGGTTTTCCCGGTCACACAAAAATGCTGAAATTCGACTTATACAGTGTTTGTGCTTATTAAACTTGATGAATTCTCTCCTCTTGACGGTAGAATAGTGTGTAAAGCAAAGCACAATACATTGCTATGTGTAGAAGCAAAGATATACGCGATTTCAGAATGTGTTCCTAGAACAGCTGCGAGCAACTTTTTTACTCAACGTTAACAACACATCTGAAGCTCAATATTTCTGGGCTGAAGCGGGGAGGATTAGACACAGTGTGCACTGTAAAGGGGAAGTCTGTGGCATTAACAGGAAGGGAGAAAAAGTACTTTCTACCCATTTTTAGTTCAGCGGTAAAACTGAAATTTCTTTGGAACTGCAGCTCGCCTTGTGACTGTGGTTTTCCCGGTCACACAAAAATGCTGAAATTCGACTTATACAGTGTTTGTGCTTATTAAACTTGATGAATTCTCTCCTCTTGACGGTAGAATAGTGTGTAAAGCAAAGCACAATACATTGCTATGTGTAGAAGCAAAGATATACGCGATTTCAGAATGTGTTCCTAGAACAGCTGCGAGCAACTTTTTTACTCAACGTTAACAACACATCTGAAGCTCAATATTTCTGGGCTGAAGCGGGGAGGATTAGACAAAGTGTGCACTGTAAAGGGGAAGTCTGTGGCATTAACAGGAAGGGAGAAAAAGTACTTTCTACCCATTTTTAGTTCAGCGGTAAAACTGAAATTTCTATGGAACTGCAGCTCGCTTTGTGACTGTGGTTTTCCCGGTCACACAAAAATGCTGAAATTCGACTTATACAGTGTTTGTGCTTATTAAACTTGATGAATTCTCTCCTCTTGACGGTAGAATAGTGTGTAAAGCAAAGCACAATACATTGCTATGTGTAGAAGCAAAGATATACGCGATTTCAGAATGTGTTCCTAGAACAGCTGCGAGCAACTTTTTTACTCAACGTTAACAACACATCTGAAGCTCAATATTTCTGGGCTGAAGCGGGGAGGATTAGACAAAGTGTGCACTGTAAAGGGGAAGTCTGTGGCATTAACAGGAAGGGAGAAAAAGTACTTTCTACCCATTTTTAGTTCAGCGGTAAAACTGAAATTTCTATGGAACTGCAGCTCGCTTTGTGACTGTGGTTTTCCCGGTCACACAAAAATGCTGAAATTTGACTTATACAGTGTTTGTGCTTATTAAACTTGATGAATTCTCTCCTCTTGACGGTAGAATAGTGTGTAAAGCAAAGCACAATACATTGCTATGTGTAGAAGCAAAGATATACGCGATTTCAGAATGTGTTCCTAGAACAGCTGCGAGCAACTTTTTTACTCAACGTTAACAACACATCTGAAGCTCAATATTTCTGGGCTGAAGCGGGGAGGATTAGACAAAGTGTGCACTGTAAAGGGGAAGTCTGTGGCATTAACAGGAAGGGAGAAAAAGTACTTTCTACCCATTTTTAGTTCAGCGGTAAAACTGAAATTTCTATGGAACTGCAGCTCGGCTTGTGACTGTGGTTTTCCCGGTCACACAAAAATGCTGAAATTCGACTTATACAGTGTTTGTGCTTATTAAACTTGATGAATTCTCTCCTCTTGACGGTAGAATAGTGTGTAAAGCAAAGCACAATACATTGCTATGTGTAGAAGCAAAGATATACGCGATTTCAGAATGTGTTCCTAGAACAGCTGCGAGCAACTTTTTTACTCAACGTTAACAACACATCTGAAGCTCAATATTTCTGGGCTGAAGCGGGGAGGATTAGACACAGTGAGCACTGTAAAGGGGAAGTCTGTGGCATTAACAGGAAGGGAGAAAAAGTACTTTCTACCCATTTTTAGTTCAGCGGTAAAACTGAAATTTCTATGGAACTGCAGCTCGTCTTGTGACTGTGGTTTTCCCGGTCACACCAAAATGCTGAAATTCGACTTATACAGTGTTTGTGCTTATTAAACTTGATGAATTCTCTCCTCTTGACGGTAGAATAGTGTGTAAAGCAAAGCACAATACATTGCGATGTGTAGAAGCAAAGATATACGCGATTTCAGAATGTGTTCCTAGAACAGCTGCGAGCAACTTTTTTACTCAACGTTAACAACACATCTGAAGTTTAATATTTCTGGGCTGAAGCGGGGAGGATTAGACCAAGTGTGCACTGTAAAGGGGAAGTCTGTGGCATTAACAGGAAGGGAGAAAAAGTACTTTCTACCCATTTCTAGTTCAGCGGTAAAACGGAAATTTCTATGGAACTGCAGCTCGCTTTGTGACTGTGGTTTTCCCGGTCACACAAAAATGCTGAAATTCGACTTATACAGTGTTTGTGCTTATTAAACTTGATGAATTCTCTCCTCTTGACGGTAGAATAGTGTGTAAAGCAAAGCACAATACATTGCTATGTGTAGAAGCAAAGATATACGCGATTTCAGAATGTGTTCCTAGAACAGCTGCGAGCAACTTTTTTACTCAACGTTAACAACACATCTGAAGCTCAATATTTCTGGGCTGAAGCGGGGAGGATTAGACAAAGTGTGCACTGTAAAGGGGAAGTCTGTGGCATTAACAGGAAGGGAGAAAAAGTACTTTCTACCCATTTTTAGTTCAGCGGTAAAACTGAAATTTCTATGGAACTGCAGCTCGGCTTGTGACTGTGGTTTTCCCGGTCACACAAAAATGCTGAAATTCGACTTATACAGTGTTTGTGCTTATTAAACTTGATGAATTTTCTCCTCTTGACGGTAGAATAGTGTGAAAAGCAAAGCACAATACATTGCTATGTGTAGAAGCAAAGATATACGCGATTTCATAATGTGTTCCTAGAACAGCTGCGAGCACCTTTTTTACTCAACGTTAACAACACATCTGAAGCTCAATATTTCTGGGCTGAAGCGGGGAAGATTAGACAAAGTGTGCACTGTAAAGGGGAAGTCTGTGGCATTAACAGGAAGGGAGAAAAAGTACTTTCTACCCATTTTTAGTTCAGCGGTAAAACTGAAATTTCTATGGAACTGCAGCTCGGCTTGTGACTGTGGTTTTCCTGGTCACACAAAAATGCTGAAATTCGACTTATATAGTGTTTGTGCTTATTAAACTTGATGAATTCTCTCCTCTTGACGGTAGAATAGTGTGTAAAGCAAAGCACAATACATTGCTATGTGTAGAAGCAAAGATATACGCGATTTCACAATGTGTTCCTAGAACAGCTGCGAGCAACTTTTTTACTCAACGTTAACAACACATCTGAAGCTCAATATTTCTGGGCTGAAGCGGGGAGGATTAGACACAGTGTGCACTGTAAAGGGGAAGTCTGTGGCATTAACAGGAAGGGAGAAAAAGTACTTTCTACCCATTTTTAGTTCAGCGGTAAAACTGAAATTTCTATGGAACTGCAGCTCTGCTTGTGACTGTGGTTTTCCCGGTCACACAAAAATGCTGAAATTCGACTTATACAGTGTTTGTGCTTATTAAACTTGATGAATTCTCTCCTCTTGACGGTAGAATAGTGTGTAAAGCAAAGCACAATACATTGCTATGTGTAGAAGCAAAGATTTACGCGATTTCAGAATGTGTTCCTAGAACAGCTGCGAGCAACTTTTTTACTCAACGTTAACAACACATCTGAAGCTCAATATTTCTGGGCTGAAGCGGGGAGGATTAGACAAAGTGTGCACTGTAAAGGGGAAGTCTGTGGCATTAACAGGAAGGGAGAAAAAGTACTTTCTACCCATTTTTAGGTTCAGCGGTAAAACTGAAATTTCTATGGAACTGCAGCTCGTCTTGTGACTCTGGTTTTCCCGGTCACACAAAAATGCTGAAATTCGACTTATACAGTGTTTGTGCTTATTAAACTTGATGAATTCTCTCCTCTTGACGGTAGAATAGTGTGTAAAGCAAAGCACAATACATTGCTATGTGTAGAAGCAAAGATATACGCGATTTCAGAATGTGTTCCTAGAACAGCTGCGAGCAACTTTTTTACTCAACGTTAACAACACATCTGAAGCTCAATATTTCTGGGCTGAAGCGGGGAGGATTAGACAAAGTGTGCACTGTAAAGGGGAAGTCTGTGGCATTAACAGGAAGGGAGAAAAAGTACTTTCTACCCATTTTTAGTTCAGCGGTAAAACTGAAATTTCTATGGAACTGCAGCTCGGCTTGTGACTGTGGTTTTCCCGGTCACACAAAAATGCTGAAATTCGACTTATACAGTGTTTGTGCTTATTAAACTTGATGAATTCTCTCCTCTTGACGGTAGAATAGTGTGTAAAGCAAAGCACAATACATTGCTATGTGTAGAAGCAAAGATATACGCGATTTCAGAATGTGTTCCTAGAACAGCTGCGAGCAACTTTTTTACTCAACGTTAACAACACATCTGATGCTCAATATTTCTGGGCTGAAGCGGGGAGGATTAGACAAAGTGTGCACTGTAAAGGGGAAGTCTGTGGCATTAACAGGAAGGGAGAAAAAGTACTTTCTACCCATTTTTAGTTCAGCGGTAAAACTGAAATTTCTATGGAATTGCAGCTCGGCTTGTGACTGTGGTTTTCCCGGTCACACAAAAATGCTGAAATTCGACTTATACAGTGTTTGTGCTTATTAAACTTGATGAATTCTCTCCTCTTGACGGTAGAATAGTGTGTAAAGCAAAGCACAATACATTGCTATGTGTAGAAGCAAAGATATACGCGATTTCACAATGTGTTCCTAGAACAGCTGCGAGCAACTTTTTTACTCAACGTTAACAACACATCTGAAGCTCAATATTTCTGGGCTGAAGCGGGGAGGATTAGACAAAGTGTGCACTGTAAAGGGGAAGTCTGTGGCATTAACAGGAAGGGAGAAAAAGTACTTTCTACCCATTTTTAGGTTCAGCGGTAAAACTGAAATTTCTATGGAACTGCAGCTCTTCTTGTGACTCTGGTTTTCCCGGTCACACAAAAATGCTGAAATTCGACTTATACAGTGTTTGTGCTTATTAAACTTGATGAATTCTCTCCTCTTGACGGTAGAATAGTGTGTAAAGCAAAGCACAATACATTGCTATGTGTAGAAGCAAAGATTTACGCGATTTCAGAATGTGTTCCTAGAACAGCTGCGAGCAACTTTTTTACTCAACGTTAACAACACATCTGAAGCTCAATATTTCTGGGCTGAAGCGGGGAGGATTAGACAAAGTGTGCACTGTAAAGGGGAAGTCTGTGGCATTAACAGGAAGGGAGAAAAAGTACTTTCTACCCATTTTTAGTTCAGCGGTAAAACTGAAATTTCTATGGAACTGCAGCTCGGCTTGTGACTGTGGTTTTCCCGGTCACACAAAAATGCTGAAATTCGACTTATACAGTGTTTGTGCTTATTAAACTTGATGAATTCTCTCCTCTTGACGGTAGAATAGTGTGTAAAGCAAAGCACAATACATTGCTATGTGTAGAAGCAAAGATATACGCGATTTCAGAATGTGTTCCTAGAACAGCTGCGAGCAACTTTTTTACTCAACGTTAACAACACATCTGAAGCTCAATATTTCTGGGCTGAAGCGGGGAGGATTAGACAAAGTGTGCACTGTAAAGGGGAAGTCTGTGGCATTAACAGGAAGGGAGAAAAAGTACTTTCTACCCATTTTTAGTTCAGCGGTAAAACTGAAATTTCTATGGAACTGCAGCTCGGCTTGTGACTGTGGTTTTCCTGGTCACACAAAAATGCTGAAATTCGACTTATACAGTGTTTGTGCTTATTAAACTTGATGAATTCTCTCCTCTTGACGGTAGAATAGTGTGTAAAGCAAAGCACAATACATTGCTATGTGTAGAAGCAAAGATATACGCGATTTCACAATGTGTTCCTAGAACAGCTGCGAGCAACTTTTTTACTCAACGTTAACAACACATCTGAAGCTCAATATTTCTGGGCTGAAGCGGGGAGGATTAGACACAGTGTGCACTGTAAAGGGGAAGTCTGTGGCATTAACAGGAAGGGAGAAAAAGTACTTTCTACCCATTTTTAGTTCAGCGGTAAAACTGAAATTTCTATGGAACTGCAGCTCGCCTTGTGACTGTGGTTTTCCCGGTCACACAAAAATGCTGAAATTCGACTTATACAGTGTTTGTGCTTATTAAACTTGATGAATTCTCTCCTCTTGACGGTAGAATAGTGTGTAAAGCAAAGCACAATACATTGCTATGTGTAGAAGCAAAGATACAGTATACGCGATTTCAGAATGTGTTCCTAGAACAGCTGCGAGCAACTTTTTTACTCAACGTTAACAACACATCTGAAGCTCAATATTTCTGGGCTGAAGCGGGGAGGATTAGACAAAGTGTGCACTGTAAAGGGGAAGTCTGTGGCATTAACAGGAAGGGAGAAAAAGTACTTTCTACCCATTTTTAGTTCAGCGGTAAAACTGAAATTTCTATGGAACTGCAGCTCTGCTTGTGACTGTGGTTTTCCCGGTCACACAAAAATGCTGAAATTCGACTTATACAGTGTTTGTGCTTATTAAACTTGATGAATTCTCTCCTCTTGACGGTAGAATAGTGTGTAAAGCAAAGCACAATACATTGCTATGTGTAGAAGCAAAGATATACGCGATTTCAGAATGTGTTCCTAGAACAGCTGCGAGCAACTTTTTTACTCAACGTTAACAACACATCTGAAGCTCAATATTTCTGGGCTGAAGCGGGGAGGATTAGACAAAGTGTGCACTGTAAAGGGGAAGTCTGTGGCATTAACAGGAAGGGAGAAAAAGTACTTTCTACCCATTTTTAGTTCAGCGGTAAAACTGAAATTTCTATGGAACTGCAACTCGGCTTGTGACTGTGGTTTTCCCGGTCACACAAAAATGCTGAAATTCGACTTATACAGTGTTTGTGCTTATTAAACTTGATGAATTCTCTCCTCTTGACGGTAGAATAGTATGTAAAGCAAAGCACAATACATTGCTATGTGTAGAAGCAAAGATATACGCGATTTCAGAATGTGTTCCTAGAACAGCTGCGAGCAACTTTTTTACTCAACGTTAACAACACATCTGAAGCTCAATATTTCTGGGCTGAAGCGGGGAGGATTAGACAAAGTGTGCACTGTAAAGGGGAAGTCTGTGGCATTAACAGGAAGGGAGAAAAAGTACTTTCTACCCATTTTTAGTTCAGCGGTAAAACTGAAATTTCTATGGAACTGCAGCTCGGCTTGTGACTGTGGTTTTCCCGGTCAAACAAAAATGCTGAAATTCGACTTATACAGTGTTTGTGCTTATTAAACTTGATGAATTCTCTCCTCTTGACGGTAGAATAGTGTGTAAAGCAAAGCACAATACATTGCTATGTGTAGAAGCAAAGATATACGCGATTTCAGAATGTGTTCCTAGAACAGCTGCGAGCAACTTTTTTACTCAACGTTAACAACACATCTGAAGCTCAATATTTCTGGGCTGAAGCGGGGAGGATTAGACAAAGTGTGCACTGTAAAGGGGAAGTCTGTGGCATTAACAGGAAGGGAGAAAAAGTACTTTCTACCCATTTTTAGTTCAGCGGTAAAACTGAAATTTCTATGGAACTGCAGCTCGGCTTGTGACTGTGGTTTTCCCGGTCAAACAAAAATGCTGAAATTCGACTTATACAGTGTTTGTGCTTATTAAACTTGATGAATTCTCTCCTCTTGACGGTAGAATAGTGTGTAAAGCAAAGCACAATACATTGCTATGTGTAGAAGCAAAGATATACGCGATTTCATAATGTGTTCCTAGAACAGCTGCGCGCAACTTTTTTACTCAACGTTAACAACACATCTGAAGCTCAATATTTCTGGGCTGAAGCGGGGAGGATTAGACAAAGTGTGCACTGTAAAGGGGAAGTCTGTGGCATTAACAGGAAGGGAGAAAAAGTACTTTCTACCCATTTTTAGTTCAGCGGTAAAACTGAAATTTCTATGGAACTGCAGCTCGGCTTGTGACTGTGGTTTTCCCGGTCACACAAAAATGCTGAAATTCGACTTATACAGTGTTTGTGCTTATTAAACTTGATGAATTCTCCCCTCTTGACGGTAGAATAGTGTGTAAAGCAAAGCACAATACATTGCTATGTGTAGAAGCAAAGATATACGCGATTTCAGAATGTGTTCCTAGAACAGCTGCGAGCAACTTTTTTACTCAACGTTAACAACACATCTGAAGCTCAATATTTCTGGGCTGAAGCGGGGAGGATTAGACAAAGTGTGCACTGTAAAGGGGAAGTCTGTGGCATTAACAGGAAGGGAGAAAAAGTACTTTCTACCCATTTATAGTTCAGCGGTAAAACTGAAATTTCTATGCAATTGCAGCTCGGCTTGTGACTGTTGTTTTCCCGGTCACACAAAAATGCTGAAATTCGACTTATACAGTGTTTGTGCTTATTAAACTTGATGAATTCTCTCCTCTTGACGGTAGAATAGTGTGTAAAGCAAAGCACAATACATTGCTATGTGTAGAAGCAATGATATACGCGATTTCAAAATGTGTTCCTAGTACAGCTGCGAGCATTAACCCCTGACTATACCGGGGATACGCTTATCACAATGCCTTTCTGGTCTGTGCTGAAGCAGGGCATTCTGGCAGCCAATTGGCTTGACCTTTATTAGTGAGCCTGATTACCCCCTCTCGGAACCACAGACTTAGAAATCGCCAGCTCATATACAGTGCATAAAATATATTTATATATACCCTTATACACCATTTTAATAAAAAAATATCACAAAATTCTTCTAAGTCCCTCGGGAAGAGTGAAAGACGCGCACGTTCATTTTCAGAGCTCCTAGACCTTCCTATAAGAAGTTAGCCAAAAAGTAGCTTCGAAAAACGCTTAGGTTAAGTTTCAGAGTTGCTTCTAATGTACCAAAGCTGGACTTAGACATAATTTCACTCTCACAACATTTTGGCTGGTTGGAGACAGTCCGAACCACAAGTACCGGGTCCATGGTTATGGGCGTATACTGGGGGCACGGGGACAACTCCCATTAACCCCTGACTATACCGGGGATACGCTTATCACAATGCCTTTCTGGTCTGTGCTGAAGCAGGGCATTCTGGCAGCCAATTGGCTTGACCTTTATTAGTGAGCCTGGTTACCCCCTCTCGGAACCACAGACTTAGAAATCGCCAGCTCATATACAGTGCATAAAATATATTTATATATATACCCTTATACACCATTTTAATAACAAATATCACAAAATTCTTCTAAGTCCCTCGGGAAGAGTGAAAGACGCGCACTTACATTTTCAGAGCTCCTAGACCTTCTTATAAGAAGTTAGCCAAAAAGTAGCTTCGAAAAACGCTTAGGTTAAGTTTCAGAGTTGCTTCTAATGTACCAAAGCTGGACTTAGACATAATTTCACTCTCACAACATTTTGGCTGGTTGGAGACAGTCCGAACCACAAGTACCGGGTCCATGGTTATGGGCGTATACTGGGGGCACGGGGACGACTCCCATTAACCCCTGACTATACCGGGGATACGCTTATCACATTGCCTTTCTGGTCTGTGCTGAAGCAGGGCATTCTGGCAGCCAAGTGGCTTGACCTTTATTAGTGAGCCTGGTTACCCCCTCTCGGAACCACAGACTTAGAAATCGCCAGCTCATATACAGTGCATAAAATATATATATATATATATATACCCTTATACACCATTTTAATAAAAAATATCACAAAATTCTTCTAAGTCCCTCGGGAAGAGTAAAAGACGCGCACGTTCATTTTCACAGCTCCTAGACCTTCCTATAAGAAGTTAGCCAAAAAGTAGCTTCGAAAAACGCTTAGGTTAAGTTTCAGAGTTGCTTCTAATGTACCAAAGCTGGACTTAGACATAATTTCACTCTCACAACATTTTGGCTGGTTGGAGACAGTCCGAACCACAAGTACCGGGTCCATGGTTATGGGCGTATACTGGGGGCACGGGGACGACTCCCATTAACCCCTGACTATACCGGGGATACGCTTATCACATTGCCTTTCTGGTCTGTGCTGAAGCAGGGCATTCTGGCAGCCAAGTGGCTTGACCTTTATTAGTGAGCCTGGTTACCCCCTCTCGGAACCACAGACTTAGAAATCGCCAGCTCATATACAGTGCATAAAATATATATATATATATATATACCCTTATACACCATTTTAATAAAAAATATCACAAAATTCTTCTAAGTCCCTCGGGAAGAGTAAAAGACGCGCACGTTCATTTTCACAGCTCCTAGACCTTCCTATAAGAAGTTAGCCAAAAAGTAGCTTCGAAAAACGCTTAGGTTAAGTTTCAGAGTTGCTTCTAATGTACCAAAGCTGGACTTAGACATAATTTCACTCTCACAACATTTTGGCTGGTTGGAGACAGTCCGAACCACAAGTACCGGGTCCATGGTTATGGGCGTATACTGGGGGCACGGGACGACTCCCATTAACCCCTGACTATACCGGGGATACGCTTATCACATTGCCTTTCTGGTCTGTGCTGAAGCAGGGCATTCTGGCAGCCAATTGGCTTGACCTTTATTAGTGAGCCTGGTTACCCCCTCTCGGAACCACAGACTTAGAAATCGCCAGCTCATATACAGTGCATAAAATATATTTATATATATACCCTTATACACCATTTTAATAACAAATATCACAAAATTCTTCTAAGTCCCTCGGGAAGAGTGAAAGACGCGCACGTACATTTTCAGAGCTCCTAGACCTTCTTATAAGAAGTTAGCCAAAAAGTAGCTTCGAAAAACGCTTAGGTTAAGTTTCAGAGTTGCTTCTAATGTACCAAAGCTGGACTTAGACATAATTTCACTCTCACAACATTTTGGCTGGTTGGAGACAGTCCGAACCACAAGTACCGGGTCCATGGTTATGGGCGTATACTGGGGGCACGGGGACGACTCCCATTAACCCCTGACTATACCGGGGATACGCTTATCACATTGCCTTTCTGGTCTGTGCTGAAGCAGGGCATTCTGGCAGCCAAGTGGCTTGACCTTTATTAGTGAGCCTGGTTACCCCCTCTCGGAACCACAGACTTAGAAATCGCCAGCTCATATACAGTGCATAAAATATATATATATATATATACCCTTATACACCATTTTAATAAAAAATATCACAAAATTCTTCTAAGTCCCTCGGGAAGAGTAAAAGACGCGCACGTTCATTTTCACAGCTCCTAGACCTTCCTATAAGAAGTTAGCCAAAAAGTAGCTTCGAAAAACGCTTAGGTTAAGTTTCAGAGTTGCTTCTAATGTACCAAAGCTGGACTTAGACATAATTTCACTCTCACAACATTTTGGCTGGTTGGAGACAGTCCGAACCACAAGTACCGGGTCCATGGTTATGGGCGTATACTGGGGGCACGGGGACGACTCCCATTAACCCCTGACTATACCGGGGATACGCTTATCACATTGCCTTTCTGGTCTGTGCTGAAGCAGGGCATTCTGGCAGCCAATTGGCTTGACCTTTATTAGTGAGCCTGGTTACCCCCTCTCGGAACCACAGACTTAGAAATCGCCAGCTCATATACAGTGCATAAAATATATTTATATATATACCCTTATACACCATTTCAATAAAAAATATCACAAAATTCTTCTAAGTCCCTCGGGAAGAGTGAAAGACGCGCACGTTCATTTTCAGAGCTCCTAGACCTTCTTATAAGAAGTTAGCCAAAAAGTAGCTTCGAAAAACGCTTAGGTTAAGTTTCAGAGTTGCTTCTAATGTACCAAAGCTGGACTTAGACATAATTTCACTCTCACAACATTTTGGCTGGTTGGAGACAGTCCGAACCACAAGTAGCGGGTCCATGGTTATGGGCGTATACTGGGGGCACGGGGACGACTCCCATTAACCCCTGACTATACCGGGGATACGCTTATCACAATGCCTTTCTGGTTTGTGCTGAAGCAGGGCATTCTGGCAGCCAATTGGCTTGACCTTTATTAGTGAGCCTGGTTACCCCCTCTCGGAACCACAGACTTAGAATTCGCCAGCTCATATACAGTGCATAAAATATATTTATATATATACCCTTATACACCATTTTAATAAAAAATATCACAAAATTCTTCTAAGTCCCTCGGGAAGAGTGAAAGACGCGCACGTTCATTTTCAGAGCTCCTAGACCTTCTTACTGTATAAGAAGTTAGCAAAAAAGTAGCTTCTTAAAACGCGTAGGTTAAGTTTCAGAGTTGCTTCTAATGTACCAAAGCTGGACTTAGACATAATTTCACTCTCACAACATTATGTCTGGTTGGAGACAGTCCGAACCACAAGTACCGGGTCCATGGTTATAGGCGTATACTGGGGGCACGGGGACGACTCCCATTAACCCCTGACTATACCGGGGATACGCTTATCACAATGCCTTTCTGGTCTGTGCTGAAGCAGGGCATTCTGGCAGTCAATTGGCTTGACCTTTATTAGTGAGCCTGATTACCCCCTCTCGGAACCACAGACTTAGAAATCGCCAGCTCATATACCGTGCATAAAATATATTTATATATATACCCTTATACACCATTTTAATAAAAAATATCACAAAATTCTTCTAAGTCCCTCGGGAAGAGTGAAAGACGCGCACGTTCATTTTCAGAGCTCCTAGACCTTCCTATAAGAAGTTAGCCAAAAAGTAGCTTCTTAAAACGCTTAGGTTAAGTTTCAGAGTTGCTTCTAATGTACCAAAGCTGGACTTAGACATAATTTCACTCTCACAACATTATGTCTGGTTGGAGACAGTCCGAACCACAAGTACCGGGTCCATGGTTATGGGCGTATACTGGGGGCACGGGGACGACTCCCATTAACCCCTGACTATACCGGGGATACGCTTATCACATTGCCTTTCTGGTCTGTGCTGAAGCAGGGCATTCTGGCAGCCAATTGGCTTGACCTTTATTAGTGAGCCTGGTTACCCCCTCTCGGAACCACAGACTTAGAAATCGCCAGCTCATATACAGTGCATAAAATATATTTATATATATACCCTTATACACCATTTTAATAAAAAATATCACAAAATTCTTCTAAGTCCCTCGGGAAGAGTGAAAGACGCGCACGTTCATTTTCAGAGCTCCTAGACCTTCTTACTGTATAAGAAGTTAGCCAAAAAGTAGCTTCTTAAAACGCGTAGGTTAAGTTTCAGAGTTGCTTCTAATGTACCAAAGCTGGACTTAGACATAATTTCACTCTCACAACATTATGTCTGGTTGGAGACAGTCCGAACCACAAGTACCGGGTCCATGGTTATAGGCGTATACTGGGGGCACGGGGACGACTCCCATTAACCCCTGACTATACCGGGGATACGCTTATCACAATGCCTTTCTGGTCTGTGCTGAAGCAGGGCATTCTGGCAGTCAATTGGCTTGACCTTTATTAGTGAGCCTGATTACCCCCTCTCGGAACCACAGACTTAGAAATCGCCAGCTCATATACCGTGCATAAAATATATTTATATATATACCCTTATACACCATTTTAATAAAAAATATCACAAAATTCTTCTAAGTCCCTCGGGAAGAGTGAAAGACGCGCACGTTCATTTTCAGAGCTCCTAGACCTTCCTATAAGAAGTTAGCCAAAAAGTAGCTTCTTAAAACGCTTAGGTTAAGTTTCAGAGTTGCTTCTAATGTACCAAAGCTGGACTTAGACATAATTTCACTCTCACAACATTTTGGCTGGTTGGAGACAGTCCGAACCACAAGTACCGGGTCCATGGTTATGGGCGTATACTGGGGGCACGGGGACGACTCCCATTAACCCCTGACTATACCGGGGATACGCTTATCACATTGCCTTTCTGGTCTGTGCTGAAGCAGGGCATTCTGGCAGCCAATTGGCTTGACCTTTATTAGTGAGCCTGGTTACCCCCTCTCGGAACAACATACTTAGAAATCGCAAGCTCATATACAGTGCATAAAATATATTTATATATATATACCCTTATACACCATTTTAATAAAAAATATCACAAAATTCTTCTAAGTCCCTCGGGAAGAGTGAAAGACGCGCACGTTCATTTTCAGAGCTCCTAGACCTTCTTATAAGAAGTTAGCCAAAAAGTAGCTTCGAAAAACGCTTAGGTTAAGTTTCAGAGTTGCTTCTAATGTACCAAAGCTGGACTTAGACATAATTTCACTCTCACAACATTATGTCTGGTTGGAGACAGTCCAAACCACAAGTACCGGGTCCATGGTTATGGGCGTATACTGGGGGCACGGGGACGACTCCCATTAACCCCTGACTATACCGGGGATACGTTTATCACATTGCCTTTCTGGTCTGTGCTGAAGCAGGGCATTCTGGCAGCCAATTGGCTTGACCTTTATTAGTGAGCCTGGTTACCCCCTCTCGGAACCACAGACTTAGAAATCGCCAGCTCATATACAGTGCATAAAATATATTTATATATATACCCTTATACACCATTTTAATAACAAATATCACAAAATTCTTCTAAGTCCCTCGGGAAGAGTGAAAGACGCGCACGTACATTTTCAGAGCTCCTAGACCTTCTTATAAGAAGTTAGCCAAAAAGTAGCTTCGAAAAACGCTTAGGTTAAGTTTCAGAGTTGCTTCTAATGTACCAAAGCTGGACTTAGACATAATTTCACTCTCACAACATTTTGGCTGGTTGGAGACAGTCCGAACCACAAGTACCGGGTCCATGGTTATGGGCGTATACTGGGGGCACGGGGACGACTCCCATTAACCCCTGACTATACCGGGGATACGCTTATCACATTGCCTTTCTGGTCTGTGCTGAAGCAGGGCATTCTGGCAGCCAAGTGGCTTGACCTTTATTAGTGAGCCTGGTTACCCCCTCTCGGAACCACAGACTTAGAAATCGCCAGCTCATATACAGTGCATAAAATATATATATATATATATACCCTTATACACCATTTTAATAAAAAATATCACAAAATTCTTCTAAGTCCCTCGGGAAGAGTAAAAGACGCGCACGTTCATTTTCACAGCTCCTAGACCTTCCTATAAGAAGTTAGCCAAAAAGTAGCTTCGAAAAACGCTTAGGTTAAGTTTCAGAGTTGCTTCTAATGTACCAAAGCTGGACTTAGACATAATTTCACTCTCACAACATTTTGGCTGGTTGGAGACAGTCCGAACCACAAGTACCGGGTCCATGGTTATGGGCGTATACTGGGGGCACGGGGACGACTCCCATTAACCCCTGACTATACCGGGGATACGCTTATCACATTGCCTTTCTGGTCTGTGCTGAAGCAGGGCATTCTGGCAGCCAATTGGCTTGACCTTTATTAGTGAGCCTGGTTACCCCCTCTCGGAACCACAGACTTAGAAATCGCCAGCTCATATACAGTGCATAAAATATATTTATATATATACCCTTATACACCATTTCAATAAAAAATATCACAAAATTCTTCTAAGTCCCTCGGGAAGAGTGAAAGACGCGCACGTTCATTTTCAGAGCTCCTAGACCTTCTTATAAGAAGTTAGCCAAAAAGTAGCTTCGAAAAACGCTTAGGTTAAGTTTCAGAGTTGCTTCTAATGTACCAAAGCTGGACTTAGACATAATTTCACTCTCACAACATTTTGGCTGGTTGGAGACAGTCCGAACCACAAGTAGCGGGTCCATGGTTATGGGCGTATACTGGGGGCACGGGGACGACTCCCATTAACCCCTGACTATACCGGGGATACGCTTATCACAATGCCTTTCTGGTTTGTGCTGAAGCAGGGCATTCTGGCAGCCAATTGGCTTGACCTTTATTAGTGAGCCTGGTTACCCCCTCTCGGAACCACAGACTTAGAATTCGCCAGCTCATATACAGTGCATAAAATATATTTATATATATACCCTTATACACCATTTTAATAAAAAATATCACAAAATTCTTCTAAGTCCCTCGGGAAGAGTGAAAGACGCGCACGTTCATTTTCAGAGCTCCTAGACCTTCTTACTGTATAAGAAGTTAGCAAAAAAGTAGCTTCTTAAAACGCGTAGGTTAAGTTTCAGAGTTGCTTCTAATGTACCAAAGCTGGACTTAGACATAATTTCACTCTCACAACATTATGTCTGGTTGGAGACAGTCCGAACCACAAGTACCGGGTCCATGGTTATAGGCGTATACTGGGGGCACGGGGACGACTCCCATTAACCCCTGACTATACCGGGGATACGCTTATCACAATGCCTTTCTGGTCTGTGCTGAAGCAGGGCATTCTGGCAGTCAATTGGCTTGACCTTTATTAGTGAGCCTGATTACCCCCTCTCGGAACCACAGACTTAGAAATCGCCAGCTCATATACCGTGCATAAAATATATTTATATATATACCCTTATACACCATTTTAATAAAAAATATCACAAAATTCTTCTAAGTCCCTCGGGAAGAGTGAAAGACGCGCACGTTCATTTTCAGAGCTCCTAGACCTTCCTATAAGAAGTTAGCCAAAAAGTAGCTTCTTAAAACGCTTAGGTTAAGTTTCAGAGTTGCTTCTAATGTACCAAAGCTGGACTTAGACATAATTTCACTCTCACAACATTATGTCTGGTTGGAGACAGTCCGAACCACAAGTACCGGGTCCATGGTTATGGGCGTATACTGGGGGCACGGGGACGACTCCCATTAACCCCTGACTAT
The DNA here is from genome assembly GCF_040206685.1 of Ascaphus truei. Lineage (NCBI taxonomy): Eukaryota > Metazoa > Chordata > Amphibia > Anura > Ascaphidae > Ascaphus > Ascaphus truei. Next base: position 901,532 of record NC_134488.1, read on the forward strand.
ACCGGGGATACGCTTATCACATTGCCTTTCTGGTCTGTGCTGAAGCAGGGCATTCTGGCAGCCAATTGGCTTGACCTTTATTAGTGAGCCTGGTTACCCCCTCTCGGAACCACAGACTTAGAAATCGCCAGCTCATATACAGTGCATAAAATATATTTATATATATACCCTTATACACCATTTTAATAAAAAATATCACAAAATTCTTCTAAGTCCCTCGGGAAGAGTGAAAGACGCGCACGTTCATTTTCAGAGCTCCTAGACCTTCTTACTGTATAAGAAGTTAGCCAAAAAGTAGCTTCTTAAAACGCGTAGGTTAAGTTTCAGAGTTGCTTCTAATGTACCAAAGCTGGACTTAGACATAATTTCACTCTCACAACATTATGTCTGGTTGGAGACAGTCCGAACCACAAGTACCGGGTCCATGGTTATAGGCGTATACTGGGGGCACGGGGACGACTCCCATTAACCCCTGACTATACCGGGGATACGCTTATCACAATGCCTTTCTGGTCTGTGCTGAAGCAGGGCATTCTGGCAGTCAATTGGCTTGACCTTTATTAGTGAGCCTGATTACCCCCTCTCGGAACCACAGACTTAGAAATCGCCAGCTCATATACCGTGCATAAAATATATTTATATATATACCCTTATACACCATTTTAATAAAAAATATCACAAAATTCTTCTAAGTCCCTCGGGAAGAGTGAAAGACGCGCACGTTCATTTTCAGAGCTCCTAGACCTTCCTATAAGAAGTTAGCCAAAAAGTAGCTTCTTAAAACGCTTAGGTTAAGTTTCAGAGTTGCTTCTAATGTACCAAAGCTGGACTTAGACATAATTTCACTCTCACAACATTTTGGCTGGTTGGAGACAGTCCGAACCACAAGTACCGGGTCCATGGTTATGGGCGTATACTGGGGGCACGGGGACGACTCCCATTAACCCCTGACTATACCGGGGATACGCTTATCACATTGCCTTTCTGGTCTGTGCTGAAGCAGGGCATTCTGGCAGCCAATTGGCTTGACCTTTATTAGTGAGCCTGGTTACCCCCTCTCGGAACCACAGACTTAGAAATCGCCAGCTCATATACAGTGCATAAAATATATTTATATATATACCCTTATACACCATTTTAATAAAAAATATCACAAAATTCTTCTAAGTCCCTCGGGAAGAGTGAAAGACGCGCACGTTCATTTTCAGAGCTCCTAGACCTTCCTATAAGAAGTTAGCCAAAAAGTAGCTTCTTAAAACGCTTAGGTTAAGTTTCAGAGTTGCTTCTAATGTACCAAAGCTGGACTTAGACATAATTTCACTCTCACAACATTATGGCTGGTTGGAGACAGTCCGAACCACAAGTACCGGGTCCATGGTTATGGGCTTATACTGGGGGGACGGGGACGACTCCCATTAACCCCTGACTATACCGGGGATACGCTTATCACAATGCCTTTCTGGTCTGTGCTGAAGCAGGGCATTCTGGCAGCCAAGTGGCTTGACCTTTATTAGTGAGCCTGGTTACCCCCTCTCGGAACCACAGACTTAGAAATCGCCAGCTCATATACAGTGCATAAAATATATATATATATATACCCTTATACACCATTTTAATAAAAAATATCACAAAATTCTTCTAAGTCCCTCGGGAAGAGTAAAAGACGCGCACGTTCATTTTCACAGCTCCTAGACCTTCCTATAAGAAGTTAGCCAAAAAGTAGCTTCTTAAAACGCTTAGGTTAAGTTTCAGAGTTGCTTCTAATGTACCAAAGCTGGACTTAGACATAATTTCACTCTCACAACATTTTGGCTGGTTGGAGACAGTCCGAACCACAAGTACCGGGTCCATGGTTATGGGCGTATACTGGGGGCACGGGGACGACTCCCATTAACCCCTGACTATACCGGGGATACGCTTATCACATTGCCTTTCTGGTCTGTGCTGAAGCAGGGCATTCTGGCAGCCAATTGGCTTGACCTTTATTAGTGAGCCTGGTTACCCCCTCTCGGAACCACAGACTTAGAAATCGCCAGCTCATATACAGTGCATAAAATATATTTATATATATACCCTTATACACCATTTTAATAACAAATATCACAAAATTCTTCTAAGTCCCTCGGGAAGAGTGAAAGACGCGCACGTACATTTTCAGAGCTCCTAGACCTTCTTATAAGAAGTTAGCCAAAAAGTAGCTTCGAAAAACGCTTAGGTTAAGTTTCAGAGTTGCTTCTAATGTACCAAAGCTGGACTTAGACATAATTTCACTCTCACAACATTTTGGCTGGTTGGAGACAGTCCGAACCACAAGTACCGGGTCCATGGTTATGGGCGTATACTGGGGGCACGGGGACGACTCCCATTAACCCCTGACTATACCGGGGATACGCTTATCACATTGCCTTTCTGGTCTGTGCTGAAGCAGGGCATTCTGGCAGCCAAGTGGCTTGACCTTTATTAGTGAGCCTGGTTACCCCCTCTCGGAACCACAGACTTAGAAATCGCCAGCTCATATACAGTGCATAAAATATATATATATATATATACCCTTATACACCATTTTAATAAAAAATATCACAAAATTCTTCTAAGTCCCTCGGGAAGAGTAAAAGACGCGCACGTTCATTTTCACAGCTCCTAGACCTTCCTATAAGAAGTTAGCCAAAAAGTAGCTTCGAAAAACGCTTAGGTTAAGTTTCAGAGTTGCTTCTAATGTACCAAAGCTGGACTTAGACATAATTTCACTCTCACAACATTTTGGCTGGTTGGAGACAGTCCGAACCACAAGTACCGGGTCCATGGTTATGGGCGTATACTGGGGGCACGGGGACGACTCCCATTAACCCCTGACTATACCGGGGATACGCTTATCACATTGCCTTTCTGGTCTGTGCTGAAGCAGGGCATTCTGGCAGCCAATTGGCTTGACCTTTATTAGTGAGCCTGGTTACCCCCTCTCGGAACCACAGACTTAGAAATCGCCAGCTCATATACAGTGCATAAAATATATTTATATATATACCCTTATACACCATTTCAATAAAAAATATCACAAAATTCTTCTAAGTCCCTCGGGAAGAGTGAAAGACGCGCACGTTCATTTTCAGAGCTCCTAGACCTTCTTATAAGAAGTTAGCCAAAAAGTAGCTTCGAAAAACGCTTAGGTTAAGTTTCAGAGTTGCTTCTAATGTACCAAAGCTGGACTTAGACATAATTTCACTCTCACAACATTTTGGCTGGTTGGAGACAGTCCGAACCACAAGTAGCGGGTCCATGGTTATGGGCGTATACTGGGGGCACGGGGACGACTCCCATTAACCCCTGACTATACCGGGGATACGCTTATCACAATGCCTTTCTGGTTTGTGCTGAAGCAGGGCATTCTGGCAGCCAATTGGCTTGACCTTTATTAGTGAGCCTGGTTACCCCCTCTCGGAACCACAGACTTAGAATTCGCCAGCTCATATACAGTGCATAAAATATATTTATATATATACCCTTATACACCATTTTAATAAAAAATATCACAAAATTCTTCTAAGTCCCTCGGGAAGAGTGAAAGACGCGCACGTTCATTTTCAGAGCTCCTAGACCTTCTTACTGTATAAGAAGTTAGCAAAAAAGTAGCTTCTTAAAACGCGTAGGTTAAGTTTCAGAGTTGCTTCTAATGTACCAAAGCTGGACTTAGACATAATTTCACTCTCACAACATTATGTCTGGTTGGAGACAGTCCGAACCACAAGTACCGGGTCCATGGTTATAGGCGTATACTGGGGGCACGGGGACGACTCCCATTAACCCCTGACTATACCGGGGATACGCTTATCACAATGCCTTTCTGGTCTGTGCTGAAGCAGGGCATTCTGGCAGTCAATTGGCTTGACCTTTATTAGTGAGCCTGATTACCCCCTCTCGGAACCACAGACTTAGAAATCGCCAGCTCATATACCGTGCATAAAATATATTTATATATATACCCTTATACACCATTTTAATAAAAAATATCACAAAATTCTTCTAAGTCCCTCGGGAAGAGTGAAAGACGCGCACGTTCATTTTCAGAGCTCCTAGACCTTCCTATAAGAAGTTAGCCAAAAAGTAGCTTCTTAAAACGCTTAGGTTAAGTTTCAGAGTTGCTTCTAATGTACCAAAGCTGGACTTAGACATAATTTCACTCTCACAACATTATGTCTGGTTGGAGACAGTCCGAACCACAAGTACCGGGTCCATGGTTATGGGCGTATACTGGGGGCACGGGGACGACTCCCATTAACCCCTGACTATACCGGGGATACGCTTATCACATTGCCTTTCTGGTCTGTGCTGAAGCAGGGCATTCTGGCAGCCAATTGGCTTGACCTTTATTAGTGAGCCTGGTTACCCCCTCTCGGAACCACAGACTTAGAAATCGCCAGCTCATATACAGTGCATAAAATATATTTATATATATACCCTTATACACCATTTTAATAAAAAATATCACAAAATTCTTCTAAGTCCCTCGGGAAGAGTGAAAGACGCGCACGTTCATTTTCAGAGCTCCTAGACCTTCTTACTGTATAAGAAGTTAGCCAAAAAGTAGCTTCTTAAAACGCGTAGGTTAAGTTTCAGAGTTGCTTCTAATGTACCAAAGCTGGACTTAGACATAATTTCACTCTCACAACATTATGTCTGGTTGGAGACAGTCCGAACCACAAGTACCGGGTCCATGGTTATAGGCGTATACTGGGGGCACGGGGACGACTCCCATTAACCCCTGACTATACCGGGGATACGCTTATCACAATGCCTTTCTGGTCTGTGCTGAAGCAGGGCATTCTGGCAGTCAATTGGCTTGACCTTTATTAGTGAGCCTGATTACCCCCTCTCGGAACCACAGACTTAGAAATCGCCAGCTCATATACCGTGCATAAAATATATTTATATATATACCCTTATACACCATTTTAATAAAAAATATCACAAAATTCTTCTAAGTCCCTCGGGAAGAGTGAAAGACGCGCACGTTCATTTTCAGAGCTCCTAGACCTTCCTATAAGAAGTTAGCCAAAAAGTAGCTTCTTAAAACGCTTAGGTTAAGTTTCAGAGTTGCTTCTAATGTACCAAAGCTGGACTTAGACATAATTTCACTCTCACAACATTTTGGCTGGTTGGAGACAGTCCGAACCACAAGTACCGGGTCCATGGTTATGGGCGTATACTGGGGGCACGGGGACGACTCCCATTAACCCCTGACTATACCGGGGATACGCTTATCACATTGCCTTTCTGGTCTGTGCTGAAGCAGGGCATTCTGGCAGCCAATTGGCTTGACCTTTATTAGTGAGCCTGGTTACCCCCTCTCGGAACCACAGACTTAGAAATCGCCAGCTCATATACAGTGCATAAAATATATTTATATATATACCCTTATACACCATTTTAATAAAAAATATCACAAAATTCTTCTAAGTCCCTCGGGAAGAGTGAAAGACGCGCACGTTCATTTTCAGAGCTCCTAGACCTTCCTATAAGAAGTTAGCCAAAAAGTAGCTTCTTAAAACGCTTAGGTTAAGTTTCAGAGTTGCTTCTAATGTACCAAAGCTGGACTTAGACATAATTTCACTCTCACAACATTATGGCTGGTTGGAGACAGTCCGAACCACAAGTACCGGGTCCATGGTTATGGGCTTATACTGGGGGGACGGGGACGACTCCCATTAACCCCTGACTATACCGGGGATACGCTTATCACAATGCCTTTCTGGTCTGTGCTGAAGCAGGGCATTCTGGCAGCCAAGTGGCTTGACCTTTATTAGTGAGCCTGGTTACCCCCTCTCGGAACCACAGACTTAGAAATCGCCAGCTCATATACAGTGCATAAAATATATATATATATATACCCTTATACACCATTTTAATAAAAAATATCACAAAATTCTTCTAAGTCCCTCGGGAAGAGTAAAAGACGCGCACGTTCATTTTCACAGCTCCTAGACCTTCCTATAAGAAGTTAGCCAAAAAGTAGCTTCTTAAAACGCTTAGGTTAAGTTTCAGAGTTGCTTCTAATGTACCAAAGCTGGACTTAGACATAATTTCACTCTCACAACATTTTGGCTGGTTGGAGACAGTCCGAACCACAAGTACCGGGTCCATGGTTATGGGCGTATACTGGGGGCACGGGGACGACTCCCATTAACCCCTGACTATACCGGGGATACGCTTATCACATTGCCTTTCTGGTCTGTGCTGAAGCAGGGCATTCTGGCAGCCAATTGGCTTGACCTTTATTAGTGAGCCTGGTTACCCCCTCTCGGAACCACAGACTTAGAAATCGCCAGCTCATATACAGTGCATAAAATATATTTATATATATACCCTTATACACCATTTTAATAAAAAATATCACAAAATTCTTCTAAGTCCCTCGGGAAGTGTGAAAGACGCGCATGTTCATTTTCAGAGCTCCTAGACCTTCTTATAAGAAGTTAGCCAAAAAGTAGCTTCTTAAAACGCTTAGGTTAAGTTTCAGAGTTGCTTCTAATGTACCAAAGCTGGACTTAGACATAATTTCACTCTCACAACATTTTGGCTGGTTGGAGACAGTCCGAACCACAAGTACCGGGTCCATGGTTATGGGCGTATACTGGGGGCACGGGGACGACTCCCATTAACCCCTGACTATACCGGGGATACGCTTATCACAATGCCTTTCTGGTCTGTGCTGAAGCAGGGCATTCTGGCAGCCAAGTGGCTTGACTTTTATTAGTGAGCCTGGTTACCCCCTCTCGGAACCACAGACTTAGAAATCGCCAGCTCATATACAGTGCATAAAATATATATATATATATATATATACCCTTATACACCATTTTAATAAAAAATATCACAAAATTCTTCTAAGTCCCTCGGGAAGAGTAAAAGACGCGCACGTTCATTTTCACAGCTCCTAGACCTTCCTATAAGAAGTTAGCCAAAAAGTAGCTTCGAAAAACGCTTAGGTTAAGTTTCAGAGTTGCTTCTAATGTACCAAAGCTGGACTTAGACATAATTTCACTCTCACAACATTTTGGCTGGTTGGAGACAGTCCGAACCACAAGTACCGGGTCCATGGTTATGGGCGTATACTGGGGGCACGGGGACGACTCCCATTAACCCCTGACTATACCGGGGATACGCTTATCACATTGCCTTTCTGGTCTGTGCTGAAGCAGGGCATTCTGGCAGCCAATTGGCTTGACCTTTATTAGTGAGCCTGGTTACCCCCTCTCGGAACCACAGACTTAGAAATCGCCAGCTCATATACAGTGCATAAAATATATTTATATATATACCCTTATACACCATTTCAATAAAAAATATCACAAAATTCTTCTAAGTCCCTCGGGAAGAGTGAAAGACGCGCACGTTCATTTTCAGAGCTCCTAGACCTTCTTATAAGAAGTTAGCCAAAAAGTAGCTTCGAAAAACGCTTAGGTTAAGTTTCAGAGTTGCTTCTAATGTACCAAAGCTGGACTTAGACATAATTTCACTCTCACAACATTATGTCTGGTTGGAGACAGTCCAAACCACAAGTACCGGGTCCATGGTTATGGGCGTATACTGGGGGCACGGGGACGACTCCCATTAACCCCTGACTATACCGGGGATACGTTTATCACATTGCCTTTCTGGTCTGTGCTGAAGCAGGGCATTCTGGCAGCCAATTGGCTTGACCTTTATTAGTGAGCCTGGTTACCCCCTCTCGGAACCACAGACTTAGAAATCGCCAGCTCATATACAGTGCATAAAATATATTTATATATATACCCTTATACACCATTTTAATAACAAATATCACAAAATTCTTCTAAGTCCCTCGGGAAGAGTGAAAGACGCGCACGTACATTTTCAGAGCTCCTAGACCTTCTTATAAGAAGTTAGCCAAAAAGTAGCTTCGAAAAACGCTTAGGTTAAGTTTCAGAGTTGCTTCTAATGTACCAAAGCTGGACTTAGACATAATTTCACTCTCACAACATTTTGGCTGGTTGGAGACAGTCCGAACCACAAGTACCGGGTCCATGGTTATGGGCGTATACTGGGGGCACGGGGACGACTCCCATTAACCCCTGACTATACCGGGGATACGCTTATCACATTGCCTTTCTGGTCTGTGCTGAAGCAGGGCATTCTGGCAGCCAAGTGGCTTGACCTTTATTAGTGAGCCTGGTTACCCCCTCTCGGAACCACAGACTTAGAAATCGCCAGCTCATATACAGTGCATAAAATATATATATATATATATACCCTTATACACCATTTTAATAAAAAATATCACAAAATTCTTCTAAGTCCCTCGGGAAGAGTAAAAGACGCGCACGTTCATTTTCACAGCTCCTAGACCTTCCTATAAGAAGTTAGCCAAAAAGTAGCTTCGAAAAACGCTTAGGTTAAGTTTCAGAGTTGCTTCTAATGTACCAAAGCTGGACTTAGACATAATTTCACTCTCACAACATTTTGGCTGGTTGGAGACAGTCCGAACCACAAGTACCGGGTCCATGGTTATGGGCGTATACTGGGGGCACGGGGACGACTCCCATTAACCCCTGACTATACCGGGGATACGCTTATCACATTGCCTTTCTGGTCTGTGCTGAAGCAGGGCATTCTGGCAGCCAATTGGCTTGACCTTTATTAGTGAGCCTGGTTACCCCCTCTCGGAACCACAGACTTAGAAATCGCCAGCTCATATACAGTGCATAAAATATATTTATATATATACCCTTATACACCATTTCAATAAAAAATATCACAAAATTCTTCTAAGTCCCTCGGGAAGAGTGAAAGACGCGCACGTTCATTTTCAGAGCTCCTAGACCTTCTTATAAGAAGTTAGCCAAAAAGTAGCTTCGAAAAACGCTTAGGTTAAGTTTCAGAGTTGCTTCTAATGTACCAAAGCTGGACTTAGACATAATTTCACTCTCACAACATTTTGGCTGGTTGGAGACAGTCCGAACCACAAGTAGCGGGTCCATGGTTATGGGCGTATACTGGGGGCACGGGGACGACTCCCATTAACCCCTGACTATACCGGGGATACGCTTATCACAATGCCTTTCTGGTTTGTGCTGAAGCAGGGCATTCTGGCAGCCAATTGGCTTGACCTTTATTAGTGAGCCTGGTTACCCCCTCTCGGAACCACAGACTTAGAATTCGCCAGCTCATATACAGTGCATAAAATATATTTATATATATACCCTTATACACCATTTTAATAAAAAATATCACAAAATTCTTCTAAGTCCCTCGGGAAGAGTGAAAGACGCGCACGTTCATTTTCAGAGCTCCTAGACCTTCTTACTGTATAAGAAGTTAGCAAAAAAGTAGCTTCTTAAAACGCGTAGGTTAAGTTTCAGAGTTGCTTCTAATGTACCAAAGCTGGACTTAGACATAATTTCACTCTCACAACATTATGTCTGGTTGGAGACAGTCCGAACCACAAGTACCGGGTCCATGGTTATAGGCGTATACTGGGGGCACGGGGACGACTCCCATTAACCCCTGACTATACCGGGGATACGCTTATCACAATGCCTTTCTGGTCTGTGCTGAAGCAGGGCATTCTGGCAGCCAATTGGCTTGACCTTTATTAGTGAGCCTGATTACCCCCTCTCGGAACCACAGACTTAGAAATCGCCAGCTCATATACAGTGCATAAAATATATTTATATATTCCCTTATACACCATTTTAATAAAAAATATCACAAAATTCTTCTAAGTCCCTCGGGAAGAGTGAAAGACGCGCACGTTCATTTTCAGAGCTCCTAGACCTTCTTATAAGAAGTTAGCCAAAAAGTAGATTCGATAAAACGCTTAGATTAAGTTTCAGAGTTGCTTCTAATGTACCAAAGCTGGACTTAGACATAATTTCACTCTCACAACATTTTGGCTGGTTGGAGACAGTCCGAACCACAAGTAGCGGGTCCATGGTTATGGGCGTATACTGGGGGCACGGGGACGACTCCCATTAACCCCTGACTATACCGGGGATACGCTTATCACAATGCCTTTCTGGTTTGTGCTGAAGCAGGGCATTCTGGCAGCCAATTGGCTTGACCTTTATTAGTGAGCCTGGTTACCCCCTCTCGGAACCACAGACTTAGAATTCGCCAGCTCATATACAGTGCATAAAATATATTTATATATATACCCTTATACACCATTTAAAAAAAAAATATCACAAAATTCTTCTAAGTCCCTCGGGAAGAGTGAAAGACGCGCACGTTCATTTTCAGAGCTCCTAGACCTTCTTATAAGAAGTTAGCCAAAAAGTAGCTTCGAAAAACGCTTAGGTTAAGTTTCAGAGTTGCTTCTAATGTACCAAAGCTGGACTTAGACATAATTTCACTCTCACAACATTTTGGCTGGTTGGAGACAGTCCGAACCACAAGTAGCGGGTCCATGGTTATGGGCGTATACTGGGGGCACGGGGACGACTCCCATTAACCCCTGACTATACCGGGGATACGCTTATCACAATGCCTTTCTGGTTTGTGCTGAAGCAGGGCATTCTGGCAGCCAATTGGCTTGACCTTTATTAGTGAGCCTGGTTACCCCCTCTCGGAACCACAGACTTAGAATTCGCCAGCTCATATACAGTGCATAAAATATATTTATATATATACCCGTATACACCATTTTAATAAAAAATATCACAAAATTCTTCTAAGTCCCTCGGGAAGAGTGAAAGACGCGCACGTTCATTTTCAGAGCTCCTAGACCTTCTTACTGTATAAGAAGTTAGCCAAAAAGTAGCTTCTTAAAACGCGTAGGTTAAGTTTCAGAGTTGCTTCTAATGTACCAAAGCTGGACTTAGACATAATTTCACTCTCACAACATTATGTCTGGTTGGAGACAGTCCGAACCACAAGTACCGGGTCCATGGTTATAGGCGTATACTGGGGGCACGGGGACGACTCCCATTAACCCCTGACTATACCGGGGATACGCTTATCACAATGCCTTTCTGGTCTGTGCTGAAGCAGGGCATTCTGGCAGCCAATTGGCTTGACCTTTATTAGTGAGCCTGATTACCCCCTCTCGGAACCACAGACTTAGAAATCGCCAGCTCATATACAGTGCATAAAATATATTTATATATTCCCTTATACACCATTTTAATAAAAAATATCACAAAATTCTTCTAAGTCCCTCGGGAAGAGTGAAAGACGCGCACGTTCATTTTCAGAGCTCCTAGACCTTCTTATAAGAAGTTAGCCAAAAAGTAGATTCGATAAAACGCTTAGATTAAGTTTCAGAGTTGCTTCTAATGTACCAAAGCTGGACTTAGACATAATTTCACTCTCACAACATTTTGGCTGGTTGGAGACAGTCCGAACCACAAGTAGCGGGTCCATGGTTATGGGCGTATACTGGGGGCACGGGGACGACTCCCATTAACCCCTGACTATACCGGGGATACGCTTATCACAATGCCTTTCTGGTTTGTGCTGAAGCAGGGCATTCTGGCAGCCAATTGGCTTGACCTTTATTAGTGAGCCTGGTTACCCCCTCTCGGAACCACAGACTTAGAATTCGCCAGCTCATATACAGTGCATAAAATATATTTATATATATACCCTTATACACCATTTAAAAAAAAAATATCACAAAATTCTTCTAAGTCCCTCGGGAAGAGTGAAAGACGCGCACGTTCATTTTCAGAGCTCCTAGACCTTCTTACTGTATAAGAAGTTAGCCAAAAAGTAGCTTCTTAAAACGCGTAGGTTAAGTTTCAGAGTTGCTTCTAATGTACCAAAGCTGGACTTAGACATAATTTCACTCTCACAACATTTTGGCTGGTTGGAGACAGTCCGAACCACAAGTACCGGGTCCATGGTTATGGGCGTATACTGGGGGCACGGGGACGACTCCCATTAACCCCTGACTATACCGGGGATACGCTTATCACATTGCCTTTCTGGTCTGTGCTGAAGCAGGGCATTCTGGCAGCCAATTGGCTTGACCTTTATTAGTGAGCCTGGTTACCCCCTCTCGGAACCACAGACTTAGAAATCGCCAGCTCATATACAGTGCATAAAATATATTTATATATATACCCTTATACACCATTTCAATAAAAAATATCACAAAATTCTTCTAAGTCCCTCGGGAAGAGTGAAAGACGCGCACGTTCATTTTCAGAGCTCCTAGACCTTCTTATAAGAAGTTAGCCAAAAAGTTGCTTCGAAAAACGCTTAGGTTAAGTTTCAGAGTTGCTTCTAATGTACCAAAGCTGGACTTAGACATAATTTCACTCTCACAACATTATGTCTGGTTGGAGACAGTCCAAACCACAAGTACCGGGTCCATGGTTATGGGCGTATACTGGGGGCACGGGGACGACTCCCATTAACCCCTGACTATACCGGGGATACGTTTATCACATTGCCTTTCTGGTCTGTGCTGAAGCAGGGCATTCTGGCAGCCAATTGGCTTGACCTTTATTAGTGAGCCTGGTTACCCCCTCTCGGAACCACAGACTTAGAAATCGCCAGCTCATATACAGTGCATAAAATATATTTATATATATACCCTTATACACCATTTTAATAACAAATATCACAAAATTCTTCTAAGTCCCTCGGGAAGAGTGAAAGACGCGCACGTACATTTTCAGAGCTCCTAGACCTTCTTATAAGAAGTTAGCCAAAAAGTAGCTTCGAAAAACGCTTAGGTTAAGTTTCAGAGTTGCTTCTAATGTACCAAAGCTGGACTTAGACATAATTTCACTCTCACAACATTTTGGCTGGTTGGAGACAGTCCGAACCACAAGTACCGGGTCCATGGTTATGGGCGTATACTGGGGGCACGGGGACGACTCCCATTAACCCCTGACTATACCGGGGATACGCTTATCACATTGCCTTTCTGGTCTGTGCTGAAGCAGGGCATTCTGGCAGCCAAGTGGCTTGACCTTTATTAGTGAGCCTGGTTACCCCCTCTCGGAACCACAGACTTAGAAATCGCCAGCTCATATACAGTGCATAAAATATATATATATATATATACCCTTATACACCATTTTAATAAAAAATATCACAAAATTCTTCTAAGTCCCTCGGGAAGAGTAAAAGACGCGCACGTTCATTTTCACAGCTCCTAGACCTTCCTATAAGAAGTTAGCCAAAAAGTAGCTTCGAAAAACGCTTAGGTTAAGTTTCAGAGTTGCTTCTAATGTACCAAAGCTGGACTTAGACATAATTTCACTCTCACAACATTTTGGCTGGTTGGAGACAGTCCGAACCACAAGTACCGGGTCCATGGTTATGGGCGTATACTGGGGGCACGGGGACGACTCCCATTAACCCCTGACTATACCGGGGATACGCTTATCACATTGCCTTTCTGGTCTGTGCTGAAGCAGGGCATTCTGGCAGCCAATTGGCTTGACCTTTATTAGTGAGCCTGGTTACCCCCTCTCGGAACCACAGACTTAGAAATCGCCAGCTCATATACAGTGCATAAAATATATTTATATATATACCCTTATACACCATTTCAATAAAAAATATCACAAAATTCTTCTAAGTCCCTCGGGAAGAGTGAAAGACGCGCACGTTCATTTTCAGAGCTCCTAGACCTTCTTATAAGAAGTTAGCCAAAAAGTAGCTTCGAAAAACGCTTAGGTTAAGTTTCAGAGTTGCTTCTAATGTACCAAAGCTGGACTTAGACATAATTTCACTCTCACAACATTTTGGCTGGTTGGAGACAGTCCGAACCACAAGTAGCGGGTCCATGGTTATGGGCGTATACTGGGGGCACGGGGACGACTCCCATTAACCCCTGACTATACCGGGGATACGCTTATCACAATGCCTTTCTGGTTTGTGCTGAAGCAGGGCATTCTGGCAGCCAATTGGCTTGACCTTTATTAGTGAGCCTGGTTACCCCCTCTCGGAACCACAGACTTAGAATTCGCCAGCTCATATACAGTGCATAAAATATATTTATATATATACCCTTATACACCATTTTAATAAAAAATATCACAAAATTCTTCTAAGTCCCTCGGGAAGAGTGAAAGACGCGCACGTTCATTTTCAGAGCTCCTAGACCTTCTTACTGTATAAGAAGTTAGCAAAAAAGTAGCTTCTTAAAACGCGTAGGTTAAGTTTCAGAGTTGCTTCTAATGTACCAAAGCTGGACTTAGACATAATTTCACTCTCACAACATTATGTCTGGTTGGAGACAGTCCGAACCACAAGTACCGGGTCCATGGTTATAGGCGTATACTGGGGGCACGGGGACGACTCCCATTAACCCCTGACTATACCGGGGATACGCTTATCACAATGCCTTTCTGGTCTGTGCTGAAGCAGGGCATTCTGGCAGCCAATTGGCTTGACCTTTATTAGTGAGCCTGATTACCCCCTCTCGGAACCATAGACTTAGAAATCGCCAGCTCATATACAGTGCATAAAATATATTTATATATTCCCTTATACACCATTTTAATAAAAAATATCACAAAATTCTTCTAAGTCCCTCGGGAAGAGTGAAAGACGCGCACGTTCATTTTCAGAGCTCCTAGACCTTCTTATAAGAAGTTAGCCAAAAAGTAGCTTCGAAAAACGCTTAGATTAAGTTTCAGAGTTGCTTCTAATGTACCAAAGCTGGACTTAGACATAATTTCACTCTCACAACATTTTGGCTGGTTGGAGACAGTCCGAACCACAAGTAGCGGGTCCATGGTTATGGGCGTATACTGGGGGCACGGGGACGACTCCCATTAACCCCTGACTATACCGGGGATACGCTTATCACAATGCCTTTCTGGTTTGTGCTGAAGCAGGGCATTCTGGCAGCCAATTGGCTTGACCTTTATTAGTGAGCCTGGTTACCCCCTCTCGGAACCACAGACTTAGAATTCGCCAGCTCATATACAGTGCATAAAATATATTTATATATATACCCTTATACACCATTTAAAAAAAAAATATCACAAAATTCTTCTAAGTCCCTCGGGAAGAGTGAAAGACGCGCACGTTCATTTTCAGAGCTCCTAGACCTTCTTACTGTATAAGAAGTTAGCCAAAAAGTAGCTTCTTAAAACGCGTAGGTTAAGTTTCAGAGTTGCTTCTAATGTACCAAAGCTGGACTTAGACATAATTTCACTCTCACAACATTATGGCTGGTTGGAGACAGTCCGAACCACAAGTACCGGGTCCATGGTTATGGGCTTATACTGGGGGGACGGGGACGACTCCCATTAACCCCTGACTATACCGGGGATACGCTTATCACAATGCCTTTCTGGTCTGTGCTGAAGCAGGGCATTCTGGCAGCCAAGTGGCTTGACCTTTATTAGTGAGCCTGGTTACACCCTCTCGGAACCACAGACTTAGAAATCGCCAGCTCATATACAGTGCATAAAATATATATATATATATACCCTTATACACCATTTTAATAAAAAATATCACAAAATTCTTCTAAGTCCCTCGGGAAGAGTGAAAGACGCGCACGTTCATTTTCACAGCTCCTAGACCTTCCTATAAGAAGTTAGCCAAAAAGTAGCTTCGAAAAACGCTTAGGTTAAGTTTCAGAGTTGCTTCTAATGTACCAAAGCTGGACTTAGACATAATTTCACTCTCACAACATTTTGGCTGGTTGGAGACAGTCCGAACCACAAGTACCGGGTCCATGGTTATGGGCGTATACTGGGGGCACGGGGACGACTCCCATTAACCCCTGACTATACCGGGGATACGCTTATCACATTGCCTTTCTGGTCTGTGCTGAAGCAGGGCATTCTGGCAGCCAATTGGCTTGACCTTTATTAGTGAGCCTGGTTACCCCCTCTCGGAACCACAGACTTAGAAATCGCCAGCTCATATACAGTGCATAAAATATATTTATATATATACCCTTATACACCATTTTAATAAAAAATATCACAAAATTCTTCTAAGTCCCTCGGGAAGTGTGAAAGACGCGCACGTTCATTTTCAGAGCTCCTAGACCTTCTTATAAGAAGTTAGCCAAAAAGTAGCTTCTTAAAACGCTTAGGTTAAGTTTCAGAGTTGCTTCTAATGTACCAAAGCTGGACTTAGACATAATTTCACTCTCACAACATTTTGGCTGGTTGGAGACAGTCCGAACCACAAGTACCGGGTCCATGGTTATGGGCGTATACTGGGGGCACGGGGACGACTCCCATTAACCCCTGACTATACCGGGGATACGCTTATCACAATGCCTTTCTGGTCTGTGCTGAAGCAGGGCATTCTGGCAGCCAAGTGGCTTGACTTTTATTAGTGAGCCTGGTTACCCCCTCTCGGAACCACAGACTTAGAAATCGCCAGCTCATATACAGTGCATAAAATATATATATATATATATATATACCCTTATACACCATTTTAATAAAAAATATCACAAAATTCTTCTAAGTCCCTCGGGAAGAGTAAAAGACGCGCACGTTCATTTTCACAGCTCCTAGACCTTCCTATAAGAAGTTAGCCAAAAAGTAGCTTCGAAAAACGCTTAGGTTAAGTTTCAGAGTTGCTTCTAATGTACCAAAGCTGGACTTAGACATAATTTCACTCTCACAACATTTTGGCTGGTTGGAGACAGTCCGAACCACAAGTACCGGGTCCATGGTTATGGGCGTATACTGGGGGCACGGGGACGACTCCCATTAACCCCTGACTATACCGGGGATACGCTTATCACATTGCCTTTCTGGTCTGTGCTGAAGCAGGGCATTCTGGCAGCCAATTGGCTTGACCTTTATTAGTGAGCCTGGTTACCCCCTCTCGGAACAACATACTTAGAAATCGCAAGCTCATATACAGTGCATAAAATATATTTATATATATATACCCTTATACACCATTTTAATAAAAAATATCACAAAATTCTTCTAAGTCCCTCGGGAAGAGTGAAAGACGCGCACGTTCATTTTCAGAGCTCCTAGACCTTCTTATAAGAAGTTAGCCAAAAAGTAGCTTCGAAAAACGCTTAGGTTAAGTTTCAGAGTTGCTTCTAATGTACCAAAGCTGGACTTAGACATAATTTCACTCTCACAACATTATGTCTGGTTGGAGACAGTCCAAACCACAAGTACCGGGTCCATGGTTATGGGCGTATACTGGGGGCACGGGGACGACTCCCATTAACCCCTGACTATACCGGGGATACGTTTATCACATTGCCTTTCTGGTCTGTGCTGAAGCAGGGCATTCTGGCAGCCAATTGGCTTGACCTTTATTAGTGAGCCTGGTTACCCCCTCTCGGAACCACAGACTTAGAAATCGCCAGCTCATATACAGTGCATAAAATATATTTATATATATACCCTTATACACCATTTTAATAACAAATATCACAAAATTCTTCTAAGTCCCTCGGGAAGAGTGAAAGACGCGCACGTACATTTTCAGAGCTCCTAGACCTTCTTATAAGAAGTTAGCCAAAAAGTAGCTTCGAAAAACGCTTAGGTTAAGTTTCAGAGTTGCTTCTAATGTACCAAAGCTGGACTTAGACATAATTTCACTCTCACAACATTTTGGCTGGTTGGAGACAGTCCGAACCACAAGTACCGGGTCCATGGTTATGGGCGTATACTGGGGGCACGGGGACGACTCCCATTAACCCCTGACTATACCGGGGATACGCTTATCACATTGCCTTTCTGGTCTGTGCTGAAGCAGGGCATTCTGGCAGCCAAGTGGCTTGACCTTTATTAGTGAGCCTGGTTACCCCCTCTCGGAACCACAGACTTAGAAATCGCCAGCTCATATACAGTGCATAAAATATATATATATATATATATACCCTTATACACCATTTTAATAAAAAATATCACAAAATTCTTCTAAGTCCCTCGGGAAGAGTAAAAGACGCGCACGTTCATTTTCACAGCTCCTAGACCTTCCTATAAGAAGTTAGCCAAAAAGTAGCTTCGAAAAACGCTTAGGTTAAGTTTCAGAGTTGCTTCTAATGTACCAAAGCTGGACTTAGACATAATTTCACTCTCACAACATTTTGGCTGGTTGGAGACAGTCCGAACCACAAGTACCGGGTCCATGGTTATGGGCGTATACTGGGGGCACGGGGACGACTCCCATTAACCCCTGACTATACCGGGGATACGCTTATCACATTGCCTTTCTGGTCTGTGCTGAAGCAGGGCATTCTGGCAGCCAATTGGCTTGACCTTTATTAGTGAGCCTGGTTACCCCCTCTCGGAACCACAGACTTAGAAATCGCCAGCTCATATACAGTGCATAAAATATATTTATATATATACCCTTATACACCATTTCAATAAAAAATATCACAAAATTCTTCTAAGTCCCTCGGGAAGAGTGAAAGACGCGCACGTTCATTTTCAGAGCTCCTAGACCTTCTTATAAGAAGTTAGCCAAAAAGTAGCTTCGAAAAACGCTTAGGTTAAGTTTCAGAGTTGCTTCTAATGTACCAAAGCTGGACTTAGACATAATTTCACTCTCACAACATTATGTCTGGTTGGAGACAGTCCAAACCACAAGTACCGGGTCCATGGTTATGGGCGTATACTGGGGGCACGGGGACGACTCCCATTAACCCCTGACTATACCGGGGATACGTTTATCACATTGCCTTTCTGGTCTGTGCTGAAGCAGGGCATTCTGGCAGCCAATTGGCTTGACCTTTATTAGTGAGCCTGGTTACCCCCTCTCGGAACCACAGACTTAGAAATCGCCAGCTCATATACAGTGCATAAAATATATTTATATATATACCCTTATACACCATTTTAATAACAAATATCACAAAATTCTTCTAAGTCCCTCGGGAAGAGTGAAAGACGCGCACGTACATTTTCAGAGCTCCTAGACCTTCTTATAAGAAGTTAGCCAAAAAGTAGCTTCGAAAAACGCTTAGGTTAAGTTTCAGAGTTGCTTCTAATGTACCAAAGCTGGACTTAGACATAATTTCACTCTCACAACATTTTGGCTGGTTGGAGACAGTCCGAACCACAAGTACCGGGTCCATGGTTATGGGCGTATACTGGGGGCACGGGGACGACTCCCATTAACCCCTGACTATACCGGGGATACGCTTATCACATTGCCTTTCTGGTCTGTGCTGAAGCAGGGCATTCTGGCAGCCAAGTGGCTTGACCTTTATTAGTGAGCCTGGTTACCCCCTCTCGGAACCACAGACTTAGAAATCGCCAGCTCATATACAGTGCATAAAATATATATATATATATATACCCTTATACACCATTTTAATAAAAAATATCACAAAATTCTTCTAAGTCCCTCGGGAAGAGTAAAAGACGCGCACGTTCATTTTCACAGCTCCTAGACCTTCCTATAAGAAGTTAGCCAAAAAGTAGCTTCGAAAAACGCTTAGGTTAAGTTTCAGAGTTGCTTCTAATGTACCAAAGCTGGACTTAGACATAATTTCACTCTCACAACATTTTGGCTGGTTGGAGACAGTCCGAACCACAAGTACCGGGTCCATGGTTATGGGCGTATACTGGGGGCACGGGGACGACTCCCATTAACCCCTGACTATACCGGGGATACGCTTATCACATTGCCTTTCTGGTCTGTGCTGAAGCAGGGCATTCTGGCAGCCAATTGGCTTGACCTTTATTAGTGAGCCTGGTTACCCCCTCTCGGAACCACAGACTTAGAAATCGCCAGCTCATATACAGTGCATAAAATATATTTATATATATACCCTTATACACCATTTCAATAAAAAATATCACAAAATTCTTCTAAGTCCCTCGGGAAGAGTGAAAGACGCGCACGTTCATTTTCAGAGCTCCTAGACCTTCTTATAAGAAGTTAGCCAAAAAGTAGCTTCGAAAAACGCTTAGGTTAAGTTTCAGAGTTGCTTCTAATGTACCAAAGCTGGACTTAGACATAATTTCACTCTCACAACATTTTGGCTGGTTGGAGACAGTCCGAACCACAAGTAGCGGGTCCATGGTTATGGGCGTATACTGGGGGCACGGGGACGACTCCCATTAACCCCTGACTATACCGGGGATACGCTTATCACAATGCCTTTCTGGTTTGTGCTGAAGCAGGGCATTCTGGCAGCCAATTGGCTTGACCTTTATTAGTGAGCCTGGTTACCCCCTCTCGGAACCACAGACTTAGAATTCGCCAGCTCATATACAGTGCATAAAATATATTTATATATATACCCTTATACACCATTTTAATAAAAAATATCACAAAATTCTTCTAAGTCCCTCGGGAAGAGTGAAAGACGCGCACGTTCATTTTCAGAGCTCCTAGACCTTCTTACTGTATAAGAAGTTAGCAAAAAAGTAGCTTCTTAAAACGCGTAGGTTAAGTTTCAGAGTTGCTTCTAATGTACCAAAGCTGGACTTAGACATAATTTCACTCTCACAACATTATGTCTGGTTGGAGACAGTCCGAACCACAAGTACCGGGTCCATGGTTATAGGCGTATACTGGGGGCACGGGGACGACTCCCATTAACCCCTGACTATACCGGGGATACGCTTATCACAATGCCTTTCTGGTCTGTGCTGAAGCAGGGCATTCTGGCAGCCAATTGGCTTGACCTTTATTAGTGAGCCTGATTACCCCCTCTCGGAACCACAGACTTAGAAATCGCCAGCTCATATACAGTGCATAAAATATATTTATATATTCCCTTATACACCATTTTAATAAAAAATATCACAAAATTCTTCTAAGTCCCTCGGGAAGAGTGAAAGACGCGCACGTTCATTTTCAGAGCTCCTAGACCTTCTTATAAGAAGTTAGCCAAAAAGTAGCTTCGAAAAACGCTTAGATTAAGTTTCAGAGTTGCTTCTAATGTACCAAAGCTGGACTTAGACATAATTTCACTCTCACAACATTTTGGCTGGTTGGAGACAGTCCGAACCACAAGTAGCGGGTCCATGGTTATGGGCGTATACTGGGGGCACGGGGACGACTCCCATTAACCCCTGACTATACCGGGGATACGCTTATCACAATGCCTTTCTGGTTTGTGCTGAAGCAGGGCATTCTGGCAGCCAATTGGCTTGACCTTTATTAGTGAGCCTGGTTACCCCCTCTCGGAACCACAGACTTAGAATTCGCCAGCTCATATACAGTGCATAAAATATATTTATATATATACCCTTATACACCATTTAAAAAAAAAATATCACAAAATTCTTCTAAGTCCCTCGGGAAGAGTGAAAGACGCGCACGTTCATTTTCAGAGCTCCTAGACCTTCTTACTGTATAAGAAGTTAGCCAAAAAGTAGCTTCTTAAAACGCGTAGGTTAAGTTTCAGAGTTGCTTCTAATGTACCAAAGCTGGACTTAGACATAATTTCACTCTCACAACATTATGGCTGGTTGGAGACAGTCCGAACCACAAGTACCGGGTCCATGGTTATGGGCTTATACTGGGGGGACGGGGACGACTCCCATTAACCCCTGACTATACCGGGGATACGCTTATCACAATGCCTTTCTGGTCTGTGCTGAAGCAGGGCATTCTGGCAGCCAAGTGGCTTGACCTTTATTAGTGAGCCTGGTTACACCCTCTCGGAACCACAGACTTAGAAATCGCCAGCTCATATACAGTGCATAAAATATATTTATATATATACCCTTATACACCATTTCAATAAAAAATATCACAAAATTCTTCTAAGTCCCTCGGGAAGAGTGAAAGACGCGCACGTTCATTTTCAGAGCTCCTAGACCTTCTTATAAGAAGTTAGCCAAAAAGTAGCTTCGAAAAACGCTTAGGTTAAGTTTCAGAGTTGCTTCTAATGTACCAAAGCTGGACTTAGACATAATTTCACTCTCACAACATTTTGGCTGGTTGGAGACAGTCCGAACCACAAGTAGCGGGTCCATGGTTATGGGCGTATACTGGGGGCACGGGGACGACTCCCATTAACCCCTGACTATACCGGGGATACGCTTATCACAATGCCTTTCTGGTTTGTGCTGAAGCAGGGCATTCTGGCAGCCAATTGGCTTGACCTTTATTAGTGAGCCTGGTTACCCCCTCTCGGAACCACAGACTTAGAATTCGCCAGCTCATATACAGTGCATAAAATATATTTATATATATACCCTTATACACCATTTTAATAAAAAATATCACAAAATTCTTCTAAGTCCCTCGGGAAGAGTGAAAGACGCGCACGTTCATTTTCAGAGCTCCTAGACCTTCTTACTGTATAAGAAGTTAGCAAAAAAGTAGCTTCTTAAAACGCGTAGGTTAAGTTTCAGAGTTGCTTCTAATGTACCAAAGCTGGACTTAGACATAATTTCACTCTCACAACATTATGTCTGGTTGGAGACAGTCCGAACCACAAGTACCGGGTCCATGGTTATAGGCGTATACTGGGGGCACGGGGACGACTCCCATTAACCCCTGACTATACCGGGGATACGCTTATCACAATGCCTTTCTGGTCTGTGCTGAAGCAGGGCATTCTGGCAGCCAATTGGCTTGACCTTTATTAGTGAGCCTGATTACCCCCTCTCGGAACCACAGACTTAGAAATCGCCAGCTCATATACAGTGCATAAAATATATTTATATATTCCCTTATACACCATTTTAATAAAAAATATCACAAAATTCTTCTAAGTCCCTCGGGAAGAGTGAAAGACGCGCACGTTCATTTTCAGAGCTCCTAGACCTTCTTATAAGAAGTTAGCCAAAAAGTAGCTTCGAAAAACGCTTAGATTAAGTTTCAGAGTTGCTTCTAATGTACCAAAGCTGGACTTAGACATAATTTCACTCTCACAACATTTTGGCTGGTTGGAGACAGTCCGAACCACAAGTAGCGGGTCCATGGTTATGGGCGTATACTGGGGGCACGGGGACGACTCCCATTAACCCCTGACTATACCGGGGATACGCTTATCACAATGCCTTTCTGGTTTGTGCTGAAGCAGGGCATTCTGGCAGCCAATTGGCTTGACCTTTATTAGTGAGCCTGGTTACCCCCTCTCGGAACCACAGACTTAGAATTCGCCAGCTCATATACAGTGCATAAAATATATTTATATATATACCCTTATACACCATTTAAAAAAAAAATATCACAAAATTCTTCTAAGTCCCTCGGGAAGAGTGAAAGACGCGCACGTTCATTTTCAGAGCTCCTAGACCTTCTTACTGTATAAGAAGTTAGCCAAAAAGTAGCTTCTTAAAACGCGTAGGTTAAGTTTCAGAGTTGCTTCTAATGTACCAAAGCTGGACTTAGACATAATTTCACTCTCACAACATTATGGCTGGTTGGAGACAGTCCGAACCACAAGTACCGGGTCCATGGTTATGGGCTTATACTGGGGGGACGGGGACGACTCCCATTAACCCCTGACTATACCGGGGATACGCTTATCACAATGCCTTTCTGGTCTGTGCTGAAGCAGGGCATTCTGGCAGCCAAGTGGCTTGACCTTTATTAGTGAGCCTGGTTACACCCTCTCGGAACCACAGACTTAGAAATCGCCAGCTCATATACAGTGCATAAAATATATTTATATATATACCCTTATACACCATTTCAATAAAAAATATCACAAAATTCTTCTAAGTCCCTCGGGAAGAGTGAAAGACGCGCACGTTCATTTTCAGAGCTCCTAGACCTTCTTATAAGAAGTTAGCCAAAAAGTAGCTTCGAAAAACGCTTAGGTTAAGTTTCAGAGTTGCTTCTAATGTACCAAAGCTGGACTTAGACATAATTTCACTCTCACAACATTTTGGCTGGTTGGAGACAGTCCGAACCACAAGTAGCGGGTCCATGGTTATGGGCGTATACTGGGGGCACGGGGACGACTCCCATTAACCCCTGACTATACCGGGGATACGCTTATCACAATGCCTTTCTGGTTTGTGCTGAAGCAGGGCATTCTGGCAGCCAATTGGCTTGACCTTTATTAGTGAGCCTGGTTACCCCCTCTCGGAACCACAGACTTAGAATTCGCCAGCTCATATACAGTGCATAAAATATATTTATATATATACCCTTATACACCATTTTAATAAAAAATATCACAAAATTCTTCTAAGTCCCTCGGGAAGAGTGAAAGACGCGCACGTTCATTTTCAGAGCTCCTAGACCTTCTTACTGTATAAGAAGTTAGCAAAAAAGTAGCTTCTTAAAACGCGTAGGTTAAGTTTCAGAGTTGCTTCTAATGTACCAAAGCTGGACTTAGACATAATTTCACTCTCACAACATTATGTCTGGTTGGAGACAGTCCGAACCACAAGTACCGGGTCCATGGTTATAGGCGTATACTGGGGGCACGGGGACGACTCCCATTAACCCCTGACTATACCGGGGATACGCTTATCACAATGCCTTTCTGGTCTGTGCTGAAGCAGGGCATTCTGGCAGCCAATTGGCTTGACCTTTATTAGTGAGCCTGATTACCCCCTCTCGGAACCACAGACTTAGAAATCGCCAGCTCATATACAGTGCATAAAATATATTTATATATTCCCTTATACACCATTTTAATAAAAAATATCACAAAATTCTTCTAAGTCCCTCGGGAAGAGTGAAAGACGCGCACGTTCATTTTCAGAGCTCCTAGACCTTCTTATAAGAAGTTAGCCAAAAAGTAGCTTCGAAAAACGCTTAGATTAAGTTTCAGAGTTGCTTCTAATGTACCAAAGCTGGACTTAGACATAATTTCACTCTCACAACATTTTGGCTGGTTGGAGACAGTCCGAACCACAAGTAGCGGGTCCATGGTTATGGGCGTATACTGGGGGCACGGGGACGACTCCCATTAACCCCTGACTATACCGGGGATACGCTTATCACAATGCCTTTCTGGTTTGTGCTGAAGCAGGGCATTCTGGCAGCCAATTGGCTTGACCTTTATTAGTGAGCCTGGTTACCCCCTCTCGGAACCACAGACTTAGAATTCGCCAGCTCATATACAGTGCATAAAATATATTTATATATATACCCTTATACACCATTTAAAAAAAAAATATCACAAAATTCTTCTAAGTCCCTCGGGAAGAGTGAAAGACGCGCACGTTCATTTTCAGAGCTCCTAGACCTTCTTACTGTATAAGAAGTTAGCCAAAAAGTAGCTTCTTAAAACGCGTAGGTTAAGTTTCAGAGTTGCTTCTAATGTACCAAAGCTGGACT
Organism: Ascaphus truei; assembly: GCF_040206685.1. NCBI lineage: Eukaryota > Metazoa > Chordata > Amphibia > Anura > Ascaphidae > Ascaphus > Ascaphus truei. The sequence goes on from NC_134488.1 coordinate 926,669, forward strand.
TAGACATAATTTCACTCTCACAACATTATGGCTGGTTGGAGACAGTCCGAACCACAAGTACCGGGTCCATGGTTATGGGCTTATACTGGGGGGACGGGGACGACTCCCATTAACCCCTGACTATACCGGGGATACGCTTATCACAATGCCTTTCTGGTCTGTGCTGAAGCAGGGCATTCTGGCAGCCAAGTGGCTTGACCTTTATTAGTGAGCCTGGTTACACCCTCTCGGAACCACAGACTTAGAAATCGCCAGCTCATATACAGTGCATAAAATATATATATATATATACCCTTATACACCATTTTAATAAAAAATATCACAAAATTCTTCTAAGTCCCTCGGGAAGAGTGAAAGACGCGCACGTTCATTTTCACAGCTCCTAGACCTTCCTATAAGAAGTTAGCCAAAAAGTAGCTTCGAAAAACGCTTAGGTTAAGTTTCAGAGTTGCTTCTAATGTACCAAAGCTGGACTTAGACATAATTTCACTCTCACAACATTTTGGCTGGTTGGAGACAGTCCGAACCACAAGTACCGGGTCCATGGTTATGGGCGTATACTGGGGGCACGGGGACGACTCCCATTAACCCCTGACTATACCGGGGATACGCTTATCACATTGCCTTTCTGGTCTGTGCTGAAGCAGGGCATTCTGGCAGCCAATTGGCTTGACCTTTATTAGTGAGCCTGGTTACCCCCTCTCGGAACCACAGACTTAGAAATCGCCAGCTCATATACAGTGCATAAAATATATTTATATATATACCCTTATACACCATTTTAATAAAAAATATCACAAAATTCTTCTAAGTCCCTCGGGAAGAGTGAAAGACGCGCACGTTCATTTTCAGAGCTCCTAGACCTTCTTATAAGAAGTTAGCCAAAAAGTAGCTTCTTAAAACGCTTAGGTTAAGTTTCAGAGTTGCTTCTAATGTACCAAAGCTGGACTTAGACATAATTTCACTCTCACAACATTTTGGCTGGTTGGAGACAGTCCGAACCACAAGTACCGGGTCCATGATTATGGGCGTATACTGGGGGCACGGGGACGACTCCCATTAACCCCTGACTATACCGGGGATACGCTTATCACAATGCCTTTCTGGTCTGTGCTGAAGCAGGGCATTCTGGCAGCCAAGTGGCTTGACTTTTATTAGTGAGCCTGGTTACCCCCTCTCGGAACCACAGACTTAGAAATCGCCAGCTCATATACAGTGCATAAAATATATATATATATATATATATATATACCCTTATACACCATTTTAATAAAAAATATCACAAAATTCTTCTAAGTCCCTCGGGAAGAGTAAAAGACGCGCACGTTCATTTTCACAGCTCCTAGACCTTCCTATAAGAAGTTAGCCAAAAAGTAGCTTCGAAAAACGCTTAGGTTAAGTTTCAGAGTTGCTTCTAATGTACCAAAGCTGGACTTAGACATAATTTCACTCTCACAACATTTTGGCTGGTTGGAGACAGTCCGAACCACAAGTACCGGGTCCATGGTTATGGGCGTATACTGGGGGCACGGGGACGACTCCCATTAACCCCTGACTATACCGGGGATACGCTTATCACATTGCCTTTCTGGTCTGTGCTGAAGCAGGGCATTCTGGCAGCCAATTGGCTTGACCTTTATTAGTGAGCCTGGTTACCCCCTCTCGGAACCACAGACTTAGAAATCGCCAGCTCATATACAGTGCATAAAATATATTTATATATATACCCTTATACACCATTTCAATAAAAAATATCACAAAATTCTTCTAAGTCCCTCGGGAAGAGTGAAAGACGCGCACGTTCATTTTCAGAGCTCCTAGACCTTCTTATAAGAAGTTAGCCAAAAAGTAGCTTCGAAAAACGCTTAGGTTAAGTTTCAGAGTTGCTTCTAATGTACCAAAGCTGGACTTAGACATAATTTCACTCTCACAACATTTTGGCTGGTTGGAGACAGTCCGAACCACAAGTAGCGGGTCCATGGTTATGGGCGTATACTGGGGGCACGTGGACGACTCCCATTAACCCCTGACTATACCGGGGATACGCTTATCACAATGCCTTTCTGGTTTGTGCTGAAGCAGGGCATTCTGGCAGCCAATTGGCTTGACCTTTATTAGTGAGCCTGGTTACCCCCTCTCGGAACCACAGACTTAGAATTCGCCAGCTCATATACAGTGCATAAAATATATTTATATATATACCCTTATACACCATTTTAATAAAAAATATCACAAAATTCTTCTAAGTCCCTCGGGAAGAGTGAAAGACGCGCACGTTCATTTTCAGAGCTCCTAGACCTTCTTACTGTATAAGAAGTTAGCAAAAAAGTAGCTTCTTAAAACGCGTAGGTTAAGTTTCAGAGTTGCTTCTAATGTACCAAAGCTGGACTTAGACATAATTTCACTCTCACAACATTATGTCTGGTTGGAGACAGTCCGAACCACAAGTACCGGGTCCATGGTTATAGGCGTATACTGGGGGCACGGGGACGACTCCCATTAACCCCTGACTATACCGGGGATACGCTTATCACAATGCCTTTCTGGTCTGTGCTGAAGCAGGGCATTCTGGCAGCCAATTGGCTTGACCTTTATTAGTGAGCCTGATTACCCCCTCTCGGAACCACAGACTTAGAAATCGCCAGCTCATATACAGTGCATAAAATATATTTATATATATACCCTTATACACCATTTTAATAAAAAATATCACAAAATTCTTCTAAGTCCCTCGGGAAGAGTGAAAGACGCGCACGTTCATTTTCAGAGCTCCTAGACCTTCTTATAAGAAGTTAGCCAAAAAGTAGCTTCGAAAAACGCTTAGATTAAGTTTCAGAGTTGCTTCTAATGTACCAAAGCTGGACTTAGACATAATTTCACTCACAACATTTTGGCTGGTTGGAGACAGTCCGAACCACAAGTAGCGGGTCCATGGTTATGGGCGTATACTGGGGGCACGGGGACGACTCCCATTAACCCCTGACTATACCGGGGATACGCTTATCACAATGCCTTTCTGGTTTGTGCTGAAGCAGGGCATTCTGGCAGCCAATTGGCTTGACCTTTATTAGTGAGCCTGGTTACCCCCTCTCGGAACCACAGACTTAGAATTCGCCAGCTCATATACAGTGCATAAAATATATTTATATATATACCCTTATACACCATTTAAAAAAAAAATATCACAAAATTCTTCTAAGTCCCTCGGGAAGAGTGAAAGACGCGCACGTTCATTTTCAGAGCTCCTAGACCTTCCTATAAGAAGTTAGCCAAAAAGTAGCTTCTTAAAACGCTTAGGTTAAGTTTCAGAGTTGCTTCTAATGTACCAAAGCTGGACTTAGACATAATTTCACTCTCACAACATTATGGCTGGTTGGAGACAGTCCGAACCACAAGTACCGGGTCCATGGTTATGGGCTTATACTGGGGGGACGGGGACGACTCCCATTAACCCCTGACTATACCGGGGATACGCTTATCACAATGCCTTTCTGGTCTGTGCTGAAGCAGGGCATTCTGGCAGCCAAGTGGCTTGACCTTTATTAGTGAGCCTGGTTACACCCTCTCGGAACCACAGACTTAGAAATCGCCAGCTCATATACAGTGCATAAAATATATATATATATATACCCTTATACACCATTTTAATAAAAAATATCACAAAATTCTTCTAAGTCCCTCGGGAAGAGTGAAAGACGCGCACGTTCATTTTCACAGCTCCTAGACCTTCCTATAAGAAGTTAGCCAAAAAGTAGCTTCGAAAAACGCTTAGGTTAAGTTTCAGAGTTGCTTCTAATGTACCAAAGCTGGACTTAGACATAATTTCACTCTCACAACATTTTGGCTGGTTGGAGACAGTCCGAACCACAAGTACCGGGTCCATGGTTATGGGCGTATACTGGGGGCACGGGGACGACTCCCATTAACCCCTGACTATACCGGGGATACGCTTATCACATTGCCTTTCTGGTCTGTGCTGAAGCAGGGCATTCTGGCAGCCAATTGGCTTGACCTTTATTAGTGAGCCTGGTTACCCCCTCTCGGAACCACAGACTTAGAAATCGCCAGCTCATATACAGTGCATAAAATATATTTATATATATACCCTTATACACCATTTTAATAAAAAATATCACAAAATTCTTCTAAGTCCCTCGGGAAGAGTGAAAGACGCGCACGTTCATTTTCAGAGCTCCTAGACCTTCTTATAAGAAGTTAGCCAAAAAGTAGCTTCTTAAAACGCTTAGGTTAAGTTTCAGAGTTGCTTCTAATGTACCAAAGCTGGACTTAGACATAATTTCACTCTCACAACATTTTGGCTGGTTGGAGACAGTCCGAACCACAAGTACCGGGTCCATGATTATGGGCGTATACTGGGGGCACGGGGACGACTCCCATTAACCCCTGACTATACCGGGGATACGCTTATCACAATGCCTTTCTGGTCTGTGCTGAAGCAGGGCATTCTGGCAGCCAAGTGGCTTGACTTTTATTAGTGAGCCTGGTTACCCCCTCTCGGAACCACAGACTTAGAAATCGCCAGCTCATATACAGTGCATAAAATATATATATATATATATATATATACCCTTATACACCATTTTAATAAAAAATATCACAAAATTCTTCTAAGTCCCTCGGGAAGAGTAAAAGACGCGCACGTTCATTTTCACAGCTCCTAGACCTTCCTATAAGAAGTTAGCCAAAAAGTAGCTTCGAAAAACGCTTAGGTTAAGTTTCAGAGTTGCTTCTAATGTACCAAAGCTGGACTTAGACATAATTTCACTCTCACAACATTTTGGCTGGTTGGAGACAGTCCGAACCACAAGTACCGGGTCCATGGTTATGGGCGTATACTGGGGGCACGGGGACGACTCCCATTAACCCCTGACTATACCGGGGATACGCTTATCACATTGCCTTTCTGGTCTGTGCTGAAGCAGGGCATTCTGGCAGCCAATTGGCTTGACCTTTATTAGTGAGCCTGGTTACCCCCTCTCGGAACCACAGACTTAGAAATCGCCAGCTCATATACAGTGCATAAAATATATTTATATATATACCCTTATACACCATTTCAATAAAAAATATCACAAAATTCTTCTAAGTCCCTCGGGAAGAGTGAAAGACGCGCACGTTCATTTTCAGAGCTCCTAGACCTTCTTATAAGAAGTTAGCCAAAAAGTAGCTTCGAAAAACGCTTAGGTTAAGTTTCAGAGTTGCTTCTAATGTACCAAAGCTGGACTTAGACATAATTTCACTCTCACAACATTTTGGCTGGTTGGAGACAGTCCGAACCACAAGTAGCGGGTCCATGGTTATGGGCGTATACTGGGGGCACGTGGACGACTCCCATTAACCCCTGACTATACCGGGGATACGCTTATCACAATGCCTTTCTGGTTTGTGCTGAAGCAGGGCATTCTGGCAGCCAATTGGCTTGACCTTTATTAGTGAGCCTGGTTACCCCCTCTCGGAACCACAGACTTAGAATTCGCCAGCTCATATACAGTGCATAAAATATATTTATATATATACCCTTATACACCATTTTAATAAAAAATATCACAAAATTCTTCTAAGTCCCTCGGGAAGAGTGAAAGACGCGCACGTTCATTTTCAGAGCTCCTAGACCTTCTTACTGTATAAGAAGTTAGCAAAAAAGTAGCTTCTTAAAACGCGTAGGTTAAGTTTCAGAGTTGCTTCTAATGTACCAAAGCTGGACTTAGACATAATTTCACTCTCACAACATTATGTCTGGTTGGAGACAGTCCGAACCACAAGTACCGGGTCCATGGTTATAGGCGTATACTGGGGGCACGGGGACGACTCCCATTAACCCCTGACTATACCGGGGATACGCTTATCACAATGCCTTTCTGGTCTGTGCTGAAGCAGGGCATTCTGGCAGCCAATTGGCTTGACCTTTATTAGTGAGCCTGATTACCCCCTCTCGGAACCACAGACTTAGAAATCGCCAGCTCATATACAGTGCATAAAATATATTTATATATATACCCTTATACACCATTTTAATAAAAAATATCACAAAATTCTTCTAAGTCCCTCGGGAAGAGTGAAAGACGCGCACGTTCATTTTCAGAGCTCCTAGACCTTCTTATAAGAAGTTAGCCAAAAAGTAGCTTCGAAAAACGCTTAGATTAAGTTTCAGAGTTGCTTCTAATGTACCAAAGCTGGACTTAGACATAATTTCACTCACAACATTTTGGCTGGTTGGAGACAGTCCGAACCACAAGTAGCGGGTCCATGGTTATGGGCGTATACTGGGGGCACGGGGACGACTCCCATTAACCCCTGACTATACCGGGGATACGCTTATCACAATGCCTTTCTGGTTTGTGCTGAAGCAGGGCATTCTGGCAGCCAATTGGCTTGACCTTTATTAGTGAGCCTGGTTACCCCCTCTCGGAACCACAGACTTAGAATTCGCCAGCTCATATACAGTGCATAAAATATATTTATATATATACCCTTATACACCATTTAAAAAAAAAATATCACAAAATTCTTCTAAGTCCCTCGGGAAGAGTGAAAGACGCGCACGTTCATTTTCAGAGCTCCTAGACCTTCCTATAAGAAGTTAGCCAAAAAGTAGCTTCTTAAAACGCTTAGGTTAAGTTTCAGAGTTGCTTCTAATGTACCAAAGCTGGACTTAGACATAATTTCACTCTCACAACATTATGGCTGGTTGGAGACAGTCCGAACCACAAGTACCGGGTCCATGGTTATGGGCTTATACTGGGGGGACGGGGACGACTCCCATTAACCCCTGACTATACCGGGGATACGCTTATCACAATGCCTTTCTGGTCTGTGCTGAAGCAGGGCATTCTGGCAGCCAAGTGGCTTGACCTTTATTAGTGAGCCTGGTTACACCCTCTCGGAACCACAGACTTAGAAATCGCCAGCTCATATACAGTGCATAAAATATATATATATATATACCCTTATACACCATTTTAATAAAAAATATCACAAAATTCTTCTAAGTCCCTCGGGAAGAGTGAAAGACGCGCACGTTCATTTTCACAGCTCCTAGACCTTCCTATAAGAAGTTAGCCAAAAAGTAGCTTCGAAAAACGCTTAGGTTAAGTTTCAGAGTTGCTTCTAATGTACCAAAGCTGGACTTAGACATAATTTCACTCTCACAACATTTTGGCTGGTTGGAGACAGTCCGAACCACAAGTACCGGGTCCATGGTTATGGGCGTATACTGGGGGCACGGGGACGACTCCCATTAACCCCTGACTATACCGGGGATACGCTTATCACATTGCCTTTCTGGTCTGTGCTGAAGCAGGGCATTCTGGCAGCCAATTGGCTTGACCTTTATTAGTGAGCCTGGTTACCCCCTCTCGGAACCACAGACTTAGAAATCGCCAGCTCATATACAGTGCATAAAATATATTTATATATATACCCTTATACACCATTTTAATAAAAAATATCACAAAATTCTTCTAAGTCCCTCGGGAAGTGTGAAAGACGCGCACGTTCATTTTCAGAGCTCCTAGACCTTCTTATAAGACGTTAGCCAAAAAGTAGCTTCTTAAAACGCTTAGGTTAAGTTTCAGAGTTGCTTCTAATGTACCAAAGCTGGACTTAGACATAATTTCACTCTCACAACATTTTGGCTGGTTGGAGACAGTCCGAACCACAAGTAGCGGGTCCATGGTTATGGGCGTATACTGGGGGCACGGGGACGACTCCCATTAACCCCTGACTATACCGGGGATACGCTTATCACAATGCCTTTCTGGTCTGTGCTGAAGCAGGGCATTCTGGCAGCCAAGTGGCTTGACCTTTATTAGTGAGCCTGGTTACCCCCTCTCGGAACCACAGACTTAGAAATCGCCAGCTCATATACAGTGCATAAAATATATATATATATATACCCTTATACACCATTTTAATAAAAAATATCACAAAATTCTTCTAAGTCCCTCGGGAAGAGTAAAAGACGCGCACGTTCATTTTCACAGCTCCTAGACCTTCCTATAAGAAGTTAGCCAAAAAGTAGCTTCGAAAAACGCTTAGGTTAAGTTTCAGAGTTGCTTCTAATGTACCAAAGCTGGACTTAGACATAATTTCACTCTCACAACATTTTGGCTGGTTGGAGACAGTCCGAACCACAAGTACCGGGTCCATGGTTATGGGCGTATACTGGGGGCACGGGGACGACTCCCATTAACCCCTGACTATACCGGGGATACGCTTATCACATTGCCTTTCTGGTCTGTGCTGAAGCAGGGCATTCTGGCAGCCAATTGGCTTGACCTTTATTAGTGAGCCTGGTTACCCCCTCTCGGAACCACAGACTTAGAAATCGCCAGCTCATATACAGTGCATAAAATATATTTATATATATACCCTTATACACCATTTTAATAAAAAATATCACAAAATTCTTCTAAGTCCCTCGGGAAGAGTGAAAGACGCGCACGTTCATTTTCAGAGCTCCTAGACCTTCTTACTGTATAAGAAGTTAGCCAAAAAGTAGCTTCTTAAAACGCGTAGGTTAAGTTTCAGAGTTGCTTCTAATGTACCAAAGCTGGACTTAGACATAATTTCACTCTCACAACATTATGTCTGGTTGGAGACAGTCCGAACCACAAGTACCGGGTCCATGGTTATAGGCGTATACTGGGGGCACGGGGACGACTCCCATTAACCCCTGACTATACCGGGGATACGCTTATCACAATGCCTTTCTGGTCTGTGCTGAAGCAGGGCATTCTGGCAGTCAATTGGCTTGACCTTTATTAGTGAGCCTGATTACCCCCTCTCGGAACCACAGACTTAGAAATCGCCAGCTCATATACCGTGCATAAAATATATTTATATATATACCCTTATACACCATTTTAATAAAAAATATCACAAAATTCTTCTAAGTCCCTCGGGAAGAGTGAAAGACGCGCACGTTCATTTTCAGAGCTCCTAGACCTTCCTATAAGAAGTTAGCCAAAAAGTAGCTTCTTAAAACGCTTAGGTTAAGTTTCAGAGTTGCTTCTAATGTACCAAAGCTGGACTTAGACATAATTTCACTCTCACAACATTATGGCTGGTTGGAGACAGTCCGAACCACAAGTACCGGGTCCATGGTTATGGGCTTATACTGGGGGGACGGGGACGACTCCCATTAACCCCTGACTATACCGGGGATACGCTTATCACAATGCCTTTCTGGTCTGTGCTGAAGCAGGGCATTCTGGCAGCCAAGTGGCTTGACCTTTATTAGTGAGCCTGGTTACCCCCTCTCGGAACCACAGACTTAGAAATCGCCAGCTCATATACAGTGCATAAAATATATATATATATATACCCTTATACACCATTTTAATAAAAAATATCACAAAATTCTTCTAAGTCCCTCGGGAAGAGTAAAAGACGCGCACGTTCATTTTCACAGCTCCTAGACCTTCCTATAAGAAGTTAGCCAAAAAGTAGCTTCGAAAAACGCTTAGGTTAAGTTTCAGAGTTGCTTCTAATGTACCAAAGCTGGACTTAGACATAATTTCACTCTCACATTTTGGCTGGTTGGAGACAGTCCGAACCACAAGTACCGGGTCCATGGTTATGGGCGTATACTGGGGGCACGGGGACGACTCCCATTAACCCCTAACTATACCGGGGATACGCTTATCACATTGCCTTTCTGGTCTGTGCTGAAGCAGGGCATTCTGGCAGCCAATTGGCTTGACCTTTATTAGTGAGCCTGGTTACCCCCTCTCGGAACCACAGACTTAGAAATCGCCAGCTCATATACAGTGCATAAAATATATTTATATATATACCCTTATACACCATTTTAATAAAAAATATCACAAAATTCTTCTAAGTCCCTCAGGAAGAGTGAAAGACCCGCACGTTCATTTTCAGAGCTCCTAGACCTTCTTACTGTATAAGAAGTTAGCCAAAAAGTAGCTTCTTAAAAGGCGTAGGTTAAGTTTCAGAGTTGCTTCTAATGTACCAAAGCTGGACTTAGACATAATTTCACTCTCACAACATTATGTCTGGTTGGAGACAGTCCGAACCACAAGTACCGGGTCCATGGTTATGGGCGTTTACTGGGGGCACGGGGACGACTCCCATTAACCCCTGACTATACCGGGGATACGCTTATCACAATGCCTTTCTGGTCTGTGCTGAAGCAGGGCATTCTGGCAGCCAATTGGCTTGACCTTTATTAGTGAGCCTGATTACCCCCTCTCGGAACCACAGACTTAGAAATCGCCAGCTCATATACAGTGCATAAAATATATTTATATATATACCCTTATACACCATTTTAATAAAAAATATCACAAAATTCTTCTAAGTCCCTCGGGAAGAGTGAAAGACGCGCACGTTCATTTTCAGAGCTCCTAGACATTCCTATAAGAAGTTAGCCAAAAAGTAGCTTCGAAAAACGCTTAGGTTAAGTTTCAGAGTTGCTTCTAATGTACCAAAGCTGGACTTAGACATAATTTCACTCTCACAACATTTTGGCTGGTTGGAGACAGTCCGAACCACAAGTACCGGGTCCATGGTTATGGGCGTATACTGGGGGCACGGGGACGACTCCCATTAACCCCTGACTATACCGGGGATACGTTTATCACATTGCCTTTCTGGTCTGTGCTGAAGCAGGGCATTCTGGCAGCCAATTGGCTTGACCTTTATTAGTGAGCCTGGTTACCCCCTCTCGGAACCACAGACTTAGAAATCGCCAGCTCATATACAGTGCATAAAATATATTTATATATATACCCTTATACACCATTTTAATAACAAATATCACAAAATTCTTCTAAGTCCCTCGGGAAGAGTGAAAGACGCGCACGTACATTTTCAGAGCTCCTAGACCTTCTTATAAGAAGTTAGCCAAAAAGTAGCTTCGAAAAACGCTTAGGTTAAGTTTCAGAGTTGCTTCTAATGTACCAAAGCTGGACTTAGACATAATTTCACTCTCACAACATTTTGGCTGGTTGGAGACAGTCCGAACCACAAGTACCGGGTCCATGGTTATGGGCGTATACTGGGGGCACGGGGACGACTCCCATTAACCCCTGACTATACCGGGGATACGCTTATCACATTGCCTTTCTGGTCTGTGCTGAAGCAGGGCATTCTGGCAGCCAATTGGCTTGACCTTTATTAGTTAGCCTGGTTACCCCCTCTCGGAACCACAGACTTAGAAATCGCCAGCTCATATACAGTGCATAAAATATATTTATATATATACCCTTATACACCATTTTAATAAAAAATATCACAAAATTCTTCTAAGTCCCTCGGGAAGTGTGAAAGACGCGCACGTTCATTTTCAGAGCTCCTAGACCTTCTTATAAGAAGTTAGCCAAAAAGTAGCTTCTTAAAACGCTTAGGTTAAGTTTCAGAGTTGCTTCTAATGTACCAAAGCTGGACTTAGACATAATTTCACTCTCACAACATTTTGGCTGGTTGGAGACAGTCCGAACCACAAGTAGCGGGTCCATGGTTATGGGCGTATACTGGGGGCACGGGGACGACTCCCATTAACCCCTGACTATACCGGGGATACGCTTATCACAATGCCTTTCTGGTCTGTGCTGAAGCAGGGCATTCTGGCAGCCAAGTGGCTTGACCTTTATTAGTGAGCCTGGTTACCCCCTCTCGGAACCACAGACTTAGAAATCGCCAGCTCATATACAGTGCATAAAATATATATATATATATACCCTTATACACCATTTTAATAAAAAATATCACAAAATTCTTCTAAGTCCCTCGGGAAGAGTAAAAGACGCGCACGTTCATTTTCACAGCTCCTAGACCTTCCTATAAGAAGTTAGCCAAAAAGTAGCTTCGAAAAACGCTTAGGTTAAGTTTCAGAGTTGCTTCTAATGTACCAAAGCTGGACTTAGACATAATTTCACTCTCACAACATTTTGGCTGGTTGGAGACAGTCCGAACCACAAGTAGCGGGTCCATGGTTATGGGCGTATACTGGGGGCACGGGGACGACTCCCATTAACCCCTGACTATACCGGGGATACGCTTATCACAATGCCTTTCTGGTTTGTGCTGAAGCAGGGCATTCTGGCAGCCAATTGGCTTGACCTTTATTAGTGAGCCTGGTTACCCCCTCTCGGAACCACAGACTTAGAATTCGCCAGCTCATATACAGTGCATAAAATATATTTATATATATACCCTTATACACCATTTTAATAAAAAATATCACAAAATTCTTCTAAGTCCCTCGGGAAGAGTGAAAGACGCGCACGTTCATTTTCAGAGCTCCTAGACCTTCTTACTGTATAAGAAGTTAGCACAAAAGTAGCTTCTTAAAACGCGTAGGTTAAGTTTCAGAGTTGCTTCTAATGTACCAAAGCTGGACTTAGACATAATTTCACTCTCACAACATTATGTCTGGTTGGAGACAGTCCGAACCACAAGTACCGGGTCCATGGTTATAGGCGTATACTGGGGGCACGGGGTCGACTCCCATTAACCCCTGACTATACCGGGGATACGCTTATCACAATGCCTTTCTGGTCTGTGCTGAAGCAGGGCATTCTGGCAGTCAATTGGCTTGACCTTTATTAGTGAGCCTGATTACCCCCTCTCGGAACCACAGACTTAGAAATCGCCAGCTCATATACCGTGCATAAAATATATTTATATATATACCCTTATACACCATTTTAATTAAAAATATCACAAAATTCTTCTAAGTCCCTCGGGAAGAGTGAAAGACGCGCACGTTCATTTTCAGAGCTCCTAGACCTTCCTATAAGAAGTTAGCCAAAAAGTGGCTTCTTAAAACGCTTAGGTTAAGTTTCAGAGTTGCTTCTAATGTACCAAAGCTGGACTTAGACATAATTTCACTCTCACAACATTATGGCTGGTTGGAGACAGTCCGAACCACAAGTACCGGGTCCATGGTTATGGGCTTATACTGGGGGGACGGGGACGACTCCCATTAACCCCTGACTATACCGGGGATACGCTTATCACAATGCCTTTCTGGTCTGTGCTTAAGCAGGGCATTCTGGCAGCCAAGTGGCTTGACCTTTATTTGTGAGCCTGGTTACCCCCTCTCGGAACCACAGACTTAGAAATCGCCAGCTCATATACAGTGCATAAAATATATTTATATATATACCCTTATACACCATTTTAAAATAAAATATCACAAAATTCTTCTAAGTCCCTCGGGAAGAGTGAAAGACGCGCACGTTCATTTTCAGAGCTCCTAGACCTTCTTACTGTATAAGAAGTTAGCAAAAAAGTAGCTTCTTAAAACGCGTAGGTTAAGTTTCAGAGTTGCTTCTAATGTACCAAAGCTGGACTTAGACATAATTTCACTCTCACAACATTATGTCTGGTTGGAGACAGTCCGAACCACAAGTACCGGGTCCATGGTTATAGGCGTATACTGGGGGCACGGGGACGACTCCCATTAACCCCTGACTATACCGGGGATACGCTTATCACAATGCCTTTCTGGTCTGTGCTGAAGCAGGGCATTCTGGCAGCCAATTGGCTTGACCTTTATTAGTGAGCCTGATTACCCCCTCTCGGAACCACAGACTTAGAAATCGCCAGCTCATATACAGTGCATAAAATATATTTATATATATACCCTTATACACCATTTTAATAAAAAATATCACAAAATTCTTCTAAGTCCCTCGGGAAGAGTGAAAGACGCGCACGTTCATTTTCAGAGCTCCTAGACCTTCTTATAAGAAGTTAGCCAAAAAGTAGCTTCGAAAAACGCTTAGATTAAGTTTCAGAGTTGCTTCTAATGTACCAAAGCTGGACTTAGACATAATTTCACTCTCACAACATTTTGGCTGGTTGGAGACAGTCCGAACCACAAGTAGCGGGTCCATGGTTATGGGCGTATACTGGGGGCACGGGGACGACTCCCATTAACCCCTGACTATACCGGGGATACGCTTATCACAATGCCTTTCTGGTTTGTGCTGAAGCAGGGCATTCTGGCAGCCAATTGGCTTGACCTTTATTAGTGAGCCTGGTTACCCCCTCTCGGAACCACAGACTTAGAATTCGCCAGCTCATATACAGTGCATAAAATATATTTATATATATACCCTTACACACCATTTAAAAAAAAAATATCACAAAATTCTTCTAAGTCCCTCGGGAAGAGTGAAAGACGCGCACGTTCATTTTCAGAGCTCCTAGACCTTCTTACTGTATAAGAAGTTAGCCAAAAAGTAGCTTCTTAAAACGCGTAGGTTAAGTTTCAGAGTTGCTTCTAATGTACCAAAGCTGGACTTAGACATAATTTCACTCTCACAACATTATGTCTGGTTGGAGACAGTCCGAACCACAAGTACCGGGTCCATGGTTATAGGCGTATACTGGGGGCACGGGGTCGACTCCCATTAACCCCTGACTATACCGGGGATACGCTTATCACAATGCCTTTCTGGTCTGTGCTGAAGCAGGGCATTCTGGCAGTCAATTGGCTTGACCTTTATTAGTGAGCCTGATTACCCCCTCTCGGAACCACAGACTTAGAAATCGCCAGCTCATATACCGTGCATAAAATATATTTATATATATACCCTTATACACCATTTTAATTAAAAATATCACAAAATTCTTCTAAGTCCCTCGGGAAGAGTGAAAGACGCGCACGTTCATTTTCAGAGCTCCTAGACCTTCCTATAAGAAGTTAGCCAAAAAGTGGCTTCTTAAAACGCTTAGGTTAAGTTTCAGAGTTGCTTCTAATGTACCAAAGCTGGACTTAGACATAATTTCACTCTCACAACATTATGGCTGGTTGGAGACAGTCCGAACCACAAGTACCGGGTCCATGGTTATGGGCTTATACTGGGGGGACGGGGACGACTCCCATTAACCCCTGACTATACCGGGGATACGCTTATCACAATGCCTTTCTGGTCTGTGCTTAAGCAGGGCATTCTGGCAGCCAAGTGGCTTGACCTTTATTTGTGAGCCTGGTTACCCCCTCTCGGAACCACAGACTTAGAAATCGCCAGCTCATATACAGTGCATAAAATATATTTATATATATACCCTTATACACCATTTTAAAATAAAATATCACAAAATTCTTCTAAGTCCCTCGGGAAGAGTGAAAGACGCGCACGTTCATTTTCAGAGCTCCTAGACCTTCTTACTGTATAAGAAGTTAGCAAAAAAGTAGCTTCTTAAAACGCGTAGGTTAAGTTTCAGAGTTGCTTCTAATGTACCAAAGCTGGACTTAGACATAATTTCACTCTCACAACATTATGTCTGGTTGGAGACAGTCCGAACCACAAGTACCGGGTCCATGGTTATAGGCGTATACTGGGGGCACGGGGACGACTCCCATTAACCCCTGACTATACCGGGGATACGCTTATCACAATGCCTTTCTGGTCTGTGCTGAAGCAGGGCATTCTGGCAGCCAATTGGCTTGACCTTTATTAGTGAGCCTGATTACCCCCTCTCGGAACCACAGACTTAGAAATCGCCAGCTCATATACAGTGCATAAAATATATTTATATATATACCCTTATACACCATTTTAATAAAAAATATCACAAAATTCTTCTAAGTCCCTCGGGAAGAGTGAAAGACGCGCACGTTCATTTTCAGAGCTCCTAGACCTTCTTATAAGAAGTTAGCCAAAAAGTAGCTTCGAAAAACGCTTAGATTAAGTTTCAGAGTTGCTTCTAATGTACCAAAGCTGGACTTAGACATAATTTCACTCTCACAACATTTTGGCTGGTTGGAGACAGTCCGAACCACAAGTAGCGGGTCCATGGTTATGGGCGTATACTGGGGGCACGGGGACGACTCCCATTAACCCCTGACTATACCGGGGATACGCTTATCACAATGCCTTTCTGGTTTGTGCTGAAGCAGGGCATTCTGGCAGCCAATTGGCTTGACCTTTATTAGTGAGCCTGGTTACCCCCTCTCGGAACCACAGACTTAGAATTCGCCAGCTCATATACAGTGCATAAAATATATTTATATATATACCCTTACACACCATTTAAAAAAAAAATATCACAAAATTCTTCTAAGTCCCTCGGGAAGAGTGAAAGACGCGCACGTTCATTTTCAGAGCTCCTAGACCTTCTTACTGTATAAGAAGTTAGCCAAAAAGTAGCTTCTTAAAACGCGTAGGTTAAGTTTCAGAGTTGCTTCTAATGTACCAAAGCTGGACTTAGACATAATTTCACTCTCACAACATTATGTCTGGTTGGAGACAGTCCGAACCACAAGTACCGGGTCCATGGTTATAGGCGTATACTGGGGGCACGGGGTCGACTCCCATTAACCCCTGACTATACCGGGGATACGCTTATCACAATGCCTTTCTGGTCTGTGCTGAAGCAGGGCATTCTGGCAATCAATTGGCTTGACCTTTATTAGTGAGCCTGATTACCCCCTCTCGGAACCACAGACTTAGAAATCGCCAGCTCATATACCGTGCATAAAATATATTTATATATATACCCTTATACACCATTTTAATAAAAAATATCACAAAATTCTTCTAAGTCCCTCGGGAAGAGTGAAAGACGCGCACGTTCATTTACAGAGCTCCTAGACCTTCCTATAAGAAGTTAGCCAAAAAGTAGCTTCTTAAAACGCTTAGGTTAAGTTTCAGAGTTGCTTCTAATGTACCAAAGCTGGACTTAGACATAATTTCACTCTCACAACATTATGGCTGGTTGGAGACAGTCCGAACCACAAGTACCGGGTCCATGGTTATGGGCTTATACTGGGGGGACGGGGACGACTCCCATTAACCCCTGACTATACCGGGGATACGCTTATCACAATGCCTTTCTGGTCTGTGCTGAAGCAGGGCATTCTGGCAGCCAAGTGGCTTGACCTTTATTTGTGAGCCTGGTTACCCCCTCTCGGAACCACAGACTTAGAAATCGCCAGCTCATATACAGTGCATAAAATATATATATATATACCCTTATACACCATTTTAATAAAAAATATCACAAAATTCTTCTAAGTCCCTCGGGAAGAGTGAAAGACGCGCACGTACATTTTCACAGCTCCTAGACCTTCCTATAAGAAGTTAGCCAAAAAGTAGCTTCGAAAAACGCTTAGGTTAAGTTTCAGAGTTGCTTCTAATGTACCAAAGCTGGACTTAGACATAATTTCACTCTCACAACATTTTGGCTGGTTGGAGACAGTCCGAACCACAAGTACCGGGTCCATGGTTATGGGCGTATACTGGGGGCACGGGGACGACTCCCATTAACCCCTGACTATACCGGGGATACGCTTATCACATTGCCTTTCTGGTCTGTGCTGAAGCAGGGCATTCTGGCAGCCAATTGGCTTGACCTTTATTAGTGAGCCTGGTTACCCCCTCTCGGAACCACAGACTTAGAAATCGCCAGCTCATATACAGTGCATAAAATATATTTATATATATACCCTTATACACCATTTTAATAAAAAATATCACAAAATTCTTCTAAGTCCCTCGGGAAGTGTGAAAGACGCGCACGTTCATTTTCAGAGCTTCTAGACCTTCTTATAAGAAGTTAGCCAAAAAGTAGCTTCTTAAAACGCTTAGGTTAAGTTTCAGAGTTGCTTCTAATGTACCAAAGCTGGACTTAGACATAATTTCACTCTCACAACATTTTGGCTGGTTGGAGACAGTCCGAACCACAAGTAGCGGGTCCATGGTTATGGGCGTATACTGGGGGCACGGGGACGACTCCCATTAACCCCTGACTATACCGGGGATACGCTTATCACAATGCCTTTCTGGTCTGTGCTGAAGCAGGGCATTCTGGCAGCCAAGTGGCTTGACCTTTATTTGTGAGCCTGGTTACCCCCTCTCGGAACCACAGACTTAGAAATCGCCAGCTCATATACAGTGCATAAAATATATATATATATATATATACCCTTATACACCATTTTAATAAAAAATATCACAAAATTCTTCTAAGTCCCTCGGGAAGAGTAAAAGACGCGCACGTTCATTTTCACAGCTCCTAGACCTTCCTATAAGAAGTTAGCCAAAAAGTAGCTTCTTAAAACGCTTAGGTTAAGTTTCAGAGTTGCTTCTAATGTACCAAAGCTGGACTTAGACATAATTTCACTCTCACAACATTATGGCTGGTTGGAGACAGTCCGAACCACAAGTACCGGGTCCATGGTTATGGGCTTATACTGGGGGGACGGGGACGACTCCCATTAACCCCTGACTATACCGGGGATACGCTTATCACAATGCCTTTCTGGTCTGTGCTGAAGCAGGGCATTCTGGCAGCCAAGTGGCTTGACCTTTATTTGTGAGCCTGGTTACCCCCTCTCGGAACCACAGACTTAGAAATCGCCAGCTCATATACAGTGCATAAAATATATATATATATATACCCTTATACACCATTTTAATAAAAAATATCACAAAATTCTTCTAAGTCCCTCGGGAAGAGTGAAAGACGCGCACGTTCATTTTCACAGCTCCTAGACCTTCCTATAAGAAGTTAGCCAAAAAGTAGCTTCGAAAAACGCTTAGGTTAAGTTTCAGAGTTGCTTCTAATGTACCAAAGCTGGACTTAGACATAATTTCACTCTCACAACATTTTGGCTGGTTGGAGACAGTCCGAACCACAAGTACCGGGTCCATGGTTATGGGCGTATACTGGGGGCACGGGGACGACTCCCATTAACCCCTGACTATACCGGGGATACGCTTATCACATTGCCTTTCTGGTCTGTGCTGAAGCAGGGCATTCTGGCAGCCAATTGGCTTGACCTTTATTAGTGAGCCTGGTTACCCCCTCTCGGAACCACAGACTTAGAAATCGCCAGCTCATATACAGTGCATAAAATATATTTATATATATACCCTTATACACCATTTTAATAAAAAATATCACAAAATTCTTCTAAGTCCCTCGGGAAGTGTGAAAGACGCGCACGTTCATTTTCAGAGCTTCTAGACCTTCTTATAAGAAGTTAGCCAAAAAGTAGCTTCTTAAAACGCTTAGGTTAAGTTTCAGAGTTGCTTCTAATGTACCAAAGCTGGACTTAGACATAATTTCACTCTCACAACATTTTGGCTGGTTGGAGACAGTCCGAACCACAAGTAGCGGGTCCATGGTTATGGGCGTATACTGGGGGCACGGGGACGACTCCCATTAACCCCTGACTATACCGGGGATACGCTTATCACATTGCCTTTCTGGTCTGTGCTGAAGCAGGGCATTCTGGCAGCCAATTGGCTTGACCTTTATTAGTGAGCCTGGTTACCCCCTCTCGGAACCACAGACTTAGAAATCGCCAGCTCATATACAGTGCATAAAATATATTTATATATATACCCTTATACACCATTTTAATAAAAAATATCACAAAATTCTTCTAAGTCCCTCGGGAAGAGTGAAAGACGCGCACGTTCATTTTCAGAGCTCCTAGACCTTCTTATAAGAAGTTAGCCAAAAAGTAGCTTCGAAAAACGCTTAGATTAAGTTTCATAGTTGCTTCTAATGTACCAAAGCTGGACTTAGACATAATTTCACTCTCACAACATTTTGGCTGGTTGGAGACAGTCCGAACCACAAGTAGCGGGTCCATGGTTATGGGCGTATACTGGGGGCACGGGGACGACTCCCATTAACCCCTGACTATACCGGGGATACGCTTATCACAATGCCTTTCTGGTTTGTGCTGAAGCAGGGCATTCTGGCAGCCAATTGGCTTGACCTTTATTAGTGAGCCTGGTTACCCCCTCTCGGAACCACAGACTTAGAATTCGCCAGCTCATATACAGTGCATAAAATATATTTAT
Source organism: Ascaphus truei (assembly GCF_040206685.1). Lineage (NCBI taxonomy): Eukaryota > Metazoa > Chordata > Amphibia > Anura > Ascaphidae > Ascaphus > Ascaphus truei. Next base: position 946,486 of record NC_134488.1, read on the forward strand.
ATATATACCCTTATACACCATTTTAAAAAAAAATATCACAAAATTCTTCTAATAGTGTGTAAAGCAAAGCACAATACATTGCTATGTGTAGAAGCAAAGATATACGCGATTTCAGAATGTGTTCCTAGAACAGCTGCGAGCAACTTTTTTACTCAACGTTAACAACACATCTGAAGCTCAATATTTCTGGGCTGAAGCGGGGAGGATTAGACAAAGTGTGCACTGTTAAGGGGAAGTCTGTGGCATTAACAGGAAGGGAGAAAAAGTACTTTCTACCCATTTTTAGTTCAGCGGTAAAACTGAAATTTCTATGGAATTGCAGCTCGGCTTGTGACTGTGGTTTTCCCGGTCACACAAAAATGCTGAAATTCGACTTATACAGTGTTTGTGCTTATTAAACTTGATGAATTCTCTCCTCTTGACGGTAGAATAGTGTGTAAAGCAAAGCACAATACATTGCTATGTGTAGAAGCAAAGATATACGCGATTTCAGAATGTGTTCCTAGAACAGCTGCGAGCAACTTTTTTACTCAACGTTAACAACACATCTGAAGCTCAATATTTCTGGGCTGAAGCGGGGAGGATTAGACACAGTGTGCACTGTAAAGGGGAAGTCTGTGGCAATAACAGGAAGGGAGAAAAAGTACTTTCTACCCATTTTTAGTTCAGCGGTAAAACTGAAATTTCTTTGGAACTGCAGCTCGCCTTGTGACTGTGGTTTTCCCGGTTACACAAAAATGCTGAAATTCGACTTATACAGTGTTTGTGCTTATTAAACTTGATGAATTCTCTCCTCTTGACGGTAGAATAGTGTGTAAAGCAAAGCACAATTAATTGCTATGTGTAGAAGCAAAGATAAACGCGATTTCAGAATGTGTTCCTAGAACAGCTGCGAGCAACTTTTTTACTCAACGTTAACAACACATCTGAAGCTCAATATTTCTGGGCTGAAGCGGGGAGGATTAGACAAAGTGTGCACTGTAAAGGGGAAGTCTGTGGCATTAACAGGAAGGGAGAAAAAGTACTTTCTACCCATTTTTAGTTCAGCGGTAAAACTGAAATTTCTATGGAATTGCAGCTCGGCTTGTGACTGTGGTTTTCCCGGTCACACAAAAATGCTGAAATTCGACTTATACAGTGTTTGTGCTTATTAAACTTGATGAATTCTCTCCTCTTGACGGTAGAATAGTGTGTAAAGCAAAGCACAATACATTGCTATGTGTAGAAGCAAAGATATACGCGATTTCAGAATGTGTTCCTAGAACAGCTGCGAGCAACTTTTTTACTCAACGTTAACAACACATCTGAAGCTCAATATTTCTGGGCTGAAGCGGGGAGGATTAGACAAAGTGTGCACTGTAAAGGGGAAGTCTGTGGCATTAACAGGAAGGGAGAAAAAGTACTTTCTACCCATTTCTAGTTCAGCGGTAAAACTGAAATTTCTATGGAACTGCAGCTCGGCTTGTGACTGTGGTTTTCCCGGTCACACAAAAATGCTGAAATTCGACTTATACAGTGTTTGTGCTTATTAAACTTGATGAATTCTCTCCTCTTGACGGTAGAATAGTGTGTAAAGCAAAGCACAATACATTGCTATGTGTAGAAGCAAAGATATACGCGATTTCAGAATGTGTTCCTAGAACAGCTGCGAGCAACTTTTTTACTCAACGTTAACAACACATCTGAAGCTCAATATTTCTGGGCTGAAGCGGGGAGGATTAGACAAAGTGTGCACTGTAAAGGGGAAGTCTGTGGCATTAACAGGAAGGGAGAAAAAGTACTTTCTACCCATTTCTAGTTCAGCGGTAAAACTGAAATTTCTATGGAACTGCAGCTCGGTTTGTGACTGTGGTTTTCCCGGTCACACAAAAATGCTGAAATTCGACTTATACAGTGTTTGTGCTTATTAAACTTGATGAATTCTCTCCTCTTGACGGTAGAATAGTGTGTAAAGCAAAGCACAATACATTGCTATGTGTAGAAGCAAAGATATACGCGATTTCAGAATGTGTTCCTAGAACAGCTGCGAGCAACTTTTTTACTCAACGTTAACAACACATCTGAAGCTCAATATTTCTGGGCTGAAGCGGGGAGGATTAGACAAAGTGTGCACTGTAAAGGGGAAGTCTGTGGCATTAACAGGAAGGGAGAAAAAGTACTTTCTACCCATTTTTAGTTCAGCGGTAAAACTGAAATTTCTATGGAACTGCAGCTCGGCTTGTGACTGTGGTTTTCCCGGTCACACAAAAATGCTGAAATTCGACTTATACAGTGTTTGTGCTTATTAAACTTGATGAATTCTCTCCTCTTGATTGTAGAATAGTGTGTAAAGCAAAGCACAATACATTGCTATGTGTAGAAGCAAAGATATACGCGATTTCAGAATGTGTTGCTAGAACAGCTGCGAGCAACTTTTTTACTCAACGTTAACAACACATCTGATGCTCAATATTTCTGGGCTGAAGCGGGGAGGATTAGACAAAGTGTGCACTGTAAAGGGGAAGTCTGTGGCATTAACAGGAAGGGAGAAAAAGTACTTTCTACCCATTTTTAGTTCAGCGGTAAAACTGAAATTTCTATGGAACTGCAGCTCGGCTTGTGACTGTGGTTTTCCCGGTCACAAAAAAATGCTGAAATTCGACTTATACAGTGTTTGTGCTTATTAAACTTGATGAATTTTCTCCTCTTGACGGTAGAATAGTGTGTAAAGCAAAGCACAATACATTGCTATGTGTAGAAGCAAAGATATACGCGATTTCAGAATGTGTTCCTAGAACAGCTGCGAGCAACTTTTTTACTCAACGTTAACAACACATCTGAAGCTCAATATTTCTGGGCTGAAGCGGGGAGGATTAGACAAAGTGTGCACTGTAAAGGGGAAGTCTGTGGCATTAACAGGAAGGGAGAAAAAGTACTTTCTACCCATTTTTAGTTCAGCGGTAAAACTGAAATTTCTATGGAACTGCAGCTCGGCTTGTGACTGTGGTTTTCCCGGTCACACAAAAATGCTGAAATTCGACTTATACAGTGTTTGTGCTTATTAAACTTGATGAATTCTCTCCTCTTGAAGGTAGAATAGTGTGTAAAGCAAAGCACAATACATTGCTATGTGTAGAAGCTAAGATATACGCGATTTCAGAATGTGTTCCTAGAACAGCTGCGAGCAACTTTTTTACTCAACGTTAACAACACATCTTAAGCACAATATTTCTGGGCTGAAGCGGGGAGGATTAGACAAAGTGTGCACTGTAAAGGGGAAGTCTGTGGCATTAACAGGAAGGGAGAAAAAGTACTTTCTACCCATTTTTAGGTTCAGCGGTAAAACTGAAGTTTCTATGGAACTGCAGCTCGATTTGTGACTGTGGTTTTCCCGGTCACACAAAAATGCTGAAATTCGACTTATACAGTGTTTGTGCTTATTAAACTTGATGAATTCTCTCCTCTTGATGGTAGAATAGTGTGTAAAGCAAAGCACAATACATTGCTATGTGTAGAAGCAAAGATATACGCGATTTCAGAATGTGTTCCAGAACAGCTGCGAGCAACTTTTTTACTCAACGTTAACAACACATCTGAAGCTTAATATTTCTGGGCTGAAGCGGGGAGGATTAGACAAAGTGTGCACTGTAAAGGGGAAGTCTGTGGCATTAACAGGAAGGGAGAAAAAGTACTTTCTACCCATTTCTAGTTCAGCGGTAAAACTGAAATTTCTATGGAACTGCAGCTCGGCTTGTGACTGTGGTTTTCCCGGTCACACAAAAATGCTGAAATTCGACTTATACAGTGTTTGTGCTTATTAAACTTGATGAATTCTCCCCTCTTGACGGTAGAATAGTGTGTAAAGCAAAGCACAATACATTGCTATGTGTAGAAGCAAAGATATACGCGATTTCAGAATGTGTTGCTAGAACAGCTGCGAGCAACTTTTTTACTCAATGTTAACAACACATCTGAAGCTCAATATTTCTGGGCTGAAGCGGGGAGTATTAGACAAAGTGTGCACTGTAAAGGGGAAGTCTGTGGCATTAACAGGAAGGGAGAAAAAGTACTTTCTACCCATTTTTAGTTCAGCGGTAAAACTGAAATTTCTATGGAACTGCAGCTCGGTTTGTGACTGTGGTTTTCCCGGTCACACAAAAATGCTGAAATTCGACTTATACAGTGTTTGTGCTTATTAAACTTGATGAATTCTCCCCTCTTGACGGTAGAATAGTGTGTAAAGCAAAGCACAATACATTGCTATGTGTAGAAGCAAAGATATACGCGATTTCAGAATGTGTTGCTAGAACAGCTGCGAGCAACTTTTTTACTCAACGTTAACAACACATCTGAAGCTCAATATTTCTGGGCTGAAGCGGGGAGGATTAGACAAAGTGTGCACTGTAAAGGGGAAGTCTGTGGCATTAACAGGAAGGGAGAAAAAGTACTTTCTACCCATTTTTAGTTCAGCGGTAAAACTGAAATTTCTATGGAACTGCAGCTCGGTTTGTGACTGTGGTTTTCCCGGTCACACAAAAATGCTGAAATTCGACTTATACAGTGTTTGTGCTTATTAAACTTGATGAATTCTCTCCTCTTGACGGTAGAATAGTGTGTAAAGCAAAGCACAATACATTGCTATGTGTAGAAGCAAAGATATACGCGATTTCAGAATGTGTTCCTAGAACAGCTGCGAGCAACTTTTTTACTCAACGTTAACAACACATCTGAAGCTCAATATTTCTGGGCTGAAGCGGGGAGGATTAGACAAAGTGTGCACTGTAAAGGGGAAGTCTGTGGCATTAACAGGAAGGGAGAAAAAGTACTTTCTACCCATTTTTAGTTCAGCGGTAAAACTGAAATTTCTATGGAACTGCAGCTCGGCTTGTGACTGTGGTTTTCCCGGTCACACAAAAATGCTGAAATTCGACTTATACAGTATTTGTGCTTATTAAACTTGATGAATTCTCTCCTCTTGACGGTAGAATAGTGTGTAAAGCAAAGCACAATACATTGCTATGTGTAGAAGCAAAGATATACGCGATTTCAGAATGTGTTCCTAGAACAGCTGCGAGCAACTTTTTTACTCAACGTTAACAACACATCTGAAGCACAATATTTCTGGGCTGAAGCGGGGAGGATTAGACAAAGTGTGCACTGTAAAGGGGAAGTCTGTGGCAATAACAGGAAGGGAGAAAAAGTACTTTCTACCCATTTTTAGGTTCAGCGGTAAAACTGAAGTTTCTATGGAACTGCAGCTCGGTTTGTGACTGTGGTTTTCCCGGTCACACAAAAATGCTGAAATTCGACTTATACAGTGTTTGTGCTTATTAAACTTGATGAATTCTCTCCTCTTGACGGTAGAATAGTGTGTAAAGCAAAGCACAATACATTGCTATGTGTAGAAGCAAAGATATACGCGATTGCAGAATGTGTTCCTAGAACAGCTGCGAGCAACTTTTTTACTCAACGTTAACAACACATCTGAAGCTTAATATTTCTGGGCTGAAGCGGGGAGGATTAGACAAAGTGTGCACTGTAAAGGGGAAGTCTGTGGCATTAACAGGAAGGGAGAAAAAGTACTTTCTACCCATTTTTAGTTCAGCGGTAAAACTGAAATTTCTATGGAACTGCAGCTCGTTTTGTGACTGTGGTTTTCCCGGTCACACAAAAATGCTGAAATTCGACTTATACAGTGTTTGTGCTTATTAAACTTGATGAATTCTCTCCTCTTGACGGTAGAATAGTGTGTAAAGCAAAGCACAATACATTGCTATGTGTAGAAGCAAAGATATACGCGATTTCAGAATGTGTTCCTAGAACAGCTGCGAGCAACTTTTTTACTCAACGTTAACAACACATCTGAAGCTCAATATTTCTGGGCTGAAGCGGGGAGGATTAGACAAAGTGTGCACTGTAAAGGGGAAGTCTGTGGCATTAACAGGAAGGGAGAAAAAGTACTTTCTACCCATTTTTAGTTCAGCGGTAAAACTGAAATTTCTATGGAACTGCAGCTCGACTTGTGACTGTGGTTTTCCCGGTCACACAAAAATGCTGAAATTCGACTTATACAGTGTTTGTGCTTATTAAACTTGATGAATTCTCTCCTCTTGACGGTAGAATAGTGTGTAAAGCAAAGCACAATACATTGCTATGTGTAGAAGCTAAGATATACGCGATTTCAGAATGTGTTCCTAGAACAGCTGCGAGCAACTTTTTTACTCAACGTTAACAACACATCTGAAGCACAATATTTCTGGGCTGAAGCGGGGAGGATTAGACAAAGTGTGCACTGTAAAGGGGAAGTCTGTGGCATTAACAGGAAGGGAGAAAAAGTACTTTCTACCCATTTTTAGGTTCAGCGGTAAAACTGAAGTTTCTATGGAACTGCAGCTCGGCTTGTGACTGTGGTTTTCCCGGTCACACAAAAATGCTGAAATTCGACTTATACAGTGTTTGTGCTTATTAAACTTGATGAATTCTCCCCTCTTGACGGTAGAATAGTGTGTAAAGCAAAGCACAATACATTGCTATGTGTAGAAGCAAAGATATACGCGATTTCAGAATGTGTTGCTAGAACAGCTGCGAGCAACTTTTTTACTCAACGTTAACAACACATCTAAAGCTCAATATTTCTGGGCTGAAGCGGGGAGTATTAGACAAAGTGTGCACTGTAAAGGGGAAGTCTGTGGCATTAACAGGAAGGGAGAAAAAGTACTTTCTACCCATTTTTAGTTCAGCGGTAAAACTGAAATTTCTATGGAACTGCAGCTCGGCTTGTGACTGTGGTTTTCCCGGTCACACAAAAATGCTGAAATTCGACTTATACAGTGTTTGTGCTTATTAAACTTGATGAATTCTCTCCTCTTGACGGTAGAATAGTGTGTAAAGCAAAGCACAATACATTGCTATGTGTAGAAGCAAAGATATACGCGATTTCAGAATGTGTTCCTAGAACAGCTGCGAGCAACTTTTTTACTCAACGTTAACAACACATCTGAAGCTCAATATTTCTGGGCTGAAGCGGGAAGGATTAGACAAAGTGTGCACTGTAAAGGGGAAGTCTGTGGCATTAACAGGAAGGGAGACAAAGTACTTTCTACCCATTTTTAGTTCAGCGGTAAAACTGAAATTTCTATGGAACTGCAGCTCGGCTTGTGACTGTGGTTTTCCCGGTCACACAAAAATGCTGAAATTCGACTTATACAGTGTTTGTGCTTATTAAACTTGATGAATTCTCCCCTCTTGACGGTAGAATAGTGTGTAAAGCAAAGCACAATACATTGCTATGTGTAGAAGCAAAGATATACGCGATTTCAGAATGTGTTCCTAGAACAGCTGCGAGCAACTTTTTTACTCAACGTTAACAACACATCTGAAGCTCAATATTTCTGGGCTGAAGCGGGGAGGATTAGACAAAGTGTGCACTGTAAAGGGGAATTCTGTGGCATTAACAGGAAGGGAGACAAAGTACTTTCTACCCATTTTTAGTTCAGCGGTAAAACTGAAATTTCTATGGAACTGCAGCTCGGCTTGTGACTGTGGTTTTCCCGGTCACACAAAAATGCTGAAATTCGACTTATACAGTGTTTGTGCTTATTAAACCTGATGAATTCTCTCCTCTTGACGGTAGAATAGTGTGTAAAGCAAAGCACAATACATTGCTATGTGTAGAAGCAAAGATATACGCGATTTCATAATGTGTTCCTAGAACAGCTGCGAGCAACTTTTTTACTCAACGTTAACAACACATCTGAAGCTCAATATTTCTGGGCTGAAGCGGGGAAGATTAGACAAAGTGTGCACTGTAAATGGGAAGTCTGTGGCATTAACAGGAAGCGAGAAAAAGTACTTTCTAACCATTTTTATTTCAGCGGTAAAACTGAAATTTCTATGGAACTGCAGCTCGGCTTGTGACTGTGGTTTTCCCGGTCACACAAAAATGCTGAAATTCGACTTATACAGTGTTTGTGCTTATTAAACTTGATGAATTCTCTCCTCTTGACGGTAGAATAGTGTGTAAAGCAAAGCACAATACATTGCTATGTGTAGAAGCAAAGATATACACGATTTCATAATGTGTTCCTAGAACAGCTGCGAGCAACTTTTTTACTCAACGTTAACAACACATCTGAAGCTCAATATTTCTGGGCTGAAGCGGGGAGGATTAGACAAAGTGTGCACTGTAAAGGGGAAGTATGTGGCATTAACAGGAAGGGAGAAATAGTACTTTCTACCCATTTTTAGTTCAGCGGTAAAACTGAAATTTCTATGGAACTGCAGCTCGGCTTGTGACTGTGGTTTTCCCGGTCACACAAAAATGCTGAAATTCGACTTATACAGTGTTTGTGCTTATTAAACTTGATGAATTCTCTCCTCTTGACGGTAGAATAGTGTGTAAAGCAAAGCACAATAAATTGCTATGTGTAGAAGCAAAGATATACGCGATTTCATAATGTGTTCCTAGAACAGCTGCGAGCAACTTTTTTACTCAACGTTAACAACACATCTGAAGCTCAATATTTCTGGGCTGAAGCGGGGAGGATTAGACAAAGTGTGCACTGTAAAGGGGAAGTCTGTGGCATTAACAGGAAGGGAGAAAAAGTACTTTCTACCCATTTTTAGGTTCAGCGGTAAAACTGAAGTTTCTATGGAACTGCAGCTCGGCTTGTGACTGTGGTTTTCCCGGTCACACAAAAATGCTGAAATTCGACTTATACAGTGTTTGTGCTTATTAAACTTGATGAATTCTCTCCTCTTGACGGTAGAATAGTGTGTAAAGCAAAGCACAATACATTGCTATGTGTAGAAGCAAAGATATACGCGTTTTCAGAATGTGTTCCTAGAACAGCTGCGAGCAACTTTTTTACTCAACGTTAACAACACATCTGAAGCTCAATATTTCTGGGCTGAAGCGGGGAGGATTAGACAAAGTGTGCACTGTAAAGGGGAAGTCTGTGGCATTAACAGGAAGGGAGACAAAGTACTTTCAACCCATTTTTAGTTCAGCGGTAAAACTGAAATTTCTATGGAACTGCAGCTCGGCTTGTGACTGTGGTTTTCCCGGTCACACAAAAATGCTGAAATTCGACTTATACAGTGTTTGTGCTTATTAAACTTGATGAATTTTCTCCTCTTGACGGTAGAATAGTGTGTAAAGCAAAGCACAATATATTGCTATGTGTAGAAGCAAAGATATACGCGATTTCATAATGTGTTCCTAGAACAGCTGCGAGCAACTTTTTTACTCAACGTTAACAACACATCTGAAGCTCAATATTTCTGGGCTGAAGCGGGGAAGATTAGACAAAGTGTGCACTGTAAATGGGAAGTCTGTGGCATTAACAGGAAGCGAGAAAAAGTACTTTCTAACCATTTTTATTTCAGCGGTAAAACTGAAATTTCTATGGAACTGCAGCTCGGCTTGTGACTGTGGTTTTCCCGGTCACACAAAAATGCTGAAATTCGACTTATACAGTGTTTGTGCTTATTAAACTTGATGAATTCTCTCCTCTTGACGGTAGAATAGTGTGTAAAGCAAAGCACAATACATTGCTATGTGTAGAAGCAAAGATATACACGATTTCATAATATGTTCCTAGAACAGCTGCGAGCAACTTTTTTACTCAACGTTAACAACACATCTGAAGCTCAATATTTCTGGGCTGAAGCGGGGAGGATTAGACAAAGTGTGCACTGTAAAGGGGAAGTCTGTGGCATTAACAGGAAGGGAGAAATAGTACTTTCTACCCATTTTTAGTTCAGCGGTAAAACTGAAATTTCTATGGAACTGCAGCTCGGCTTGTGACTGTGGTTTTCCCGGTCACACAAAAATGCTGAAATTCGACTTATACAGTGTTTGTGCTTATTAAACTTGATGAATTCTCTCCTCTTGACGGTAGAATAGTGTGTAAAGCAAAGCACAATAAATTGCTATGTGTAGAAGCAAAGATATACGCGATTTCAGAATGTGTTCCTAGAACAGCTGCGAGCAACTTTTTTACTCAACGTTAACAACACATCTGAAGCTCAATATTTCTGGGCTGAAGCGGGGAGGATTAGACAAAGTGTGCACTGTAAAGGGGAAGTCTGTGGCATTAACAGGAAGGGAGAAAAAGTACTTTCTACCCATTTTTAGGTTCAGCGGTAAAACTGAAGTTTCTATGGAACTGCAGCTCGGCTTGTGACTCTGGTTTTCCCGGTCACACAAAAATGCTGAAATTCGACTTATACAGTGTTTGTGCTTATTAAACTTGATGAATTCTCTCCTCTTGACGGTAGAATAGTGTGTAAAGCAAAGCACAATACATTGCTATGTGTAGAAGCAAAGATATACGCGATTTCAGAATGTGTTCCTAGAACAGCTGCGAGCAACTTTTTTACTCAACGTTAACAACACATCTGAAGCTCAATATTTCTGGGCTGAAGCGGGGAGGATTAGACAAAGTGTGCACTGTAAAGGGGAAGTCTGTGGCATTAACAGGAAGGGAGAAAAAGTACTTTCTACCCATTTTTAGTTCAGCGGTAAAACTGAAATTTCTATGGAACTGCAGCTCGTCTTGTGACTGTGGTTTTCCCGGTCACACAAAAATGCTGAAATTCGACTTATACAGTGTTTGTGCTTATTAAACTTGATGAATTCTCTCCTCTTGACGGTAGAATAGTGTGTAAAGCAAAGCACAATACATTGCTATGTGTAGAAGCAAAGATATACGCGATTTCAAAATGTGTTCCTAGTACAGCTGCGAGCAACTTTTTTACTCAACGTTAACAACACATCTGAAGCTCAATATTTCTGGGCTGAAGCGGGGAGGATTAGACAAAGTGTGCACTGTAAAAGGGAAGTCTGTGGCATTAACAGGAAGGGAGAAAAAGTACTTTCTACCCATTTCTAGTTCAGCGGTAAAACTGAAATTTCTATGGAACTGCAGCTCGGCTTGTGACTGTGGTTTTACCATTCACACAAAAATGCTGAAATTCGACTTATACAGTGTTTGTGCTTATTAAACTTGATGAATTCTCTCCTCTTGACGGTAGAATAGTGTGTAAAGCAAAGCACAATACATTGCTATGTGTAGAAGCAAAGATATACGCGATTTCAGAATGTGTTCCTAGAACAGCTGCGAGCAACTTTTTTACTCAACGTTAACAACACATCTGAAGCTCAATATTTCTGGGCTGAAGCGGGGAGGATTAGACAAAGTGTGCACTGTAAAGGGGAAGTCTGTGGCATTAACAGGAAGGGAGAAAAAGTACTTTCTACCCATTTTTAGGTTCAGCGGTAAAACTGAAGTTTCTATGGAACTGCAGCTCGGCTTGTGACTCTGGTTTTCCCGGTCACACAAAAATGCTGAAATTCGACTTATACAGTGTTTGTGCTTATTAAACTTGATGAATTCTCTCCTCTTGACGGTAGAATAGTGTGTAAAGCAAAGCACAATACATTGCTATGTGTAGAAGCAAAGATATACACGATTTCATAATATGTTCCTAGAACAGCTGCGAGCAACTTTTTTACTCAACGTTAACAACACATCTGAAGCTCAATATTTCTGGGCTGAAGCGGGGAGGATTAGACAAAGTGTGCACTGTAAAGGGGAAGTCTGTGGCATTAACAGGAAGGGAGAAATAGTACTTTCTACCCATTTTTAGTTCAGCGGTAAAACTGAAATTTCTATGGAACTGCAGCTCGGCTTGTGACTGTGGTTTTCCCGGTCACACAAAAATGCTGAAATTCGACTTATACAGTGTTTGTGCTTATTAAACTTGATGAATTCTCTCCTCTTGACGGTAGAATAGTGTGTAAAGCAAAGCACAATAAATTGCTATGTGTAGAAGCAAAGATATACGCGATTTCAGAATGTGTTCCTAGAACAGCTGCGAGCAACTTTTTTACTCAACGTTAACAACACATCTGAAGCTCAATATTTCTGGGCTGAAGCGGGGAGGATTAGACAAAGTGTGCACTGTAAAGGGGAAGTCTGTGGCATTAACAGGAAGGGAGAAAAAGTACTTTCTACCCATTTTTAGGTTCAGCGGTAAAACTGAAGTTTCTATGGAACTGCAGCTCGGCTTGTGACTCTGGTTTTCCCGGTCACACAAAAATGCTGAAATTCGACTTATACAGTGTTTGTGCTTATTAAACTTGATGAATTCTCTCCTCTTGACGGTAGAATAGTGTGTAAAGCAAAGCACAATACATTGCTATGTGTAGAAGCAAAGATATACGCGATTTCAGAATGTGTTCCTAGAACAGCTGCGAGCAACTTTTTTACTCAACGTTAACAACACATCTGAAGCTCAATATTTCTGGGCTGAAGCGGGGAGGATTAGACAAAGTGTGCACTGTAAAGGGGAAGTCTGTGGCATTAACAGGAAGGGAGAAAAAGTACTTTCTACCCATTTTTAGTTCAGCGGTAAAACTGAAATTTCTATGGAACTGCAGCTCGTCTTGTGACTGTGGTTTTCCCGGTCACACAAAAATGCTGAAATTCGACTTATACAGTGTTTGTGCTTATTAAACTTGATGAATTCTCTCCTCTTGACGGTAGAATAGTGTGTAAAGCAAAGCACAATACATTGCTATGTGTAGAAGCAAAGATATACGCGATTTCAAAATGTGTTCCTAGTACAGCTGCGAGCAACTTTTTTACTCAACGTTAACAACACATCTGAAGCTCAATATTTCTGGGCTGAAGCGGGGAGGATTAGACAAAGTGTGCACTGTAAAAGGGAAGTCTGTGGCATTAACAGGAAGGGAGAAAAAGTACTTTCTACCCATTTCTAGTTCAGCGGTAAAACTGAAATTTCTATGGAACTGCAGCTCGGCTTGTGACTGTGGTTTTACCATTCACACAAAAATGCTGAAATTCGACTTATACAGTGTTTGTGCTTATTAAACTTGATGAATTCTCTCCTCTTGACGGTAGAATAGTGTGTAAAGCAAAGCACAATACATTGCTATGTGTAGAAGCAAAGATATACGCGATTTCAGAATGTGTTCCTAGAACAGCTGCGAGCAACTTTTTTACTCAACGTTAACAACACATCTGAAGCTCAATATTTCTGGGCTGAAGCGGGGAGGATTAGACAAAGTGTGCACTGTAAAGGGGAAGTCTGTGGCATTAACAGGAAGGGAGAAAAAGTACTTTCTACCCATTTTTAGGTTCAGCGGTAAAACTGAAGTTTCTATGGAACTGCAGCTCGGCTTGTGACTCTGGTTTTCCCGGTCACACAAAAATGCTGAAATTCGACTTATACAGTGTTTGTGCTTATTAAACTTGATGAATTCTCTCCTCTTGACGGTAGAATAGTGTGTAAAGCAAAGCACAATACATTGCTATGTGTAGAAGCAAAGATATACGCGATTTCAGAATGTGTTCCTAGAACAGCTGCGAGCAACTTTTTTACTCAACGTTAACAACACATCTGAAGCTCAATATTTCTGGGCTGAAGCGGGGAGGATTAGACAAAGTGTGCACTGTAAAGGGGAAGTCTGTGGCATTAACAGGAAGGGAGAAAAAGTACTTTCTACCCATTTTTAGTTCAGCGGTAAAACTGAAATTTCTATGGAACTGCAGCTCGTCTTGTGACTGTGGTTTTCCCGGTCACACAAAAATGCTGAAATTCGACTTATACAGTGTTTGTGCTTATTAAACTTGATGAATTCTCTCCTCTTGACGGTAGAATAGTGTGTAAAGCAAAGCACAATACATTGCTATGTGTAGAAGCAAAGATATACGCGATTTCAAAATGTGTTCCTAGTACAGCTGCGAGCAACTTTTTTACTCAACGTTAACAACACATCTGAAGCTCAATATTTCTGGGCTGAAGCGGGGAGGATTAGACAAAGTGTGCACTGTAAAAGGGAAGTCTGTGGCATTAACAGGAAGGGAGAAAAAGTACTTTCTACCCATTTCTAGTTCAGCGGTAAAACTGAAATTTCTATGGAACTGCAGCTCGGCTTGTGACTGTGGTTTTCCCATTCACACAAAAATGCTGAAATTCGACTTATACAGTGTTTGTGCTTATTAAACTTGATGAATTCTCTCCTCTTGACGGTAGAATAGTGTGTAAAGCAAAGCACAATACATTGCTATGTGTAGAAGCAAAGATATACGCGATTTCAGAATGTGTTCCTAGAACAGCTGCGAGCAACTTTTTTACTCAACGTTAACAACACATCTGAAGCTCAATATTTCTGGGCTGAAGCGGGGAGGATTAGACAAAGTGTGCACTGTAAAGGGGAAGTCTGTGGCATTAACAGGAAGGGAGAAAAAGTACTTTCTACCCATTTTTAGGTTCAGCGGTAAAACTGAAGTTTCTATGGAACTGCAGCTCGGCTTGTGACTCTGGTTTTCCCGGTCACACAAAAATGCTGAAATTCGACTTATACAGTGTTTGTGCTTATTAAACTTGATGAATTCTCTCCTCTTGACGGTAGAATAGTGTGTAAAGCAAAGCACAATACATTGCTATGTGTAGAAGCAAAGATATACGCGATTTCAGAATGTGTTCCTAGAACAGCTGCGAGCAACTTTTTTACTCAACGTTAACAACACATCTGAAGCTCAATATTTCTGGGCTGAAGCGGGGAGGATTAGACAAAGTGTGCACTGTAAAGGGGAAGTCTGTGGCATTAACAGGAAGGGAGAAAAAGTACTTTCTACCCATTTTTAGTTCAGCGGTAAAACTGAAATTTCTATGGAACTGCAGCTCGTCTTGTGACTGTGGTTTTCCCGGTCACACAAAAATGCTGAAATTCGACTTATACAGTGTTTGTGCTTATTAAACTTGATGAATTCTCTCCTCTTGACGGTAGAATAGTGTGTAAAGCAAAGCACAATACATTGCTATGTGTAGAAGCAAAGATATACGCGATTTCAAAATGTGTTCCTAGTACAGCTGCGAGCAACTTTTTTACTCAACGTTAACAACACATCTGAAGCTCAATATTTCTGGGCTGAAGCGGGGAGGATTAGACAAAGTGTGCACTGTAAAAGGGAAGTCTGTGGCATTAACAGGAAGGGAGAAAAAGTACTTTCTACCCATTTCTAGTTCAGCGGTAAAACTGAAATTTCTATGGAACTGCAGCTCGGCTTGTGACTGTGGTTTTCCCATTCACACAAAAATGCTGAAATTCGACTTATACAGTGTTTGTGCTTATTAAACTTGATGAATTCTCTCCTCTTGACGGTAGAATAGTGTGTAAAGCAAAGCACAATACATTGCTATGTGTAGAAGCAAAGATATACGCGATTTCAGAATGTGTTCCTAGAACAGCTGCGAGCAACTTTTTTACTCAACGTTAACAACACATCTGAAGCTCAATATTTCTGGGCTGAAGCGGGGAGGATTAGACAAAGTGTGCACTGTAAAGGGGAAGTCTGTGGCATTAACAGGAAGGGAGAAAAAGTACTTTCTACCCATTTTTAGTTCAGCGGTAAAACTGAAATTTCTATGGAACTGCAGCTCGGCTTGTGACTGTGGTTTTCCCGGTCACACAAAAATGCTGAAATTCGACTTATACAGTGTTTGTGCTTATTAAACTTGATGAATTCTCTCCTCTTGACGGTAGAATAGTGTGTAAAGCAAAGCACAATACATTGCTATGTGTAGAAGCAAAGATATACGCGATTTCAGAATGTGTTCCTAGAACAGCTGCGAGCAACTTTTTTACTCAACGTTAACAACACATCTGAAGCTCAATATTTCTGGGCTGAAGCGGGGAGGATTAGACAAAGTGTGCACTGTAAAGGGGAAGTCTGTGGCATTAACAGGAAGGGAGAAAAAGTACTTTCTACCCATTTTTAGTTCAGCGGTAAAACTGAAATTTCTATGGAACTGCAGCTCGGCTTGTGACTGTGGTTTTCCCGGTCACACAAAAATGCTGAAATTCGACTTATACAGTGTTTGTGCTTATTAAACTTGATGAATTCTCTCCTCTTGACGGTAGAATAGTGTGTAAAGCAAAGCACAATACATTGCTATGTGTAGAAGCAAAGATATACGCGATTTCAGAATGTGTTCCTAGAACAGCTGCGAGCAACTTTTTTACTCAACGTTAACAACACATCTGAAGTTCAATATTTCTGGGCTGAAGCGGGGAGGATTAGACACAGTGTGCACTGTAAAGGGGAAGTCTGTGGCATTAACAGGAAGGGAGAAAAAGTACTTTCTACCCATTTTTAGTTCAGCGGTAAAACTGAAATTTCTATGGAACTGCAGCTCGGCTTGTGACTGTGGTTTTCCCGGTCACACAAAAATGCTGAAATTCGACTTATACAGTGTTTGTGCTTATTAAACTTGATGAATTCTCTCCTCTTGACGGTAGAATAGTGTGTAAAGCAAAGCACAATACATTGCTATGTGTAGAAGCAAAGATATACGCGATTTCAGAATGTGTTCCTAGAACAGCTGCGAGCAACTTTTTTACTCAACGTTAACAACACATCTGAAGCTCAATATTTCTGGGCTGAAGCGGGGAGGATTAGACAAAGTGTGCACTGTAAAGGGGAAGTCTGTGGCATTAACAGGAAGGGAGAAAAAGTACTTTCTACCCATTTTTAGTTCAGCGGTAAAACTGAAATTTCTATGGAACTGCAGCTCGGCTTGTGACTGTGGTTTTCCCGGTCACACAAAAATGCTGAAATTCGACTTATACAGTGTTTGTGCTTATTAAACTTGATGAATTCTCTCCTCTTGACGGTAGAATAGTGTGTAAAGCAAAGCACAATACATTGCTATGTGTAGAAGCAAAGATATACGCGATTTCAGAATGTGTTCCTAGAACAGCTGCGAGCAACTTTTTTACTCAACGTTAACAACACATCTGAAGCTCAATATTTCTGGGCTGAAGCGGGGAGGATTAGACACAGTGAGCACTGTAAAGGGGAAGTCTGTGGCATTAACAGGAAGGGAGAAAAAGTACTTTCTACCCATTTTTAGTTCAGCGGTAAAACTGAAATTTCTATGGAACTGCAGCTCGTCTTGTGACTGTGGTTTTCCCGGTCACACCAAAATGCTGAAATTCGACTTATACAGTGTTTGTGCTTATTAAACTTGATGAATTCTCTCCTCTTGACGGTAGAATAGTGTGTAAAGCAAAGCACAATACATTGCTATGTGTAGAAGCAAAGATATACGCGATTTCAGAATGTGTTCCTAGAACAGCTGCGAGAAACTTTTTTACTCAACGTTAACAACACATCTGAAGCTCAATATTTCTGGGCTGAAGCGGGGAGGATTAGACAAAGTGTGCACTGTAAAGGGGAAGTCTGTGGCATTAACAGGAAGGGAGAAAAAGTACTTTCTACCCATTTTTAGTTCAGCGGTAAAACTGAAATTTCTATGGAACTGCAGCTCGGCTTGTGACTGTGGTTTTCCCGGTCACACAAAAATGCTGAAATTCGACTTATACAGTGTTTGTGCTTATTAAACTTGATGAATTCTCTCCTCTTGACGGTAGAATAGTGTGTAAAGCAAAGCACAATACATTGCTATGTGTAGAAGCAAAGATATACGCGATTTCAGAATGTGTTCCTAGAACATCTGCGAGCAACTTTTTTACTCAACGTTAACAACACATCTGAAGCTCAATATTTCTGGGCTGAAGCGGGGAGGATTAGACAAAGTGTGCACTGTAAAGGGGAAGTCTGTGGCATTAACAGGAAGGGAGAAAAAGTACTTTCTACCCATTTTTAGTTCAGCGGTAAAACTGAAATTTCTATGGAACTGCAGCTCGGCTTGTGACTGTGGTTTTCCCGGTCACACAAAAATGCTGAAATTCGACTTATACAGTGTTTGTGCTTATTAAACTTGATGAATTCTCTCCTCTTGACGGTAGAATAGTGTGTAAAGCAAAGCACAATACATTGCTATGTGTAGAAGCAAAGATATACGCGATTTCAGAATGTGTTCCTAGAACAGCTGCGAGCAACTTTTTTACTCAACGTTAACAACACATCTGAAGTTCAATATTTCTGGGCTGAAGCGGGGAGGATTAGACACAGTGTGCACTGTAAAGGGGAAGTCTGTGGCATTAACAGGAAGGGAGAAAAAGTACTTTCTACCCATTTTTAGTTCAGCGGTAAAACTGAAATTTCTATGGAACTGCAGCTCGGCTTGTGACTGTGGTTTTCCCTGTCACACAAAAATGCTGAAATTCGACTTATACAGTGTTTGTGCTTATTAAACTTGATGAATTCTCTCCTCTTGACGGTAGAATAGTGTGTAAAGCAAAGCACAATACATTGCTATGTGTAGAAGCAAAGATTTACGCGATTTCAGAATGTGTTCCTAGAACAGCTGCGAGCAACTTTTTTACTCAACGTTAACAACACATCTGAAGCTCAATATTTCTGGGCTGAAGCGGGGAGGATTAGACACAGTGAGCACTGTAAATGGGAAGTCTGTGGCATTAACAGGAAGGGAGAAAAAGTACTTTCTACCCATTTTTAGTTCAGCGGTAAAACTGAAATTTCTATGGAACTGCAGCTCGTCTTGTGACTGTGGTTTTCCCGGTCACACCAAAATGCTGAAATTCGACTTATACAGTGTTTGTGCTTATTAAACTTGATGAATTCTCTCCTCTTGACGGTAGAATAGTGTGTAAAGCAAAGCACAATACATTGCTATGTGTAGAAGCAAAGATATACGCGATTTCAGAATGTGTTCCTAGAACAGCTGCGAGAAACTTTTTTACTCAACGTTAACAACACATCTGAAGCTCAATATTTCTGGGCTGAAGCGGGGAGGATTAGACAAAGTGTGCACTGTAAAGGGGAAGTCTGTGGCATTAACAGGAAGGGAGAAAAAGTACTTTCTACCCATTTCTAGTTCAGCGGTAAAACGGAAATTTCTATGGAACTGCAGCTCGACTTGTGACTGTGGTTTTCCCGGTCACACAAAAATGCTGAAATTCGACTTATACAGTGTTTGTGCTTATTAAACTTGATGAATTCTCTCCTCTTGACGGTAGAATAGTGTGTAAAGCAAAGCACAATACATTGCTATGTGTAGAAGCAAAGATATACGCGATTTCAGAATGTGTTCCTAGAACAGCTGCGAGCAACTTTTTTACTCAACGTTAACAACACATCTGAAGCTCAATATTTCTGGGCTGAAGCGGGGAGGATTAGACAAAGTGTGCACTGTAAAGGGGAAGTCTGTGGCATTAACAGGAAGGGAGAAAAAGTACTTTCTACCCATTTTTAGTTCAGCGGTAAAACTGAAATTTCTATGGAACTGCAGCTCGGCTTGTGACTGTGGTTTTCCCGGTCACACAAAAATGCTGAAATTCGACTTATACAGTGTTTGTGCTTATTAAACTTGATGAATTTTCTCCTCTTGACGGTAGAATAGTGTGAAAAGCAAAGCACAATACATTGCTATGTGTAGAAGCAAAGATATACGCGATTTCATAATGTGTTCCTAGAACAGCTGCGAGCACCTTTTTTACTCAACGTTAACAACACATCTGAAGCTCAATATTTCTGGGCTGAAGCGGGGAAGATTAGACAAAGTGTGCACTGTAAAGGGGAAGTCTGTGGCATTAACAGGAAGGGAGAAAAAGTACTTTCTACCCATTTTTAGTTCAGCGGTAAAACTGAAATTTCTATGGAACTGCAGCTCGGCTTGTGACTCTGGTTTTCCAGGTCACACAAAAATGCTGAAATTCGACTTATACAGTGTTTGTGCTTATTAAACTTGATGAATTCTCTCCTCTTGACGGTAGAATAGTGTGTAAAGCAAAGCACAATACATTGCTATGTGTAGAAGCAAAGATATACGCGATTTCAGAATGTGTTCCTAGAACAGCTGCGAGCAACTTTTTTACTCAACGTTAACAACACATCTGAAGCTCAATATTTCTGGGCTGAAGCGGGGAGGATTAGACAAAGTGTGCACTGTAAAGGGGAAGTCTGTGGCATTAACAGGAAGGGAGAAAAAGTACTTTCTACCCATTTTTAGTTCAGCGGTAAAACTGAAATTTCTATGGAACTGCAGCTCGGCTTGTGACTGTGGTTTTCCCGGTCACACAAAAATGCTGAAATTCGACTTATACAGTGTTTGTGCTTATTAAACTTGATGAATTCTCTCCTCTTGACGGTAGAATAGTGTGTAAAGCAAAGCACAATACATTGCTATGTGTAGAAGCAAAGATAT
This sequence comes from Ascaphus truei, assembly GCF_040206685.1. Classification (NCBI taxonomy): domain Eukaryota; kingdom Metazoa; phylum Chordata; class Amphibia; order Anura; family Ascaphidae; genus Ascaphus; species Ascaphus truei. The sequence continues at coordinate 966,631 of NC_134488.1, forward strand.
ACGCGATTTCAAAATGTGTTCCTAGTACAGCTGCGAGCAACTTTTTTACGCAACGTTAACAACACATCTGAAGCTCAATATTTCTGGGCTGAAGCGGGGAGGATTAGACAAAGTGTGCACTGTAAAAGGGAAGTCTGTGGCATTAACAGGAAGGAAGAAAAAGTACTTTCTACCCATTTCTAGTTCAGCGGTAAAACTGAAATTTCTATGGAACTGCAGCTCGGCTTGTGACTGTGGTTTTCCCGGTCACACAAAAATGCTGAAATTCGACTTATACAGTGTTTGTGCTTATTAAACTTGATGAATTCTCTCCTCTTGACGGTAGAATAGTGTGTAAAGCAAAGCACAATACATTGCTATGTGTAGAAGCAAAGATATACGCGATTTCATAATGTGTTCCTAGAACAGCTGCGAGCAACTTTTTTACTCAACGTTAACAACACATCTGAAGCTCAATATTTCTGGGCTGAAGCGGGGAGGATTAGAGAAAGTGTGCACTGTAAAGGGGAAGTCTGTGGCATTAACAGGAAGGGAGAAAAAGTACTTTCTACCCATTTTTAGTTCAGCGGTAAAACTGAAATTTCTATGGAACTGCAGCTCGGCTTGTGACTGTGGTTTTCCCGGTCACACAAAAATGCTGAAATTCGACTTATACAGTGTTTGTGCTTATTAAACTTGATGAATTCTCTCCTCTTGACGGTAGAATAGTGTGTAAAGCAAAGCACAATACATTGCTATGTGTAGAAGCAAAGATATACGCGATTTCAGAATGTGTTCCTAGAACAGCTGCGAGCAACTTTTTTACTCAACGTTAACAACACATCTGAAGCTCAATATTTCTGGGCTGAAGCGGGGAGGATTAGACAAAGTGTGCACTGTAAAGGGGAAGTCTGTGGCATTAACAGGAAGGGAGAAAAAGTACTTTCTACCCATTTTTAGTTCAGCGGTAAAACTGAAATTTCTATGGAACTGCAGCTCGGCTTGTGACTGTGGTTTTCCCGGTCACACAAAAATGCTGAAATTCGACTTATACAGTGTTTGTGCTTATTAAACTTGATGAATTCTCTCCTCTTGACGGTAGAATAGTGTGTAAAGCAAAGCACAATACATTGCTATGTGTAGAAGCAAAGATATACGCGATTTCAGAATGTGTTCCTAGAACAGCTGCGAGCAACTTTTTTACTCAACGTTAACAACACATCTGAAGTTCAATATTTCTGGGCTGAAGCGGGGAGGATTAGACACAGTGTGCACTGTAAAGGGGAAGTCTGTGGCATTAACAGGAAGGGAGAAAAAGTACTTTCTACCCATTTTTAGTTCAGCGGTAAAACTGAAATTTCTATGGAACTGCAGCTCGTCTTGTGACTGTGGTTTTCCCGGTCACACCAAAATGCTGAAATTCGACTTATACAGTGTTTGTGCTTATTAAACTTGATGAATTCTCTCCTCTTGACGGTAGAATAGTGTGTAAAGCAAAGCACAATACATTGCTATGTGTAGAAGCAAAGATATACGCGATTTCAGAATGTGTTCCTAGAACAGCTGCGAGCAACTTTTTTACTCAACGTTAACAACACATCTGAAGCTCAATATTTCTGGGCTGAAGCGGGGAGGATTAGACAAAGTGTGCACTGTAAAGGGGAAGTCTGTGGCATTAACAGGAAGGGAGAAAAAGTACTTTCTACCCATTTTTAGTTCAGCGGTAAAACTGAAATTTCTATGGAACTGCAGCTCGGCTTGTGACTGTGGTTTTCCCGGTCACACAAAAATGCTGAAATTCGACTTATACAGTGTTTGTGCTTATTAAACTTGATGAATTTTCTCCTCTTGACGGTAGAATAGTGTGAAAAGCAAAGCACAATACATTGCTATGTGTAGAAGCAAAGATATACGCGATTTCATAATGTGTTCCTAGAACAGCTGCGAGCACCTTTTTTACTCAACGTTAACAACACATCTGAAGCTCAATATTTCTGGGCTGAAGCGGGGAAGATTAGACAAAGTGTGCACTGTAAAGGGGAAGTCTGTGGCATTAACAGGAAGGGAGAAAAAGTACTTTCTACCCATTTTTAGTTCAGCGGTAAAACTGAAATTTCTATGGAACTGCAGCTCGGCTTGTGACTCTGGTTTTCCCGGTCACACAAAAATGCTGAAATTCGACTTATACAGTGTTTGTGCTTATTAAACTTGATGAATTCTCTCCTCTTGACGGTAGAATAGTGTGTAAAGCAAAGCACAATACATTGCTATGTGTAGAAGCAAAGATATACGCGATTTCAGAATGTGTTCCTAGAACAGCTGCGAGCAACTTTTTTACTCAACGTTAACAACACATCTGAAGCTCAATATTTCTGGGCTGAAGCGGGGAGGATTAGACAAAGTGTGCACTGTAAAGGGGAAGTCTGTGGCATTAACAGGAAGGGAGAAAAAGTACTTTCTACCCATTTTTAGTTCAGCGGTAAAACTGAAATTTCTATGGAACTGCAGCTCGGCTTGTGACTGTGGTTTTCCCGGTCACACAAAAATGCTGAAATTCGACTTATACAGTGTTTGTGCTTATTAAACTTGATGAATTCTCTCCTCTTGACGGTAGAATAGTGTGTAAAGCAAAGCACAATACATTGCTATGTGTAGAAGCAAAGATATACGCGATTTCAAAATGTGTTCCTAGTACAGCTGCGAGCAACTTTTTTACTCAACGTTAACAACACATCTGAAGCTCAATATTTCTGGGCTGAAGCGGGGAGGATTAGACAAAGTGTGCACTGTAAAAGGGAAGTCTGTGGCATTAACAGGAAGGGAGAAAAAGTACTTTCTACCCATTTCTAGTTCAGCGGTAAAACTGAAATTTCTATGGAACTGCAGCTCGGCTTGTGACTGTGGTTTTCCCATTCACACAAAAATGCTGAAATTCGACTTATACAGTGTTTGTGCTTATTAAACTTGATGAATTCTCTCCTCTTGACGGTAGAATAGTGTGTAAAGCAAAGCACAATACATTGCTATGTGTAGAAGCAAAGATATACGCGATTTCAGAATGTGTTCCTAGAACAGCTGCGAGCAACTTTTTTACTCAACGTTAACAACACATCTGAAGCTCAATATTTCTGGGCTGAAGCGGGGAGGATTAGAGAAAGTGTGCACTGTAAAGGGGAAGTCTGTGGCATTAACAGGAAGGGAGAAAAAGTACTTTCTACCCATTTTTAGTTCAGCGGTAAAACTGAAATTTCTATGGAACTGCAGCTCGGCTTGTGACTGTGGTTTTCCCGGTCACACAAAAATGCTGAAATTCGACTTATACAGTGTTTGTGCTTATTAAACTTGATGAATTCTCTCCTCTTGACGGTAGAATAGTGTGTAAAGCAAAGCACAATACATTGCTATGTGTAGAAGCAAAGATATACGCGATTTCAGAATGTGTTCCTAGAACAGCTGCGAGCAACTTTTTTACTCAACGTTAACAACACATCTGAAGCTCAATATTTCTGGGCTGAAGCGGGGAGGATTAGACAAAGTGTGCACTGTAAAGGGGAAGTCTGTGGCATTAACAGGAAGGGAGAAAAAGTACTTTCTACCCATTTTTAGTTCAGCGGTAAAACTGAAATTTCTATGGAACTGCAGCTCGGCTTGTGACTGTGGTTTTCCCGGTCACACAAAAATGCTGAAATTCGACTTATACAGTGTTTGTGCTTATTAAACTTGATGAATTCTCTCCTCTTGACGGTAGAATAGTGTGTAAAGCAAAGCACAATACATTGCTATGTGTAGAAGCAAAGATATACGCGATTTCAGAATGTGTTCCTAGAACAGCTGCGAGCAACGTTTTTACTCAACGTTAACAACTTCATCTGAAGTTCAATATTTCTGGGCTGAAGCGGGGAGGATTAGACACAGTGTGCACTGTAAAGGGGAAGTCTGTGGCATTAACAGGAAGGGAGAAAAAGTACTTTCTACCCATTTTTAGTTCAGCGGTAAAACTGAAATTTCTATGGAACTGCAGCTTGTCTTGTGACTGTGGTTTTCCCGGTCACACAAAAATGCTGAAATTCGACTTATACAGTGTTTGTGCTTATTAAACTTGATGAATTCTCTCCTCTTGACGGTAGAATAGTGTGTAAAGCAAAGCACAATACATTGCTATGTGTAGAAGCAAAGATATACGCGATTTCAGAATGTGTTCCTAGAACAGCTGCGAGCAACTTTTTTACTCAACGTTAACAACACATCTGAAGCTCAATATTTCTGGGCTGAAGCGGGGAGGATTAGACAAAGTGTGCACTGTAAAGGGGAAGTCTGTGGCATTAACAGGAAGGGAGAAAAAGTACTTTCTACCCATTTTTAGTTCAGAGTAAAACTGAAATTTCTATGGAATTGCAGCTCGGCTTGTGACTGTGGTTTTCCTGGTCACACAAAAATGCTGAAATTCGACTTATATAGTGTTTGTGCTTATTAAACTTGATGAATTCTCTCCTCTTGACGGTAGAATAGTGTGTAAAGCAAAGCACAATACATTGCTATGTGTAGAAGCAAAGATATACGCGATTTCACAATGTGTTCCTAGAACAGCTGCGAGCAACTTTTTTACTCAACGTTAACAACACATCTGAAGCTCAATATTTCTGGGCTGAAGCGGGGAGGATTAGACACAGTGTGCACTGTAAAGGGGAAGTCTGTGGCATTAACAGGAAGGGAGAAAAAGTACTTTCTACCCATTTTTAGTTCAGCGGTAAAACTGAAATTTCTATGGAACTGCAGCTCTGCTTGTGACTGTGGTTTTCCCGGTCACACAAAAATGCTGAAATTCGACTTATACAGTGTTTGTGCTTATTAAACTTGATGAATTCTCTCCTCTTGACGGTAGAATAGTGTGTAAAGCAAAGCACAATACATTGCTATGTGTAGAAGCAAAGATTTACGCGATTTCAGAATGTGTTCCTAGAACAGCTGCGAGCAACTTTTTTACTCAACGTTAACAACACATCTGAAGCTCAATATTTCTGGGCTGAAGCGGGGAGGATTAGACAAAGTGTGCACTGTAAAGGGGAAGTCTGTGGCATTAACAGGAAGGGAGAAAAAGTACTTTCTACCCATTTTTAGGTTCAGCGGTAAAACTGAAATTACTATGGAACTGCAGCTCGGCTTGTGACTGTGGTTTTCCCGGTCACACAAAAATGCTGAAATTCGACTTATACAGTGTTTGTGCTTATTAAACTTGATGAATTCTCTCCTCTTGACGGTAGAATAGTGTGTAAAGCAAAGCACAATACATTGCTATGTGTAGAAGCAAAGATTTACGCGATTTCAGAATGTGTTCCTAGAACAGCTGCGAGCAACTTTTTTACTCAACGTTAACAACACATCTGAAGCTCAATATTTCTGGGCTGAAGCGGGGAGGATTAGACAAAGTGTGCACTGTAAAGGGGAAGTCTGTGGCATTAACAGGAAGGGAGAAAAAGTACTTTCTACCCATTTTTAGTTCAGCGGTAAAACTGAAATTTCTATGGAACTGCAGCTCGGCTTGTGACTGTGGTTTTCCCGGTCACACAAAAATGCTGAAATTCGACTTATACAGTGTTTGTGCTTATTAAACTTGATGAATTCTCTCCTCTTGACGGTAGAATAGTGTGTAAAGCAAAGCACAATACATTGCTATGTGTAGAAGCAAAGATATACGCGATTTCAGAATGTGTTCCTAGAACAGCTGCGAGCAACTTTTTTACTCAACGTTAACAACACATCTGAAGCTCAATATTTCTGGGCTGAAGCGGGGAGGATTAGACAAAGTGTGCACTGTAAAGGGGAAGTCTGTGGCATTAACAGGAAGGGAGAAAAAGTACTTTCTACCCATTTTTAGGTTAAGCGGTAAAACTGAAATTACTATGGAACTGCAGCTCGGCTTGTGACTGTGGTTTTCCCGGTCACACAAAAATGCTGAAATTCGACTTATACAGTGTTTGTGCTTATTAAACTTGATGAATTCTCTCCTCTTGACGGTAGAATAGTGTGTAAAGCAAAGCACAATACATTGCTATGTGTAGTAGCAAAGATATACGCGATTTCAGAATGTGTTCCTAGAACAGCTGCGAGCAACTTTTTTACTCAACGTTAACAACACATCTGAAGCTCAATATTTCTGGGCTGAAGCGGGGAGGATTAGACAAGTGTGCACTGTAAAGGGGAAGTCTGTGGCATTAACAGGAAGGGAGAAAAAGTACTTTCTACCCATTTTTAGTTCAGCGGTAAAACTGAAATTTCTATGGAACTGCAGCTCGTCTTGTGACTGTGGTTTTCCCGGTCACACAAAAATGCTGAAATTCGACTTATACAGTGTTTGTGCTTATTAAACTTGATGAATTCTCTCCTCTTGACGGTAGAATAGTGTGTAAAGCAAAGCACAATACATTGCTATGTGTAGAAGCAAAGATATACGCGATTTCAGAATGTGTTCCTAGAACAGCTGCGAGCAACTTTTTTACTCAACGTTAACAACACATCTGAAGCTCAATATTTCTGGGCTGAAGCGGGGAGGATTAGACACAGTGTGCACTGTAAAGGGGAAGTCTGTGGCATTAACAGGAAGGGAGAAAAAGTACTTTCTACCCATTTTTAGTTCAGCGGTAAAACTGAAATTTCTATGGAACTGCAGCTCTGCTTGTGACTGTGGTTTTCCCGGTCACACAAAAATGCTGAAATTCGACTTATACAGTGTTTGTGCTTATTAAACTTGATGAATTCTCTCCTCTTGACGGTAGAATAGTGTGTAAAGCAAAGCACAATACATTGCTATGTGTAGAAGCAAAGATATACGCGATTTCAGAATGTGTTCCTAGAACAGCTGCGAGCAACTTTTTTACTCAACGTTAACAACACATCTGAAGCTCAATATTTCTGGGCTGAAGCGGGGAGGATTAGACAAAGTGTGCACTGTAAAGGGGAAGTCTGTGGCATTAACAGGAAGGGAGAAAAAGTACTTTCTACCCATTTTTAGGTTCAGCGGTAAAACTGAAATTACTATGGAACTGCAGCTCGGCTTGTGACTGTGGTTTTCCCGGTCACACAAAAATGCTGAAATTCGACTTATACAGTGTTTGTGCTTATTAAACTTGATGAATTCTCTCCTCTTGACGGTAGAATAGTGTGTAAAGCAAAGCACAATACATTGCTATGTGTAGAAGCAAAGATATACGCGATTTCAGAATGTGTTCCTAGAACAGCTGCGAGCAACTTTTTTACTCAACGTTAACAACACATCTGAAGCTCAATATTTCTGGGCTGAAGCGGGGAGGATTAGACAAGTGTGCACTGTAAAGGGGAAGTCTGTGGCATTAACACGAAGGGAGAAAAAGTACTTTCTACCCATTTTTAGTTCAGCGGTAAAACTGAAATTTCTATGGAACTGCAGCTCGGCTTGTGACTGTGGTTTTCCCGGTCACACAAAAATGCTGAAATTCGACTTATACAGTGTTTGTGCTTATTAAACTTGATGAATTCTCTCCTCTTGACGGTAGAATAGTGTGTAAAGCAAAGCACAATACATTGCTATGTGTAGAAGCAAAGATATACGCGATTTCAGAATGTGTTCCTAGAACAGCTGCGAGCAACTTTTTTACTCAACGTTAACAACACATCTGAAGCTCAATATTTCTGGGCTGAAGCGGGGAGGATTAGACAAAGTGTGCACTGTAAAGGGGAAGTCTGTGGCATTAACAGGAAGGGAGAAAAAGTACTTTCTACCCATTTTTAGTTCAGCGGTAAAACTGAAATTTCTATGGAATTGCAGCTCGGCTTGTGACTGTGGTTTTCCTGGTCACACAAAAATGCTGAAATTCGACTTATATAGTGTTTGTGCTTATTAAACTTGATGAATTCTCTCCTCTTGACGGTAGAATAGTGTGTAAAGCAAAGCACAATACATTGCTATGTGTAGAAGCAAAGATATACGCGATTTCACAATGTGTTCCTAGAACAGCTGCGAGCAACTTTTTTACTCAACGTTAACAACACATCTGAAGCTCAATATTTCTGGGCTGAAGCGGGGAGGATTAGACACAGTGTGCACTGTAAAGGGGAAGTCTGTGGCATTAACAGGAAGGGAGAAAAAGTACTTTCTACCCATTTTTAGTTCAGCGGTAAAACTGAAATTTCTATGGAACTGCAGCTCTGCTTGTGACTGTGGTTTTCCCGGTCACACAAAAATGCTGAAATTCGACTTATACAGTGTTTGTGCTTATTAAACTTGATGAATTCTCTCCTCTTGACGGTAGAATAGTGTGTAAAGCAAAGCACAATACATTGCTATGTGTAGAAGCAAAGATTTACGCGATTTCAGAATGTGTTCCTAGAACAGCTGCGACCAACTTTTTTACTCAACGTTAACAACACATCTGAAGCTCAATATTTCTGGGCTGAAGCGGGGAGGATTAGACAAAGTGTGCACTGTAAAGGGGAAGTCTGTGGCATTAACAGGAAGGGAGAAAAAGTACTTTCTACCCATTTTTAGGTTCAGCGGTAAAACTGAAATTTCTATGGAACTGCAGCTCGTCTTGTGACTCTGGTTTTCCCGGTCACACAAAAATGCTGAAATTCGACTTATACAGTGTTTGTGCTTATTAAACTTGATGAATTCTCTCCTCTTGACGGTAGAATAGTGTGTAAAGCAAAGCACAATACATTGCTATGTGTAGAAGCAAAGATTTACGCGATTTCAGAATGTGTTCCTAGAACAGCTGCGAGCAACTTTTTTACTCAACGTTAACAACACATCTGAAGCTCAATATTTCTGGGCTGAAGCGGGGAGGATTAGACAAAGTGTGCACTGTAAAGGGGAAGTCTGTGGCATTAACAGGAAGGGAGAAAAAGTACTTTCTACCCATTTTTAGTTCAGCGGTAAAACTGAAATTTCTATGGAACTGCAGCTCGGCTTGTGACTGTGGTTTTCCCGGTCACACAAAAATGCTGAAATTCGACTTATACAGTGTTTGTGCTTATTAAACTTGATGAATTCTCTCCTCTTGACGGTAGAATAGTGTGTAAAGCAAAGCACAATACATTGCTATGTGTAGAAGCAAAGATATACGCGATTTCAGAATGTGTTCCTAGAACAGCTGCGAGCAACTTTTTTACTCAACGTTAACAACACATCTGAAGCTCAATATTTCTGGGCTGAAGCGGGGAGGATTAGACAAAGTGTGCACTGTAAAGGGGAAGTCTGTGGCATTAACAGGAAGGGAGAAAAAGTACTTTCTACCCATTTTTAGTTCAGCGGTAAAACTGAAATTTCTATGGAACTGCAGCTCGGCTTGTGACTGTGGTTTTCCCGGTCACACAAAAATGCTGAAATTCGACTTATACAGTGTTTGTGCTTATTAAACTTGATGAATTCTCTCCTCTTGACGGTAGAATAGTGTGTAAAGCAAAGCACAATACATTGCTATGTGTAGAAGCAAAGATATACGCGATTTCAGAATGTGTTCCTAGAACAGCTGCGAGCAACTTTTTTACTCAACGTTAACAACACATCTGATGCTCAATATTTCTGGGCTGAAGCGGGGAGGATTAGACAAAGTGTGCACTGTAAAGGGGAAGTCTGTGGCATTAACAGGAAGGGAGAAAAAGTACTTTCTACCCATTTTTAGTTCAGCGGTAAAACTGAAATTTCTATGGAATTGCAGCTCGGCTTGTGACTGTGGTTTTCCTGGTCACACAAAAATGCTGAAATTCGACTTATACAGTGTTTGTGCTTATTAAACTTGATGAATTCTCTCCTCTTGACGGTAGAATAGTGTGTAAAGCAAAGCACAATACATTGCTATGTGTAGAAGCAAAGATATACGCGATTTCACAATGTGTTCCTAGAACAGCTGCGAGCAACTTTTTTACTCAACGTTAACAACACATCTGAAGCTCAATATTTCTGGGCTGAAGCGGGGAGGATTAGACAAAGTGTGCACTGTAAAGGGGAAGTCTGTGGCATTAACAGGAAGGGAGAAAAAGTACTTTCTACCCATTTTTAGGTTCAGCGGTAAAACTGAAATTTCTATGGAACTGCAGCTCGTCTTGTGACTCTGGTTTTCCCGGTCACACAAAAATGCTGAAATTCGACTTATACAGTGTTTGTGCTTATTAAACTTGATGAATTCTCTCCTCTTGACGGTAGAATAGTGTGTAAAGCAAAGCACAATACATTGCTATGTGTAGAAGCAAAGATTTACGCGATTTCAGAATGTGTTCCTAGAACAGCTGCGAGCAACTTTTTTAGTCAACGTTAACAACACATCTGAAGCTCAATATTTCTGGGCTGAAGCGGGGAGGATTAGACAAAGTGTGCACTGTAAAGGGGAAGTCTGTGGCATTAACAGGAAGGGAGAAAAAGTACTTTCTACCCATTTTTAGTTCAGCGGTAAAACTGAAATTTCTATGGAACTGCAGCTCGGCTTGTGACTGTGGTTTTCCCGGTCACACAAAAATGCTGAAATTCGACTTATACAGTGTTTGTGCTTATTAAACTTGATGAATTCTCTCCTCTTGACGGTAGAATAGTGTGTAAAGCAAAGCACAATACATTGCTATGTGTAGAAGCAAAGATATACGCGATTTCAGAATGTGTTCCTAGAACAGCTGCGAGCAACTTTTTTACTCAACGTTAACAACACATCTGAAGCTCAATATTTCTGGGCTGAAGCGGGGAGGATTAGACAAAGTGTGCACTGTAAAGGGGAAGTCTGTGGCATTAACAGGAAGGGAGAAAAAGTACTTTCTACCCATTTTTAGTTCAGCGGTAAAACTGAAATTTCTATGGAACTGCAGCTCGGCTTGTGACTGTGGTTTTCCCGGTCACACAAAAATGCTGAAATTCGACTTATACAGTGTTTGTGCTTATTAAACTTGATGAATTCTCTCCTCTTGACGGTAGAATAGTGTGTAAAGCAAAGCACAATACATTGCTATGTGTAGAAGCAAAGATATACGCGATTTCAGAATGTGTTCCTAGAACAGCTGCGAGCAACTTTTTTACTCAACGTTAACAACACATCTGATGCTCAATATTTCTGGGCTGAAGCGGGGAGGATTAGACAAAGTGTGCACTGTAAAGGGGAAGTCTGTGGCATTAACAGGAAGGGAGAAAAAGTACTTTCTACCCATTTTTAGTTCAGCGGTAAAACTGAAATTTCTATGGAATTGCAGCTCGGCTTGTGACTGTGGTTTTCCTGGTCACACAAAAATGCTGAAATTCGACTTATACAGTGTTTGTGCTTATTAAACTTGATGAATTCTCTCCTCTTGACGGTAGAATAGTGTGTAAAGCAAAGCACAATACATTGCTATGTGTAGAAGCAAAGATATACGCGATTTCACAATGTGTTCCTAGAACAGCTGCGAGCAACTTTTTTACTCAACGTTAACAACACATCTGAAGCTCAATATTTCTGGGCTGAAGCGGGGAGGATTAGACACAGTGTGCACTGTAAAGGGGAAGTCTGTGGCATTAACAGGAAGGGAGAAAAAGTACTTTCTACCCATTTTTAGTTCAGCGGTAAAACTGAAATTTCTATGGAACTGCAGCTCGCCTTGTGACTGTGGTTTTCCCGGTCACACAAAAATGCTGAAATTCGACTTATACAGTGTTTGTGCTTATTAAACTTGATGAATTCTCTCCTCTTGACGGTAGAATAGTGTGTAAAGCAAAGCACAATACATTGCTATGTGTAGAAGCAAAGATATACGCGATTTCAGAATGTGTTCCTAGAACAGCTGCGAGCAACTTTTTTACTCAACGTTAACAACACATCTGAAGCTCAATATTTCTGGGCTGAAGCGGGGAGGATTAGACAAAGTGTGCACTGTTAAGGGGAAGTCTGTGGCATTAACAGGAAGGGAGAAAAAGTACTTTCTACCCATTTTTAGTTCAGCGGTAAAACTGAAATTTCTATGGAACTGCAGCTCTGCTTGTGACTGTGGTTTTCCCGGTCACACAAAAATGCTGAAATTCGACTTATACAGTGTTTGTGCTTATTAAACTTGATGAATTCTCTCCTCTTGACGGTAGAATAGTGTGTAAAGCAAAGCACAATACATTGCTATGTGTAGAAGCAAAGATATACGCGATTTCAGAATGTGTTCCTAGAACAGCTGCGAGCAACTTTTTTACTCAACGTTAACAACACATCTGAAGCTCAATATTTCTGGGCTAAAGCGGGGAGGATTAGACAAAGTGTGCACTGTAAAGGGGAAGTCTGTGGCATTAACAGGAAGGGAGAAAAAGTACTTTCTACCCATTTTTAGTTCAGCGGTAAAACTGAAATTTCTATGGAACTGCAGCTCTGCTTGTGACTGTGGTTTTCCCGGTCACACAAAAATGCTGAAATTCGACTTATACAGTGTTTGTGCTTATTAAACTTGATGAATTCTCTCCTTTTGACGGTAGAATAGTGTGAAAAGCAAAGCACAATACATTGCTATGTGTAGAAGCAAAGATATACGCGATTTCAGAATGTGTTCCAAGAACAGCTGCGAGCAACTTTTTTACTCAACGTTAACAACACATCTGAAGCTCAATATTTCTGGGCTGAAGCGGGGAGGATTAGACAAAGTGTGCACTGTAAAGGGGAAGTCTGTGGCATTAACAGGAAGGGAGAAAAAGTACTTTCTACCCATTTTTAGTTCAGCGGTAAAACTGAAATTTCTATGGAACTGCAGCTCGGCTTGTGACTGTGGTTTTCCCTGTCACACAAAAATGCTGAAATTCGACTTATACAGTGTTTGTGCTTATTAAACTTGATGAATTCTCTCCTCTTGACGGTAGAATAGTGTGTAAAGCAAAGCACAATACATTGCTATGTGTAGAAGCAAAGATATACGCGATTTCAGAATGTGTTCCTAGAACAGCTGCGAGCAACTTTTTTACTCAACGTTAACAACACATCTGAAGCTCAATATTTCTGGGCTGAAGCGGGGAGGATTAGACAAAGTGTGCACTGTAAAGGGGAAGTCTGTGGCATTAACAGGAAGGGAGAAAAAGTACTTTCTACCCATTTTTAGTTCAGCGGTAAAACTGAAATTTCTATGGAACTGCAACTCGGCTTGTGACTGTGGTTTTCCCGGTCACACAAAAATGCTGAAATTCGACTTATACAGTGTTTGTGCTTATTAAACTTGATGAATTCTCTCCTCTTGACGGTAGAATAGTATGTAAAGCAAAGCACAATACATTGCTATGTGTAGAAGCAAAGATATACGCGATTTCAGAATGTGTTCCTAGAACAGCTGCGAGCAACTTTTTTACTCAACGTTAACAACACATCTGAAGCTCAATATTTCTGGGCTGAAGCGGGGAGGATTAGACAAAGTGTGCACTGTAAAGGGGAAGTCTGTGGCATTAACAGGAAGGGAGAAAAAGTACTTTCTACCCATTTTTAGTTCAGCGGTAAAACTGAAATTTCTATGGAACTGCAGCTCGGCTTGTGACTGTGGTTTTCCCGGTCAAACAAAAATGCTGAAATTCGACTTATACAGTGTTTGTGCTTATTAAACTTGATGAATTCTCTCCTCTTGACGGTAGAATAGTGTGTAAAGCAAAGCACAATACATTGCTATGTGTAGAAGCAAAGATATACGCGATTTCAGAATGTGTTCCTAGAACAGCTGCGAGCAACTTTTTTACTCAACGTTAACAACACATCTGAAGCTCAATATTTCTGGGCTGAAGCGGGGAGGATTAGACAAAGTGTGCACTGTAAAGGGGAAGTCTGTGGCATTAACAGGAAGGGAGAAAAAGTACTTTCTACCCATTTTTAGTTCAGCGGTAAAACTGAAATTTCTATGGAACTGCAGCTCGGCTTGTGACTGTGGTTTTCCCGGTCAAACAAAAATGCTGAAATTCGACTTATACAGTGTTTGTGCTTATTAAACTTGATGAATTCTCTCCTCTTGACGGTAGAATAGTGTGTAAAGCAAAGCACAATACATTGCTATGTGTAGAAGCAAAGATATACGCGATTTCAGAATGTGTTCCTAGAACAGCTGCGCGCAACTTTTTTACTCAACGTTAACAACACATCTGAAGCTCAATATTTCTGGGCTGAAGCGGGGAGGATTAGACAAAGTGTGCACTGTAAAGGGGAAGTCTGTGGCATTAACAGGAAGGGAGAAAAAGTACTTTCTACCCATTTTTAGTTCAGCGGTAAAACTGAAATTTCTATGGAACTGCAGCTCGGCTTGTGACTGTGGTTTTCCCGGTCACACAAAAATGCTGAAATTCGACTTATACAGTGTTTGTGCTTATTAAACTTGATGAATTCTCTCCTCTTGACGGTAGAATAGTGTGTAAAGCAAAGCACAATACATTGCTATGTGTAGAAGCAAAGATATACGCGATTTCAGAATGTGTTCCTAGAACAGCTGCGAGCAACTTTTTTACTCAACGTTAACAACACATCTGAAGCTCAATATTTCTGGGCTGAAGCGGGGAGGATTAGACAAAGTGTGCACTGTAAAGGGGAAGTCTGTGGCATTAACAGGAAGGGAGAAAAAGTACTTTCTACCCATTTATAGTTCAGCGGTAAAACTGAAATTTCTATGCAATTGCAGCTCGGCTTGTGACTGTTGTTTTCCCGGTCACACAAAAATGCTGAAATTCGACTTATACAGTGTTTGTGCTTATTAAACTTGATGAATTCTCTCCTCTTGACGGTAGAATAGTGTGTAAAGCAAAGCACAATACATTGCTATGTGTAGAAGCAATGATATACGCGATTTCAAAATGTGTTCCTAGTACAGCTGCGAGCATTAACCCCTGACTATACCGGGGATACGCTTATCACAATGCCTTTCTGGTCTGTGCTGAAGCAGGGCATTCTGGCAGCCAATTGGCTTGACCTTTATTAGTGAGCCTGATTACCCCCTCTCGGAACCACAGACTTAGAAATCGCCAGCTCATATACAGTGCATAAAATATATTTATATATACCCTTATACACCATTTTAATAAAAAAATATCACAAAATTCTTCTAAGTCCCTCGGGAAGAGTGAAAGACGCGCACGTTCATTTTCAGAGCTCCTAGACCTTCCTATAAGAAGTTAGCCAAAAAGTAGCTTCGAAAAACGCTTAGGTTAAGTTTCAGAGTTGCTTCTAATGTACCAAAGCTGGACTTAGACATAATTTCACTCTCACAACATTTTGGCTGGTTGGAGACAGTCCGAACCACAAGTACCGGGTCCATGGTTATGGGCGTATACTGGGGGCACGGGGACAACTCCCATTAACCCCTGACTATACCGGGGATACGCTTATCACAATGCCTTTCTGGTCTGTGCTGAAGCAGGGCATTCTGGCAGCCAATTGGCTTGACCTTTATTAGTGAGCCTGGTTACCCCCTCTCGGAACAACATACTTAGAAATCGCAAGCTCATATACAGTGCATAAAATATATTTATATATATACCCTTATACACCATTTTAATAACAAATATCACAAAATTCTTCTAAGTCCCTCGGGAAGAGTGAAAGACGCGCACGTTCATTTTCAGAGCTCCTAGACCTTCTTATAAGAAGTTAGCCAAAAAGTAGCTTCGAAAAACGCTTAGGTTAAGTTTCAGAGTTGCTTCTAATGTACCAAAGCTGGACTTAGACATAATTTCACTGTCACAACATTTTGGCTGGTTGGAGACAGTCCGAACCACAAGTACCGGGTCCATGGTTATGGGCGTATACTGGGGGCACGGGGACGACTCCCATTAACCCCTGACTATACCGGGGATACGCTTATCACATTGCCTTTCTGGTCTGTGCTGAAGCAGGGCATTCTGGCAGCCAATTGGCTTGACCTTTATTAGTGAGCCTGGTTACCCCCTCTCGGAACAACATACTTAGAAATCGCAAGCTCATATACAGTGCATAAAATATATTTATATATATATACCCTTATACACCATTTTAATAAAAAATATCACAAAATTCTTCTAAGTCCCTCGGGAAGAGTGAAAGACGCGCACGTTCATTTTCAGAGCTCCTAGACCTTCTTATAAGAAGTTAGCCAAAAAGTAGCTTCGAAAAACGCTTAGGTTAAGTTTCAGAGTTGCTTCTAATGTACCAAAGCTGGACTTAGACATAATTTCACTCTCACAACATTATGTCTGGTTGGAGACAGTCCGAACCACAAGTACCGGGTCCATGGTTATGGGCGTATACTGGGGGCACGGGGACGACTCCCATTAACCCCTGACTATACCGGGGATACGTTTATCACATTGCCTTTCTGGTCTGTGCTGAAGCAGGGCATTCTGGCAGCCAATTGGCTTGACCTTTATTAGTGAGCCTGGTTACCCCCTCTCGGAACCACAGACTTAGAAATCGCCAGCTCATATACAGTGCATAAAATATATTTATATATATACCCTTATACACCATTTTAATAACAAATATCACAAAATTCTTCTAAGTCCCTCGGGAAGAGTGAAAGACGCGCACGTACATTTTCAGAGCTCCTAGACCTTCTTATAAGAAGTTAGCCAAAAAGTAGCTTCGAAAAACGCTTAGGTTAAGTTTCAGAGTTGCTTCTAATGTACCAAAGCTGGACTTAGACATAATTTCACTCTCACAACATTTTGGCTGGTTGGAGACAGTCCGAACCACAAGTACCGGGTCCATGGTTATGGGCGTATACTGGGGGCACGGGGACGACTCCCATTAACCCCTGACTATACCGGGGATACGCTTATCACATTGCCTTTCTGGTCTGTGCTGAAGCAGGGCATTCTGGCAGCCAAGTGGCTTGACCTTTATTAGTGAGCCTGGTTACCCCCTCTCGGAACCACAGACTTAGAAATCGCCAGCTCATATACAGTGCATAAAATATATATATATATATATACCCTTATACACCATTTTAATAAAAAATATCACAAAATTCTTCTAAGTCCCTCGGGAAGAGTAAAAGACGCGCACGTTCATTTTCACAGCTCCTAGACCTTCCTATAAGAAGTTAGCCAAAAAGTAGCTTCGAAAAACGCTTTGGTTAAGTTTCAGAGTTGCTTCTAATGTACCAAAGCTGGACTTAGACATAATTTCACTCTCACAACATTTTGGCTGGTTGGAGACAGTCCGAACCACAAGTACCGGGTCCATGGTTATGGGCGTATACTGGGGGCACGGGGACGACTCCCATTAACCCCTGACTATACCGGGGATACGCTTATCACATTGCCTTTCTGGTCTGTGCTGAAGCAGGGCATTCTGGCAGCCAATTGGCTTGACCTTTATTAGTGAGCCTGGTTACCCCCTCTCGGAACCACAGACTTAGAAATCGCCAGCTCATATACAGTGCATAAAATATATTTATATATATACCCTTATACACCATTTCAATAAAAAATATCACAAAATTCTTCTAAGTCCCTCGGGAAGAGTGAAAGACGCGCACGTTCATTTTCAGAGCTCCTAGACCTTCTTATAAGAAGTTAGCCAAAAAGTAGCTTCGAAAAACGCTTAGGTTAAGTTTCAGAGTTGCTTCTAATGTACCAAAGCTGGACTTAGACATAATTTCACTCTCACAACATTATGTCTGGTTGGAGACAGTCCAAACCACAAGTACCGGGTCCATGGTTATGGGCGTATACTGGGGGCACGGGGACGACTCCCATTAACCCCTGACTATACCGGGGATACGTTTATCACATTGCCTTTCTGGTCTGTGCTGAAGCAGGGCATTCTGGCAGCCAATTGGCTTGACCTTTATTAGTGAGCCTGGTTACCCCCTCTCGGAACCACAGACTTAGAAATCGCCAGCTCATATACAGTGCATAAAATATATTTATATATATACCCTTATACACCATTTTAATAACAAATATCACAAAATTCTTCTAAGTCCCTCGGGAAGAGTGAAAGACGCGCACGTACATTTTCAGAGCTCCTAGACCTTCTTATAAGAAGTTAGCCAAAAAGTAGCTTCGAAAAACGCTTAGGTTAAGTTTCAGAGTTGCTTCTAATGTACCAAAGCTGGACTTAGACATAATTTCACTCTCACAACATTTTGGCTGGTTGGAGACAGTCCGAACCACAAGTACCGGGTCCATGGTTATGGGCGTATACTGGGGGCACGGGGACGACTCCCATTAACCCCTGACTATACCGGGGATACGCTTATCACATTGCCTTTCTGGTCTGTGCTGAAGCAGGGCATTCTGGCAGCCAAGTGGCTTGACCTTTATTAGTGAGCCTGGTTACCCCCTCTCGGAACCACAGACTTAGAAATCGCCAGCTCATATACAGTGCATAAAATATATATATATATATATACCCTTATACACCATTTTAATAAAAAATATCACAAAATTCTTCTAAGTCCCTCGGGAAGAGTAAAAGACGCGCACGTTCATTTTCACAGCTCCTAGACCTTCCTATAAGAAGTTAGCCAAAAAGTAGCTTCGAAAAACGCTTAGGTTAAGTTTCAGAGTTGCTTCTAATGTACCAAAGCTGGACTTAGACATAATTTCACTCTCACAACATTTTGGCTGGTTGGAGACAGTCCGAACCACAAGTACCGGGTCCATGGTTATGGGCGTATACTGGGGGCACGGGGACGACTCCCATTAACCCCTGACTATACCGGGGATACGCTTATCACATTGCCTTTCTGGTCTGTGCTGAAGCAGGGCATTCTGGCAGCCAATTGGCTTGACCTTTATTAGTGAGCCTGGTTACCCCCTCTCGGAACCACAGACTTAGAAATCGCCAGCTCATATACAGTGCATAAAATATATTTATATATATACCCTTATACACCATTTCAATAAAAAATATCACAAAATTCTTCTAAGTCCCTCGGGAAGAGTGAAAGACGCGCACGTTCATTTTCAGAAATCCTAGACCTTCTTATAAGAAGTTAGCCAAAAAGTAGCTTCGAAAAACGCTTAGGTTAAGTTTCAGAGTTGCTTCTAATGTACCAAAGCTGGACTTAGACATAATTTCACTCTCACAACATTATGTCTGGTTGGAGACAGTCCAAACCACAAGTACCGGGTCCATGGTTATGGGCGTATACTGGGGGCACGGGGACGACTCCCATTAACCCCTGACTATACCGGGGATACGTTTATCACATTGCCTTTCTGGTCTGTGCTGAAGCAGGGCATTCTGGCAGCCAATTGGCTTGACCTTTATTAGTGAGCCTGGTTACCCCCTCTCGGAACCACAGACTTAGAAATCGCCAGCTCATATACAGTGCATAAAATATATTTATATATATACCCTTATACACCATTTTAATAACAAATATCACAAAATTCTTCTAAGTCCCTCGGGAAGAGTGAAAGACGCGCACGTACATTTTCAGAGCTCCTAGACCTTCTTATAAGAAGTTAGCCAAAAAGTAGCTTCGAAAAACGCTTAGGTTTAGTTTCAGAGTTGCTTCTAATGTACCAAAGCTGGACTTAGACATAATTTCACTCTCACAACATTTTGGCTGGTTGGAGACAGTCCGAACCACAAGTACCGGGTCCATGGTTATGGGCGTATACTGGGGGCACGGGGACGACTCCCATTAACCCCTGACTATACCGGGGATACGCTTATCACATTGCCTTTCTGGTCTGTGCTGAAGCAGGGCATTCTGGCAGCCAATTGGCTTGACCTTTATTAGTGAGCCTGGTTACCCCCTCTCGGAACCACAGACTTAGAAATCGCCAGCTCATATACAGTGCATAAAATATATTTATATATATACCCTTATACACCATTTCAATAAAAAATATCACAAAATTCTTCTAAGTCCCTCGGGAAGAGTGAAAGACGCGCACGTTCATTTTCAGAGCTCCTAGACCTTCTTACTGTATAAGAAGTTAGCAAAAAAGTAGCTTCTTAAAACGCGTAGGTTAAGTTTCAGAGTTGCTTCTAATGTACCAAAGCTGGACTTAGACATAATTTCACTCTCACAACATTATGTCTGGTTGGAGACAGTCCGAACCACAAGTACCGGGTCCATGGTTATAGGCGTATACTGGGGGCACGGGGACGACTCCCATTAACCCCTGACTATACCGGGGATACGCTTATCACAATGCCTTTCTGGTCTGTGCTGAAGCAGGGCATTCTGGCAGCCAATTGGCTTGACCTTTATTAGTGAGCCTGATTACCCCCTCTCGGAACCACAGACTTAGATATCGCCAGCTCATATACAGTGCATAAAATATATTTATATATTCCCTTATACACCATTTTAATAAAAAAGATCACAAAATTCTTCTAAGTCCCTCGGGAAGAGTGAAAGACGCGCACGTTCATTTTCAGAGCTCCTAGACCTTCTTATAAGAAGTTAGCCAAAAAGTAGCTTCGAAAAACGCTTAGATTAAGTTTCAGAGTTGCTTCTAATGTACCAAAGCTGGACTTAGACATAATTTCACTCTCACAACATTTTGGCTGGTTGGAGACAGTCCGAACCACAAGTAGCGGGTCCATGGTTATGGGCGTATACTGGGGGCACGGGGACGACTCCCATTAACCCCTGACTATACCGGGGATACGCTTATCACAATGCCTTTCTGGTTTGTGCTGAAGCAGGGCATTCTGGCAGCCAATTGGCTTGACCTTTATTAGTGAGCCTGGTTACCCCCTCTCGGAACCACAGACTTAGAAATCGCCAGCTCATATACAGTGCATAAAATATATTTATATATATACCCTTATACACCATTTCAATAAAAAATATCACAAAATTCTTCTAAGTGCCTCGGGAAGAGTGAAAGACGCGCACGTTCATTTTCAGAGCTCCTAGACCTTCTTATAAGAAGTTAGCCAAAAAGTAGCTTCGAAAAACGCTTAGGTTAAGTTTCAGAGTTGCTTCTAATGTACCAAAGCTGGACTTAGACATAATTTCACTCTCACAACATTTTGGCTGGTTGGAGACAGTCCGAACCACAAGTAGCGGGTCCATGGTTATGGGCGTATACTGGGGGCACGGGGACGACTCCCATTAACCCCTGACTATACCGGGGATACGCTTATCACAATGCCTTTCTGGTTTGTGCTGAAGCAGGGCATTCTGGCAGCCAATTGGCTTGACCTTTATTAGTGAGCCTGGTTACCCCCTCTCGGAACCACAGACTTAGAATTCGCCAGCTCATATACAGTGCATAAAATATATTTATATATATACCCTTATACACCATTTTAATAAAAAATATCACAAAATTCTTCTAAGTCCCTCGGGAAGAGTGAAAGACGCGCACGTTCATTTTCAGAGCTCCTAGACCTTCTTACTGTATAAGAAGTTAGCAAAAAAGTAGCTTCTTAAAACGCGTAGGTTAAGTTTCAGAGTTGCTTCTAATGTACCAAAGCTGGACTTAGACATAATTTCACTCTCACAACATTATGTCTGGTTGGAGACAGTCCGAACCACAAGTACCGGGTCCATGGTTATAGGCGTATACTGGGGGCACGGGGACGACTCCCATTAACCCCTGACTATACCGGGGATACGCTTATCACAATGCCTTTCTGGTCTGTGCTGAAGCAGGGCATTCTGGCAGCCAATTGGCTTGACCTTTATTAGTGAGCCTGATTACCCCCTCTCGGAACCACAGACTTAGAAATCGCCAGCTCATATACAGTGCATAAAATATATTTATATATTCCCTTATACACCATTTTAATAAAAAATATCACAAAATTCTTCTAAGTCCCTCGGGAAGAGTGAAAGACGCGCACGTTCATTTTCAGAGCTCCTAGACCTTCTTATAAGAAGTTAGCCAAAAAGTAGCTTCGAAAAACGCTTAGATTAAGTTTCAGAGTTGCTTCTAATGTACCAAAGCTGGACTTAGACATAATTTCACTCTCACAACATTTTGGCTGGTTGGAGACAGTCCGAACCACAAGTAGCGGGTCCATGGTTATGGGCGTATACTGGGGGCACGGGGACGACTCCCATTAACCCCTGACTATACCGGGGATACGCTTATCACAATGCCTTTCTGGTTTGTGCTGAAGCAGGGCATTCTGGCAGCCAATTGGCTTGACCTTTATTAGTGAGCCTGGTTACCCCCTCTCGGAACCACAGACTTAGAAATCGCCAGCTCATATACAGTGCATAAAATATATTTATATATATACCCTTATACACCATTTCAATAAAAAATATCACAAAATTCTTCTAAGTGCCTCGGGAAGAGTGAAAGACGCGCACGTTCATTTTCAGAGCTCCTAGACCTTCTTATAAGAAGTTAGCCAAAAAGTAGCTTCGAAAAACGCTTAGGTTAAGTTTCAGAGTTGCTTCTAATGTACCAAAGCTGGACTTAGACATAATTTCACTCTCACAACATTTTGGCTGGTTGGAGACAGTCCGAACCACAAGTAGCGGGTCCATGGTTATGGGCGTATACTGGGGGCACGGGGACGACTCCCATTAACCCCTGACTATACCGGGGATACGCTTATCACAATGCCTTTCTGGTTTGTGCTGAAGCAGGGCATTCTGGCAGCCAATTGGCTTGACCTTTATTAGTGAGCCTGGTTACCCCCTCTCGGAACCACAGACTTAGAATTCGCCAGCTCATATACAGTGCATAAAATATATTTATATATATACCCTTATACACCATTTTAATAAAAAATATCACAAAATTCTTCTAAGTCCCTCGGGAAGAGTGAAAGACGCGCACGTTCATTTTCAGAGCTCCTAGACCTTCTTACTGTATAAGAAGTTAGCAAAAAAGTAGCTTCTTAAAACGCGTAGGTTAAGTTTCAGAGTTGCTTCTAATGTACCAAAGCTGGACTTAGACATAATTTCACTCTCACAACATTATGTCTGGTTGGAGACAGTCCGAACCACAAGTACCGGGTCCATGGTTATAGGCGTATACTGGGGGCACGGGGACGACTCCCATTAACCCCTGACTATACCGGGGATACGCTTATCACAATGCCTTTCTGGTCTGTGCTGAAGCAGGGCATTCTGGCAGCCAATTGGCTTGACCTTTATTAGTGAGCCTGATTACCCCCTCTCGGAACCACAGACTTAGAAATCGCCAGCTCATATACAGTGCATAAAATATATTTATATATTCCCTTATACACCATTTTAATAAAAAATATCACAAAATTCTTCTAAGTCCCTCGGGAAGAGTGAAAGACGCGCACGTTCATTTTCAGAGCTCCTAGACCTTCTTATAAGAAGTTAGCCAAAAAGTAGCTTCGAAAAACGCTTAGATTAAGTTTCAGAGTTGCTTCTAATGTACCAAAGCTGGACTTAGACATAATTTCACTCTCACAACATTTTGGCTGGTTGGAGACAGTCCGAACCACAAGTAGCGGGTCCATGGTTATGGGCGTATACTGGGGGCACGGGGACGACTCCCATTAACCCCTGACTATACCGGGGATACGCTTATCACAATGCCTTTCTGGTTTGTGCTGAAGCAGGGCATTCTGGCAGCCAATTGGCTTGACCTTTATTAGTGAGCCTGGTTACCCCCTCTCGGAACCACAGACTTAGAATTCGCCAGCTCATATACAGTGCATAAAATATATTTATATATATACCCTTATACACCATTTAAAAAAAAAATATCACAAAATTCTTCTAAGTCCCTCGGGAAGAGTGAAAGACGCGCACGTTCATTTTCAGAGCTCCTAGACCTTCTTACTGTATAAGAAGTTAGCCAAAAAGTAGCTTCTTAAAACGCGTAGGTTAAGTTTCAGAGTTGCTTCTAATGTACCAAAGCTGGACTTAGACATAATTTCACTCTCACAACATTATGGCTGGTTGGAGACAGTCCGAACCACAAGTACCGGGTCCATGGTTATGGGCTTATACTGGGGGGACGGGGACGACTCCCATTAACCCCTGACTATACCGGGGATACGCTTATCACAATGCCTTTCTGGTCTGTGCTGAAGCAGGGCATTCTGGCAGCCAAGTGGCTTGACCTTTATTAGTGAGCCTGGTTACACCCTCTCGGAACCACAGACTTAGAAATCGCCAGCTCATATACAGTGCATAAAATATATATATATATATACCCTTATACACCATTTTAATAAAAAATATCACAAAATTCTTCTAAGTCCCTCGGGAAGAGTGAAAGACGCGCACGTTCATTTTCACAGCTCCTAGACCTTCCTATAAGAAGTTAGCCAAAAAGTAGCTTCGAAAAACGCTTAGGTTAAGTTTCAGAGTTGCTTCTAATGTACCAAAGCTGGACTTAGACATAATTTCACTCTCACAACATTTTGGCTGGTTGGAGACAGTCCGAACCACAAGTACCGGGTCCATGGTTATGGGCGTATACTGGGGGCACGGGGACGACTCCCATTAACCCCTGACTATACCGGGGATACGCTTATCACATTGCCTTTCTGGTCTGTGCTGAAGCAGGGCATTCTGGCAGCCAATTGGCTTGACCTTTATTAGTGAGCCTGGTTACCCCCTCTCGGAACCACAGACTTAGAAATCGCCAGCTCATATACAGTGCATAAAATATATTTATATATATACCCTTATACACCATTTTAATAAAAAATATCACAAAATTCTTCTAAGTCCCTCGGGAAGTGTGAAAGACGCGCACGTTCATTTTCAGAGCTCCTAGACCTTCTTATAAGAAGTTAGCCAAAAAGTAGCTTCTTAAAACGCTTAGGTTAAGTTTCAGAGATGCTTCTAATGTACCAAAGCTGGACTTAGACATAATTTCACTCTCACAACATTTTGGCTGGTTGGAGACAGTCCGAACCACAAGTACCGGGTCCATGGTTATGGGCGTATACTGGGGGCACGGGGACGACTCCCATTAACCCCTGACTATACCGGGGATACGCTTATCACATTGCCTTTCTGGTCTGTGCTGAAGCAGGGCATTCTGGCAGCCAATTGGCTTGACCTTTATTAGTTAGCCTGGTTACCCCCTCTCGGAACCACAGACTTAGAAATCGCCAGCTCATATACAGTGCATAAAATATATTTATATATATACCCTTATACACCATTTTAATAAAAAATATCACAAAATTCTTCTAAGTCCCTCGGGAAGTGTGAAAGACGCGCACGTTCATTTTCAGAGCTCCTAGACCTTCTTATAAGAAGTTAGCCAAAAAGTAGCTTCTTAAAACGCTTAGGTTAAGTTTCAGAGTTGCTTCTAATGTACCAAAGCTGGACTTAGACATAATTTCACTCTCACAACATTTTGGCTGGTTGGAGACAGTCCGAACCACAAGTAGCGGGTCCATGGTTATGGGCGTATACTGGGGGCACGGGGACGACTCCCATTAACCCCTGACTATACCGGGGATACGCTTATCACAATGCCTTTCTGGTCTGTGCTGAAGCAGGGCATTCTGGCAGCCAAGTGGCTTGACCTTTATTAGTGAGCCTGGTTACCCCCTCTCGGAACCACAGACTTAGAAATCGCCAGCTCATATACAGTGCATAAAATATATATATATATATATACCCTTATACACCATTTTAATAAAAAATATCACAAAATTCTTCTAAGTCCCTCGGGAAGAGTAAAAGACGCGCACGTTCATTTTCACAGCTCCTAGACCTTCCTATAAGAAGTTAGCCAAAAAGTAGCTTCGAAAAACGCTTAGGTTAAGTTTCAGAGTTGCTTCTAATGTACCAAAGCTGGACTTAGACATAATTTCACTCTCACAACATTTTGGCTGGTTGGAGACAGTCCGAACCACAAGTACCGGGTCCATGGTTATGGGCGTATACTGGGGGCACGGGGACGACTCCCATTAACCCCTGACTATACCGGGGATACGCTTATCACATTGCCTTTCTGGTCTGTGCTGAAGCAGGGCATTCTGGCAGCCAATTGGCTTGACCTTTATTAGTGAGCCTGGTTACCCCCTCTCGGAACCACAGACTTAGAAATCGCCAGCTCATATACAGTGCATAAAATATATTTATATATATACCCTTATACACCATTTCAATAAAAAATATCACAAAATTCTTCTAAGTCCCTCGGGAAGAGTGAAAGACGCGCACGTTCATTTTCAGAGCTCCTAGACCTTCTTATAAGAAGTTAGCCAAAAAGTAGCTTCGAAAAACGCTTAGGTTAAGTTTCAGAGTTGCTTCTAATGTACCAAAGCTGGACTTAGACATAATTTCACTCTCACAACATTTTGGCTGGTTGGAGACAGTCCGAACCACAAGTAGCGGGTCCATGGTTATGGGCGTATACTGGGGGCACGTGGACGACTCCCATTAACCCCTGACTATACCGGGGATACGCTTATCACAATGCCTTTCTGGTCTGTGCTGAAGCAGGGCATTCTGGCAGCCAATTGGCTTGACCTTTATTAGTGAGCCTGATTACCCCCTCTCGGAACCACAGACTTAGAAATCGCCAGCTCATATACAGTGCATAAAATATATTTATATATATACCCTTATACACCATTTTAATAAAAAATATCACAAAATTCTTCTAAGTCCCTCGGGAAGAGTGAAAGACGCGCACGTTCATTTTCAGAGCTCCTAGACCTTCTTATAAGAAGTTAGCCAAAAAGTAGCTTCGAAAAACGCTTAGATTAAGTTTCAGAGTTGCTTCTAATGTACCAAAGCTGGACTTAGACATAATTTCACTCACAACATTTTGGCTGGTTGGAGACAGTCCGAACCACAAGTAGCGGGTCCATGGTTATGGGCGTATACTGGGGGCACGGGGACGACTCCCATTAACCCCTGACTATACCGGGGATACGCTTATCACAATGCCTTTCTGGTTTGTGCTGAAGCAGGGCATTCTGGCAGCCAATTGGCTTGACCTTTATTAGTGAGCCTGGTTACCCCCTCTCGGAACCACAGACTTAGAATTCGCCAGCTCATATACAGTGCATAAAATATATTTATATATATACCCTTATACACCATTTAAAAAAAAAATATCACAAAATTCTTCTAAGTCCCTCGGGAAGAGTGAAAGACGCGCACGTTCATTTTCAGAGCTCCTAGACCTTCCTATAAGAAGTTAGCCAAAAAGTAGCTTCTTAAAACGCTTAGGTTAAGTTTCAGAGTTGCTTCTAATGTACCAAAGCTGGACTTAGACATAATTTCACTCTCACAACATTATGGCTGGTTGGAGACAGTCCGAACCACAAGTACCGGGTCCATGGTTATGGGCTTATACTGGGGCGACGGGGACGACTCCCATTAACCCCTGACTATACCGGGGATACGCTTATCACAATGCCTTTCTGGTCTGTGCTGAAGCAGGGCATTCTGGCAGCCAAGTGGCTTGACCTTTATTAGTGAGCCTGGTTACACCCTCTCGGAACCACAGACTTAGAAATCGCCAGCTCATATACAGTGCATAAAATATATATATATATATACCCTTATACACCATTTTAATAAAAAATATCACAAAATTCTTCTAAGTCCCTCGGGAAGAGTGAAAGACGCGCACGTTCATTTTCACAGCTCCTAGACCTTCCTATAAGAAGTTAGCCAAAAAGTAGCTTCGAAAAACGCTTAGGTTAAGTTTCAGAGTTGCTTCTAATGTACCAAAGCTGGACTTAGACATAATTTCACTCTCACAACATTTTGGCTGGTTGGAGACAGTCCGAACCACAAGTACCGGGTCCATGGTTATGGGCGTATACTGGGGGCACGGGGACGACTCCCATTAACCCCTGACTATACCGGGGATACGCTTATCACATTGCCTTTCTGGTCTGTGCTGAAGCAGGGCATTCTGGCAGCCAATTGGCTTGACCTTTATTAGTGAGCCTGGTTACCCCCTCTCGGAACCACAGACTTAGAAATCGCCAGCTCATATACAGTGCATAAAATATATTTATATATATACCCTTATACACCATTTTAATAAAAAATATCACAAAATTCTTCTAAGTCCCTCGGGAAGTGTGAAAGACGCGCACGTTCATTTTCAGAGCTCCTAGACCTTCTTATAAGAAGTTAGCCAAAAAGTAGCTTCTTAAAACGCTTAGGTTAAGTTTCAGAGTTGCTTCTAATGTACCAAAGCTGGACTTAGACATAATTTCACTCTCACAACATTTTGGCTGGTTGGAGACAGTCCGAACCACAAGTAGCGGGTCCATGGTTATGGGCGTATACTGGGGGCACGGGGACGACTCCCATTAACCCCTGACTATACCGGGGATACGCTTATCACAATGCCTTTCTGGTCTGTGCTGAAGCAGGGCATTCTGGCAGCCAAGTGGCTTGACCTTTATTAGTGAGCCTGGTTACCCCCTCTCGGAACCACAGACTTAGAAATCGCCAGCTCATATACAGTGCATAAAATATATATATATATATACCCTTATACACCATTTTAATAAAAAATATCACAAAATTCTTCTAAGTCCCTCGGGAAGAGTAAAAGACGCGCACGTTCATTTTCACAGCTCCTAGACCTTCCTATAAGAAGTTAGCCAAAAAGTAGCTTCGAAAAACGCTTAGGTTAAGTTTCAGAGTTGCTTCTAATGTACCAAAGCTGGACTTAGACATAATTTCACTCTCACAACATTTTGGCTGGTTGGAGACAGTCCGAACCACAAGTACCGGGTCCATGGTTATGGGCGTATACTGGGGGCACGGGGACGACTCCCATTAACCCCTGACTATACCGGGGATACGCTTATCACATTGCCTTTCTGGTCTGTGCTGAAGCAGGGCATTCTGGCAGCCAATTGGCTTGACCTTTATTAGTGAGCCTGGTTACCCCCTCTCGGAACCACAGACTTAGAAATCGCCAGCTCATATACAGTGCATAAAATATATTTATATATATACCCTTATACACCATTTTAATAAAAAATATCACAAAATTCTTCTAAGTCCCTCGGGAAGAGTGAAAGACGCGCACGTTCATTTTCAGAGCTCCTAGACCTTCTTACTGTATAAGAAGTTAGCCAAAAAGTAGCTTCTTAAAACGCGTAGGTTAAGTTTCAGAGTTGCTTCTAATGTACCAAAGCTGGACTTAGACATAATTTCACTCTCACAACATTATGTCTGGTTGGAGACAGTCCGAACCACAAGTACCGGGTCCATGGTTATAGGCGTATACTGGGGGCACGGGGACGACTCCCATTAACCCCTGACTATACCGGGGATACGCTTATCACAATGCCTTTCTGGTCTGTGCTGAAGCAGGGCATTCTGGCAGTCAATTGGCTTGACCTTTGTTAGTGAGCCTGATTACCCCCTCTCGGAACCACAGACTTAGAAATCGCCAGCTCATATACCGTGCATAAAATATATTTATATATATACCCTTATACACCATTTTAATAAAAAATATCACAAAATTCTTCTAAGTCCCTCGGGAAGAGTGAAAGACGCGCACGTTCATTTTCAGAGCTCCTAGACCTTCCTATAAGAAGTTAGCCAAAAAGTAGCTTCTTAAAACGCTGAGGTTAAGTTTCAGAGTTGCTTCTAATGTACCAAAGCTGGACTTAGACATAATTTCACTCTCACAACATTATGGCTGGTTGGAGACAGTCCGAACCACAAGTACCGGGTCCATGGTTATGGGCTTATACTGGGGGGACGGGGACGACTCCCATTAACCCCTGACTATACCGGGGATACGCTTATCACAATGCCTTTCTGGTCTGTGCTGAAGCAGGGCATTCTGGCAGCCAAGTGGCTTGACCTTTATTAGTGAGCCTGGTTACCCCCTCTCGGAACCACAGACTTAGAAATCGCCAGCTCATATACAGTGCATAAAATATATATATATATATACCCTTATACACCATTTTAATAAAAAATATCACAAAATTCTTCTAAGTCCCTCGGGAAGAGTAAAAGACGCGCACGTTCATTTTCACAGCTCCTAGACCTTCTTATAAGAAGTTAGCCAAAAAGTAGCTTCTTAAAACGCTTAGGTTAAGTTTCAGAGTTGCTTCTAATGTACCAAAGCTGGACTTAGACATAATTTCACTCTCACAACATTTTGGCTGGTTGGAGACAGTCCGAACCACAAGTAGCGGGTCCATGGTTATGGGCGTATACTGGGGGCACGGGGACGACTCCCATTAACCCCTGACTATACCGGGGATACGCTTATCACAATGCCTTTCTGGTCTGTGCTGAAGCAGGGCATTCTGGCAGCCAAGTGGCTTGACCTTTATTAGTGAGCCTGGTTACCCCCTCTCGGAACCACAGACTTAGAAATCGCCAGCTCATATACAGTGCATAAAATATATATATATATATACCCTTATACACCATTTTAATAAAAAATATCACAAAATTCTTCTAAGTCCCTCGGGAAGAGTAAAAGACGCGCACGTTCATTTTCACAGCTCCTAGACCTTCCTATAAGAAGTTAGCCAAAAAGTAGCTTCGAAAAACGCTTAGGTTAAGTTTCAGAGTTGCTTCTAATGTACCAAAGCTGGACTTAGACATAATTTCACTCACAACATTTTGGCTGGTTGGAGACAGTCCGAACCACAAGTAGCGGGTCCATGGTTATGGGCGTATACTGGGGGCACGGGGACGACTCCCATTAACCCCTGACTATACCGGGGATACGCTTATCACAATGCCTTTCTGGTTTGTGCTGAAGCAGGGCATTCTGGCAGCCAATTGGCTTGACCTTTATTAGTGAGCCTGGTTACCCCCTCTCGGAACCACAGACTTAGAATTCGCCAGCTCATATACAGTGCATAAAATATATTTATATATATACCCTTATACACCATTTAAAAAAAAAATATCACAAAATTCTTCTAAGTCCCTCGGGAAGAGTGAAAGACGCGCACGTTCATTTTCAGAGCTCCTAGACCTTCCTATAAGAAGTTAGCCAAAAAGTAGCTTCTTAAAACGCTTAGGTTAAGTTTCAGAGTTGCTTCTAATGTACCAAAGCTGGACTTAGACATAATTTCACTCTCACAACATTATGGCTGGTTGGAGACAGTCCGAACCACAAGTACCGGGTCCATGGTTATGGGCTTATACTGGGGCGACGGGGACGACTCCCATTAACCCCTGACTATACCGGGGATACGCTTATCACAATGCCTTTCTGGTCTGTGCTGAAGCAGGGCATTCTGGCAGCCAAGTGGCTTGACCTTTATTAGTGAGCCTGGTTACACCCTCTCGGAACCACAGACTTAGAAATCGCCAGCTCATATACAGTGCATAAAATATATATATATATATACCCTTATACACCATTTTAATAAAAAATATCACAAAATTCTTCTAAGTCCCTCGGGAAGAGTGAAAGACGCGCACGTTCATTTTCACAGCTCCTAGACCTTCCTATAAGAAGTTAGCCAAAAAGTAGCTTCGAAAAACGCTTAGGTTAAGTTTCAGAGTTGCTTCTAATGTACCAAAGCTGGACTTAGACATAATTTCACTCTCACAACATTTTGGCTGGTTGGAGACAGTCCGAACCACAAGTACCGGGTCCATGGTTATGGGCGTATACTGGGGGCACGGGGACGACTCCCATTAACCCCTGACTATACCGGGGATACGCTTATCACATTGCCTTTCTGGTCTGTGCTGAAGCAGGGCATTCTGGCAGCCAATTGGCTTGACCTTTATTAGTGAGCCTGGTTACCCCCTCTCGGAACCACAGACTTAGAAATCGCCAGCTCATATACAGTGCATAAAATATATTTATATATATACCCTTATACACCATTTTAATAAAAAATATCACAAAATTCTTCTAAGTCCCTCGGGAAGTGTGAAAGACGCGCACGTTCATTTTCAGAGCTCCTAGACCTTCTTATAAGAAGTTAGCCAAAAAGTAGCTTCTTAAAACGCTTAGGTTAAGTTTCAGAGTTGCTGCTAATGTACCAAAGCTGGACTTAGACATAATTTCACTCTCACAACATTTTGGCTGGTTGGAGACAGTCCGAACCACAAGTAGCGGGTCCATGGTTATGGGCGTATACTGGGGGCACGGGGACGACTCCCATTAACCCCTGACTATACCGGGGATACGCTTATCACAATGCCTTTCTGGTCTGTGCTGAAGCAGGGCATTCTGGCAGCCAAGTGGCTTGACCTTTATTAGTGAGCCTGGTTACCCCCTCTCGGAACCACAGACTTAGAAATCGCCAGCTCATATACAGTGCATAAAATATATATATATATATACCCTTATACACCATTTTAATAAAAAATATCACAAAATTCTTCTAAGTCCCTCGGGAAGAGTGAAAGACGCGCACGTTCATTTTCACAGCTCCTAGACCTTCCTATAAGAAGTTAGCCAAAAAGTAGCTTCGAAAAACGCTTAGGTTAAGTTTCAGAGTTGCTTCTAATGTACCAAAGCTGGACTTAGACATAATTTCACTCTCACAACATTTTGGCTGGTTGGAGACAGTCCGAACCACAAGTACCGGGTCCATGGTTATGGGCGTATACTGGGGGCACGGGGACGACTCCCATTAACCCCTGACTATACCGGGGATACGCTTATCACATTGCCTTTCTGGTCTGTGCTGAAGCAGGGCATTCTGGCAGCCAATTGGCTTGACCTTTATTAGTGAGCCTGGTTACCCCCTCTCGGAACCACAGACTTAGAAATCGCCAGCTCATATACAGTGCATAAAATATATTTATATATATACCCTTATACACCATTTTAATAAAAAATATCACAAAATTCTTCTAAGTCCCTCGGGAAGAGTGAAAGACGCGCACGTTCATTTTCAGAGCTCCTAGACCTTCTTACTGTATAAGAAGTTAGCCAAAAAGTAGCTTCTTAAAACGCGTAGGTTAAGTTTCAGAGTTGCTTCTAATGTACCAAAGCTGGACTTAGACATAATTTCACTCTCACAACATTATGTCTGGTTGGAGACAGTCCGAACCACAAGTACCGGGTCCATGGTTATAGGCGTATACTGGGGGCACGGGGACGACTCCCATTAACCCCTGACTATACCGGGGATACGCTTATCACAATGCCTTTCTGGTCTGTGCTGAAGCAGGGCATTCTGGCAGTCAATTGGCTTGACCTTTGTTAGTGAGCCTGATTACCCCCTCTCGGAACCACAGACTTAGAAATCGCCAGCTCATATACCGTGCATAAAATATATTTATATATATACCCTTATACACCATTTTAATAAAAAATATCACAAAATTCTTCTAAGTCCCTCGGGAAGAGTGAAAGACGCGCACGTTCATTTTCAGAGCTCCTAGACCTTCCTATAAGAAGTTAGCCAAAAAGTAGCTTCTTAAAACGCTGAGGTTAAGTTTCAGAGTTGCTTCTAATGTACCAAAGCTGGACTTAGACATAATTTCACTCTCACAACATTATGGCTGGTTGGAGACAGTCCGAACCACAAGTACCGGGTCCATGGTTATGGGCTTATACTGGGGGGACGGGGACGACTCCCATTAACCCCTGACTATACCGGGGATACGCTTATCACAATGCCTTTCTGGTCTGTGCTGAAGCAGGGCATTCTGGCAGCCAAGTGGCTTGACCTTTATTAGTGAGCCTGGTTACCCCCTCTCGGAACCACAGACTTAGAAATCGCCAGCTCATATACAGTGCATAAAATATATATATATATATACCCTTATACACCATTTTAATAAAAAATATCACAAAATTCTTCTAAGTCCCTCGGGAAGAGTAAAAGACGCGCACGTTCATTTTCACAGCTCCTAGACCTTCTTATAAGAAGTTAGCCAAAAAGTAGCTTCTTAAAACGCTTAGGTTAAGTTTCAGAGTTGCTTCTAATGTACCAAAGCTGGACTTAGACATAATTTCACTCTCACAACATTTTGGCTGGTTGGAGACAGTCCGAACCACAAGTAGCGGGTCCATGGTTATGGGCGTATACTGGGGGCACGGGGACGACTCCCATTAACCCCTGACTATACCGGGGATACGCTTATCACAATGCCTTTCTGGTCTGTGCTGAAGCAGGGCATTCTGGCAGCCAAGTGGCTTGACCTTTATTAGTGAGCCTGGTTACCCCCTCTCGGAACCACAGACTTAGAAATCGCCAGCTCATATACAGTGCATAAAATATATATATATATATACCCTTATACACCATTTTAATAAAAAATATCACAAAATTCTTCTAAGTCCCTCGGGAAGAGTAAAAGACGCGCACGTTCATTTTCACAGCTCCTAGACCTTCCTATAAGAAGTTAGCCAAAAAGTAGCTTCGAAAAACGCTTAGGTTAAGTTTCAGAGTTGCTTCTAATGTACCAAAGCTGGACTTAGACATAATTTCACTCTCACAACATTTTGGCTGGTTGGAGACAGTCCGAACCACAAGTACCGGGTCCATGGTTATGGGCGTATACTGGGGGCACGGGGACGACTCCCATTAACCCCTGACTATACCGGGGATACGCTTATCACATTGCCTTTCTGGTCTGTGCTGAAGCAGGGCATTCTGGCAGCCAATTGGCTTGACCTTTATTAGTGAGCCTGGTTACCCCCTCTCGGAACCACAGACTTAGAAATCGCCAGCTCATATACAGTGCATAAAATATATTTATATATATACCCTTATACACCATTTTAATAAAAAATATCACAAAATTCTTCTAAGTCCCTCGGGAAGAGTGAAAGACGCGCACGTTCATTTTCAGAGCTCCTAGACCTTCTTACTGTATAAGAAGTTAGCCAAAAAGTAGCTTCTTAAAACGCGTAGGTTAAGTTTCAGAGTTGCTTCTAATGTACCAAAGCTGGACTTAGACATAATTTCACTCTCACAACATTATGTCTGGTTGGAGACAGTCCGAACCACAAGTACCGGGTCCATGGTTATAGGCGTATACTGGGGGCACGGGGACGACTCCCATTAACCCCTGACTATACCGGGGATACGCTTATCACAATGCCTTTCTGGTCTGTGCTGAAGCAGGGCATTCTGGCAGTCAATTGGCTTGACCTTTGTTAGTGAGCCTGATTACCCCCTCTCGGAACCACAGACTTAGAAATCGCCAGCTCATATACCGTGCATAAAATATATTTATATATATACCCTTATACACCATTTTAATAAAAAATATCACAAAATTCTTCTAAGTCCCTCGGGAAGAGTGAAAGACGCGCACGTTCATTTTCAGAGCTCCTAGACCTTCCTATAAGAAGTTAGCCAAAAAGTAGCTTCTTAAAACGCTGAGGTTAAGTTTCAGAGTTGCTTCTAATGTACCAAAGCTGGACTTAGACATAATTTCACTCTCACAACATTATGGCTGGTTGGAGACAGTCCGAACCACAAGTACCGGGTCCATGGTTATGGGCTTATACTGGGGGGACGGGGACGACTCCCATTAACCCCTGACTATACCGGGGATACGCTTATCACAATGCCTTTCTGGTCTGTGCTGAAGCAGGGCATTCTGGCAGCCAAGTGGCTTGACCTTTATTAGTGAGCCTGGTTACCCCCTCTCGGAACCACAGACTTAGAAATCGCCAGCTCATATACAGTGCATAAAATATATATATATATATACCCTTATACACCATTTTAATAAAAAATATCACAAAATTCTTCTAAGTCCCTCGGGAAGAGTAAAAGACGCGCACGTTCATTTTCACAGCTCCTAGACCTTCCTATAAGAAGTTAGCCAAAAAGTAGCTTCGAAAAACGCTTAGGTTAAGTTTCAGAGTTGCTTCTAATCTACCAAAGCTGGACTTAGACATAATTTCACTCTCACATTTTGGCTGGTTGGAGACAGTCCGAACCACAAGTACCGGGTCCATGGTTATGGGCGTATACTGGGGGCACGGGGACGACTCCCATTAACCCCTAACTATACCGGGGATACGCTTATCACATTGCCTTTCTGGTCTGTGCTGAAGCAGGGCATTCTGGCAGCCAATTGGCTTGACCTTTATTAGTGAGCCTGGTTACCCCCTCTCGGAACCACAGACTTAGAAATCGCCAGCTCATATACAGTGCATAAAATATATTTATATATATACCCTTATACACCATTTTAATAAAAAATATCACAAAATTCTTCTAAGTCCCTCAGGAAGAGTGAAAGACCCGCACGTTCATTTTCAGAGCTCCTAGACCTTCTTACTGTATAAGAAGTTAGCCAAAAAGTAGCTTCTTAAAAGGCGTAGGTTAAGTTTCAGAGTTGCTTCTAATGTACCAAAGCTGGACTTAGACATAATTTCACTCTCACAACATTATGTCTGGTTGGAGACAGTCCGAACCACAAGTACCGGGTCCATGGTTATGGGCGTATACTGGGGGCACGGGGACGACTCCCATTAACCCCTGACTATACCGGGGATACGCTTATCACAATGCCTTTCTGGTCTGTGCTGAAGCAGGGCATTCTGGCAGCCAATTGGCTTGACCTTTATTAGTGAGCCTGATTACCCCCTCTCGGAACCACAGACTTAGAAATCGCCAGCTCATATACAGTGCATAAAATATATTTATATATATACCCTTATACACCATTTTAATAAAAAATATCACAAAATTCTTCTAAGTCCCTCGGGAAGAGTGAAAGACGCGCACGTTCATTTTCAGAGCTCCTAGACCTTCCTATAAGAAGTTAGCCAAAAAGTAGCTTCGAAAAACGCTTAGGTTAAGTTTCAGAGTTGCTTCTAATGTACCAAAGCTGGACTTAGACATAATTTCACTCTCACAACATTTTGGCTGGTTGGAGACAGTCCGAACCACAAGTACCGGGTCCATGGTTATGGGCGTATACTGGGGGCACGGGGACGACTCCCATTAACCCCTGACTATACCGGGGATACGTTTATCACATTGCCTTTCTGGTCTGTGCTGAAGCAGGGCATTCTGGCAGCCAATTGGCTTGACCTTTATTAGTGAGCCTGGTTACCCCCTCTCGGAACCACAGACTTAGAAATCGCCAGCTCATATACAGTGCATAAAATATATTTATATATATACCCTTATACACCATTTTAATAAAAAATATCACAAAATTCTTCTAAGTCCCTCGGGAAGTGTGAAAGACGCGCACGTTCATTTTCAGAGCTCCTAGACCTTCTTATAAGAAGTTAGCCAAAAAGTAGCTTCTTAAAACGCTTAGGTTAAGTTTCAGAGATGCTTCTAATGTACCAAAGCTGGACTTAGACATAATTTCACTCTCACAACATTTTGGCTGGTTGGAGACAGTCCGAACCACAAGTACCGGGTCCATGGTTATGGGCGTATACTGGGGGCACGGGGACGACTCCCATTAACCCCTGACTATACCGGGGATACGCTTATCACATTGCCTTTCTGGTCTGTGCTGAAGCAGGGCATTCTGGCAGCCAATTGGCTTGACCTTTATTAGTTAGCCTGGTTACCCCCTCTCGGAACCACAGACTTAGAAATCGCCAGCTCATATACAGTGCATAAAATATATTTATATATATACCCTTATACACCATTTTAATAAAAAATATCACAAAATTCTTCTAAGTCCCTCGGGAAGTGTGAAAGACGCGCACGTTCATTTTCAGAGCTCCTAGACCTTCTTATAAGAAGTTAGCCAAAAAGTAGCTTCTTAAAACGCTTAGGTTAAGTTTCAGAGTTGCTTCTAATGTACCAAAGCTGGACTTAGACATAATTTCACTCTCACAACATTTTGGCTGGTTGGAGACAGTCCGAACCACAAGTAGCGGGTCCATGGTTATGGGCGTATACTGGGGGCACGGGGACGACTCCCATTAACCCCTGACTATACCGGGGATACGCTTATCACAATGCCTTTCTGGTCTGTGCTGAAGCAGGGCATTCTGGCAGCCAAGTGGCTTGACCTTTATTAGTGAGCCTGGTTACCCCCTCTCGGAACCACAGACTTAGAAATCGCCAGCTCATATACAGTGCATAAAATATATATATATATATATACCCTTATACACCATTTTAATAAAAAATATCACAAAATTCTTCTAAGTCCCTCGGGAAGAGTAAAAGACGCGCACGTTCATTTTCACAGCTCCTAGACCTTCCTATAAGAAGTTAGCCAAAAAGTAGCTTCGAAAAACGCTTAGGTTAAGTTTCAGAGTTGCTTCTAATGTACCAAAGCTGGACTTAGACATAATTTCACTCTCACAACATTTTGGCTGGTTGGAGACAGTCCGAACCACAAGTACCGGGTCCATGGTTATGGGCGTATACTGGGGGCACGGGGACGACTCCCATTAACCCCTGACTATACCGGGGATACGCTTATCACATTGCCTTTCTGGTCTGTGCTGAAGCAGGGCATTCTGGCAGCCAATTGGCTTGACCTTTATTAGTGAGCCTGGTTACCCCCTCTCGGAACCACAGACTTAGAAATCGCCAGCTCATATACAGTGCATAAAATATATTTATATATATACCCTTATACACCATTTCAATAAAAAATATCACAAAATTCTTCTAAGTCCCTCGGGAAGAGTGAAAGACGCGCACGTTCATTTTCAGAGCTCCTAGACCTTCTTATAAGAAGTTAGCCAAAAAGTAGCTTCGAAAAACGCTTAGGTTAAGTTTCAGAGTTGCTTCTAATGTACCAAAGCTGGACTTAGACATAATTTCACTCTCACAACATTTTGGCTGGTTGGAGACAGTCCGAACCACAAGTAGCGGGTCCATGGTTATGGGCGTATACTGGGGGCACGTGGACGACTCCCATTAACCCCTGACTATACCGGGGATACGCTTATCACAATGCCTTTCTGGTTTGTGCTGAAGCAGGGCATTCTGGCAGCCAATTGGCTTGACCTTTATTAGTGAGCCTGGTTACCCCCTCTCGGAACCACAAACTTAGAATTCGCCAGCTCATTTACAGTGCATAAAATATATTTATATATATACCCTTATACACCATTTTAATAAAAAATATCACAAAATTCTTCTAAGTCCCTCGGGAAGAGTGAAAGACGCGCACGTTCATTTTCAGAGCTCCTAGACCTTCTTACTGTATAAGAAGTTAGCAAAAAAGTAGCTTCTTAAAACGCGTAGGTTAAGTTTCAGAGTTGCTTCTAATGTACCAAAGCTGGACTTAGACATAATTTCACTCTCACAACATTATGTCTGGTTGGAGACAGTCCGAACCACAAGTACCGGGTCCATGGTTATAGGCGTATACTGGGGGCACGGGGACGACTCCCATTAACCCCTGACTATACCGGGGATACGCTTATCACAATGCCTTTCTGGTCTGTGCTGAAGCAGGGCATTCTGGCAGCCAATTGGCTTGACCTTTATTAGTGAGCCTGATTACCCCCTCTCGGAACCACAGACTTAGAAATCGCCAGCTCATATACAGTGCATAAAATATATTTATATATATACCCTTATACACCATTTTAATAAAAAATATCACAAAATTCTTCTAAGTCCCTCGGGAAGAGTGAAAGACGCGCACGTTCATTTTCAGAGCTCCTAGACCTTCTTATAAGAAGTTAGCCAAAAAGTAGCTTCGAAAAACGCTTAGATTAAGTTTCAGAGTTGCTTCTAATGTACCAAAGCTGGACTTAGACATAATTTCACTCACAACATTTTGGCTGGTTGGAGACAGTCCGAACCACAAGTAGCGGGTCCATGGTTATGGGCGTATACTGGGGGCACGGGGACGACTCCCATTAACCCCTGACTATACCGGGGATACGCTTATCACAATGCCTTTCTGGTTTGTGCTGAAGCAGGGCATTCTGGCAGCCAATTGGCTTGACCTTTATTAGTGAGCCTGGTTACCCCCTCTCGGAACCACAGACTTAGAATTCGCCAGCTCATATACAGTGCATAAAATATATTTATATATATACCCTTATACACCATTTAAAAAAAAAATATCACAAAATTCTTCTAAGTCCCTCGGGAAGAGTGAAAGACGCGCACGTTCATTTTCAGAGCTCCTAGACCTTCCTATAAGAAGTTAGCCAAAAAGTAGCTTCTTAAAACGCTTAGGTTAAGTTTCAGAGTTGCTTCTAATGTACCAAAGCTGGACTTAGACATAATTTCACTCTCACAACATTATGGCTGGTTGGAGACAGTCCGAACCACAAGTACCGGGTCCATGGTTATGGGCTTATACTGGGGCGACGGGGACGACTCCCATTAACCCCTGACTATACCGGGGATACGCTTATCACAATGCCTTTCTGGTCTGTGCTGAAGCAGGGCATTCTGGCAGCCAAGTGGCTTGACCTTTATTAGTGAGCCTGGTTACACCCTCTCGGAACCACAGACTTAGAAATCGCCAGCTCATATACAGTGCATAAAATATATATATATATATACCCTTATACACCATTTTAATAAAAAATATCACAAAATTCTTCTAAGTCCCTCGGGAAGAGTGAAAGACGCGCACGTTCATTTTCACAGCTCCTAGACCTTCCTATAAGAAGTTAGCCAAAAAGTAGCTTCGAAAAACGCTTAGGTTAAGTTTCAGAGTTGCTTCTAATGTACCAAAGCTGGACTTAGACATAATTTCACTCTCACAACATTTTGGCTGGTTGGAGACAGTCCGAACCACAAGTACCGGGTCCATGGTTATGGGCGTATACTGGGGGCACGGGGACGACTCCCATTAACCCCTGACTATACCGGGGATACGCTTATCACATTGCCTTTCTGGTCTGTGCTGAAGCAGGGCATTCTGGCAGCCAATTGGCTTGACCTTTATTAGTGAGCCTGGTTACCCCCTCTCGGAACCACAGACTTAGAAATCGCCAGCTCATATACAGTGCATAAAATATATTTATATATATACCCTTATACACCATTTTAATAAAAAATATCACAAAATTCTTCTAAGTCCCTCGGGAAGTGTGAAAGACGCGCACGTTCATTTTCAGAGCTCCTAGACCTTCTTATAAGAAGTTAGCCAAAAAGTAGCTTCTTAAAACGCTTAGGTTAAGTTTCAGAGTTGCTTCTAATGTACCAAAGCTGGACTTAGACATAATTTCACTCTCACAACATTTTGGCTGGTTGGAGACAGTCCGAACCACAAGTAGCGGGTCCATGGTTATGGGCGTATACTGGGGGCACGGGGACGACTCCCATTAACCCCTGACTATACCGGGGATACGCTTATCACAATGCCTTTCTGGTCTGTGCTGAAGCAGGGCATTCTGGCAGCCAAGTGGCTTGACCTTTATTAGTGAGCCTGGTTACCCCCTCTCGGAACCACAGACTTAGAAATCGCCAGCTCATATACAGTGCATAAAATA
This sequence comes from Ascaphus truei, assembly GCF_040206685.1. NCBI lineage: Eukaryota > Metazoa > Chordata > Amphibia > Anura > Ascaphidae > Ascaphus > Ascaphus truei. Next base: position 1,007,747 of record NC_134488.1, read on the forward strand.
TATATATATATATACCCTTATACACCATTTTAATAAAAAATATCACAAAATTCTTCTAAGTCCCTCGGGAAGAGTAAAAGACGCGCACGTTCATTTTCACAGCTCCTAGACCTTCCTATAAGAAGTTAGCCAAAAAGTAGCTTCGAAAAACGCTTAGGTTAAGTTTCAGAGTTGCTTCTAATGTACCAAAGCTGGACTTAGACATAATTTCACTCTCACAACATTTTGGCTGGTTGGAGACAGTCCGAACCACAAGTACCGGGTCCATGGTTATGGGCGTATACTGGGGGCACGGGGACGACTCCCATTAACCCCTGACTATACCGGGGATACGCTTATCACATTGCCTTTCTGGTCTGTGCTGAAGCAGGGCATTCTGGCAGCCAATTGGCTTGACCTTTATTAGTGAGCCTGGTTACCCCCTCTCGGAACCACAGACTTAGAAATCGCCAGCTCATATACAGTGCATAAAATATATTTATATATATACCCTTATACACCATTTTAATAAAAAATATCACAAAATTCTTCTAAGTCCCTCGGGAAGAGTGAAAGACGCGCACGTTCATTTTCAGAGCTCCTAGACCTTCTTACTGTATAAGAAGTTAGCCAAAAAGTAGCTTCTTAAAACGCGTAGGTTAAGTTTCAGAGTTGCTTCTAATGTACCAAAGCTGGACTTAGACATAATTTCACTCTCACAACATTATGTCTGGTTGGAGACAGTCCGAACCACAAGTACCGGGTCCATGGTTATAGGCGTATACTGGGGGCACGGGGACGACTCCCATTAACCCCTGACTATACCGGGGATACGCTTATCACAATGCCTTTCTGGTCTGTGCTGAAGCAGGGCATTCTGGCAGTCAATTGGCTTGACCTTTATTAGTGAGCCTGATTACCCCCTCTCGGAACCACAGACTTAGAAATCGCCAGCTCATATACCGTGCATAAAATATATTTATATATATACCCTTATACACCATTTTAATAAAAAATATCACAAAATTCTTCTAAGTCCCTCGGGAAGAGTGAAAGACGCGCACGTTCATTTTCAGAGCTCCTAGACCTTCCTATAAGAAGTTAGCCAAAAAGTAGCTTCTTAAAACGCTGAGGTTAAGTTTCAGAGTTGCTTCTAATGTACCAAAGCTGGACTTAGACATAATTTCACTCTCACAACATTATGGCTGGTTGGAGACAGTCCGAACCACAAGTACCGGGTCCATGGTTATGGGCTTATACTGGGGGGACGGGGACGACTCCCATTAACCCCTGACTATACCGGGGATACGCTTATCACAATGCCTTTCTGGTCTGTGCTGAAGCAGGGCATTCTGGCAGCCAAGTGGCTTGACCTTTATTAGTGAGCCTGGTTACCCCCTCTCGGAACCACAGACTTAGAAATCGCCAGCTCATATACAGTGCATAAAATATATATATATATATACCCTTATACACCATTTTAATAAAAAATATCACAAAATTCTTCTAAGTCCCTCGGGAAGAGTAAAAGACGCGCACGTTCATTTTCACAGCTCCTAGACCTTCCTATAAGAAGTTAGCCAAAAAGTAGCTTCGAAAAACGCTTAGGTTAAGTTTCAGAGTTGCTTCTAATCTACCAAAGCTGGACTTAGACATAATTTCACTCTCACATTTTGGCTGGTTGGAGACAGTCCGAACCACAAGTACCGGGTCCATGGTTATGGGCGTATACTGGGGGCACGGGGACGACTCCCATTAACCCCTAACTATACCGGGGATACGCTTATCACATTGCCTTTCTGGTCTGTGCTGAAGCAGGGCATTCTGGCAGCCAATTGGCTTGACCTTTATTAGTGAGCCTGGTTACCCCCTCTCGGAACCACAGACTTAGAAATCGCCAGCTCATATACAGTGCATAAAATATATTTATATATATACCCTTATACACCATTTTAATAAAAAATATCACAAAATTCTTCTAAGTCCCTCGGGAAGAGTGAAAGACGCGCACGTTCATTTTCAGAGCTCCTAGACCTTCCTATAAGAAGTTAGCCAAAAAGTAGCTTCGAAAAACGCTTAGGTTAAGTTTCAGAGTTGCTTCTAATGTACCAAAGCTGGACTTAGACATAATTTCACTCTCACAACATTTTGGCTGGTTGGAGACAGTCCGAACCACAAGTACCGGGTCCATGGTTATGGGCGTATACTGGGGGCACGGGGACGACTCCCATTAACCCCTGACTATACCGGGGATACGTTTATCACATTGCCTTTCTGGTCTGTGCTGAAGCAGGGCATTCTGGCAGCCAATTGGCTTGACCTTTATTAGTGAGCCTGGTTACCCCCTCTCGGAACCACAGACTTAGAAATCGCCAGCTCATATACAGTGCATAAAATATATTTATATATATACCCTTATACACCATTTTAATAACAAATATCACAAAATTCTTCTAAGTCCCTCGGGAAGAGTGAAAGACGCGCACGTACATTTTCAGAGCTCCTAGACCTTCTTATAAGAAGTTAGCCAAAAAGTAGCTTCGAAAAACGCTTAGGTTAAGTTTCAGAGTTGCTTCTAATGTACCAAAGCTGGACTTAGACATAATTTCACTCTCACAACATTTTGGCTGGTTGGAGACAGTCCGAACCACAAGTACCGGGTCCATGGTTATGGGCGTATACTGGGGGCACGGGGACGACTCCCATTAACCCCTGACTATACCGGGGATACGCTTATCACATTGCCTTTCTGGTCTGTGCTGAAGCAGGGCATTCTGGCAGCCAATTGGCTTGACCTTTATTAGTTAGCCTGGTTACCCCCTCTCGGAACCACAGACTTAGAAATCGCCAGCTCATATACAGTGCATAAAATATATTTATATATATACCCTTATACACCATTTTAATAAAAAATATCACAAAATTCTTCTAAGTCCCTCGGGAAGTGTGAAAGACGCGCACGTTCATTTTCAGAGCTCCTAGACCTTCTTATAAGAAGTTAGCCAAAAAGTAGCTTCTTAAAACGCTTAGGTTAAGTTTCAGAGTTGCTTCTAATGTACCAAAGCTGTCCTTAGACATAATTTCACTCTCACAACATTTTGGCTGGTTGGAGACAGTCCGAACCACAAGTAGCGGGTCCATGGTTATGGGCGTATACTGGGGGCACGGGGACGACTCCCATTAACCCCTGACTATACCGGGGATACGCTTATCACAATGCCTTTCTGGTCTGTGCTGAAGCAGGGCATTCTGGCAGCCAAGTGGCTTGACCTTTATTAGTGAGCCTGGTTACCCCCTCTCGGAACCACAGACTTAGAAATCGCCAGCTCATATACAGTGCATAAAATATATATATATATATATACCCTTATACACCATTTTAATAAAAAATATCACAAAATTCTTCTAAGTCCCTCGGGAAGAGTAAAAGACGCGCACGTTCATTTTCACAGCTCCTAGACCTTCCTATAAGAAGTTAGCCAAAAAGTAGCTTCGAAAAACGCTTAGGTTAAGTTTCAGAGTTGCTTCTAATGTACCAAAGCTGGACAAAGACATAATTTCACTCTCACAACATTTTGGCTGGTTGGAGACAGTCCGAACCACAAGTACCGGGTCCATGGTTATGGGCGTATACTGGGGGCACGGGGACGACTCCCATTAACCCCTGACTATACCGGGGATACGCTTATCACATTGCCTTTCTGGTCTGTGCTGAAGCAGGGCATTCTGGCAGCCAATTGGCTTGACCTTTATTAGTGAGCCTGGTTACCCCCTCTCGGAACCACAGACTTAGAAATCGCCAGCTCATATACAGTGCATAAAATATATTTATATATATACCCTTATACACCATTTCAATAAAAAATATCACAAAATTCTTCTAAGTCCCTCGGGAAGAGTGAAAGACGCGCACGTTCATTTTCAGAGCTCCTAGACCTTCCTATAAGAAGTTAGCCAAAAAGTAGCTTCGAAAAACGCTTAGGTTAAGTTTCAGAGTTGCTTCTAATGTACCAAAGCTGGACTTAGACATAATTTCACTCTCACAACATTATGGCTGGTTGGAGACAGTCCGAACCACAAGTACCGGGTCCATGGTTATGGGCTTATACTGGGGGGACGAGGACGACTCCCATTAACCCCTGACTATACCGGGGATACGCTTATCACAATGCCTTTCTGGTTTGTGCTGAAGCAGGGCATTCTGGCAGCCAATTGGCTTGACCTTTATTAGTGAGCCTGGTTACCCCCTCTCGGAACCACAGACTTAGAATTCGCCAGCTCATATACAGTGCATAAAATATATTTATATATATACCCTTATACACCATTTTAAAAAAAAATATCACAAAATTCTTCTAAGTCCCTCGGGAAGAGTGAAAGACGCGCACGTTCATTTTCAGAGCTCCTAGACCTTCTTACTGTATAAGAAGTTAGCAAAAAAGTAGCTTCTTAAAACGCGTAGGTTAAGTTTCAGAGTTGCTTCTAATGTACCAAAGCTGGACTTAGACATAATTTCACTCTCACAACATTATGTCTGGTTGGAGACAGTCCGAACCACAAGTACCGGGTCCATGGTTATAGGCGTATACTGGGGGCACGGGGACGACTCCCATTAACCCCTGACTATACCGGGGATATGCTTATCACAATGCCTTTCTGGTCTGTGCTGAAGCAGGGCATTCTGGCAGCCAATTGGCTTGACCTTTATTAGTGAGCCTGATTACCCCCTCTCGGAACCACAGACTTAGAAATCGCCAGCTCATATACAGTGCATAAAATATATTTATATATATACCCTTATACACCATTTTAATAACAAATATCACAAAATTCTTCTAAGTCCCTCGGGAAGAGTGAAAGACGCGCACGTACATTTTCAGAGCTCCTAGACCTTCTTATAAGAAGTTAGCCAAAAAGTAGCTTCGAAAAACGCTTAGGTTAAGTTTCAGAGTTGCTTCTAATGTACCAAAGCTGGACTTAGACATAATTTCACTCTCACAACATTTTGGCTGGTTGGAGACAGTCCGAACCACAAGTACCGGGTCCATGGTTATGGGCGTATACTGGGGGCACGGGGACGACTCCCATTAACCCCTGACTATACCGGGGATACGCTTATCACATTGCCTTTCTGGTCTGTGCTGAAGCAGGGCATTCTGGCAGCCAATTGGCTTGACCTTTATTAGTTAGCCTGGTTACCCCCTCTCGGAACCACAGACTTAGAAATCGCCAGCTCATATACAGTGCATAAAATATATTTATATATATACCCTTATACACCATTTTAATAAAAAATATCACAAAATTCTTCTAAGTCCCTCGGGAAGTGTGAAAGACGCGCACGTTCATTTTCAGAGCTCCTAGACCTTCTTATAAGAAGTTAGCCAAAAAGTAGCTTCTTAAAACGCTTAGGTTAAGTTTCAGAGTTGCTTCTAATGTACCAAAGCTGGACTTAGACATAATTTCACTCTCACAACATTTTGGCTGGTTGGAGACAGTCCGAACCACAAGTAGCGGGTCCATGGTTATGGGCGTATACTGGGGGCACGGGGACGACTCCCATTAACCCCTGACTATACCGGGGATACGCTTATCACAATGCCTTTCTGGTTTGTGCTGAAGCAGGGCATTCTGGCAGCCAATTGGCTTGACCTTTATTAGTGAGCCTGGTTACCCCCTCTCGGAACCACAGACTTAGAAATCGCCAGCTCATATACTGTACAGTGCATAAAATATATTTATATATATACCCTTATACACCATTTTAATAAAAAATATCACAAAATTCTTCTAAGTCCCTCGGGAAGAGTGAAAGACGCGCACGTTCATTTTCAGAGCTCCTAGACCTTCCTATAAGAAGTTAGCCAAAAAGTAGCTTCGAAAAACGCTTAGGTTAAGTTTCAGAGTTGCTTCTAATGTACCAAAGCTGGACTTAGACATAATTTCACTCTCACAACATTATGGCTGGTTGGAGACAGTCCGAACCACAAGTACCGGGTCCATGGTTATGGGCTTATACTGGGGGGACGAGGACGACTCCCATTAACCCCTGACTATACCGGGGATACGCTTATCACAATGCCTTTCTGGTTTGTGCTGAAGCAGGGCATTCTGGCAGCCAATTGGCTTGACCTTTATTAGTGAGCCTGGTTACCCCCTCTCGGAACCACAGACTTAGAATTCGCCAGCTCATATACAGTGCATAAAATATATTTATATATATACCCTTATACACCATTTTAAAAAAAAATATCACAAAATTCTTCTAAGTCCCTCGGGAAGAGTGAAAGACGCGCACGTTCATTTTCAGAGCTCCTAGACCTTCTTACTGTATAAGAAGTTAGCAAAAAAGTAGCTTCTTAAAACGCGTAGGTTAAGTTTCAGAGTTGCTTCTAATGTACCAAAGCTGGACTTAGACATAATTTCACTCTCACAACATTATGTCTGGTTGGAGACAGTCCGAACCACAAGTACCGGGTCCATGGTTATAGGCGTATACTGGGGGCACGGGGACGACTCCCATTAACCCCTGACTATACCGGGGATATGCTTATCACAATGCCTTTCTGGTCTGTGCTGAAGCAGGGCATTCTGGCAGCCAATTGGCTTGACCTTTATTAGTGAGCCTGATTACCCCCTCTCGGAACCACAGACTTAGAAATCGCCAGCTCATATACAGTGCATAAAATATATTTATATATATACCCTTATACACCATTTTAATAACAAATATCACAAAATTCTTCTAAGTCCCTCGGGAAGAGTGAAAGACGCGCACGTACATTTTCAGAGCTCCTAGACCTTCTTATAAGAAGTTAGCCAAAAAGTAGCTTCGAAAAACGCTTAGGTTAAGTTTCAGAGTTGCTTCTAATGTACCAAAGCTGGACTTAGACATAATTTCACTCTCACAACATTATGGCTGGTTGGAGACAGTCCGAACCACAAGTACCGGGTCCATGGTTATGGGCTTATACTGGGGGGACGAGGACGACTCCCATTAACCCCTGACTATACCGGGGATACGCTTATCACAATGCCTTTCTGGTTTGTGCTGAAGCAGGGCATTCTGGCAGCCAATTGGCTTGACCTTTATTAGTGAGCCTGGTTACCCCCTCTCGGAACCACAGACTTAGAATTCGCCAGCTCATATACAGTGCATAAAATATATTTATATATATACCCTTATACACCATTTTAAAAAAAAATATCACAAAATTCTTCTAAGTCCCTCGGGAAGAGTGAAAGACGCGCACGTTCATTTTCAGAGCTCCTAGACCTTCTTACTGTATAAGAAGTTAGCAAAAAAGTAGCTTCTTAAAACGCGTAGGTTAAGTTTCAGAGTTGCTTCTAATGTACCAAAGCTGGACTTAGACATAATTTCACTCTCACAACATTATGTCTGGTTGGAGACAGTCCGAACCACAAGTACCGGGTCCATGGTTATAGGCGTATACTGGGGGCACGGGGACGACTCCCATTAACCCCTGACTATACCGGGGATATGCTTATCACAATGCCTTTCTGGTCTGTGCTGAAGCAGGGCATTCTGGCAGCCAATTGGCTTGACCTTTATTAGTGAGCCTGATTACCCCCTCTCGGAACCACAGACTTAGAAATCGCCAGCTCATATACAGTGCATAAAATATATTTATATATATACCCTTATACACCATTTTAATAACAAATATCACAAAATTCTTCTAAGTCCCTCGGGAAGAGTGAAAGACGCGCACGTACATTTTCAGAGCTCCTAGACCTTCTTATAAGAAGTTAGCCAAAAAGTAGCTTCGAAAAACGCTTAGGTTAAGTTTCAGAGTTGCTTCTAATGTACCAAAGCTGGACTTAGACATCATTTCACTCTCACAACATTTTGGCTGGTTGGAGACAGTCCGAACCACAAGTACCGGGTCCATGGTTATGGGCGTATACTGGGGGCACGGGGACGACTCCCATTAACCCCTGACTATACCGGGGATACGCTTATCACATTGCCTTTCTGGTCTGTGCTGAAGCAGGGCATTCTGGCAGCCAATTGGCTTGACCTTTATTAGTTAGCCTGGTTACCCCCTCTCGGAACCACAGACTTAGAAATCGCCAGCTCATATACAGTGCATAAAATATATTTATATATATACCCTTATACACCATTTTAATAAAAAATATCACAAAATTCTTCTAAGTCCCTCGGGAAGTGTGAAAGACGCGCACGTTCATTTTCAGAGCTCCTAGACCTTCTTATAAGAAGTTAGCCAAAAAGTAGCTTCTTAAAACGCTTAGGTTAAGTTTCAGAGTTGCTTCTAATGTACCAAAGCTGGACTTAGACATAATTTCACTCTCACAACATTTTGGCTGGTTGGAGACAGTCCGAACCACAAGTAGCGGGTCCATGGTTATGGGCGTATACTGGGGGCACGGGGACGACTCCCATTAACCCCTGACTATACCGGGGATACGCTTATCACAATGCCTTTCTGGTCTGTGCTGAAGCAGGGCATTCTGGCAGCCAAGTGGCTTGACCTTTATTAGTGAGCCTGGTTACCCCCTCTCGGAACCACAGACTTAGAAATCGCCAGCTCATATACAGTGCATAAAATATATATATATATATATACCCTTATACACCATTTTAATAAAAAATATCACAAAATTCTTCTAAGTCCCTCGGGAAGAGTAAAAGACGCGCACGTTCATTTTCACAGCTCCTAGACCTTCCTATAAGAAGTTAGCCAAAAAGTAGCTTCGAAAAACGCTTAGGTTAAGTTTCAGAGTTGCTTCTAATGTACCAAAGCTGGACTTAGACATAATTTCACTCTCACAACATTTTGGCTGGTTGGAGACAGTCCGAACCACAAGTACCGGGTCCATGGTTATGGGCGTATACTGGGGGCACGGGGACGACTCCCATTAACCCCTGACTATACCGGGGATACGCTTATCACATTGCCTTTCTGGTCTGTGCTGAAGCAGGGCATTCTGGCAGCCAATTGGCTTGACCTTTATTAGTTAGCCTGGTTACCCCCTCTCGGAACCACAGACTTAGAAATCGCCAGCTCATATACAGTGCATAAAATATATTTATATATATACCCTTATACACCATTTTAATAAAAAATATCACAAAATTCTTCTAAGTCCCTCGGGAAGTGTGAAAGACGCGCACGTTCATTTTCAGAGCTCCTAGACCTTCTTATAAGAAGTTAGCCAAAAAGTAGCTTCTTAAAACGCTTAGGTTAAGTTTCAGAGTTGCTTCTAATGTACCAAAGCTGGACTTAGACATAATTTCACTCTCACAACATTTTGGCTGGTTGGAGACAGTCCGAACCACAAGTAGCGGGTCCATGGTTATGGGCGTATACTGGGGGCACGGGGACGACTCCCATTAACCCCTGACTATACCGGGGATACGCTTATCACAATGCCTTTCTGGTCTGTGCTGAAGCAGGGCATTCTGGCAGCCAAGTGGCTTGACCTTTATTAGTGAGCCTGGTTACCCCCTCTCGGAACCACAGACTTAGAAATCGCCAGCTCATATACAGTGCATAAAATATATATATATATATATACCCTTATACACCATTTTAATAAAAAATATCACAAAATTCTTCTAAGTCCCTCGGGAAGAGTAAAAGACGCGCACGTTCATTTTCACAGCTCCTAGACCTTCCTATAAGAAGTTAGCCAAAAAGTAGCTTCGAAAAACGCTTAGGTTAAGTTTCAGAGTTGCTTCTAATGTACCAAAGCTGGACTTAGACATAATTTCACTCTCACAACATTTTGGCTGGTTGGAGACAGTCCGAACCACAAGTACCGGGTCCATGGTTATGGGCGTATACTGGGGGCACGGGGACGACTCCCATTAACCCCTGACTATACCGGGGATACGCTTATCACATTGCCTTTCTGGTCTGTGCTGAAGCAGGGCATTCTGGCAGCCAATTGGCTTGACCTTTATTAGTGAGCCTGGTTACCCCCTCTCGGAACCACAGACTTAGAAATCGCCAGCTCATATACAGTGCATAAAATATATTTATATATATACCCTTATACACCATTTCAATAAAAAATATCACAAAATTCTTCTAAGTCCCTCGGGAAGAGTGAAAGACGCGCACGTTCATTTTCAGAGCTCCTAGACCTTCTTATAAGAAGTTAGCCAAAAAGTAGCTTCGAAAAACGCTTAGGTTAAGTTTCAGAGTTGCTTCTAATGTACCAAAGCTGGACTTAGACATAATTTCACTCTCACAACATTTTGGCTGGTTGGAGACAGTCCGAACCACAAGTAGCGGGTCCATGGTTATGGGCGTATACTGGGGGCACGGGGACGACTCCCATTAACCCCTGACTATACCGGGGATACGCTTATCACAATGCCTTTCTGGTTTGTGCTGAAGCAGGGCATTCTGGCAGCCAATTGGCTTGACCTTTATTAGTGAGCCTGGTTACCCCCTCTCGGAACCACAGACTTAGAAATCGCCAGCTCATATACTGTACAGTGCATAAAATATATTTATATATATACCCTTATACACCATTTTAATAAAAAATATCACAAAATTCTTCTAAGTCCCTCGGGAAGAGTGAAAGACGCGCACGTTCATTTTCAGAGCTCCTAGACCTTCCTATAAGAAGTTAGCCAAAAAGTAGCTTCGAAAAACGCTTAGGTTAAGTTTCAGAGTTGCTTCTAATGCACCAAAGCTGGACTTAGACATAATTTCACTCTCACAACATTTTGGCTGGTTGGAGACAGTCCGAACCACAAGTACCGGGTCCATGGTTATGGGCTTATACTGGGGGGACGAGGACGACTCCCATTAACCCCTGACTATACCGGGGATACGCTTATCACAATGCCTTTCTGGTTTGTGCTGAAGCAGGGCATTCTGGCAGCCAATTGGCTTGACCTTTATTAGTGAGCCTGGTTACCCCCTCTCGGAACCACAGACTTAGAATTCGCCAGCTCATATACAGTGCATAAAATATATTTATATATATACCCTTATACACCATTTTAAAAAAAAATATCACAAAATTCTTCTAAGTCCCTCGGGAAGAGTGAAAGACGCGCACGTTCATTTTCAGAGCTCCTAGACCTTCTTACTGTATAAGAAGTTAGCAAAAAAGTAGCTTCTTAAAACGCGTAGGTTAAGTTTCAGAGTTGCTTCTAATGTACCAAAGCTGGACTTAGACATAATTTCACTCTCACAACATTATGTCTGGTTGGAGACAGTCCGAACCACAAGTACCGGGTCCATGGTTATAGGCGTATACTGGGGGCACGGGGACGACTCCCATTAACCCCTGACTATACCGGGGATATGCTTATCACAATGCCTTTCTGGTCTGTGCTGAAGCAGGGCATTCTGGCAGCCAATTGGCTTGACCTTTATTAGTGAGCCTGATTACCCCCTCTCGGAACCACAGACTTAGAAATCGCCAGCTCATATACAGTGCATAAAATATATTTATATATACAGTATACCCTTATACACCATTTTAATAAAAAATATCACAAAATTCTTCTAAGTCCCTCGGGAAGAGTGAAAGACGCGCACGTTCATTTTCAGAGCTCCTAGACCTTCTTATAAGAAGTTAGCCAAAAAGTAGCTTCGAAAAACGCTTAGATTAAGTTTCAGAGTTGCTTCTAATGTACCAAAGCTGGACTTAGACATAATTTCACTCTCACAACATTTTGGCTGGTTGGAGACAGTCCGAACCACAAGTAGCGGGTCCATGGTTATGGGCGTATACTGGGGGCACGGGGACGACTCCCATTAACCCCTGACTATACCGGGGATACGCTTATCACAATGCCTTTCTGGTTTGTGCTGAAGCAGGGCATTCTGGCAGCCAATTGGCTTGACCTTTATTAGTGAGCCTGGTTACCCCCTCTCGGAACCACAGACTTAGAATTCGCCAGCTCATATACAGTGCATAAAATATATTTATATATATACCCTTATACACCATTTAAAAAAAAAATATCACAAAATTCTTCTAAGTCCCTCGGGAAGAGTGAAAGACGCGCACGTTCATTTTCAGAGCTCCTAGACCTTCTTACTGTATAAGAAGTTAGCCAAAAAGTAGCTTCTTAAAACACGTAGGTTAAGTTTCAGAGTTGCTTCTAATGTACCAAAGCTGGACTTAGACATAATTTCACTCTCACAACATTATGTCTGGTTGGAGACAGTCCGAACCACAAGTACCGGGTCCATGGTTATGGGCGTATACTGGGGGCACGGGGACGAGTCCCATTAACCCCTGACTATACCGGGGATACGCTTATCACAATGCCTTTCTGGTCTGTGCTGAAGCAGGGCATTCTGGCAGCCAATTGGCTTGACCTTTATTAGTGAGCCTGATTACCCCCTCTCGGAACCACAGACTTAGAAATCGCCAGCTCATATACAGTGCATAAAATATATTTATATATATACCCTTATACACCATTTTAATAAAAAATATCACAAAATTCTTCTAAGTCCCTCGGGAAGAGTGAAAGACGCGCACGTTCATTTTCAGAGCTCCTAGACCTTCCTATAAGAAGTTAGCCAAAAAGTAGCTTCGAAAAACGCTTAGGTTAAGTTTCAGAGTTGCTTCTAATGTACCAAAGCTGGACTTAGACATAATTTCACTCTCACAACATTATGGCTGGTTGGAGACAGTCCGAACCACAAGTACCGGGTCCATGGTTATGGGCGTATACTGGGGGCACGGGGACGACTCCCATTAACCCCTGACTATACCGGGGATACGCTTATCACATTGCCTTTCTGGTCTGTGCTGAAGCAGGTCATTCTGGCAGCCAATTGGCTTGACCTTTATTAGTGAGCCTGGTTACCCCCTCTCGGAACCACAGACTTAGAAATCGCCAGCTCATATACAGTGCATAAAATATATTTATATATATACCCTTATACACCATTTCAATAAAAAATATCACAAAATTCTTCTAAGTCCCTCGGGAAGAGTGAAAGACGCGCACGTTCATTTTCAGAGCTCCTAGACCTTCTTATAAGAAGTTAGCCAAAAAGTAGCTTCGAAAAACGCTTAGGTTAAGTTTCAGAGTTGCTTCTAATGTACCAAAGCTGGACTTAGACATAATTTCACTCTCACAACATTTTGGCTGGTTGGAGACAGTCCGAACCACAAGTAGCGGGTCCATGGTTATGGGCGTATACTGGGGGCACGGGGACGACTCCCATTAACCCCTGACTATACCGGGGATACGCTTATCACAATGCCTTTCTGGTTTGTGCTGAAGCAGGGCATTCTGGCAGCCAATTGGCTTGACCTTTATTAGTGAGCCTGGTTACCCCCTCTCGGAACCACAGACTTAGAAATCGCCAGCTCATATACTGTACAGTGCATAAAATATATTTATATATATACCCTTATACACCATTTTAATAAAAAATATCACAAAATTCTTCTAAGTCCCTCGGGAAGAGTGAAAGACGCGCACGTTCATTTTCAGAGCTCCTAGACCTTCCTATAAGAAGTTAGCCAAAAAGTAGCTTCGAAAAACGCTTAGGTTAAGTTTCAGAGTTGCTTCTAATGTACCAAAGCTGGACTTAGACATAATTTCACTCTCACAACATTTTGGCTGGTTGGAGACAGTCCGAACCACAAGTAGCGGGTCCATGGTTATGGGCGTATACTGGGGGCACGGGGACGACTCCCATTAACCCCTGACTATACCGGGGATACGCTTATCACAATGCCTTTCTGGTTTGTGCTGAAGCAGGGCATTCTGGCAGCCAATTGGCTTGACCTTTATTAGTGAGCCTGGTTACCCCCTCTCGGAACCACAGACTTAGAAATCGCCAGCTCATATACTGTACAGTGCATAAAATATATTTATATATATACCCTTATACACCATTTTAATAAAAAATATCACAAAATTCTTCTAAGTCCCTCGGGAAGAGTGAAAGACGCGCACGTTCATTTTCAGAGCTCCTAGACCTTCCTATAAGAAGTTAGCCAAAAAGTAGCTTCGAAAAACGCTTAGGTTAAGTTTCAGAGTTGCTTCTAATGTACCAAAGCTGGACTTAGACATAATTTCACTCTCACAACATTATGGCTGGTTGGAGACAGTCCGAACCACAAGTACCGGGTCCATGGTTATGGGCTTATACTGGGGGGACGAGGACGACTCCCATTAACCCCTGACTATACCGGGGATACGCTTATCACAATGCCTTTCTGGTTTGTGCTGAAGCAGGGCATTCTGGCAGCCAATTGGCTTGACCTTTATTAGTGAGCCTGGTTACCCCCTCTCGGAACCACAGACTTAGAATTCGCCAGCTCATATACAGTGCATAAAATATATTTATATATATACCCTTATACACCATTTTAAAAAAAAATATCACAAAATTCTTCTAAGTCCCTCGGGAAGAGTGAAAGACGCGCACGTTCATTTTCAGAGCTCCTAGACCTTCTTACTGTATAAGAAGTTAGCAAAAAAGTAGCTTCTTAAAACGCGTAGGTTAAGTTTCAGAGTTGCTTCTAATGTACCAAAGCTGGACTTAGACATAATTTCACTCTCACAACATTATGTCTGGTTGGAGACAGTCCGAACCACAAGTACCGGGTCCATGGTTATAGGCGTATACTGGGGGCACGGGGACGACTCCCATTAACCCCTGACTATACCGGGGATATGCTTATCACAATGCCTTTCTGGTCTGTGCTGAAGCAGGGCATTCTGGCAGCCAATTGGCTTGACCTTTATTAGTGAGCCTGATTACCCCCTCTCGGAACCACAGACTTAGAAATCGCCAGCTCATATACAGTGCATAAAATATATTTATATATATACCCTTATACACCATTTTAATAACAAATATCACAAAATTCTTCTAAGTCCCTCGGGAAGAGTGAAAGACGCGCACGTACATTTTCAGAGCTCCTAGACCTTCTTATAAGAAGTTAGCCAAAAAGTAGCTTCGAAAAACGCTTAGGTTAAGTTTCAGAGTTGCTTCTAATGTACCAAAGCTGGACTTAGACATAATTTCACTCTCACAACATTTTGGCTGGTTGGAGACAGTCCGAACCACAAGTACCGGGTCCATGGTTATGGGCGTATACTGGGGGCACGGGGACGACTCCCATTAACCCCTGACTATACCGGGGATACGCTTATCACATTGCCTTTCTGGTCTGTGCTGAAGCAGGGCATTCTGGCAGCCAATTGGCTTGACCTTTATTAGTTAGCCTGGTTACCCCCTCTCGGAACCACAGACTTAGAAATCGCCAGCTCATATACAGTGCATAAAATATATTTATATATATACCCTTATACACCATTTTAATAAAAAATATCACAAAATTCTTCTAAGTCCCTCGGGAAGTGTGAAAGACGCGCACGTTCATTTTCAGAGCTCCTAGACCTTCTTATAAGAAGTTAGCCAAAAAGTAGCTTCTTAAAACGCTTAGGTTAAGTTTCAGAGTTGCTTCTAATGTACCAAAGCTGGACTTAGACATAATTTCACTCTCACAACATTTTGGCTGGTTGGAGACAGTCCGAACCACAAGTAGCGGGTCCATGGTTATGGGCGTATACTGGGGGCACGGGGACGACTCCCATTAACCCCTGACTATACCGGGGATACGCTTATCACAATGCCTTTCTGGTTTGTGCTGAAGCAGGGCATTCTGGCAGCCAATTGGCTTGACCTTTATTAGTGAGCCTGGTTACCCCCTCTCGGAACCACAGACTTAGAAATCGCCAGCTCATATACTGTACAGTGCATAAAATATATTTATATATATACCCTTATACACCATTTTAATAAAAAATATCACAAAATTCTTCTAAGTCCCTCGGGAAGAGTGAAAGACGCGCACGTTCATTTTCAGAGCTCCTAGACCTTCCTATAAGAAGTTAGCCAAAAAGTAGCTTCGAAAAACGCTTAGGTTAAGTTTCAGAGTTGCTTCTAATGTACCAAAGCTGGACTTAGACATAATTTCACTCTCACAACATTATGGCTGGTTGGAGACAGTCCGAACCACAAGTACCGGGTCCATGGTTATGGGCTTATACTGGGGGGACGAGGACGACTCCCATTAACCCCTGACTATACCGGGGATACGCTTATCACAATGCCTTTCTGGTTTGTGCTGAAGCAGGGCATTCTGGCAGCCAATTGGCTTGACCTTTATTAGTGAGCCTGGTTACCCCCTCTCGGAACCACAGACTTAGAATTCGCCAGCTCATATACAGTGCATAAAATATATTTATATATATACCCTTATACACCATTTTAAAAAAAAATATCACAAAATTCTTCTAAGTCCCTCGGGAAGAGTGAAAGACGCGCACGTTCATTTTCAGAGCTCCTAGACCTTCTTACTGTATAAGAAGTTAGCAAAAAAGTAGCTTCTTAAAACGCGTAGGTTAAGTTTCAGAGTTGCTTCTAATGTACCAAAGCTGGACTTAGACATAATTTCACTCTCACAACATTATGTCTGGTTGGAGACAGTCCGAACCACAAGTACCGGGTCCATGGTTATAGGCGTATACTGGGGGCACGGGGACGACTCCCATTAACCCCTGACTATACCGGGGATATGCTTATCACAATGCCTTTCTGGTCTGTGCTGAAGCAGGGCATTCTGGCAGCCAATTGGCTTGACCTTTATTAGTGAGCCTGATTACCCCCTCTCGGAACCACAGACTTAGAAATCGCCAGCTCATATACAGTGCATAAAATATATTTATATATATACCCTTATACACCATTTTAATAACAAATATCACAAAATTCTTCTAAGTCCCTCGGGAAGAGTGAAAGACGCGCACGTACATTTTCAGAGCTCCTAGACCTTCTTATAAGAAGTTAGCCAAAAAGTAGCTTCGAAAAACGCTTAGGTTAAGTTTCAGAGTTGCTTCTAATGTACCAAAGCTGGACTTAGACATAATTTCACTCTCACAACATTATGGCTGGTTGGAGACAGTCCGAACCACAAGTACCGGGTCCATGGTTATGGGCTTATACTGGGGGGACGAGGACGACTCCCATTAACCCCTGACTATACCGGGGATACGCTTATCACAATGCCTTTCTGGTTTGTGCTGAAGCAGGGCATTCTGGCAGCCAATTGGCTTGACCTTTATTAGTGAGCCTGGTTACCCCCTCTCGGAACCACAGACTTAGAATTCGCCAGCTCATATACAGTGCATAAAATATATTTATATATATACCCTTATACACCATTTTAAAAAAAAATATCACAAAATTCTTCTAAGTCCCTCGGGAAGAGTGAAAGACGCGCACGTTCATTTTCAGAGCTCCTAGACCTTCTTACTGTATAAGAAGTTAGCAAAAAAGTAGCTTCTTAAAACGCGTAGGTTAAGTTTCAGAGTTGCTTCTAATGTACCAAAGCTGGACTTAGACATAATTTCACTCTCACAACATTATGTCTGGTTGGAGACAGTCCGAACCACAAGTACCGGGTCCATGGTTATAGGCGTATACTGGGGGCACGGGGACGACTCCCATTAACCCCTGACTATACCGGGGATATGCTTATCACAATGCCTTTCTGGTCTGTGCTG
Source organism: Ascaphus truei (assembly GCF_040206685.1). Classification (NCBI taxonomy): domain Eukaryota; kingdom Metazoa; phylum Chordata; class Amphibia; order Anura; family Ascaphidae; genus Ascaphus; species Ascaphus truei. The sequence goes on from NC_134488.1 coordinate 1,025,289, forward strand.
AAGCAGGGCATTCTGGCAGCCAATTGGCTTGACCTTTATTAGTGAGCCTGATTACCCCCTCTCGGAACCACAGACTTAGAAATCGCCAGCTCATATACAGTGCATAAAATATATTTATATATATACCCTTATACACCATTTTAATAACAAATATCACAAAATTCTTCTAAGTCCCTCGGGAAGAGTGAAAGACGCGCACGTACATTTTCAGAGCTCCTAGACCTTCTTATAAGAAGTTAGCCAAAAAGTAGCTTCGAAAAACGCTTAGGTTAAGTTTCAGAGTTGCTTCTAATGTACCAAAGCTGGACTTAGACATCATTTCACTCTCACAACATTTTGGCTGGTTGGAGACAGTCCGAACCACAAGTACCGGGTCCATGGTTATGGGCGTATACTGGGGGCACGGGGACGACTCCCATTAACCCCTGACTATACCGGGGATACGCTTATCACATTGCCTTTCTGGTCTGTGCTGAAGCAGGGCATTCTGGCAGCCAATTGGCTTGACCTTTATTAGTTAGCCTGGTTACCCCCTCTCGGAACCACAGACTTAGAAATCGCCAGCTCATATACAGTGCATAAAATATATTTATATATATACCCTTATACACCATTTTAATAAAAAATATCACAAAATTCTTCTAAGTCCCTCGGGAAGTGTGAAAGACGCGCACGTTCATTTTCAGAGCTCCTAGACCTTCTTATAAGAAGTTAGCCAAAAAGTAGCTTCTTAAAACGCTTAGGTTAAGTTTCAGAGTTGCTTCTAATGTACCAAAGCTGGACTTAGACATAATTTCACTCTCACAACATTTTGGCTGGTTGGAGACAGTCCGAACCACAAGTAGCGGGTCCATGGTTATGGGCGTATACTGGGGGCACGGGGACGACTCCCATTAACCCCTGACTATACCGGGGATACGCTTATCACAATGCCTTTCTGGTCTGTGCTGAAGCAGGGCATTCTGGCAGCCAAGTGGCTTGACCTTTATTAGTGAGCCTGGTTACCCCCTCTCGGAACCACAGACTTAGAAATCGCCAGCTCATATACAGTGCATAAAATATATATATATATATATACCCTTATACACCATTTTAATAAAAAATATCACAAAATTCTTCTAAGTCCCTCGGGAAGAGTAAAAGACGCGCACGTTCATTTTCACAGCTCCTAGACCTTCCTATAAGAAGTTAGCCAAAAAGTAGCTTCGAAAAACGCTTAGGTTAAGTTTCAGAGTTGCTTCTAATGTACCAAAGCTGGACTTAGACATAATTTCACTCTCACAACATTTTGGCTGGTTGGAGACAGTCCGAACCACAAGTACCGGGTCCATGGTTATGGGCGTATACTGGGGGCACGGGGACGACTCCCATTAACCCCTGACTATACCGGGGATACGCTTATCACATTGCCTTTCTGGTCTGTGCTGAAGCAGGGCATTCTGGCAGCCAATTGGCTTGACCTTTATTAGTGAGCCTGGTTACCCCCTCTCGGAACCACAGACTTAGAAATCGCCAGCTCATATACAGTGCATAAAATATATTTATATATATACCCTTATACACCATTTCAATAAAAAATATCACAAAATTCTTCTAAGTCCCTCGGGAAGAGTGAAAGACGCGCACGTTCATTTTCAGAGCTCCTAGACCTTCTTATAAGAAGTTAGCCAAAAAGTAGCTTCGAAAAACGCTTAGGTTAAGTTTCAGAGTTGCTTCTAATGTACCAAAGCTGGACTTAGACATAATTTCACTCTCACAACATTTTGGCTGGTTGGAGACAGTCCGAACCACAAGTAGCGGGTCCATGGTTATGGGCGTATACTGGGGGCACGGGGACGACTCCCATTAACCCCTGACTATACCGGGGATACGCTTATCACAATGCCTTTCTGGTTTGTGCTGAAGCAGGGCATTCTGGCAGCCAATTGGCTTGACCTTTATTAGTGAGCCTGGTTACCCCCTCTCGGAACCACAGACTTAGAAATCGCCAGCTCATATACTGTACAGTGCATAAAATATATTTATATATATACCCTTATACACCATTTTAATAAAAAATATCACAAAATTCTTCTAAGTCCCTCGGGAAGAGTGAAAGACGCGCACGTTCATTTTCAGAGCTCCTAGACCTTCCTATAAGAAGTTAGCCAAAAAGTAGCTTCGAAAAACGCTTAGGTTAAGTTTCAGAGTTGCTTCTAATGTACCAAAGCTGGACTTAGACATAATTTCACTCTCACAACATTTTGGCTGGTTGGAGACAGTCCGAACCACAAGTACCGGGTCCATGGTTATGGGCTTATACTGGGGGGACGAGGACGACTCCCATTAACCCCTGACTATACCGGGGATACGCTTATCACAATGCCTTTCTGGTTTGTGCTGAAGCAGGGCATTCTGGCAGCCAATTGGCTTGACCTTTATTAGTGAGCCTGGTTACCCCCTCTCGGAACCACAGACTTAGAATTCGCCAGCTCATATACAGTGCATAAAATATATTTATATATATACCCTTATACACCATTTTAAAAAAAAATATCACAAAATTCTTCTAAGTCCCTCGGGAAGAGTGAAAGACGCGCACGTTCATTTTCAGAGCTCCTAGACCTTCTTACTGTATAAGAAGTTAGCAAAAAAGTAGCTTCTTAAAACGCGTAGGTTAAGTTTCAGAGTTGCTTCTAATGTACCAAAGCTGGACTTAGACATAATTTCACTCTCACAACATTATGTCTGGTTGGAGACAGTCCGAACCACAAGTACCGGGTCCATGGTTATAGGCGTATACTGGGGGCACGGGGACGACTCCCATTAACCCCTGACTATACCGGGGATATGCTTATCACAATGCCTTTCTGGTCTGTGCTGAAGCAGGGCATTCTGGCAGCCAATTGGCTTGACCTTTATTAGTGAGCCTGATTACCCCCTCTCGGAACCACAGACTTAGAAATCGCCAGCTCATATACAGTGCATAAAATATATTTATATATACAGTATACCCTTATACACCATTTTAATAAAAAATATCACAAAATTCTTCTAAGTCCCTCGGGAAGAGTGAAAGACGCGCACGTTCATTTTCAGAGCTCCTAGACCTTCTTATAAGAAGTTAGCCAAAAAGTAGCTTCGAAAAACGCTTAGATTAAGTTTCAGAGTTGCTTCTAATGTACCAAAGCTGGACTTAGACATAATTTCACTCTCACAACATTTTGGCTGGTTGGAGACAGTCCGAACCACAAGTAGCGGGTCCATGGTTATGGGCGTATACTGGGGGCACGGGGACGACTCCCATTAACCCCTGACTATACCGGGGATACGCTTATCACAATGCCTTTCTGGTTTGTGCTGAAGCAGGGCATTCTGGCAGCCAATTGGCTTGACCTTTATTAGTGAGCCTGGTTACCCCCTCTCGGAACCACAGACTTAGAATTCGCCAGCTCATATACAGTGCATAAAATATATTTATATATATACCCTTATACACCATTTAAAAAAAAAATATCACAAAATTCTTCTAAGTCCCTCGGGAAGAGTGAAAGACGCGCACGTTCATTTTCAGAGCTCCTAGACCTTCTTACTGTATAAGAAGTTAGCCAAAAAGTAGCTTCTTAAAACACGTAGGTTAAGTTTCAGAGTTGCTTCTAATGTACCAAAGCTGGACTTAGACATAATTTCACTCTCACAACATTATGTCTGGTTGGAGACAGTCCGAACCACAAGTACCGGGTCCATGGTTATGGGCGTATACTGGGGGCACGGGGACGAGTCCCATTAACCCCTGACTATACCGGGGATACGCTTATCACAATGCCTTTCTGGTCTGTGCTGAAGCAGGGCATTCTGGCAGCCAATTGGCTTGACCTTTATTAGTGAGCCTGATTACCCCCTCTCGGAACCACAGACTTAGAAATCGCCAGCTCATATACAGTGCATAAAATATATTTATATATATACCCTTATACACCATTTTAATAAAAAATATCACAAAATTCTTCTAAGTCCCTCGGGAAGAGTGAAAGACGCGCACGTTCATTTTCAGAGCTCCTAGACCTTCCTATAAGAAGTTAGCCAAAAAGTAGCTTCGAAAAACGCTTAGGTTAAGTTTCAGAGTTGCTTCTAATGTACCAAAGCTGGACTTAGACATAATTTCACTCTCACAACATTATGGCTGGTTGGAGACAGTCCGAACCACAAGTACCGGGTCCATGGTTATGGGCGTATACTGGGGGCACGGGGACGACTCCCATTAACCCCTGACTATACCGGGGATACGCTTATCACATTGCCTTTCTGGTCTGTGCTGAAGCAGGTCATTCTGGCAGCCAATTGGCTTGACCTTTATTAGTGAGCCTGGTTACCCCCTCTCGGAACCACAGACTTAGAAATCGCCAGCTCATATACAGTGCATAAAATATATTTATATATATACCCTTATACACCATTTCAATAAAAAATATCACAAAATTCTTCTAAGTCCCTCGGGAAGAGTGAAAGACGCGCACGTTCATTTTCAGAGCTCCTAGACCTTCTTATAAGAAGTTAGCCAAAAAGTAGCTTCGAAAAACGCTTAGGTTAAGTTTCAGAGTTGCTTCTAATGTACCAAAGCTGGACTTAGACATAATTTCACTCTCACAACATTTTGGCTGGTTGGAGACAGTCCGAACCACAAGTAGCGGGTCCATGGTTATGGGCGTATACTGGGGGCACGGGGACGACTCCCATTAACCCCTGACTATACCGGGGATACGCTTATCACAATGCCTTTCTGGTTTGTGCTGAAGCAGGGCATTCTGGCAGCCAATTGGCTTGACCTTTATTAGTGAGCCTGGTTACCCCCTCTCGGAACCACAGACTTAGAAATCGCCAGCTCATATACTGTACAGTGCATAAAATATATTTATATATATACCCTTATACACCATTTTAATAAAAAATATCACAAAATTCTTCTAAGTCCCTCGGGAAGAGTGAAAGACGCGCACGTTCATTTTCAGAGCTCCTAGACCTTCCTATAAGAAGTTAGCCAAAAAGTAGCTTCGAAAAACGCTTAGGTTAAGTTTCAGAGTTGCTTCTAATGTACCAAAGCTGGACTTAGACATAATTTCACTCTCACAACATTTTGGCTGGTTGGAGACAGTCCGAACCACAAGTAGCGGGTCCATGGTTATGGGCGTATACTGGGGGCACGGGGACGACTCCCATTAACCCCTGACTATACCGGGGATACGCTTATCACAATGCCTTTCTGGTTTGTGCTGAAGCAGGGCATTCTGGCAGCCAATTGGCTTGACCTTTATTAGTGAGCCTGGTTACCCCCTCTCGGAACCACAGACTTAGAAATCGCCAGCTCATATACTGTACAGTGCATAAAATATATTTATATATATACCCTTATACACCATTTTAATAAAAAATATCACAAAATTCTTCTAAGTCCCTCGGGAAGAGTGAAAGACGCGCACGTTCATTTTCAGAGCTCCTAGACCTTCCTATAAGAAGTTAGCCAAAAAGTAGCTTCGAAAAACGCTTAGGTTAAGTTTCAGAGTTGCTTCTAATGTACCAAAGCTGGACTTAGACATAATTTCACTCTCACAACATTTTGGCTGGTTGGAGACAGTCCGAACCACAAGTACCGGGTCCATGGTTATGGGCTTATACTGGGGGGACGAGGACGACTCCCATTAACCCCTGACTATACCGGGGATACGCTTATCACAATGCCTTTCTGGTTTGTGCTGAAGCAGGGCATTCTGGCAGCCAATTGGCTTGACCTTTATTAGTGAGCCTGGTTACCCCCTCTCGGAACCACAGACTTAGAATTCGCCAGCTCATATACAGTGCATAAAATATATTTATATATATACCCTTATACGCCATTTTAAAAAAAAATATCACAAAATTCTTCTAAGTCCCTCGGGAAGAGTGAAAGACGCGCACGTTCATTTTCAGAGCTCCTAGACCTTCTTACTGTATAAGAAGTTAGCAAAAAAGTAGCTTCTTAAAACGCGTAGGTTAAGTTTCAGAGTTGCTTCTAATGTACCAAAGCTGGACTTAGACATAATTTCACTCTCACAACATTATGTCTGGTTGGAGACAGTCCGAACCACAAGTACCGGGTCCATGGTTATAGGCGTATACTGGGGGCACGGGGACGACTCCCATTAACCCCTGACTATACCGGGGATATGCTTATCACAATGCCTTTCTGGTCTGTGCTGAAGCAGGGCATTCTGGCAGCCAATTGGCTTGACCTTTATTAGTGAGCCTGATTACCCCCTCTCGGAACCACAGACTTAGAAATCGCCAGCTCATATACAGTGCATAAAATATATTTATATATACAGTATACCCTTATACACCATTTTAATAAAAAATATCACAAAATTCTTCTAAGTCCCTCGGGAAGAGTGAAAGACGCGCACGTTCATTTTCAGAGCTCCTAGACCTTCTTATAAGAAGTTAGCCAAAAAGTAGCTTCGAAAAACGCTTAGATTAAGTTTCAGAGTTGCTTCTAATGTACCAAAGCTGGACTTAGACATAATTTCACTCTCACAACATTTTGGCTGGTTGGAGACAGTCCGAACCACAAGTAGCGGGTCCATGGTTATGGGCGTATACTGGGGGCACGGGGACGACTCCCATTAACCCCTGACTATACCGGGGATACGCTTATCACAATGCCTTTCTGGTTTGTGCTGAAGCAGGGCATTCTGGCAGCCAATTGGCTTGACCTTTATTAGTGAGCCTGGTTACCCCCTCTCGGAACCACAGACTTAGAATTCGCCAGCTCATATACAGTGCATAAAATATATTTATATATATACCCTTATACACCATTTAAAAAAAAAATATCACAAAATTCTTCTAAGTCCCTCGGGAAGAGTGAAAGACGCGCACGTTCATTTTCAGAGCTCCTAGACCTTCTTACTGTATAAGAAGTTAGCCAAAAAGTAGCTTCTTAAAACACGTAGGTTAAGTTTCAGAGTTGCTTCTAATGTACCAAAGCTGGACTTAGACATAATTTCACTCTCACAACATTATGTCTGGTTGGAGACAGTCCGTACCACAAGTACCGGGTCCATGGTTATGGGCGTATACTGGGGGCACGGGGACGAGTCCCATTAACCCCTGACTATACCGGGGATACGCTTATCACAATGCCTTTCTGGTCTGTGCTGAAGCAGGGCATTCTGGCAGCCAATTGGCTTGACCTTTATTAGTGAGCCTGATTACCCCCTCTCGGAACCACAGACTTAGAAATCGCCAGCTCATATACAGTGCATAAAATATATTTATATATATACCCTTATACACCATTTTAATAAAAAATATCACAAAATTCTTCTAAGTCCCTCGGGAAGAGTGAAAGACGCGCACGTTCATTTTCAGAGCTCCTAGACCTTCCTATAAGAAGTTAGCCAAAAAGTAGCTTCGAAAAACGCTTAGGTTAAGTTTCAGAGTTGCTTCTAATGTACCAAAGCTGGACTTAGACATAATTTCACTCTCACAACATTATGGCTGGTTGGAGACAGTCCGAACCACAAGTACCGGGTCCATGGTTATGGGCTTATACTGGGGGGACGAGGACGACTCCCATTAACCCCTGACTATACCGGGGATACGCTTATCACAATGCTTTTCTGGTCTGTGCTGAAGCAGGGCATTCTGGCAGCCAAGTGGCTTGACCTTTATTAGTGAGCCTGGTTACCCCCTCTCGGAACCACAGACTTAGAATTCGCCAGCTCATATACAGTGCATAAAATTTATTTATATATATACCCTTATACACCATTTTAAAAAAAAATATCACAAAATTCTTCTAAGTCCATCGGGAAGAGTGAAAGACGCGCACGTTCATTTTCAGAGCTCCTAGACCTTCTTACTGTATAAGAAGTTAGCCAAAAAGTAGCTTCTTAAAACGCGTAGGTTAAGTTTCAGAGTTGCTTCTAATGTACCAAAGCTGGACTTAGACATAATTTCACTCTCACAACATTATGTCTGGTTGGAGACAGTCCGAACCACAAGTACCGGGTCCATGTTATAGGCGTATACTGGGGGCACGGGGACGACTCCCATTAACCCCTGACTATACCGGGGATATGCTTATCACAATGCCTTTCTGGTCTGTGCTGAAGCAGGGCATTCTGGCAGCCAATTGGCTTGACCTTTATTAGTGAGCCTGATTACCCCCTCTCGGAACCACAGACTTAGAAATCGCCAGCTCATATACAGTGCATAAAATATATTTATATATATACCCTTATACACCATTTTAATAAAAAATATCACAAAATTCTTCTAAGTCCCTCGGGAAGAGTGAAAGACGCGCACGTTCATTTTCAGAGCTCCTAGACCTTCTTATAAGAAGTTAGCCAAAAAGTAGCTTCGAAAAACGCTTAGATTAAGTTTCAGAGTTGCTTCTAATGTACCAAAGCTGGACTTAGACATAATTTCACTCTCACAACATTTTGGCTGGTTGGAGACAGTCCGAACCACAAGTAGCGGGTCCATGGTTATGGGCGTATACTGGGGGCACGGGGACGACTCCCATTAACCCCTGACTATACCGGGGATACGCTTATCACAATGCCTTTCTGGTTTGTGCTGAAGCAGGGCATTCTGGCAGCCAATTGGCTTGACCTTTATTAGTGAGCCTGGTTACCCCCTCTCGGAACCACAGACTTAGAATTCGCCAGCTCATATACAGTGCATAAAATATATTTATATATATACCCTTATACACCATTTTAATAAAAAATATCACAAAATTCTTCTAAGTCCCTCGGGAAGAGTGAAAGACGCGCACGTTCATTTTCAGAGCTCCTAGACCTTCCTATAAGAAGTTAGCCAAAAAGTAGCTTCGAAAAACGCTTAGGTTAAGTTTCAGAGTTGCTTCTAATGTACCAAAGCTGGACTTAGACATAATTTCACTCTCACAACATTATGGCTGGTTGGAGACAGTCCGAACCACAAGTACCGGGTCCATGGTTATGGGCTTATACTGGGGGGACGAGGACGACTCCCATTAACCCCTGACTATACCGGGGATACGCTTATCACAATGCTTTTCTGGTCTGTGCTGAAGCAGGGCATTCTGGCAGCCAAGTGGCTTGACCTTTATTAGTGAGCCTGGTTACCCCCTCTCGGAACCACAGACTTAGAAATCGCCAGCTCATATACTGTACAGTGCATAAAATATATTTATATATATACCCTTATACACCATTTTAATAAAAAATATCACAAAATTCTTCTAAGTCCCTCGGGAAGAGTGAAAGACGCGCACGTTCATTTTCAGAGCTCCTAGACCTTCCTATAAGAAGTTAGCCAAAAAGTAGCTTCGAAAAACGCTTAGGTTAAGTTTCAGAGTTGCTTCTAATGTACCAAAGCTGGACTTAGACATAATTTCACTCTCACAACATTATGGCTGGTTGGAGACAGTCCGAACCACAAGTACCGGGTCCATGGTTATGGGCTTATACTGGGGGGACGAGGACGACTCCCATTAACCCCTGACTATACCGGGGATACGCTTATCACAATGCCTTTCTGGTTTGTGCTGAAGCAGGGCATTCTGGCAGCCAATTGGCTTGACCTTTATTAGTGAGCCTGGTTACCCCCTCTCGGAACCACAGACTTAGAATTCGCCAGCTCATATACAGTGCATAAAATATATTTATATATATACCCTTATACACCATTTTAAAAAAAAATATCACAAAATTCTTCTAAGTCCATCGGGAAGAGTGAAAGACGCGCACGTTCATTTTCAGAGCTCCTAGACCTTCTTACTGTATAAGAAGTTAGCCAAAAAGTAGCTTCTTAAAACGCGTAGGTTAAGTTTCAGAGTTGCTTCTAATGTACCAAAGCTGGACTTAGACATAATTTCACTCTCACAACATTATGTCTGGTTGGAGACAGTCCGAACCACAAGTACCGGGTCCATGTTATAGGCGTATACTGGGGGCACGGGGACGACTCCCATTAACCCCTGACTATACCGGGGATATGCTTATCACAATGCCTTTCTGGTCTGTGCTGAAGCAGGGCATTCTGGCAGCCAATTGGCTTGACCTTTATTAGTGAGCCTGATTACCCCCTCTCGGAACCACAGACTTAGAAATCGCCAGCTCATATACAGTGCATAAAATATATTTATATATATACCCTTATACACCATTTTAATAAAAAATATCACAAAATTCTTCTAAGTCCCTCGGGAAGAGTGAAAGACGCGCACGTTCATTTTCAGAGCTCCTAGACCTTCTTATAAGAAGTTAGCCAAAAAGTAGCTTCGAAAAACGCTTAGATTAAGTTTCAGAGTTGCTTCTAATGTACCAAAGCTGGACTTAGACATAATTTCACTCTCACAACATTTTGGCTGGTTGGAGACAGTCCGAACCACAAGTAGCGGGTCCATGGTTATGGGCGTATACTGGGGGCACGGGGACGACTCCCATTAACCCCTGACTATACCGGGGATACGCTTATCACAATGCCTTTCTGGTTTGTGCTGAAGCAGGGCATTCTGGCAGCCAATTGGCTTGACCTTTATTAGTGAGCCTGGTTACCCCCTCTCGGAACCACAGACTTAGAATTCGCCAGCTCATATACAGTGCATAAAATATATTTATATATATACCCTTATACACCATTTTAATAAAAAATATCACAAAATTCTTCTAAGTCCCTCGGGAAGAGTGAAAGACGCGCACGTTCATTTTCAGAGCTCCTAGACCTTCCTATAAGAAGTTAGCCAAAAAGTAGCTTCGAAAAACGCTTAGGTTAAGTTTCAGAGTTGCTTCTAATGTACCAAAGCTGGACTTAGACATAATTTCACTCTCACAACATTATGGCTGGTTGGAGACAGTCCGAACCACAAGTACCGGGTCCATGGTTATGGGCTTATACTGGGGGGACGAGGACGACTCCCATTAACCCCTGACTATACCGGGGATACGCTTATCACAATGCTTTTCTGGTCTGTGCTGAAGCAGGGCATTCTGGCAGCCAAGTGGCTTGACCTTTATTAGTGAGCCTGGTTACCCCCTCTCGGAACCACAGACTTAGAAATCGCCAGCTCATATACTGTACAGTGCATAAAATATATTTATATATATACCCTTATACACCATTTTAATAAAAAATATCACAAAATTCTTCTAAGTCCCTCGGGAAGAGTGAAAGACGCGCACGTTCATTTTCAGAGCTCCTAGACCTTCCTATAAGAAGTTAGCCAAAAAGTAGCTTCGAAAAACGCTTAGGTTAAGTTTCAGAGTTGCTTCTAATGTACCAAAGCTGGACTTAGACATAATTTCACTCTCACAACATTATGGCTGGTTGGAGACAGTCCGAACCACAAGTACCGGGTCCATGGTTATGGGCTTATACTGGGGGGACGAGGACGACTCCCATTAACCCCTGACTATACCGGGGATACGCTTATCACAATGCCTTTCTGGTTTGTGCTGAAGCAGGGCATTCTGGCAGCCAATTGGCTTGACCTTTATTAGTGAGCCTGGTTACCCCCTCTCGGAACCACAGACTTAGAATTCGCCAGCTCATATACAGTGCATAAAATATATTTATATATATACCCTTATACACCATTTTAAAAAAAAATATCACAAAATTCTTCTAAGTCCATCGGGAAGAGTGAAAGACGCGCACGTTCATTTTCAGAGCTCCTAGACCTTCTTACTGTATAAGAAGTTAGCCAAAAAGTAGCTTCTTAAAACGCGTAGGTTAAGTTTCAGAGTTGCTTCTAATGTACCAAAGCTGGACTTAGACATAATTTCACTCTCACAACATTATGTCTGGTTGGAGACAGTCCGAACCACAAGTACCGGGTCCATGTTATAGGCGTATACTGGGGGCACGGGGACGACTCCCATTAACCCCTGACTATACCGGGGATATGCTTATCACAATGCCTTTCTGGTCTGTGCTGAAGCAGGGCATTCTGGCAGCCAATTGGCTTGACCTTTATTAGTGAGCCTGATTACCCCCTCTCGGAACCACAGACTTAGAAATCGCCAGCTCATATACAGTGCATAAAATATATTTATATATATACCCTTATACACCATTTTAATAAAAAATATCACAAAATTCTTCTAAGTCCCTCGGGAAGAGTGAAAGACGCGCACGTTCATTTTCAGAGCTCCTAGACCTTCTTATAAGAAGTTAGCCAAAAAGTAGCTTCGAAAAACGCTTAGATTAAGTTTCAGAGTTGCTTCTAATGTACCAAAGCTGGACTTAGACATAATTTCACTCTCACAACATTTTGGCTGGTTGGAGACAGTCCGAACCACAAGTAGCGGGTCCATGGTTATGGGCGTATACTGGGGGCACGGGGACGACTCCCATTAACCCCTGACTATACCGGGGATACGCTTATCACAATGCCTTTCTGGTTTGTGCTGAAGCAGGGCATTCTGGCAGCCAATTGGCTTGACCTTTATTAGTGAGCCTGGTTACCCCCTCTCGGAACCACAGACTTAGAATTCGCCAGCTCATATACAGTGCATAAAATATATTTATATATATACCCTTATACACCATTTTAAAAAAAAATATCACAAAATTCTTCTAAGTCCCTCGGGAAGAGTGAAAGACGCGCACGTTCATTTTCAGAGCTCCTAGACCTTCTTACTGTATAAGAAGTTAGCCAAAAAGTAGCTTCTTAAAACACGTAGGTTAAGTTTCAGAGTTGCTTCTAATGTACCAAAGCTGGACTTAGACATAATTTCACTCTCACAACATTATGTCTGGTTGGAGACAGTCCGAACCACAAGTACCGGGTCCATGGTTATGGGCGTATACTGGGGGGACGAGGACGACTCCCATTAACCCCTGACTATACCGGGGATACGCTTATCACAATGCTTTTCTGGTCTGTGCTGAAGCAGGGCATTCTGGCAGCCAAGTGGCTTGACCTTTATTAGTGAGCCTGGTTACCCCCTCTCGGAACCACAGACTTAGAAATCGCCAGCTCATATACTGTACAGTGCATAAAATATATTTATATATATACCCTTATACACCATTTTAATAAAAAATATCACAAAATTCTTCTAAGTCCCTCGGGAAGAGTGAAAGACGCGCACGTTCATTTTTAGAGCTCCTAGACCTTCCTATAAGAAGTTAGCCAAAAAGTAGCTTCGAAAAACGCTTAGGTTAAGTTTCAGAGTTGCTTCTAATGTACCAAAGCTGGACTTAGACATAATTTCACTCTCACAACATTATGGCTGGTTGGAGACAGTCCGAACCACAAGTAGCGGGTCCATGGTTATGGGCGTATACTGGGGGCACGGGGACGAGTCCCATTAACCCCTGACTATACCGGGGATACGCTTATCACAATGCCTTTCTGGTTTGTGCTGAAGCAGGGCATTCTGGCAGCCAATTGGCTTGACCTTTATTAGTGAGCCTGGTTACCCCCTCTCGGAACCACAGACTTAGAATTCGCCAGCTCATATACAGTGCATAAAATATATTTATATATATACCCTTATACACCATTTTAAAATAAAATATCACAAAATTCTTCTAAGTCCCTCGGGAAGAGTGAAAGACGCGCACGTTCATTTTCAGAGCTCCTAGACCTTCTTACTGTATAAGAAGTTAGCCAAAAAGTAGCTTCTTAAAACACGTAGGTTAAGTTTCAGAGTTGCTTCTAATGTACCAAAGCTGGACTTAGACATAATTTCACTCTCACAACATTATGTCTGGTTGGAGACAGTCCGAACCACAAGTACCGGGTCCATGGTTATGGGCGTATACTGGGGGCACGGGGACGAGTCCCATTAACCCCTGACTATACCGGGGATACGCTTATCACAATGCCTTTCTGGTCTGTGCTGAAGCAGGGCATTCTGGCAGCCAATTGGCTTGACCTTTATTAGTGAGCCTGATTACCCCCTCTCGGAACCACAGACTTAGAAATCGCCAGCTCATATACAGTGCATAAAATATTTTTATATATATACCCTTATACACCATTTTAATAAAAAATATCACAAAATTCTTCTAAGTCCCTCGGGAAGAGTGAAAGACGCGCACGTTCATTTTCAGAGCTCCTAGACCTTCCTATAAGAAGTTAGCCAAAAAGTAGCTTCGAAAAACGCTTAGGTTAAGTTTCAGAGTTGCTTCTAATATACCAAAGCTGGACTTAGACATAATTTCACTCTCACAACATTTTGGCTGGTTGGAGACAGTCCGAACCACAAGTACCGGGTCCATGGTTATGGGCGTATACTGGGGGCACGGGGACGAGTCCCATTAACCCCTGACTATACCGGGGATACGCTTATCACAATGCCTTTCTGGTTTGTGCTGAAGCAGGGCATTCTGGCAGCCAAGTGGCTTGACCTTTATTAGTGAGCCTGGTTACCCCCTCTCGGAACCACAGACTTAGAAATCGCCAGCTCATATACTGTACAGTGCATAAAATATATTTATATATATACCCTTATACACCATTTTAATAAAAAATATCACAAAATTCTTCTAAGTCCCTCGGGAAGAGTGAAAGACGCGCACGGTCATTTTCAGAGCTCCTAGACCTTCCTATAAGAAGTTAGCCAAAAAGTAGCTTCGAAAAACGCTTAGGTTAAGTTTCAGAGTTGCTTCTAATGTACCAAAGCTGGACTTAGACATAATTTCACTCTCACAACATTATGGCTGGTTGGAGACAGTCCGAACCACAAGTACCGGGTCCATGGTTATGGGCTTATACTGGGGGGACGAGGACGACTCCCATTAACCCCTGACTATACCGGGGATACGCTTATCACAATGCCTTTCTGGTCTGTGCTGAAGCAGGGCATTCTGGCAGTCAATTGGCTTGACCTTTATTAGTGAGCCTGATTACCCCCTCTCGGAACCACAGACTTAGAAATCGCCAGCTCATATACCGTGCATAAAATATATTTATATATATACCCTTATACACCATTTTAATAAAAAATATCACAAAATTCTTCTAAGTCCCTCGGGAAGAGTGAAAGACGCGCACGTTCATTTTCAGAGCTCCTAGACCTTCCTATAAGAAGTTAGCCAAAAAGTAGCTTCGAAAAACGCTTAGGTTAAGTTTCAGAGTTGCTTCTAATGTACCAAAGCTGGACTTAGACATAATTTCACTCTCACAACATTATGGCTGGTTGGAGACAGTCCGAACCACAAGTACCGGGTCCATGGTTATGGGCTTATACTGGGGGGACGGGGACGACTCCCATTAACCCCTGACTATACCGGGGATACGCTTATCACAATGCCTTTCTGGTCTGTGCTGAAGCAGGGCATTCTGGCAGCCAAGTGGCTTGACCTTTATTAGTGAGCCTGGTTACCCCCTCTCGGAACCACAGACTTAGAAATCGCCAGCTCATATACAGTGCATAAAATATATATATATATATACCCTTATACACCATTTTAATAAAAAATATCACAAAATTCTTCTAAGTCCCTCGGGAAGAGTAAAAGACGCGCACGTTCATTTTCACAGCTCCTAGACCTTCCTATAAGAAGTTAGCCAAAAAGTAGCTTCGAAAAACGCTTAGGTTAAGTTTCAGAGTTGCTTCTAATGTACCAAAGCTGGACTTAGACATAATTTCACTCTCACAACATTATGTCTGGTTGGAGACAGTCCGAACCACAAGTACCGGGTCCATGGTTATGGGCGTATACTGGGGGCACGGGGACGACTCCCATTAACCCCTGACTATACCGGGGATACGCTTATCACAATGCCTTTCTGGTCTGTGCTGAAGCAGGGCATTCTGGCAGCCAATTGGCTTGACCTTTATTAGTGAGCCTGATTACCCCCTCTCGGAACCACAGACTTAGAAATCGCCAGCTCATATACAGTGCATAAAATATATTTATATATATACCCTTATACACCATTTTAATAAAAAATATCACAAAATTCTTCTAAGTCCCTCGGGAAGAGTGAAAGACGCGCACGTTCATTTTCAGAGCTCCTAGACCTTCCTATAAGAAGTTAGCCAAAAAGTAGCTTCGAAAAACGCTTAGGTTAAGTTTCAGAGTTGCTTCTAATGTACCAAAGCTGGACTTAGACATAATTTCACTCTCACAACATTTTGGCTGGTTGGAGACAGTCCGAACCACAAGTACAGGGTCCATGGTTATGGGCGTATACTGGGGGCACGGGGACGACTCCCATTAACCCCTGACTATACCGGGGATACGCTTATCACAATGCCTTTCTGGTTTGTGCTGAAGCAGGGCATTCTGGCAGCCAATTGGCTTGACCTTTATTAGTGAGCCTGGTTACCCCCTCTCGGAACCACAGACTTAGAATTCGCCAGCTCATATACAGTGCATAAAATATATTTATATATATACCCTTATACACCATTTTAATAAAAAATATCACAAAATTCTTCTAAGTCCCTCGGGAAGAGTGAAAGACGCGCACGTTCATTTTCAGAGCTCCTAGACCTTCCTATAAGAAGTTAGCCAAAAAGTAGCTTCGAAAAACGCTTAGGTTAAGTTTCAGAGTTGCTTCTAATGTACCAAAGCTGGACTTAGACATAATTTCACTCTCACAACATTATGGCTGGTTGGAGACAGTCCGAACCACAAGTACCGGGTCCATGGTTATGGGCTTATACTGGGGGGACGAGGACGACTCCCATTAACCCCTGACTATACCGGGGATACGCTTATCACAATGCCTTTCTGGTCTGTGCTGAAGCAGGGCATTCTGGCAGCCAAGTGGCTTGACCTTTATTAGTGAGCCTGGTTACCCCCTCTCGGAACCACAGACTTAGAAATCGCCAGCTCATATACTGTACAGTGCATAAAATATATTTATATATATACCCTTATACACCATTTTAATAAAAAATATCACAAAATTCTTCTAAGTCCCTCGGGAAGAGTGAAAGACGCGCACGTTCATTTTCAGAGCTCCTAGACCTTCCTATAAGAAGTTAGCCAAAAAGTAGCTTCGAAAAACGCTTAGGTTAAGTTTCAGAGTTGCTTCTAATGTACCAAAGCTGGACTTAGACATAATTTCACTCTCACAACATTATGGCTGGTTGGAGACAGTCCGAACCACAAGTACCGGGTCCATGGTTATGGGCTTATACTGGGGGGACGAGGACGACTCCCATTAACCCCTGACTATACCGGGGATACGCTTATCACAATGCCTTTCTGGTTTGTGCTGAAGCAGGGCATTCTGGCAGCCAATTGGCTTGACCTTTATTAGTGAGCCTGGTTACCCCCTCTCGGAACCACAGACTTAGAATTCGCCAGCTCATATACAGTGCATAAAATATATTTATATATATACCCTTATACACCATTTTAAAAAAAAATATCACAAAATTCTTCTAAGTCCCTCGGGAAGAGTGAAAGACGCGCACGTTCATTTTCAGAGCTCCTAGACCTTCTTACTGTATAAGAAGTTAGCCAAAAAGTAGCTTCTTAAAACGCGTAGGTTAAGTTTCAGAGTTGCTTCTAATGTACCAAAGCTGGACTTAGACATAATTTCACTCTCACAACATTATGTCTGGTTGGAGACAGTCCGAACCACAAGTACCGGGTCCATGGTTATAGGCGTATACTGGGGGCACGGGGACGACTCCCATTAACCCCTGACTATACCGGGGATACGCTTATCACAATGCCTTTCTGGTCTGTGCTGAAGCAGGGCATTCTGGCAGTCAATTGGCTTGACCTTTATTAGTGAGCCTGATTACCCCCTCTCGGAACCACAGACTTAGAAATCGCCAGCTCATATACCGTGCATAAAATATATTTATATATATACCCTTATACACCATTTTAATAAAAAATATCACAAAATTCTTCTAAGTCCCTCGGGAAGAGTGAAAGACGCGCACGTTCATTTTCAGAGCTCCTAGACCTTCCTATAAGAAGTTAGCCAAAAAGTAGCTTCGAAAAACGCTTAGGTTAAGTTTCAGAGTTGCTTCTAATGTACCAAAGCTGGACTTAGACATAATTTCACTCTCACAACATTATGGCTGGTTGGAGACAGTCCGAACCACAAGTACCGGGTCCATGGTTATGGGCTTATACTGGGGGGACGGGGACGACTCCCATTAACCCCTGACTATACCGGGGATACGCTTATCACAATGCCTTTCTGGTCTGTGCTGAAGCAGGGCATTCTGGCAGCCAAGTGGCTTGACCTTTATTAGTGAGCCTGGTTACCCCCTCTCGGAACCACAGACTTAGAAATCGCCAGCTCATATACAGTGCATAAAATATATATATATATATACCCTTATACACCATTTTAATAAAAAATATCACAAAATTCTTCTAAGTCCCTCGGGAAGAGTAAAAGACGCGCACGTTCATTTTCACAGCTCCTAGACCTTCCTATAAGAAGTTAGCCAAAAAGTAGCTTCGAAAAACGCTTAGGTTAAGTTTCAGAGTTGCTTCTAATGTACCAAAGCTGGACTTAGACATAATTTCACTCTCACAACATTTTGGCTGGTTGGAGACAGTCCGAACCACAAGTACAGGGTCCATGGTTATGGGCGTATACTGGGGGCACGGGGACGACTCCCATTAACCCCTGACTATACCGGGGATACGCTTATCACAATGCCTTTCTGGTTTGTGCTGAAGCAGGGCATTCTGGCAGCCAATTGGCTTGACCTTTATTAGTGAGCCTGGTTACCCCCTCTCGGAACCACAGACTTAGAATTCGCCAGCTCATATACAGTGCATAAAATATATTTATATATATACCCTTATACACCATTTTAATAAAAAATATCACAAAATTCTTCTAAGTCCCTCGGGAAGAGTGAAAGACGCGCACGTTCATTTTCAGAGCTCCTAGACCTTCCTATAAGAAGTTAGCCAAAAAGTAGCTTCGAAAAACGCTTAGGTTAAGTTTCAGAGTTGCTTCTAATGTACCAAAGCTGGACTTAGACATAATTTCACTCTCACAACATTATGGCTGGTTGGAGACAGTCCGAACCACAAGTACCGGGTCCATGGTTATGGGCTTATACTGGGGGGACGAGGACGACTCCCATTAACCCCTGACTATACCGGGGATACGCTTATCACAATGCCTTTCTGGTCTGTGCTGAAGCAGGGCATTCTGGCAGCCAAGTGGCTTGACCTTTATTAGTGAGCCTGGTTACCCCCTCTCGGAACCACAGACTTAGAAATCGCCAGCTCATATACTGTACAGTGCATAAAATATATTTATATATATACCCTTATACACCATTTTAATAAAAAATATCACAAAATTCTTCTAAGTCCCTCGGGAAGAGTAAAAGACGCGCACGTTCATTTTCAGAGCTCCTAGACCTTCCTATAAGAAGTTAGCCAAAAAGTAGCTTCGAAAAACGCTTAGGTTAAGTTTCAGAGTTGCTTCTAATGTACCAAAGCTGGACTTAGACATAATTTCACTCTCACAACATTTTGGCTGGTTGGAGACAGTCCGAACCACAAGTACCGGGTCCATGGTTATGGGCGTATACTGGGGGCACGGGGACGACTCCCATTAACCCCTGACTATACCGGGGATACGCTTATCACATTGCCTTTCTGGTCTGTGCTGAAGCAGGGCATTCTGGCAGCCAATTGGCTTGACCTTTATTAGTGAGCCTGGTTACCCCCTCTCGGACCCACAGACTTAGAAATCGCCAGCTCATATACAGTGCATAAAATATATTTATATATATACCCTTATACACCATTTTAATAAAAAATATCACAAAATTCTTCTAAGTCCCTCGGGAAGAGTGAAAGACGCGCACGTTCATTTTCAGAGCTCCTAGACCTTCTTATAAGAAGTTAGCCAAAAAGTAGCTTCGAAAAACGCTTAGGTTAAGTTTCAGAGTTGCTTCTAATGTACCAAAGCTGGACTTAGACATAATTTCACTCTCACAACATTTTGGCTGGTTGGAGACAGTCCGAACCACAAGTACCGGGTCCATGGTTATGGGCGTATACTGGGGGCACGGGGACGACTCCCATTAACCCCTGACTATACCGGGGATACGCTTATCACATTGCCTTTCTGGTCTGTGCTGAAGCAGGGCATTCTGGCAGCCAATTGGCTTGACCTTTATTAGTGAGCCTGGTTACCCCCTCTCGGAACCACAGACTTAGAATTCGCCAGCTCATATACAGTGCATAAAATATATTTATATATATACCCTTATACACCATTTTAATAAAAAATATCACAAAATTCTTCTAAGTCCCTCGGGAAGAGTGAAAGACGCGCACGTTCATTTTCAGAGCTCCTAGACCTTCCTATAAGAAGTTAGCCAAAAAGTAGCTTCGAAAAACGCTTAGGTTAAGTTTCAGAGTTGCTTCTAATGTACCAAAGCTGGACTTAGACATAATTTCACTCTCACAACATTTTGGCTGGTTGGAGACAGTCCGAACCACAAGTACCGGGTCCATGGTTATGGGCGTATACTGGGGGCACGGGGACGACTCCCATTAACCCCTGACTATACCGGGGATACGCTTATCACATTGCCTTTCTGGTCTGTGCTGAAGCAGGGCATTCTGGCAGCCAATTGGCTTGACCTTTATTAGTGAGCCTGGTTACCCCCTCTCGGAACCACAGACTTAGAAATCGCCAGCTCATATACAGTGCATAAAATATATTTATATATATATACCCTTATACACCATTTTAATAAAAAATATCACAAAATTCTTCTAAGTCCCTCGGGAAGAGTGAAAGACGCGCACGTTCATTTTCAGAGCTCCTAGACCTTCTTATAAGAAGTTAGCCAAAAGGTAGCTTCGAAAAACGCTTAGGTTAAGTTTCAGAGTTGCTTCTAATGTACCAAAGCTGGACTTAGACATAATTTCACTCTCACAACATTTTGGCTGGTTGGAGACAGTCCGAACCACAAGTACCGGGTCCATGGTTATGGGCGTATACTGGGGGCACGGGGACGACTCCCATTAACCCCTGACTATACCGGGGATACGCTTATCACATTGCCTTTCTGGTCTGTGCTGAAGCAGGGCATTCTGGCAGCCAATTGGCTTGACCTTTATTAGTGAGCCTGGTTACCCCCTCTCGGACCCACAGACTTAGAAATCGCCAGCTCATATACAGTGCATAAAATATATTTATATATATACCCTTATACACCATTTTAATAAAAAATATCACAAAATTCTTCTAAGTCCCTCGGGAAGAGTGAAAGACGCGCACGTTCATTTTCAGAGCTCCTAGACCTTCTTATAAGAAGTTAGCCAAAAAGTAGCTTCGAAAAACGCTTAGGTTAAGTTTCAGAGTTGCTTCTAATGTACCAAAGCTGGACTTAGACATAATTTCACTCTCACAACATTTTGGCTGGTTGGAGACAGTCCGAACCACAAGTACCGGGTCCATGGTTATGGGCGTATACTGGGGGCACGGGGACGACTCCCATTAACCCCTGACTATACCGGGGATACGCTTATCACATTGCCTTTCTGGTCTGTGCTGAAGCAGGGCATTCTGGCAGCCAATTGGCTTGACCTTTATTAGTGAGCCTGGTTACCCCCTCTCGGAACCACAGACTTAGAATTCGCCAGCTCATATACAGTGCATAAAATATATTTATATATATACCCTTATACACCATTTTAATAAAAAATATCACAAAATTCTTCTAAGTCCCTCGGGAAGAGTGAAAGACGCGCACGTTCATTTTCAGAGCTCCTAGACCTTCCTATAAGAAGTTAGCCAAAAAGTAGCTTCGAAAAACGCTTAGGTTAAGTTTCAGAGTTGCTTCTAATGTACCAAAGCTGGACTTAGACATAATTTCACTCTCACAACATTTTGGCTGGTTGGAGACAGTCCGAACCACAAGTACCGGGTCCATGGTTATGGGCGTATACTGGGGGCACGGGGACGACTCCCATTAACCCCTGACTATACCGGGGATACGCTTATCACATTGCCTTTCTGGTCTGTGCTGAAGCAGGGCATTCTGGCAGCCAATTGGCTTGACCTTTATTAGTGAGCCTGGTTACCCCCTCTCGGAACCACAGACTTAGAAATCGCCAGCTCATATACAGTGCATAAAATATATTTATATATATATACCCTTATACACCATTTTAATAAAAAATATCACAAAATTCTTCTAAGTCCCTCGGGAAGAGTGAAAGACGCGCACGTTCATTTTCAGAGCTCCTAGACCTTCTTATAAGAAGTTAGCCAAAAGGTAGCTTCGAAAAACGCTTAGGTTAAGTTTCAGAGTTGCTTCTAATGTACCAAAGCTGGACTTAGACATAATTTCACTCTCACAACATTTTGGCTGGTTGGAGACAGTCCGAACCACAAGTACCGGGTCCATGGTTATGGGCGTATACTGGGGGCACGGGGACGACTCCCATTAACCCCTGACTATACCGGGGATACGCTTATCACATTGCCTTTCTGGTCTGTGCTGAAGCAGGGCATTCTGGCAGCCAATTGGCTTGACCTTTATTAGTGAGCCTGGTTACCCCCTCTCGGAACCACAGACTTAGAAATCGCCAGCTCATATACAGTGCATAAAATATATTTATATATATATACCCTTATACACCATTTTAATAAAAAATATCACAAAATTCTTCTAAGTCCCTCGGGAAGAGTGAAAGACGCGCACGTTCATTTTCAGAGCTCCTAGACCTTCTTATAAGAAGTTAGCCAAAAGGTAGCTTCGAAAAACGCTTAGGTTAAGTTTCAGAGTTGCTTCTAATGTACCAAAGCTGGACTTAGACATAATTTCACTCTCACAACATTTTGGCTGGTTGGAGACAGTCCGAACCACAAGTACCGGGTCCATGGTTATGGGCGTATACTGGGGGCACGGGGACGACTCCCATTAACCCCTGACTATACCGGGGATACGCTTATCACATTGCCTTTCTGGTCTGTGCTGAAGCAGGGCATTCTGGCAGCCAATTGGCTTGACCTTTATTAGTGAGCCTGGTTACCCCCTCTCGGAACCACAGACTTAGAATTCGCCAGCTCATATACAGTGCATAAAATATATTTATATATATACCCTTATACACCATTTTAATAAAAAATATCACAAAATTCTTCTAAGTCCCTCGGGAAGAGTGAAAGACGCGCACGTTCATTTTCAGAGCTCCTAGACCTTCCTATAAGAAGTTAGCCAAAAAGTAGCTTCGAAAAACGCTTAGGTTAAGTTTCAGAGTTGCTTCTAATGTACCAAAGCTGGACTTAGACATAATTTCACTCTCACAACATTTTGGCTGGTTGGAGACAGTCCGAACCACAAGTACCGGGTCCATGGTTATGGGCGTATACTGGGGGCACGGGGACGACTCCCATTAACCCCTGACTATACCGGGGATACGCTTATCACATTGCCTTTCTGGTCTGTGCTGAAGCAGGGCATTCTGGCAGCCAATTGGCTTGACCTTTATTAGTGAGCCTGGTTACCCCCTCTCGGAACCACAGACTTAGAAATCGCCAGCTCATATACAGTGCATAAAATATATTTATATATATATACCCTTATACACCATTTTAATAAAAAATATCACAAAATTCTTCTAAGTCCCTCGGGAAGAGTGAAAGACGCGCACGTTCATTTTCAGAGCTCCTAGACCTTCTTATAAGAAGTTAGCCAAAAGGTAGCTTCGAAAAACGCTTAGGTTAAGTTTCAGAGTTGCTTCTAATGTACCAAAGCTGGACTTAGACATAATTTCACTCTCACAACATTTTGGCTGGTTGGAGACAGTCCGAACCACAAGTACCGGGTCCATGGTTATGGGCGTATACTGGGGGCACGGGGACGACTCCCATTAACCCCTGACTATACCGGGGATACGCTTATCACATTGCCTTTCTGGTCTGTGCTGAAGCAGGGCATTCTGGCAGCCAATTGGCTTGACCTTTATTAGTGAGCCTGGTTACCCCCTCTCGGAACCACAGACTTAGAATTCGCCAGCTCATATACAGTGCATAAAATATATTTATATATATACCCTTATACACCATTTTAATAAAAAATATCACAAAATTCTTCTAAGTCCCTCGGGAAGAGTGAAAGACGCGCACGTTCATTTTCAGAGCTCCTAGACCTTCCTATAAGAAGTTAGCCAAAAAGTAGCTTCGAAAAACGCTTAGGTTAAGTTTCAGAGTTGCTTCTAATATACCAAAGCTGGACTTAGACATAATTTCACTCTCACAACATTTTGGCTGGTTGGAGACAGTCCGAACCACAAGTACCGGGTCCATGGTTATGGGCGTATACTGGGGGCACGGGGACGAGTCCCATTAACCCCTGACTATACCGGGGATACGCTTATCACAATGCCTTTCTGGTTTGTGCTGAAGCAGGGCATTCTGGCAGCCAATTGGCTTGACCTTTATTAGTGAGCCTGGTTACCCCCTCTCGGAACCACAGACTTAGAATTCGCCAGCTCATATACAGTGCATAAAATATATTTATATATATACCCTTATACACCATTTTAATAAAAAATATCACAAAATTCTTCTAAGTCCCTCGGGAAGAGTGAAAGACGCGCACGTTCATTTTCAGAGCTCCTAGACCTTCCTATAAGAAGTTAGCCAAAAAGTAGCTTCGAAAAACGCTTAGGTTAAGTTTCAGAGTTGCTTCTAATGTACCAAAGCTGGACTTAGACATAATTTCACTCTCACAACATTATGGCTGGTTGGAGACAGTCCGAACCACAAGTACCGGGTCCATGGTTATGGGCTTATACTGGGGGGACGAGGACGACTCCCATTAACCCCTGACTATACCGGGGATACGCTTATCACAATGCTTTTCTGGTCTGTGCTGAAGCAGGGCATTCTGGCAGCCAAGTGGCTTGACCTTTATTAGTGAGCCTGGTTACCCCCTCTCGGAACCACAGACTTAGAAATCGCCAGCTCATATACTGTACAGTGCATAAAATATATTTATATATATACCCTTATACACCATTTTAATAAAAAATATCACAAAATTCTTCTAAGTCCCTCGGGAAGAGTGAAAGACGCGCACGTTCATTTTCAGAGCTCCTAGACCTTCCTATAAGAAGTTAGCCAAAAAGTAGCTTCGAAAAACGCTTAGGTTAAGTTTCAGAGTTGCTTCTAATGTACCAAAGCTGGACTTAGACATAATTTCACTCTCACAACATTTTGGCTGGTTGGAGACAGTCCGAACCACAAGTACCGGGTCCATGGTTATGGGCGTATACTGGGGGCACGGGGACGACTCCCATTAACCCCTGACTATACCGGGGATACGCTTATCACATTGCCTTTCTGGTCTGTGCTGAAGCAGGGCATTCTGGCAGCCAATTGGCTTGACCTTTATTAGTGAGCCTGGTTACCCCCTCTCGGAACCACAGACTTAGAAATCGCCAGCTCATATACAGTGCATAAAATATATTTATATATATATACCCTTATACACCATTTTAATAAAAAATATCACAAAATTCTTCTAAGTCCCTCGGGAAGAGTGAAAGACGCGCACGTTCATTTTCAGAGCTCCTAGACCTTCTTATAAGAAGTTAGCCAAAAGGTAGCTTCGAAAAACGCTTAGGTTAAGTTTCAGAGTTGCTTCTAATGTACCAAAGCTGGACTTAGACATAATTTCACTCTCACAACATTTTGGCTGGTTGGAGACAGTCCGAACCACAAGTACCGGGTCCATGGTTATGGGCGTATACTGGGGGCACGGGGACGACTCCCATTAACCCCTGACTATACCGGGGATACGCTTATCACATTGCCTTTCTGGTCTGTGCTGAAGCAGGGCATTCTGGCAGCCAATTGGCTTGACCTTTATTAGTGAGCCTGGTTACCCCCTCTCGGAACCACAGACTTAGAATTCGCCAGCTCATATACAGTGCATAAAATATATTTATATATATACCCTTATACACCATTTTAATAAAAAATATCACAAAATTCTTCTAAGTCCCTCGGGAAGAGTGAAAGACGCGCACGTTCATTTTCAGAGCTCCTAGACCTTCCTATAAGAAGTTAGCCAAAAAGTAGCTTCGAAAAACGCTTAGGTTAAGTTTCAGAGTTGCTTCTAATGTACCAAAGCTGGACTTAGACATAATTTCACTCTCACAACATTTTGGCTGGTTGGAGACAGTCCGAACCACAAGTACCGGGTCCATGGTTATGGGCGTATACTGGGGGCACGGGGACGACTCCCATTAACCCCTGACTATACCGGGGATACGCTTATCACATTGCCTTTCTGGTCTGTGCTGAAGCAGGGCATTCTGGCAGCCAATTGGCTTGACCTTTATTAGTGAGCCTGGTTACCCCCTCTCGGAACCACAGACTTAGAAATCGCCAGCTCATATACAGTGCATAAAATATATTTATATATATATACCCTTATACACCATTTTAATAAAAAATATCACAAAATTCTTCTAAGTCCCTCGGGAAGAGTGAAAGACGCGCACGTTCATTTTCAGAGCTCCTAGACCTTCTTATAAGAAGTTAGCCAAAAGGTAGCTTCGAAAAACGCTTAGGTTAAGTTTCAGAGTTGCTTCTAATGTACCAAAGCTGGACTTAGACATAATTTCACTCTCACAACATTTTGGCTGGTTGGAGACAGTCCGAACCACAAGTACCGGGTCCATGGTTATGGGCGTATACTGGGGGCACGGGGACGACTCCCATTAACCCCTGACTATACCGGGGATACGCTTATCACATTGCCTTTCTGGTCTGTGCTGAAGCAGGGCATTCTGGCAGCCAATTGGCTTGACCTTTATTAGTGAGCCTGGTTACCCCCTCTCGGAACCACAGACTTAGAATTCGCCAGCTCATATACAGTGCATAAAATATATTTATATATATACCCTTATACACCATTTTAATAAAAAATATCACAAAATTCTTCTAAGTCCCTCGGGAAGAGTGAAAGACGCGCACGTTCATTTTCAGAGCTCCTAGACCTTCCTATAAGAAGTTAGCCAAAAAGTAGCTTCGAAAAACGCTTAGGTTAAGTTTCAGAGTTGCTTCTAATATACCAAAGCTGGACTTAGACATAATTTCACTCTCACAACATTTTGGCTGGTTGGAGACAGTCCGAACCACAAGTACCGGGTCCATGGTTATGGGCGTATACTGGGGGCACGGGGACGAGTCCCATTAACCCCTGACTATACCGGGGATACGCTTATCACAATGCCTTTCTGGTTTGTGCTGAAGCAGGGCATTCTGGCAGCCAATTGGCTTGACCTTTATTAGTGAGCCTGGTTACCCCCTCTCGGAACCACAGACTTAGAATTCGCCAGCTCATATACAGTGCATAAAATATATTTATATATATACCCTTATACACCATTTTAATAAAAAATATCACAAAATTCTTCTAAGTCCCTCGGGAAGAGTGAAAGACGCGCACGTTCATTTTCAGAGCTCCTAGACCTTCCTATAAGAAGTTAGCCAAAAAGTAGCTTCGAAAAACGCTTAGGTTAAGTTTCAGAGTTGCTTCTAATGTACCAAAGCTGGACTTAGACATAATTTCACTCTCACAACATTATGGCTGGTTGGAGACAGTCCGAACCACAAGTACCGGGTCCATGGTTATGGGCTTATACTGGGGGGACGAGGACGACTCCCATTAACCCCTGACTATACCGGGGATACGCTTATCACAATGCTTTTCTGGTCTGTGCTGAAGCAGGGCATTCTGGCAGCCAAGTGGCTTGACCTTTATTAGTGAGCCTGGTTACCCCCTCTCGGAACCACAGACTTAGAAATCGCCAGCTCATATACTGTACAGTGCATAAAATATATTTATATATATACCCTTATACACCATTTTAATAAAAAATATCACAAAATTCTTCTAAGTCCCTCGGGAAGAGTGAAAGACGCGCACGTTCATTTTCAGAGCTCCTAGACCTTCCTATAAGAAGTTAGCCAAAAAGTAGCTTCGAAAAACGCTTAGGTTAAGTTTCAGAGTTGCTTCTAATGTACCAAAGCTGGACTTAGACATAATTTCACTCTCACAACATTATGGCTGGTTGGAGACAGTCCGAACCACAAGTACCGGGTCCATGGTTATGGGCTTATACTGGGGGGACGAGGACGACTCCCATTAACCCCTGACTATACCGGGGATACGCTTATCACAATGCTTTTCTGGTCTGTGCTGAAGCAGGGCATTCTGGCAGCCAAGTGGCTTGACCTTTATTAGTGAGCCTGGTTACCCCCTCTCGGAACCACAGACTTAGAAATCGCCAGCTCATATACTGTACAGTGCATAAAATATATTTATATATATACCCTTATACACCATTTTAATAAAAAATATCACAAAATTCTTCTAAGTCCCTCGGGAAGAGTGAAAGACGCGCACGTTCATTTTCAGAGCTCCTAGACCTTCCTATAAGAAGTTAGCCAAAAAGTAGCTTCGAAAAACGCTTAGGTTAAGTTTCAGAGTTGCTTCTAATGTACCAAAGCTGGACTTAGACATAATTTCACTCTCACAACATTATGGCTGGTTGGAGACAGTCCGAACCACAAGTACCGGGTCCATGGTTATGGGCTTATACTGGGGGGACGAGGACGACTCCCATTAACCCCTGACTATACCGGGGATACGCTTATCACAATGCCTTTCTGGTTTGTGCTGAAGCAGGGCATTCTGGCAGCCAATTGGCTTGACCTTTATTAGTGAGCCTGGTTACCCCCTCTCGGAACCACAGACTTAGAATTCGCCAGCTCATATACAGTGCATAAAATATATTTATATATATACCCTTATACACCATTTTAAAAAAAAATATCACAAAATTCTTCTAAGTCCCTCGGGAAGAGTGAAAGACGCGCACGTTCATTTTCAGAGCTCCTAGACCTTCTTACTGTATAAGAAGTTAGCCAAAAAGTAGCTTCTTAAAACGCGTAGGTTAAGTTTCAGAGTTGCTTCTAATGTACCAAAGCTGGACTTAGACATAATTTCACTCTCACAACATTATGTCTGGTTGGAGACAGTCCGAACCACAAGTACCGGGTCCATGGTTATAGGCGTATACTGGGGGCACGGGGACGACTCCCATTAACCCCTGACTATACCGGGGATACGCTTATCACAATGCCTTTCTGGTCTGTGCTGAAGCAGGGCATTCTGGCAGTCAATTGGCTTGACCTTTATTAGTGAGCCTGATTACCCCCTCTCGGAACCACAGACTTAGAAATCGCCAGCTCATATACCGTGCATAAAATATATTTATATATATACCCTTATACACCATTTTAATAAAAAATATCACAAAATTCTTCTAAGTCCCTCGGGAAGAGTGAAAGACGCGCACGTTCATTTTCAGAGCTCCTAGACCTTCCTATAAGAAGTTAGCCAAAAAGTAGCTTCGAAAAACGCTTAGGTTAAGTTTCAGAGTTGCTTCTAATGTACCAAAGCTGGACTTAGACATAATTTCACTCTCACAACATTATGGCTGGTTGGAGACAGTCCGAACCACAAGTACCGGGTCCATGGTTATGGGCTTATACTGGGGGGACGGGGACGACTCCCATTAACCCCTGACTATACCGGGGATACGCTTATCACAATGCCTTTCTGGTCTGTGCTGAAGCAGGGCATTCTGGCAGCCAAGTGGCTTGACCTTTATTAGTGAGCCTGGTTACCCCCTCTCGGAACCACAGACTTAGAAATCGCCAGCTCATATACAGTGCATAAAATATATATATATATATACCCTTATACACCATTTTAATAAAAAATATCACAAAATTCTTCTAAGTCCCTCGGGAAGAGTAAAAGACGCGCACGTTCATTTTCACAGCTCCTAGACCTTCCTATAAGAAGTTAGCCAAAAAGTAGCTTCGAAAAACGCTTAGGTTAAGTTTCAGAGTTGCTTCTAATGTACCAAAGCTGGACTTAGACATAATTTCACTCTCACAACATTATGTCTGGTTGGAGACAGTCCGAACCACAAGTACCGGGTCCATGGTTATGGGCGTATACTGGGGGCACGGGGACGACTCCCATTAACCCCTGACTATACCGGGGATACGCTTATCACAATGCCTTTCTGGTCTGTGCTGAAGCAGGGCATTCTGGCAGCCAATTGGCTTGACCTTTATTAGTGAGCCTGATTACCCCCTCTCGGAACCACAGACTTAGAAATCGCCAGCTCATATACAGTGCATAAAATATATTTATATATATACCCTTATACACCATTTTAATAAAAAATATCACAAAATTCTTCTAAGTCCCTCGGGAAGAGTGAAAGACGCGCACGTTCATTTTCAGAGCTCCTAGACCTTCCTATAAGAAGTTAGCCAAAAAGTAGCTTCGAAAAACGCTTAGGTTAAGTTTCAGAGTTGCTTCTAATGTACCAAAGCTGGACTTAGACATAATTTCACTCTCACAACATTTTGGCTGGTTGGAGACAGTCCGAACCACAAGTACAGGGTCCATGGTTATGGGCGTATACTGGGGGCACGGGGACGACTCCCATTAACCCCTGACTATACCGGGGATACGCTTATCACAATGCCTTTCTGGTTTGTGCTGAAGCAGGGCATTCTGGCAGCCAATTGGCTTGACCTTTATTAGTGAGCCTGGTTACCCCCTCTCGGAACCACAGACTTAGAATTCGCCAGCTCATATACAGTGCATAAAATATATTTATATATATACCCTTATACACCATTTTAATAAAAAATATCACAAAATTCTTCTAAGTCCCTCGGGAAGAGTGAAAGACGCGCACGTTCATTTTCAGAGCTCCTAGACCTTCCTATAAGAAGTTAGCCAAAAAGTAGCTTCGAAAAACGCTTAGGTTAAGTTTCAGAGTTGCTTCTAATGTACCAAAGCTGGACTTAGACATAATTTCACTCTCACAACATTATGGCTGGTTGGAGACAGTCCGAACCACAAGTACCGGGTCCATGGTTATGGGCTTATACTGGGGGGACGAGGACGACTCCCATTAACCCCTGACTATACCGGGGATACGCTTATCACAATGCCTTTCTGGTCTGTGCTGAAGCAGGGCATTCTGGCAGCCAAGTGGCTTGACCTTTATTAGTGAGCCTGGTTA
The DNA here is from genome assembly GCF_040206685.1 of Ascaphus truei. Taxonomy (NCBI): domain Eukaryota; kingdom Metazoa; phylum Chordata; class Amphibia; order Anura; family Ascaphidae; genus Ascaphus; species Ascaphus truei. The sequence goes on from NC_134488.1 coordinate 1,056,354, forward strand.
CCCCCTCTCGGAACCACAGACTTAGAAATCGCCAGCTCATATACTGTACAGTGCATAAAATATATTTATATATATACCCTTATACACCATTTTAATAAAAAATATCACAAAATTCTTCTAAGTCCCTCGGGAAGAGTGAAAGACGCGCACGTTCATTTTCAGAGCTCCTAGACCTTCCTATAAGAAGTTAGCCAAAAAGTAGCTTCGAAAAACGCTTAGGTTAAGTTTCAGAGTTGCTTCTAATGTACCAAAGCTGGACTTAGACATAATTTCACTCTCACAACATTATGGCTGGTTGGAGACAGTCCGAACAACAAGTACCGGGTCCATGGTTATGGGCTTATACTGGGGGGACGAGGACGACTCCCATTAACCCCTGACTATACCGGGGATACGCTTATCACAATGCCTTTCTGGTCTGTGCTGAAGCAGGGCATTCTGGCAGCCAAGTGGCTTGACCTTTATTAGTGAGCCTGGTTACCCCCTCTCGGAACCACAGACTTAGAAATCGCCAGCTCATATACTGTACAGTGCATAAAATATATTTATATATATACCCTTATACACCATTTTAATAAAAAATATCACAAAATTCTTCTAAGTCCCTCGGGAAGAGTAAAAGACGCGCACGTTCATTTTCAGAGCTCCTAGACCTTCCTATAAGAAGTTAGCCAAAAAGTAGCTTCGAAAAACGCTTAGGTTAAGTTTCAGAGTTGCTTCTAATGTACCAAAGCTGGACTTAGACATAATTTCACTCTCACAACATTTTGGCTGGTTGGAGACAGTCCGAACCACAAGTACCGGGTCCATGGTTATGGGCGTATACTGGGGGCACGGGGACGACTCCCATTAACCCCTGACTATACCGGGGATACGCTTATCACATTGCCTTTCTGGTCTGTGCTGAAGCAGGGCATTCTGGCAGCCAATTGGCTTGACCTTTATTAGTGAGCCTGGTTACCCCCTCTCGGACCCACAGACTTAGAAATCGCCAGCTCATATACAGTGCATAAAATATATTTATATATATACCCTTATACACCATTTTAATAAAAAATATCACAAAATTCTTCTAAGTCCCTCGGGAAGAGTGAAAGACGCGCACGTTCATTTTCAGAGCTCCTAGACCTTCCTATAAGAAGTTAGCCAAAAAGTAGCTTCGAAAAACGCTTAGGTTAAGTTTCAGAGTTGCTTCTAATGTACCAAAGCTGGACTTAGACATAATTTCACTCTCACAACATTTTGGCTGGTTGGAGACAGTCCGAACCACAAGTACCGGGTCCATGGTTATGGGCGTATACTGGGGGCACGGGGACGACTCCCATTAACCCCTGACTATACCGGGGATACGCTTATCACATTGCCTTTCTGGTCTGTGCTGAAGCAGGGCATTCTGGCAGCCAATTGGCTTGACCTTTATTAGTGAGCCTGGTTACCCCCTCTCGGAACCACAGACTTAGAAATCGCCAGCTCATATACAGTGCATAAAATATATTTATATATATATACCCTTATACACCATTTTAATAAAAAATATCACAAAATTCTTCTAAGTCCCTCGGGAAGAGTGAAAGACGCGCACGTTCATTTTCAGAGCTCCTAGACCTTCTTATAAGAAGTTAGCCAAAAGGTAGCTTCGAAAAACGCTTAGGTTAAGTTTCAGAGTTGCTTCTAATGTACCAAAGCTGGACTTAGACATAATTTCACTCTCACAACATTTTGGCTGGTTGGAGACAGTCCGAACCACAAGTACCGGGTCCATGGTTATGGGCGTATACTGGGGGCACGGGGACGACTCCCATTAACCCCTGACTATACCGGGGATACGCTTATCACATTGCCTTTCTGGTCTGTGCTGAAGCAGGGCATTCTGGCAGCCAATTGGCTTGACCTTTATTAGTGAGCCTGGTTACCCCCTCTCGGAACCACAGACTTAGAAATCGCCAGCTCATATACAGTGCATAAAATATATTTATATATATATACCCTTATACACCATTTTAATAAAAAATATCACAAAATTCTTCTAAGTCCCTCGGGAAGAGTGAAAGACGCGCACGTTCATTTTCAGAGCTCCTAGACCTTCTTATAAGAAGTTAGCCAAAAGGTAGCTTCGAAAAACGCTTAGGTTAAGTTTCAGAGTTGCTTCTAATGTACCAAAGCTGGACTTAGACATAATTTCACTCTCACAACATTTTGGCTGGTTGGAGACAGTCCGAACCACAAGTACCGGGTCCATGGTTATGGGCGTATACTGGGGGCACGGGGACGACTCCCATTAACCCCTGACTATACCGGGGATACGCTTATCACATTGCCTTTCTGGTCTGTGCTGAAGCAGGGCATTCTGGCAGCCAATTGGCTTGACCTTTATTAGTGAGCCTGGTTACCCCCTCTCGGAACCACAGACTTAGAATTCGCCAGCTCATATACAGTGCATAAAATATATTTATATATATACCCTTATACACCATTTTAATAAAAAATATCACAAAATTCTTCTAAGTCCCTCGGGAAGAGTGAAAGACGCGCACGTTCATTTTCAGAGCTCCTAGACCTTCCTATAAGAAGTTAGCCAAAAAGTAGCTTCGAAAAACGCTTAGGTTAAGTTTCAGAGTTGCTTCTAATGTACCAAAGCTGGACTTAGACATAATTTCACTCTCACAACATTTTGGCTGGTTGGAGACAGTCCGAACCACAAGTACCGGGTCCATGGTTATGGGCGTATACTGGGGGCACGGGGACGACTCCCATTAACCCCTGACTATACCGGGGATACGCTTATCACATTGCCTTTCTGGTCTGTGCTGAAGCAGGGCATTCTGGCAGCCAATTGGCTTGACCTTTATTAGTGAGCCTGGTTACCCCCTCTCGGAACCACAGACTTAGAAATCGCCAGCTCATATACAGTGCATAAAATATATTTATATATATATACCCTTATACACCATTTTAATAAAAAATATCACAAAATTCTTCTAAGTCCCTCGGGAAGAGTGAAAGACGCGCACGTTCATTTTCAGAGCTCCTAGACCTTCTTATAAGAAGTTAGCCAAAAGGTAGCTTCGAAAAACGCTTAGGTTAAGTTTCAGAGTTGCTTCTAATGTACCAAAGCTGGACTTAGACATAATTTCACTCTCACAACATTTTGGCTGGTTGGAGACAGTCCGAACCACAAGTACCGGGTCCATGGTTATGGGCGTATACTGGGGGCACGGGGACGACTCCCATTAACCCCTGACTATACCGGGGATACGCTTATCACATTGCCTTTCTGGTCTGTGCTGAAGCAGGGCATTCTGGCAGCCAATTGGCTTGACCTTTATTAGTGAGCCTGGTTACCCCCTCTCGGAACCACAGACTTAGAAATCGCCAGCTCATATACAGTGCATAAAATATATTTATATATATATACCCTTATACACCATTTTAATAAAAAATATCACAAAATTCTTCTAAGTCCCTCGGGAAGAGTGAAAGACGCGCACGTTCATTTTCAGAGCTCCTAGACCTTCTTATAAGAAGTTAGCCAAAAGGTAGCTTCGAAAAACGCTTAGGTTAAGTTTCAGAGTTGCTTCTAATGTACCAAAGCTGGACTTAGACATAATTTCACTCTCACAACATTTTGGCTGGTTGGAGACAGTCCGAACCACAAGTACCGGGTCCATGGTTATGGGCGTATACTGGGGGCACGGGGACGACTCCCATTAACCCCTGACTATACCGGGGATACGCTTATCACATTGCCTTTCTGGTCTGTGCTGAAGCAGGGCATTCTGGCAGCCAATTGGCTTGACCTTTATTAGTGAGCCTGGTTACCCCCTCTCGGAACCACAGACTTAGAATTCGCCAGCTCATATACAGTGCATAAAATATATTTATATATATACCCTTATACACCATTTTAATAAAAAATATCACAAAATTCTTCTAAGTCCCTCGGGAAGAGTGAAAGACGCGCACGTTCATTTTCAGAGCTCCTAGACCTTCCTATAAGAAGTTAGCCAAAAAGTAGCTTCGAAAAACGCTTAGGTTAAGTTTCAGAGTTGCTTCTAATGTACCAAAGCTGGACTTAGACATAATTTCACTCTCACAACATTTTGGCTGGTTGGAGACAGTCCGAACCACAAGTACCGGGTCCATGGTTATGGGCGTATACTGGGGGCACGGGGACGACTCCCATTAACCCCTGACTATACCGGGGATACGCTTATCACATTGCCTTTCTGGTCTGTGCTGAAGCAGGGCATTCTGGCAGCCAATTGGCTTGACCTTTATTAGTGAGCCTGGTTACCCCCTCTCGGAACCACAGACTTAGAAATCGCCAGCTCATATACAGTGCATAAAATATATTTATATATATATACCCTTATACACCATTTTAATAAAAAATATCACAAAATTCTTCTAAGTCCCTCGGGAAGAGTGAAAGACGCGCACGTTCATTTTCAGAGCTCCTAGACCTTCTTATAAGAAGTTAGCCAAAAGGTAGCTTCGAAAAACGCTTAGGTTAAGTTTCAGAGTTGCTTCTAATGTACCAAAGCTGGACTTAGACATAATTTCACTCTCACAACATTTTGGCTGGTTGGAGACAGTCCGAACCACAAGTACCGGGTCCATGGTTATGGGCGTATACTGGGGGCACGGGGACGACTCCCATTAACCCCTGACTATACCGGGGATACGCTTATCACATTGCCTTTCTGGTCTGTGCTGAAGCAGGGCATTCTGGCAGCCAATTGGCTTGACCTTTATTAGTGAGCCTGGTTACCCCCTCTCGGAACCACAGACTTAGAATTCGCCAGCTCATATACAGTGCATAAAATATATTTATATATATACCCTTATACACCATTTTAATAAAAAATATCACAAAATTCTTCTAAGTCCCTCGGGAAGAGTGAAAGACGCGCACGTTCATTTTCAGAGCTCCTAGACCTTCCTATAAGAAGTTAGCCAAAAAGTAGCTTCGAAAAACGCTTAGGTTAAGTTTCAGAGTTGCTTCTAATGTACCAAAGCTGGACTTAGACATAATTTCACTCTCACAACATTTTGGCTGGTTGGAGACAGTCCGAACCACAAGTACCGGGTCCATGGTTATGGGCGTATACTGGGGGCACGGGGACGACTCCCATTAACCCCTGACTATACCGGGGATACGCTTATCACATTGCCTTTCTGGTCTGTGCTGAAGCAGGGCATTCTGGCAGCCAATTGGCTTGACCTTTATTAGTGAGCCTGGTTACCCCCTCTCGGAACCACAGACTTAGAAATCGCCAGCTCATATACAGTGCATAAAATATATTTATATATATACCCTTATACACCATTTTAATAAAAAATATCACAAAATTCTTCTAAGTCCCTCGGGAAGAGTGAAAGACGCGCACGTTCATTTTCAGAGCTCCTAGACCTTCTTATAAGAAGTTAGCCAAAAAGTAGCTTCGAAAAACGCTTAGGTTAAGTTTCAGAGTTGCTTCTAATGTACCAAAGCTGGACTTAGACATCATTTCACTCTCACAACATTATGGCTGGTTGGAGACAGTCCGAACCACAAGTACCGGGTCCATGGTTATGGGCGTATACTGGGGGCACGGGGACGACTCCCATTAACCCCTGACTATACCGGGGATACGCTTATCACAATGCATTTCTGGTCTGTGCTGAAGCAGGGCATTCTGGCAGCCAATTGGCTTGACCTTTATTAGTGAGCCTGGTTACCCCCTCTCGGAACCACAGACTTAGAAATCGCCAGCTCATATACAGTGCATAAAATATATTTATATATATACCCTTATACACCATTTTAATAAAAAATATCACAAAATTCTTCTAAGTCCCTCGGGAAGAGTGAAAGACGCGCACGTTCATTTTCAGAGCTCCTATACCTTCTTATAAGAAGTTAGCCAAAAGGTAGCTTCGAAAAACGCTTAGGTTAAGTTTCAGAGTTGCTTCTAATGTACCAAAGCTGGACTTAGACATAATTTCACTCTCACAACATTTTGGCTGGTTGGAGACAGTCCGAACCACAAGTACCGGGTCCATGGTTATGGGCGTATACTGGGGGCACGGGGACGACTCCCATTAACCCCTGACTATACCGGGGATACGCTTATCACATTGCCTTTCTGGTCTGTGCTGAAGCAGGGCATTCTGGCAGCCAATTGGCTTGACCTTTATTAGTGAGCCTGGTTACCCCCTCTCGGAACCACAGACTTAGAAATCGCCAGCTCATATACAGTGCATAAAATATATTTATATATATACCCTTATACACCATTTTAATAAAAAATATCACAAAATTCTTCTAAGTCCCTCGGGAAGAGTGAAAGACGCGCACGTTCATTTTCAGAGCTCCTAGACCTTCCTATAAGAAGTTAGCCAAAAAGTATCTTCGATAAACGCTTAGGTTAAGTTTCAGAGTTGCTTCTAATGTACCAAAGCTGGACTTAGACATAATTTCACTCTCACAACATTTTGGCTGGTTGGAGACAGTCCGAACCACAAGTACCGGGTCCATGGTTATGGGCGTATACTGGGGGCACGGGGACGACTCCCATTAACCCCTGACTATACCGGGGATACGCTTATCACATTGCCTTTCTGGTCTGTGCTGAAGCAGGGCATTCTGGCAGCCAATTGGCTTGACCTTTATTAGTGAGCCTGGTTACCCCCTCTCGGAACCACAGACTTAGAAATCGCCAGCTCATATACAGTGCATAAAATATATTTATATATATACCCTTATACACCATTTTAATAAAAAATATCACAAAATTCTTCTAAGTCCCTCGGGAAGAGTGAAAGACGCGCACGTTCATTTTCAGAGCTCCTAGACCTTCTTATAAGAAGTTAGCCAAAAAGTAGCTTCGAAAAACGCTTAGGTTAAGTTTCAGAGTTGCTTCTAATGTACCAAAGCTGGACTTAGACATCATTTCACTCTCACAACATTATGGCTGGTTGGAGACAGTCCGAACCACAAGTACCGGGTCCATGGTTATGGGCGTATACTGGGGGCACGGGGACGACTCCCATTAACCCCTGACTATACCGGGGATACGCTTATCACAATGCATTTCTGGTCTGTGCTGAAGCAGGGCATTCTGGCAGCCAATTGGCTTGACCTTTATTAGTGAGCCTGGTTACCCCCTCTCGGAACCACAGACTTAGAAATCGCCAGCTCATATACAGTGCATAAAATATATTTATATATATACCCTTATACACCATTTTAATAAAAAATATCACAAAATTCTTCTAAGTCCCTCGGGAAGAGTGAAAGACGCGCACGTTCATTTTCAGAGCTCCTATACCTTCTTATAAGAAGTTAGCCAAAAGGTAGCTTCGAAAAACGCTTAGGTTAAGTTTCAGAGTTGCTTCTAATGTACCAAAGCTGGACTTAGACATAATTTCACTCTCACAACATTTTGGCTGGTTGGAGACAGTCCGAACCACAAGTACCGGGTCCATGGTTATGGGCGTATACTGGGGGCACGGGGACGACTCCCATTAACCCCCGACTATACCGGGGATACGCTTATCACATTGCCTTTCTGGTCTGTGCTGAAGCAGGGCATTCTGGCAGCCAATTGGCTTGACCTTTATTAGTGAGCCTGGTTACCCCCTCTCGGAACCACAGACTTAGAAATCGCCAGCTCATATACAGTGCATAAAATATATTTATATATATACCCTTATACACCATTTTAATAAAAAATATCACAAAATTCTTCTAAGTCCCTCGGGAAGAGTGAAAGACGCGCACGTTCATTTTCAGAGCTCCTAGACCTTCCTATAAGAAGTTAGCCAAAAAGTAGCTTCGATAAACGCTTAGGTTAAGTTTCAGAGTTGCTTCTAATGTACCAAAGCTGGACTTAGACATAATTTCACTCTCACAACATTTTGGCTGGTTGGAGACAGTCCGAACCACAAGTACCGGGTCCATGGTTATGGGCGTATACTGGGGGCACGGGGACGACTCCCATTAACCCCTGACTATACCGGGGATACGCTTATCACATTGCCTTTCTGGTCTGTGCTGAAGCAGGGCATTCTGGCAGCCAATTGGCTTGACCTTTATTAGTGAGCCTGGTTACCCCCTCTCGGAACCACAGACTTAGAAATCGCCAGCTCATATACAGTGCATAAAATATATTTATATATATACCCTTATACACCATTTTAATAAAAAATATCACAAAATTCTTCTAAGTCCCTCGGGAAGAGTGAAAGACGCGCACGTTCATTTTCAGAGCTCCTAGACCTTCTTATAAGAAGTTAGCCAAAAAGTAGCTTCGAAAAACGCTTAGGTTAAGTTTCAGAGTTGCTTCTAATGTACCAAAGCTGGACTTAGACATCATTTCACTCTCACAACATTATGGCTGGTTGGAGACAGTCCGAACCACAAGTACCGGGTCCATGGTTATGGGCGTATACTGGGGGCACGGGGACGACTCCCATTAACCCCTGACTATACCGGGGATACGCTTATCACAATGCCTTTCTGGTCTGTGCTGAAGCAGGGCATTCTGGCAGCCAATTGGCTTGACCTTTATTAGTGAGCCTGGTTACCCCCTCTCGGAACCACAGACTTAGAAATCGCCAGCTCATATACAGTGCATAAAATATATTTATATATATACCCTTATACACCATTTTAATAAAAAATATCACAAAATTCTTCTAAGTCCCTCGGGAAGAGTGAAAGACGCGCACGTTCATTTTCAGAGCTCCTAGACCTTTTATAAGAAGTTAGCCAAAAGGTAGCTTCGAAAAACGCTTAGGTTAAGTTTCAGAGTTGCTTCTAATGTACCAAAGCTGGACTTAGACATAATTTCACTCTCACAACATTTTGGCTGGTTGGAGACAGTCCGAACCACAAGTACCGGGTCCATGGTTATGGGCGTATACTGGGGGCACGGGGACGACTCCCATTAACCCCTGACTATACCGGGGATACGCTTATCACATTGCCTTTCTGGTCTGTGCTGAAGCAGGGCATTCTGGCAGCCAATTGGCTTGACCTTTATTAGTGAGCCTGGTTACCCCCTCTCGGAACCACAGACTTAGAATTCGCCAGCTCATATACAGTGCATAAAATATATTTATATATATACCCTTATACACCATTTTAATAAAAAATATCACAAAATTCTTCTAAGTCCCTCGGGAAGAGTGAAAGACGCGCACGTTCATTTTCAGAGCTCCTAGACCTTCCTATAAGAAGTTAGCCAAAAAGTAGCTTCGAAAAACGCTTAGGTTAAGTTTCAGAGTTGCTTCTAATGTACCAAAGCTGGACTTAGACATAATTTCACTCTCACAACATTTTGGCTGGTTGGAGACAGTCCGAACCACAAGTACCGGGTCCATGGTTATGGGCGTATACTGGGGGCACGGGGACGACTCCCATTAACCCCTGACTATACCGGGGATACGCTTATCACATTGCCTTTCTGGTCTGTGCTGAAGCAGGGCATTCTGGCAGCCAATTGGCTTGACCTTTATTAGTGAGCCTGGTTACCCCCTCTCGGAACCACAGACTTAGAAATCGCCAGCTCATATACAGTGCATAAAATATATTTATATATATACCCTTATACACCATTTTAATAAAAAATATCACAAAATTCTTCTAAGTCCCTCGGGAAGAGTGAAAGACGCGCACGTTCATTTTCAGAGCTCCTAGACCTTCTTATAAGAAGTTAGCCAAAAAGTAGCTTCGAAAAACGCTTAGGTTAAGTTTCAGAGTTGCTTCTAATGTACCAAAGCTGGACTTAGACATCATTTCACTCTCACAACATTATGGCTGGTTGGAGACAGTCCGAACCACAAGTACCGGGTCCATGGTTATGGGCGTATACTGGGGGCACGGGGACGACTCCCATTAACCCCTGACTATACCGGGGATACGCTTATCACAATGCCTTTCTGGTCTGTGCTGAAGCAGGGCATTCTGGCAGCCAATTGGCTTGACCTTTATTAGTGAGCCTGGTTACCCCCTCTCGGAACCACAGACTTAGAAATCGCCAGCTCATATACAGTGCATAAAATATATTTATATATATACCCTTATACACCATTTTAATAAAAAATATCACAAAATTCTTCTAAGTCCCTCGGGAAGAGTGAAAGACGCGCACGTTCATTTTCAGAGCTCCTAGACCTTCTTATAAGAAGTTAGCCAAAAAGTAGCTTCGAAAAACGCTTAGGTTAAGTTTCAGAGTTGCTTCTAATGTACCAAAGCTGGACTTAGACATCATTTCACTCTCACAACATTATGGCTGGTTGGAGACAGTCCGAACCACAAGTACCGGGTCCATGGTTATGGGCGTATACTGGGGGCACGGGGACGACTCCCATTAACCCCTGACTATACCGGGGATACGCTTATCACAATGCCTTTCTGGTCTGTGCTGAAGCAGGGCATTCTGGCAGCCAATTGGCTTGACCTTTATTAGTGAGCCTGGTTACCCCCTCTCGGAACCACAGACTTAGAAATCGCCAGCTCATATACAGTGCATAAAATATATTTATATATATACCCTTATACACCATTTTAATAAAAAATATCACACAATTCTTCTAAGTCCCTCGGGAAGAGTGAAAGACGCGCACGTTCATTTTCAGAGCTCCTAGACCTTCTTATAAGAAGTTAGCCAAAAAGTAGCTTCTTAAAACGCTTAGGTTTAGTTTCAGAGTTGCTTCTAATGTACCAAAGCTGGACTTAGACATCATTTCACTCTCACAACATTATGGCTGGTTGGAGACAGTCCGAACCACAAGTACCGGGTCCATGGTTATGGGCGTATACTGGGGGCACGGGGACGACTCCCATTAACCCCTGACTATACCGGGGATACGCTTATCACATTGCCTTTCTGGTCTGTGCTGAAGCAGGGCATTCTGGCAGCCAATTGGCTTGACCTTTATTAGTGAGCCTGGTTACCCCCTCTCGGAACCACAGACTTAGAAATCGCCAGCTCATATACAGTGCATAAAATATATTTATATATATACCCTTATACACCATTTTAATAAAAAATATCACAAAATTCTTCTAAGTCCCTCGGGAAGAGTGAAAGACGCGCACGTTCATTTTCAGAGCTCCTAGACCTTCTTATAAGAAGTTAGCCAAAAAGTAGCTTCGAAAAACGCTTAGGTTAAGTTTCAGAGTTGCTTCTAATGTACCAAAGCTGGACTTAGACATCATTTCACTCTCACAACATTATGGCTGGTTGGAGACAGTCCGAACCACAAGTACCGGGTCCATGGTTATGGGCGTATACTGGGGGCACGGGGACGACTCCCATTAACCCCTGACTATACCGGGGATACGCTTATCACAATGCCTTTCTGGTCTGTGCTGAAGCAGGGCATTCTGGCAGCCAATTGGCTTGACCTTTATTAGTGAGCCTGGTTACCCCCTCTCGGAACCACAGACTTAGAAATCGCCAGCTCATATACAGTGCATAAAATATATTTATATATATACCCTTATACACCATTTTAATAAAAAATATCACAAAATTCTTCTAAGTCCCTCGGGAAGAGTGAAAGACGCGCACGTTCATTTTCAGAGCTCCTAGACCTTCCTATAAGAAGTTAGCCAAAAAGTAGCTTCGAAAAACGCTTAGGTTAAGTTTCAGAGTTGCTTCTAATGTACCAAAGCTGGACTTAGACATAATTTCACTCTCACAACATTTTGGCTGGTTGGAGACAGTCCGAACCACAAGTACCGGGTCCATGGTTATGGGCGTATACTGGGGGCACGGGGACGACTCCCATTAACCCCTGACTATACCGGGGATACGCTTATCACATTGCCTTTCTGGTCTGTGCTGAAGCAGGGCATTCTGGCAGCCAATTGGCTTGACCTTTATTAGTGAGCCTGGTTACCCCCTCTCGGAACCACAGACTTAGAAATCGCCAGCTCATATACAGTGCATAAAATATATTTATATATATACCCTTATACACCATTTTAATAAAAAATATCACAAAATTCTTCTAAGTCCCTCGGGAAGAGTGAAAGACGCGCACGTTCATTTTCAGAGCTCCTAGACCTTCTTATAAGAAGTTAGCCAAAAAGTAGCTTCGAAAAACGCTTAGGTTAAGTTTCAGAGTTGCTTCTAATGTACCAAAGCTGGACTTAGACATCATTTCACTCTCACAACATTATGGCTGGTTGGAGACAGTCCGAACCACAAGTACCGGGTCCATGGTTATGGGCGTATACTGGGGGCACGGGGACGACTCCCATTAACCCCTGACTATACCGGGGATACGCTTATCACAATGCCTTTCTGGTCTGTGCTGAAGCAGGGCATTCTGGCAGCCAATTGGCTTGACCTTTATTAGTGAGCCTGGTTACCCCCTCTCGGAACCACAGACTTAGAAATCGCCAGCTCATATACAGTGCATAAAATATATTTATATATATACCCTTATACACCATTTTAATAAAAAATATCACAAAATTCTTCTAAGTCCCTCGGGAAGAGTGAAAGACGCGCACGTTCATTTTCAGAGCTCCTAGACCTTCTTATAAGAAGTTAGCCAAAAAGTAGCTTCGAAAAACGCTTAGGTTAAGTTTCAGAGTTGCTTCTAATGTACCAAAGCTGGACTTAGACATCATTTCACTCTCACAACATTATGGCTGGTTGGAGACAGTCCGAACCACAAGTACCGGGTCCATGGTTATGGGCGTATACTGGGGGCACGGGGACGACTCCCATTAACCCCTGACTATACCGGGGATACGCTTATCACAATGCCTTTCTGGTCTGTGCTGAAGCAGGGCATTCTGGCAGCCAATTGGCTTGACCTTTATTAGTGAGCCTGGTTACCCCCTCTCGGAACCACAGACTTAGAAATCGCCAGCTCATATACAGTGCATAAAATATATTTATATATATACCCTTATACACCATTTTAATAAAAAATATCACACAATTCTTCTAAGTCCCTCGGGAAGAGTGAAAGACGCGCACGTTCATTTTCAGAGCTCCTAGACCTTCTTATAAGAAGTTAGCCAAAAAGTAGCTTCTTAAAACGCTTAGGTTTAGTTTCAGAGTTGCTTCTAATGTACCAAAGCTGGACTTAGACATCATTTCACTCTCACAACATTATGGCTGGTTGGAGACAGTCCGAACCACAAGTACCGGGTCCATGGTTATGGGCGTATACTGGGGGCACGGGGACGACTCCCATTAACCCCTGACTATACCGGGGATACGCTTATCACATTGCCTTTCTGGTCTGTGCTGAAGCAGGGCATTCTGGCAGCCAATTGGCTTGACCTTTATTAGTGAGCCTGGTTACCCCCTCTCGGAACCACAGACTTAGAAATCGCCAGCTCATATACAGTGCATAAAATATATTTATATATATACCCTTATACACCATTTTAATAAAAAATATCACAAAATTCTTCTAAGTCCCTCGGGAAGAGTGAAAGACGCGCACGTTCATTTTCAGAGCTCCTAGACCTTTTATAAGAAGTTAGCCAAAAGGTAGCTTCGAAAAACGCTTAGGTTAAGTTTCAGAGTTGCTTCTAATGTACCAAAGCTGGACTTAGACATAATTTCACTCTCACAACATTTTGGCTGGTTGGAGACAGTCCGAACCACAAGTACCGGGTCCATGGTTATGGGCGTATACTGGGGGCACGGGGACGACTCCCATTAACCCCTGACTATACCGGGGATACGCTTATCACATTGCCTTTCTGGTCTGTGCTGAAGCAGGGCATTCTGGCAGCCAATTGGCTTGACCTTTATTAGTGAGCCTGGTTACCCCCTCTCGGAACCACAGACTTAGAATTCGCCAGCTCATATACAGTGCATAAAATATATTTATATATATACCCTTATACACCATTTTAATAAAAAATATCACAAAATTCTTCTAAGTCCCTCGGGAAGAGTGAAAGACGCGCACGTTCATTTTCAGAGCTCCTAGACCTTCCTATAAGAAGTTAGCCAAAAAGTAGCTTCGAAAAACGCTTAGGTTAAGTTTCAGAGTTGCTTCTAATGTACCAAAGCTGGACTTAGACATAATTTCACTCTCACAACATTTTGGCTGGTTGGAGACAGTCCGAACCACAAGTACCGGGTCCATGGTTATGGGCGTATACTGGGGGCACGGGGACGACTCCCATTAACCCCTGACTATACCGGGGATACGCTTATCACATTGCCTTTCTGGTCTGTGCTGAAGCAGGGCATTCTGGCAGCCAATTGGCTTGACCTTTATTAGTGAGCCTGGTTACCCCCTCTCGGAACCACAGACTTAGAAATCGCCAGCTCATATACAGTGCATAAAATATATTTATATATATACCCTTATACACCATTTTAATAAAAAATATCACAAAATTCTTCTAAGTCCCTCGGGAAGAGTGAAAGACGCGCACGTTCATTTTCAGAGCTCCTAGACCTTCTTATAAGAAGTTAGCCAAAAAGTAGCTTCGAAAAACGCTTAGGTTAAGTTTCAGAGTTGCTTCTAATGTACCAAAGCTGGACTTAGACATCATTTCACTCTCACAACATTATGGCTGGTTGGAGACAGTCCGAACCACAAGTACCGGGTCCATGGTTATGGGCGTATACTGGGGGCACGGGGACGACTCCCATTAACCCCTGACTATACCGGGGATACGCTTATCACAATGCCTTTCTGGTCTGTGCTGAAGCAGGGCATTCTGGCAGCCAATTGGCTTGACCTTTATTAGTGAGCCTGGTTACCCCCTCTCGGAACCACAGACTTAGAAATCGCCAGCTCATATACAGTGCATAAAATATATTTATATATATACCCTTATACACCATTTTAATAAAAAATATCACAAAATTCTTCTAAGTCCCTCGGGAAGAGTGAAAGACGCGCACGTTCATTTTCAGAGCTCCTAGACCTTCTTATAAGAAGTTAGCCAAAAAGTAGCTTCGAAAAACGCTTAGGTTAAGTTTCAGAGTTGCTTCTAATGTACCAAAGCTGGACTTAGACATCATTTCACTCTCACAACATTATGGCTGGTTGGAGACAGTCCGAACCACAAGTACCGGGTCCATGGTTATGGGCGTATACTGGGGGCACGGGGACGACTCCCATTAACCCCTGACTATACCGGGGATACGCTTATCACAATGCCTTTCTGGTCTGTGCTGAAGCAGGGCATTCTGGCAGCCAATTGGCTTGACCTTTATTAGTGAGCCTGGTTACCCCCTCTCGGAACCACAGACTTAGAAATCGCCAGCTCATATACAGTGCATAAAATATATTTATATATATACCCTTATACACCATTTTAATAAAAAATATCACACAATTCTTCTAAGTCCCTCGGGAAGAGTGAAAGACGCGCACGTTCATTTTCAGAGCTCCTAGACCTTCTTATAAGAAGTTAGCCAAAAAGTAGCTTCTTAAAACGCTTAGGTTTAGTTTCAGAGTTGCTTCTAATGTACCAAAGCTGGACTTAGACATCATTTCACTCTCACAACATTATGGCTGGTTGGAGACAGTCCGAACCACAAGTACCGGGTCCATGGTTATGGGCGTATACTGGGGGCACGGGGACGACTCCCATTAACCCCTGACTATACCGGGGATACGCTTATCACAATGCCTTTCTGGTCTGTGCTGAAGCAGGGCATTCTGGCAGCCAATTGGCTTGACCTTTATTAGTGAGCCTGGTTACCCCCTCTCGGAACCACAGACTTAGAATTCGCCAGCTCATATACAGTGCATAAAATATATTTATATATATACCCTTATACACCATTTTAATAAAAAATATCACAAAATTCTTCTAAGTCCCTCGGGAAGAGTGAAAGACGCGCACGTTCATTTTCAGAGCTCCTAGACCTTCTTATAAGAAGTTAGCCAAAAAGTAGCTCCTTAAAACGCTTAAGTTAAGTTTCAGAGTTGCTTCTAATGTACCAAAGCTGGACTTAGACATCATTTCACTCTCACAACATTTTGGCTGGTTGGAGACAGTCCGAACCACAAGTACCGGGTCCATGGTTATGGGCGTATACTGGGGGCACGGGGACGACTCCCATTAACCCCTGACTATACCGGGGATACGCTTATCACATTGCCTTTCTGGTCTGTGCTGAAGCAGGGCATTCTGGCAGCCAATTGGCTTGACCTTTATTAGTGAGCCTGGTTACCCCCTCTCGGAACCACAGACTTAGAAATCGCCAGCTCATATACAGTGCATAAAATATATTTATATATATACCCTTATACACCATTTCAATAAAAAATATCACAAAATTCTTCTAAGTCCCTCGGGAAGAGTGAAAGACGCGCACGTTCATTTTCAGAGCTCCTAGACCTTCTTATAAGAAGTTAGCCAAAAAGTAGCTTCTTAAAACGCTTAGGTTAAGTTTCAGAGTTGCTTCTAATGTACCAAAGCTGGACTTAGACATCATTTCACTCTCACAACATTATGGCTGGTTGGAGACAGTCCGAACCACAAGTACCGGGTCCATGGTTATGGGCGTATACTGGGGGCATGGGGACGACTCCCATTAACCCCTGACTATACCGGGGATACGCTTATCACAATGCCTTTCTGGTCTGTGCTGAAGCAGGGCATTCTGGCAGCCAATTGGCTTGACCTTTATTAGTGAGCCTGGTTACCCCCTCTCGGAACCACAGACTTAGAAATCGCCAGCTCATATACAGTGCATAAAATATATTTATATATATACCCTTATACACCATTTTAATAAAAAATATCACAAAATTCTTCTAAGTCCCTCGGGAAGAGTGAAAGACGCGCACGTTCATTTTCAGAGCTCCTAGACCTTCTTATAAGAAGTTAGCCAAAAAGTAGCTTCTTAAAACGCTTAGGTTAAGTTTCAGAGTTGCTTCTAATGTACCAAAGCTGGACTTAGACATCATTTCACTCTCACAACATTATGGCTGGTTGGAGACAGTCCGAACCACAAGTACCGGGTCCATGGTTATGGGCGTATACTGGGGGCACGGGGACGACTCCCATTAACCCCTGACTATACCGGGGATACGCTTATCACATTGCCTTTCTGGTCTGTGCTGAAGCAGGGCATTCTGGCAGCCAATTGGCTTGACCTTTATTAGTGAGCCTGGTTACCCCCTCTCGGAACCACAGACTTAGAAATCGCCAGCTCATATACAGTGCATAAAATATATTTATATATATACCCTTATACACCATTTTAATAAAAAATATCACAAAATTCTTCTAAGTCCCTCGGGAAGAGTGAAAGACGCGCACGTTCATTTTCAGAGCTTCTAGACCTTCTTATAAGAAGTTAGCCAAAAAGTAGCTCCTTAAAACGCTTAGGTTAAGTTTCAGAGTTGCTTCTAATGTACCAAAGCTGGACTTAGACATCATTTCACTCTCACAACATTTTGGCTGGTTGGAGACAGTCCGAACCACAAGTACCGGGTCCATGGTTATGGGCGTATACTGGGGGCACGGGGACGACTCCCATTAACCCCTGACTATACCGGGGATACGCTTATCACATTGCCTTTCTGGTCTGTGCTGAAGCAGGGCATTCTGGCAGCCAATTGGCTTGACCTTTATTAGTGAGCCTGGTTACCCCCTCTCGGAACCACAGACTTAGAAATCGCCAGCTCATATACAGTGCATAAAATATATTTATATATATACCCTTATACACCATTTTAATAAAAAATATCACAAAATTCTTCTAAGTCCCTCGGGAAGAGTGAAAGACGCGCACGTTCATTTTCAGAGCTCCTAGACCTTCTTATAAGAAGTTAGCCAAAAAGTAGCTTCTTAAAACGCTTAGGTTAAGTTTCAGAGTTGCTTCTAATGTACCAAAGCTGGACTTAGACATCATTTCACTCTCACAACATTATGGCTGGTTGGAGACAGTCCGAACCACAAGTACCGGGTCCATGGTTATGGGCGTATACTGGGGGCACGGGGACGACTCCCATTAACCCCTGACTATACCGGGGATACGCTTATCACATTGCCTTTCTGGTCTGTGCTGAAGCAGGGCATTCTGGCAGCCAATTGGCTTGACCTTTATTAGTGAGCCTGGTTACCCCCTCTCGGAACCACAGACTTAGAAATCGCCAGCTCATATACAGTGCATAAAATATATTTATATATATACCCTTATACACCATTTTAATAAAAAATATCACAAAATTCTTCTAAGTCCCTCGGGAAGAGTGAAAGACGCGCACGTTCATTTTCAGAGCTCCTAGACCTTCTTATTAGAAGTTAGCCAAAAAGTAGCTCCTTAAAACGCTTAGGTTAAGTTTCAGAGTTGCTTCTAATGTACCAAAGCTGGACTTAGACATCATTTCACTCTCACAACATTTTGGCTGGTTGGAGACAGTCCGAACCACAAGTACCGGGTCCATGGTTATGGGCGTATACTGGGGGCACGGGGACGACTCCCATTAACCCCTGACTATACCGGGGATACGCTTATCACATTGCCTTTCTGGTCTGTGCTGAAGCAGGGCATTCTGGCAGCCAATTGGCTTGACCTTTATTAGTGAGCCTGGTTACCCCCTCTCGGAACCACAGACTTAGAAATCGCCAGCTCATATACAGTGCATAAAATATATTTATATATATACCCTTATACACCATTTTAATAAAAAATATCACAAAATTCTTCTAAGTCCCTCGGGAAGAGTGAAAGACGCGCACGTTCATTTTCAGAGCTCCTAGACCTTCTTATAAGAAGTTAGCCAAAAAGTAGCTTCTTAAAACGCTTAGGTTAAGTTTCAGAGTTGCTTCTAATGTACCAAAGCTGGACTTAGACATCATTTCACTCTCACAACATTATGGCTGGTTGGAGAAAGTCCGAACCACAAGTACCGGGTCCATGGTTATGGGCGTATACTGGGGGCACGGGGACGACTCCCATTAACCCCTGACTATACCGGGTCTACGCTTATCACATTGCCTTTCTGGTCTGTGCTGAAGCAGGGCATTCTGGCAGCCAATTGGCTTGACCTTTATTAGTGAGCCTGGTTACCCCCTCTCGGAACCACAGACTTAGAAATCGCCAGCTCATATACAGTGCATAAAATATATTTATATATATACCCTTATACACCATTTTAATAAAAAATATCACAAAATTCTTCTAAGTCCCTCGGGAAGAGTGAAAGACGTGCACGTTCATTTTCAGAGCTCCTAGACCTTCTTATAAGAAGTTAGCCAAAAAGTAGCTTCTTAAAACGCTTAGGTTAAGTTTCAGAGTTGCTTCTAATGTACCAAAGCTGGACTTAGACATCATTTCACTCTCACAACATTATGGCTGGTTGGAGACAGTCCGAACCACAAGTACCGGGTCCATGGTTATGGGCGTATACTGGGGGCACGGGGACGACTCCCATTAACCCCTGACTATACCGGGGATACGCTTATCACATTGCCTTTCTGGTCTGTGCTGAAGCAGGGCATTCTGGCAGCCAATTGGCTTGACCTTTATTAGTGAGCCTGGTTACCCCCTATCGGAACCACAGACTTAGAAATCGCCAGCTCATATACAGTGCATAAAATATATTTATATATATACCCTTATACACCATTTTAATAAAAAATATCACAAAATTCTTCTAAGTCCCTCGGGAAGAGTGAAAGACGCGCACGTTCATTTTCAGAGCTCCTAGACCTTCTTATAAGAAGTTAGCCAAAAAGTAGCTTCTTAAAACGCTTAGGTTAAGTTTCAGAGTTGCTTCTAATGTACCAAAGCTGGACTTAGACATCATTTCACTCTCACAACATTATGGCTGGTTGGAGACAGTCCGAACCACAAGTACCGGGTCCATGGTTATGGGCGTATACTGGGGGCATGGGGACGACTCCCATTAACCCCTGACTATACCGGGGATACGCTTATCACAATGCCTTTCTGGTCTGTGCTGAAGCAGGGCATTCTGGCAGCCAATTGGCTTGACCTTTATTAGTGAGCCTGGTTACCCCCTCTCGGAACCACAGACTTAGAAATCGCCAGCTCATATACAGTGCATAAAATATATTTATATATATACCCTTATACACCATTTTAATAAAAAATATCACAAAATTCTTCTAAGTCCCTCGGGAAGAGTGAAAGACGCGCACGTTCATTTTCAGAGCTTCTAGACCTTCTTATAAGAAGTTAGCCAAAAAGTAGCTCCTTAAAACGCTTAGGTTAAGTTTCAGAGTTGCTTCTAATGTACCAAAGCTGGACTTAGACATCATTTCACTCTCACAACATTTTGGCTGGTTGGAGACAGTCCGAACCACAAGTACCGGGTCCATGGTTATGGGCGTATACTGGGGGCACGGGGACGACTCCCATTAACCCCTGACTATACCGGGGATACGCTTATCACATTGCCTTTCTGGTCTGTGCTGAAGCAGGGCATTCTGGCAGCCAATTGGCTTGACCTTTATTAGTGAGCCTGGTTACCCCCTCTCGGAACCACAGACTTAGAAATCGCCAGCTCATATACAGTGCATAAAATATATTTATATATATACCCTTATACACCATTTTAATAAAAAATATCACAAAATTCTTCTAAGTCCCTCGGGAAGAGTGAAAGACGCGCACGTTCATTTTCAGAGCTCCTAGACCTTCTTATAAGAAGTTAGCCAAAAAGTAGCTTCTTAAAACGCTTAGGTTAAGTTTCAGAGTTGCTTCTAATGTACCAAAGCTGGACTTAGACATCATTTCACTCTCACAACATTATGGCTGGTTGGAGACAGTCCGAACCACAAGTACCGGGTCCATGGTTATGGGCGTATACTGGGGGCACGGGGACGACTCCCATTAACCCCTGACTATACCGGGGATACGCTTATCACATTGCCTTTCTGGTCTGTGCTGAAGCAGGGCATTCTGGCAGCCAATTGGCTTGACCTTTATTAGTGAGCCTGGTTACCCCCTCTCGGAACCACAGACTTAGAAATCGCCAGCTCATATACAGTGCATAAAATATATTTATATATATACCCTTATACACCATTTTAATAAAAAATATCACAAAATTCTTCTAAGTCCCTCGGGAAGAGTGAAAGACGCGCACGTTCATTTTCAGAGCTCCTAGACCTTCTTATAAGAAGTTAGCCAAAAAGTAGCTCCTTAAAACGCTTAGGTTAAGTTTCAGAGTTGCTTCTAATGTACCAAAGCTGGACTTAGACATCATTTCACTCTCACAACATTTTGGCTGGTTGGAGACAGTCCGAACCACAAGTACCGGGTCCATGGTTATGGGCGTATACTGGGGGCACGGGGACGACTCCCATTAACCCCTGACTATACCGGGGATACGCTTATCACATTGCCTTTCTGGTCTGTGCTGAAGCAGGGCATTCTGGCAGCCAATTGTCTTGACCTTTATTAGTGAGCCTGGTTACCCCCTCTCGGAACCACAGACTTAGAAATCGCCAGCTCATATACAGTGCATAAAATATATTTATATATATACCCTTATACACCATTTTAATAAAAAATATCACAAAATTCTTCTAAGTCCCTCGGGAAGAGTGAAAGACGCGCACGTTCATTTTCAGAGCTCCTAGACCTTCTTATAAGAAGTTAGCCAAAAAGTAGCTTCTTAAAACGCTTAGGTTAAGTTTCAGAGTTGCTTCTAATGTACCAAAGCTGGACTTAGACATCATTTCACTCTCACAACATTATGGCTGGTTGGAGAAAGTCCGAACCACAAGTACCGGGTCCATGGTTATGGGCGTATACTGGGGGCACGGGGACGACTCCCATTAACCCCTGACTATACCGGGTCTACGCTTATCACATTGCCTTTCTGGTCTGTGCTGAAGCAGGGCATTCTGGCAGCCAATTGGCTTGACCTTTATTAGTGAGCCTGGTTACCCCCTCTCGGAACCACAGACTTAGAAATCGCCAGCTCATATACAGTGCATAAAATATATTTATATATATACCCTTATACACCATTTTAATAAAAAATATCACAAAATTCTTCTAAGTCCCTCGGGAAGAGTGAAAGACGTGCACGTTCATTTTCAGAGCTCCTAGACCTTCTTATAAGAAGTTAGCCAAAAAGTAGCTTCTTAAAACGCTTAGGTTAAGTTTCAGAGTTGCTTCTAATGTACCAAAGCTGGACTTAGACATCATTTCACTCTCACAACATTATGGCTGGTTGGAGACAGTCCGAACCACAAGTACCGGGTCCATGGTTATGGGCGTATACTGGGGGCACGGGGACGACTCCCATTAACCCCTGACTATACCGGGGATACGCTTATCACAATGCCTTTCTGGTCTGTGCTGAAGCAGGGCATTCTGGCAGCCAATTGGCTTGACCTTTATTAGTGAGCCTGGTTACCCCCTCTCGGAACCACAGACTTAGAAATCGCCAGCTCATATACAGTGCATAAAATATATTTATATATATACCCTTATACACCATTTTAATAAAAAATATCACAAAATTCTTCTAAGTCCCTCGGGAAGAGTGAAAGACGCGCACGTTCATTTTCAGAGCTCCTAGACCTTCTTATAAGAAGTTAGCCAAAAAGTAGCTTCTTAAAACGCTTAGGTTAAGTTTCAGAGTTGCTTCTAATGTACCAAAGCTGGACTTAGACATCATTTCACTCTCACAACATTATGGCTGGTTGGAGACAGTCCGAACCACAAGTACCGGGTCCATGGTTATGGGCGTATACTGGGGGCACGGGGACGACTCCCATTAACCCCTGACTATACCGGGGATACGCTTATCACATTGCCTTTCTGGTCTGTGCTGAAGCAGGGCATTCTGGCAGCCAATTGGCTTGACCTTTATTAGTGAGCCTGGTTACCCCCTATCGGAACCACAGACTTAGAAATCGCCAGCTCATATACAGTGCATAAAATATATTTATATATATACCCTTATACACCATTTTAATAAAAAATATCACAAAATTCTTCTAAGTCCCTCGGGAAGAGTGAAAGACGCGCACGTTCATTTTCAGAGCTCCTAGACCTTCTTATAAGAAGTTAGCCAAAAAGTAGCTTCTTAAAACGCTTAGGTTAAGTTTCAGAGTTGCTTCTAATGTACCAAAGCTGGACTTAGACATCATTTCACTCTCACAACATTATGGCTGGTTGGAGACAGTCCGAACCACAAGTACCGGGTCCATGGTTATGGGCGTATACTGGGGGCACGGGGACGACTCCCATTAACCCCTGACTATACCGGGGATACGCTTATCACATTGCCTTTCTGGTCTGTGCTGAAGCAGGGCATTCTGGCAGCCAATTGGCTTGACCTTTATTAGTGAGCCTGGTTACCCCCTCTCGGAACCACAGACTTAGAAATCGCCAGCTCATATACAGTGCATAAAATATATTTATATATATACCCTTATACACCATTTTAATAAAAAATATCACAAAATTCTTCTAAGTCCCTCGGGAAGAGTGAAAGACGCGCACGTTCATTTTCAGAGCTCCTAGACCTTCTTATAAGAAGTTAGCCAAAAAGTAGCTCCTTAAAACGCTTAGGTTAAGTTTCAGAGTTGCTTCTAATGTACCAAAGCTGGACTTAGACATCATTTCACTCTCACAACATTTTGGCTGGTTGGAGACAGTCCGAACCACAAGTACCGGGTCCATGGTTATGGGCGTATACTGGGGGCACGGGGACGACTCCCATTAACCCCTGACTATACCGGGGATACGCTTATCACATTGCCTTTCTGGTCTGTGCTGAAGCAGGGCATTCTGGCAGCCAATTGGCTTGACCTTTATTAGTGAGCCTGGTTACCCCCTCTCGGAACCACAGACTTAGAAATCGCCAGCTCATATACAGTGCATAAAATATATTTATATATATACCCTTATACACCATTTTAATAAAAAATATCACAAAATTCTTCTATGTCCCTCGGGAAGAGTGAAAGACGCGCACGTTCATTTTCAGAGCTCCTAGACCTTCTTATAAGAAGTTAGCCAAAAAGTAGCTTCTTAAAACGCTTAGGTTAAGTTTCAGAGTTGCTTCTAATGTACCAAAGCTGGACTTAGACATCATTTCACTCACAACATTATGGCTGGTTGGAGACAGTCCGAACCACAAGTACCGGGTCCATGGTTATGGGCGTATACTGGGGGCACGGGGACGACTCCCATTAACCCCTGACTATACCGGGGATACGCTTATCACATTGCCTTTCTGGTCTGTGCTGAAGCAGGGCATTCTGGCAGCCAATTGGCTTGACCTTTATTAGTGAGCCTGGTTACCCCCTCTCGGAACCACAGACTTAGAAATCGCCAGCTCATATACAGTGCATAAAATATATTTATATATATACCCTTATACACCATTTTAATAAAAAATATCACAAAATTCTTCTAAGTCCCTCGGGAAGAGTGAAAGACGCGCACGTTCATTTTCAGAGCTCCTAGACCTTCTTATAAGAAGTTAGCCAAAAAGTAGCTTCTTAAAACGCTTAGGTTAAGTTTCAGAGTTGCTTCTAATGTACCAAAGCTGGACTTAGACATCATTTCACTCTCACAACATTTTGGCTGGTTGGAGACAGTCCGAACCACAAGTACCGGGTCCATGGTTATGGGCGTATACTGGGGGCACGGGGACGACTCCCATTAACCCCTGACTATACCGGGGATACGCTTATCACATTGCCTTTCTGGTCTGTGCTGAAGCAGGGCATTCTGGCAGCCAATTGGCTTGACCTTTATTAGTGAGCCTGGTTACCCCCTCTCGGAACCACAGACTTAGAAATCGCCAGCTCATATACAGTGCATAAAATATATTTATATATATACCCTTATACACCATTTTAATAAAAAATATCACAAAATTCTTCTAAGTCCCTCGGGAAGAGTGAAAGACGCGCACGTTCATTTTCAGAGCTCCTAGACCTTCTTATAAGAAGTTAGCCAAAAAGTAGCTTCTTAAAACGCTTAGGTTAAGTTTCAGAGTTGCTTCTAATGTACCAAAGCTGGACTTAGACATCATTTCACTCTCAAACATTATGGCTGGTTGGAGACAGTCCGAACCACAAGTACCGGGTCCATGGTTATGGGCGTATACTGGGGGCACGGGGACGACTCCCATTAACCCCTGACTATACCGGGGATACGCTTATCACATTGCCTTTCTGGTCTGTGCTGAAGCAGGGCATTCTGGCAGCCAATTGGCTTGACCTTTATTAGTGAGCCTGGTTACCCCCTCTCGGAACCACAGACTTAGAAATCGCCAGCTCATATACAGTGCATAAAATATATTTATATATATACCCTTATACACCATTTTAATAAAAAATATCACAAAATTCTTCTAAGTCCCTCGGGAAGAGTGAAAGACGTGCACGTTCATTTTCAGAGCTCCTAGACCTTCTTATAAGAAGTTAGCCAAAAAGTAGCTTCTTAAAACGCTTAGGTTAAGTTTCAGAGTTGCTTCTAATGTACCAAAGCTGGACTTAGACATCATTTCACTCTCACAACATTATGGCTGGTTGGAGACAGTCCGAACCACAAGTACCGGGTCCATGGTTATGGGCGTATACTGGGGGCACGGGGACGACTCCCATTAACCCCTGACTATACCGGGGATACGCTTATCACAATGCCTTTCTGGTCTGTGCTGAAGCAGGGCATTCTGGCAGCCAATTGGCTTGACCTTTATTAGTGAGCCTGGTTACCCCCTCTCGGAACCACAGACTTAGAAATCGCCAGCTCATATACAGTGCATAAAATATATTTATATATATACCCTTATACACCATTTTAATAAAAAATATCACAAAATTCTTCTAAGTCCCTCGGGAAGAGTGAAAGACGCGCACGTTCATTTTCAGAGCTCCTAGACCTTCTTATAAGAAGTTAGCCAAAAAGTAGCTTCTTAAAACGCTTAGGTTAAGTTTCAGAGTTGCTTCTAATGTACCAAAGCTGGACTTAGACATCATTTCACTCTCACAACATTATGGCTGGTTGGAGACAGTCCGAACCACAAGTACCGGGTCCATGGTTATGGGCGTATACTGGGGGCACGGGGACGACTCCCATTAACCCCTGACTATACCGGGGATACGCTTATCACATTGCCTTTCTGGTCTGTGCTGAAGCAGGGCATTCTGGCAGCCAATTGGCTTGACCTTTATTAGTGAGCCTGGTTACCCCCTATCGGAACCACAGACTTAGAAATCGCCAGCTCATATACAGTGCATAAAATATATTTATATATATACCCTTATACACCATTTTAATAAAAAATATCACAAAATTCTTCTAAGTCCCTCGGGAAGAGTGAAAGACGCGCACGTTCATTTTCAGAGCTCCTAGACCTTCTTATAAGAAGTTAGCCAAAAAGTAGCTTCTTAAAACGCTTAGGTTAAGTTTCAGAGTTGCTTCTAATGTACCAAAGCTGGACTTAGACATCATTTCACTCTCAAACATTATGGCTGGTTGGAGACAGTCCGAACCACAAGTACCGGGTCCATGGTTATGGGCGTATACTGGGGGCACGGGGACGACTCCCATTAACCCCTGACTATACCGGGGATACGCTTATCACATTGCCTTTCTGGTCTGTGCTGAAGCAGGGCATTCTGGCAGCCAATTGGCTTGACCTTTATTAGTGAGCCTGGTTACCCCCTCTCGGAACCACAGACTTAGAAATCGCCAGCTCATATACAGTGCATAAAATATATTTATATATATACCCTTATACACCATTTTAATAAAAAATATCACAAAATTCTTCTAAGTCCCTCGGGAAGAGTGAAAGACGTGCACGTTCATTTTCAGAGCTCCTAGACCTTCTTATAAGAAGTTAGCCAAAAAGTAGCTTCTTAAAACGCTTAGGTTAAGTTTCAGAGTTGCTTCTAATGTACCAAAGCTGGACTTAGACATCATTTCACTCTCACAACATTATGGCTGGTTGGAGACAGTCCGAACCACAAGTACCGGGTCCATGGTTATGGGCGTATACTGGGGGCACGGGGACGACTCCCATTAACCCCTGACTATACCGGGGATACGCTTATCACAATGCCTTTCTGGTCTGTGCTGAAGCAGGGCATTCTGGCAGCCAATTGGCTTGACCTTTATTAGTGAGCCTGGTTACCCCCTCTCGGAACCACAGACTTAGAAATCGCCAGCTCATATACAGTGCATAAAATATATTTATATATATACCCTTATACACCATTTTAATAAAAAATATCACAAAATTCTTCTAAGTCCCTCGGGAAGAGTGAAAGACGCGCACGTTCATTTTCAGAGCTCCTAGACCTTCTTATAAGAAGTTAGCCAAAAAGTAGCTTCTTAAAACGCTTAGGTTAAGTTTCAGAGTTGCTTCTAATGTACCAAAGCTGGACTTAGACATCATTTCACTCTCACAACATTATGGCTGGTTGGAGACAGTCCGAACCACAAGTACCGGGTCCATGGTTATGGGCGTATACTGGGGGCACGGGGACGACTCCCATTAACCCCTGACTATACCGGGGATACGCTTATCACATTGCCTTTCTGGTCTGTGCTGAAGCAGGGCATTCTGGCAGCCAATTGGCTTGACCTTTATTAGTGAGCCTGGTTACCCCCTATCGGAACCACAGACTTAGAAATCGCCAGCTCATATACAGTGCATAAAATATATTTATATATATACCCTTATACACCATTTTAATAAAAAATATCACAAAATTCTTCTAAGTCCCTCGGGAAGAGTGAAAGACGCGCACGTTCATTTTCAGAGCTCCTAGACCTTCTTATAAGAAGTTAGCCAAAAAGTAGCTTCTTAAAACGCTTAGGTTAAGTTTCAGAGTTGCTTCTAATGTACCAAAGCTGGACTTAGACATCATTTCACTCTCACAACATTATGGCTGGTTGGAGACAGTCCGAACCACAAGTACCGGGTCCATGGTTATGGGCGTATACTGGGGGCACGGGGACGACTCCCATTAACCCCTGACTATACCGGGGATACGCTTATCACATTGCTTTTCTGGTCTGTGCTGAAGCAGGGCATTCTGGCAGCCAATTGGCTTGACCTTTATTAGTGAGCCTGGTTACCCCCTCTCGGAACCACAGACTTAGAAATCGCCAGCTCATATACAGTGCATAAAATATATTTATATATATACCCTTATACACCATTTTAATAAAAAATATCACAAAATTCTTCTAAGTCCCTCGGGAAGAGTGAAAGACGCGCACGTTCATTTTCAGAGCTCCTAGACCTTCTTATAAGAAGTTAGCCAAAAAGTAGCTCCTTAAAACGCTTAGGTTAAGTTTCAGAGTTGCTTCTAATGTACCAAAGCTGGACTTAGACATCATTTCACTCTCACAACATTTTGGCTGGTTGGAGACAGTCCGAACCACAAGTACCGGGTCCATGGTTATGGGCGTATACTGGGGGCACGGGGACGACTCCCATTAACCCCTGACTATACCGGGGATACGCTTATCACATTGCCTTTCTGGTCTGTGCTGAAGCAGGGCATTCTGGCAGCCAATTGGCTTGACCTTTATTAGTGAGCCTGGTTACCCCCTCTCGGAACCACAGACTTAGAAATCGCCAGCTCATATACAGTGCATAAAATATATTTATATATATACCCTTATACACCATTTTAATAAAAAATATCACAAAATTCTTCTAAGTCCCTCGGGAAGAGTGAAAGACGCGCACGTTCATTTTCAGAGCTCCTAGACCTTCTTATAAGAAGTTAGCCAAAAAGTAGCTTCTTAAAACGCTTAGGTTAAGTTTCAGAGTTGCTTCTAATGTACCAAAGCTGGACTTAGACATCATTTCACTCACAACATTATGGCTGGTTGGAGACAGTCCGAACCACAAGTACCGGGTCCATGGTTATGGGCGTATACTGGGGGCACGGGGACGACTCCCATTAACCCCTGACTATACCGGGGATACGCTTATCACATTGCCTTTCTGGTCTGTGCTGAAGCAGGGCATTCTGGCAGCCAATTGGCTTGACCTTTATTAGTGAGCCTGGTTACCCCCTCTCGGAACCACAGACTTAGAAATCGCCAGCTCATATACAGTGCATAAAATATATTTATATATATACCCTTATACACCATTTTAATAAAAAATATCACAAAATTCTTCTAAGTCCCTCGGGAAGAGTGAAAGACGCGCACGTTCATTTTCAGAGCTCCTAGACCTTCTTATAAGAAGTTAGCCAAAAAGTAGCTTCTTAAAACGCTTAGGTTAAGTTTCAGAGTTGCTTCTAATGTACCAAAGCTGGACTTAGACATCATTTCACTCTCACAACATTTTGGCTGGTTGGAGACAGTCCGAACCACAAGTACCGGGTCCATGGTTATGGGCGTATACTGGGGGCACGGGGACGACTCCCATTAACCCCTGACTATACCGGGGATACGCTTATCACATTGCCTTTCTGGTCTGTGCTGAAGCAGGGCATTCTGGCAGCCAATTGGCTTGACCTTTATTAGTGAGCCTGGTTACCCCCTCTCGGAACCACAGACTTAGAAATCGCCAGCTCATATACAGTGCATAAAATATATTTATATATATACCCTTATACACCATTTTAATAAAAAATATCACAAAATTCTTCTAAGTCCCTCGGGAAGAGTGAAAGACGCGCACGTTCATTTTCAGAGCTCCTAGACCTTCTTATAAGAAGTTAGCCAAAAAGTAGCTTCTTAAAACGCTTAGGTTAAGTTTCAGAGTTGCTTCTAATGTACCAAAGCTGGACTTAGACATCATTTCACTCTCAAACATTATGGCTGGTTGGAGACAGTCCGAACCACAAGTACCGGGTCCATGGTTATGGGCGTATACTGGGGGCACGGGGACGACTCCCATTAACCCCTGACTATACCGGGGATACGCTTATCACATTGCCTTTCTGGTCTGTGCTGAAGCAGGGCATTCTGGCAGCCAATTGGCTTGACCTTTATTAGTGAGCCTGGTTACCCCCTCTCGGAACCACAGACTTAGAAATCGCCAGCTCATATACAGTGCATAAAATATATTTATATATATACCCTTATACACCATTTTAATAAAAAATATCACAAAATTCTTCTAAGTCCCTCGGGAAGAGTGAAAGACGCGCACGTTCATTTTCAGAGCTCCTAGACCTTCTTATAAGAAGTTAGCCAAAAAGTAGCTCCTTAAAACGCTTAGGTTAAGTTTCAGAGTTGCTTCTAATGTACCAAAGCTGGACTTAGACATCATTTCACTCTCACAACATTTTGGCTGGTTGGAGACAGTCCGAACCACAAGTACCGGGTCCATGGTTATGGGCGTATACTGGGGGCACGGGGACGACTCCCATTAACCCCTGACTATACCGGGGATACGCTTATCACATTGCCTTTCTGGTCTGTGCTGAAGCAGGGCATTCTGGCAGCCAATTGTCTTGACCTTTATTAGTGAGCCTGGTTACCCCCTCTCGGAACCACAGACTTAGAAATCGCCAGCTCATATACAGTGCATAAAATATATTTTTATATATACCCTTATACACCATTTTAATAAAAAATATCACAAAATTCTTCTAAGTCCCTCGGGAAGAGTGAAAGACGCGCACGTTCATTTTCAGAGCTCCTAGACCTTCTTATAAGAAGTTAGCCAAAAAGTAGCTTCTTAAAACGCTTAGGTTAAGTTTCAGAGTTGCTTCTAATGTACCAAAGCTGGACTTAGACATCATTTCACTCTCACAACATTATGGCTGGTTGGAGAAAGTCCGAACCACAAGTACCGGGTCCATGGTTATGGGCGTATACTGGGGGCACGGGGACGACTCCCATTAACCCCTGACTATACCGGGGATACGCTTATCACATTGCCTTTCTGGTCTGTGCTGAAGCAGGGCATTCTGGCAGCCAATTGGCTTGACCTTTATTAGTGAGCCTGGTTACCCCCTCTCGGAACCACAGACTTAGAAATCGCCAGCTCATATACAGTGCATAAAATATATTTATATATATACCCTTATACACCATTTTAATAAAAAATATCACAAAATTCTTCTAAGTCCCTCGGGAAGAGTGAAAGACGCGCACGTTCATTTTCAGAGCTCCTAGACCTTCTTATAAGAAGTTAGCCAAAAAGTAGCTTCTTAAAACGCTTAGGTTAAGTTTCAGAGTTGCTTCTAATGTACCAAAGCTGGACTTAGACATCATTTCACTCTCACAACATTTTGGCTGGTTGGAGACAGTCCGAACCACAAGTACCGGGTCCATGGTTATGGGCGTATACTGGGGGCACGGGGACGACTCCCATTAACCCCTGACTATACCGGGTCTACGCTTATCACATTGCCTTTCTGGTCTGTGCTGAAGCAGGGCATTCTGGCAGCCAATTGGCTTGACCTTTATTAGTGAGCCTGGTTACCCCCTCTCGGAACCACAGACTTAGAAATCGCCAGCTCATATACAGTGCATAAAATATATTTATATATATACCCTTATACACCATTTTAATAAAAAATATCACAAAATTCTTCTAAGTCCCTCGGGAAGAGTGAAAGACGTGCACGTTCATTTTCAGAGCTCCTAGACCTTCTTATAAGAAGTTAGCCAAAAAGTAGCTTCTTAAAACGCTTAGGTTAAGTTTCAGAGTTGCTTCTAATGTACCAAAGCTGGACTTAGACATCATTTCACTCTCACAACATTATGGCTGGTTGGAGACAGTCCGAACCACAAGTACCGGGTCCATGGTTATGGGCGTATACTGGGGGCACGGGGACGACTCCCATTAACCCCTGACTATACCGGGGATACGCTTATCACAATGCCTTTCTGGTCTGTGCTGAAGCAGGGCATTCTGGCAGCCAATTGGCTTGACCTTTATTAGTGAGCCTGGTTACCCCCTCTCGGAACCACAGACTTA
The DNA here is from genome assembly GCF_040206685.1 of Ascaphus truei. Taxonomy (NCBI): domain Eukaryota; kingdom Metazoa; phylum Chordata; class Amphibia; order Anura; family Ascaphidae; genus Ascaphus; species Ascaphus truei. The sequence goes on from NC_134488.1 coordinate 1,088,214, forward strand.
GAAATCGCCAGCTCATATACAGTGCATAAAATATATTTATATATATACCCTTATACACCATTTTAATAAAAAATATCACAAAATTCTTCTAAGTCCCTCGGGAAGAGTGAAAGACGCGCACGTTCATTTTCAGAGCTCCTAGACCTTCTTATAAGAAGTTAGCCAAAAAGTAGCTTCTTAAAACGCTTAGGTTAAGTTTCAGAGTTGCTTCTAATGTACCAAAGCTGGACTTAGACATCATTTCACTCTCACAACATTATGGCTGGTTGGAGACAGTCCGAACCACAAGTACCGGGTCCATGGTTATGGGCGTATACTGGGGGCACGGGGACGACTCCCATTAACCCCTGACTATACCGGGGATACGCTTATCACATTGCCTTTCTGGTCTGTGCTGAAGCAGGGCATTCTGGCAGCCAATTGGCTTGACCTTTATTAGTGAGCCTGGTTACCCCCTATCGGAACCACAGACTTAGAAATCGCCAGCTCATATACAGTGCATAAAATATATTTATATATATACCCTTATACACCATTTTAATAAAAAATATCACAAAATTCTTCTAAGTCCCTCGGGAAGAGTGAAAGACGCGCACGTTCATTTTCAGAGCTCCTAGACCTTCTTATAAGAAGTTAGCCAAAAAGTAGCTTCATAAAAAGCTTAGGTTAAGTTTCAGAGTTGCTTCTAATGTACCAAAGCTGGACTTAGACATCATTTCACTCTCACAACATTATGGCTGGTTGGAGACAGTCCGAACCACAAGTACCGGGTCCATGGTTATGGGCGTATACTGGGGGCACGGGGACGACTCCCATTAACCCCTGACTATACCGGGGATACGCTTATCACATTGCCTTTCTGGTCTGTGCTGAAGCAGGGCATTCTGGCAGCCAATTGGCTTGACCTTTATTAGTGAGCCTGGTTACCCCCTCTCGGAACCACAGACTTAGAAATCGCCAGCTCATATACAGTGCATAAAATATATTTATATATATACCCTTATACACCATTTTAATAAAAAATATCACAAAATTCTTCTAAGTCCCTCGGGAAGAGTGAAAGACGCGCACGTTCATTTTCAGAGCTCCTAGACCTTCTTATAAGAAGTTAGCCAAAAAGTAGCTCCTTAAAACGCTTAGGTTAAGTTTCAGAGTTGCTTCTAATGTACCAAAGCTGGACTTAGACATCATTTCACTCTCACAACATTTTGGCTGGTTGGAGACAGTCCGAACCACAAGTACCGGGTCCATGGTTATGGGCGTATACTGGGGGCACGGGGACGACTCCCATTAACCCCTGACTATACCGGGGATACGCTTATCACATTGCCTTTCTGGTCTGTGCTGAAGCAGGGCATTCTGGCAGCCAATTGGCTTGACCTTTATTAGTGAGCCTGGTTACCCCCTCTCGGAACCACAGACTTAGAAATCGCCAGCTCATATACAGTGCATAAAATATATTTATATATATACCCTTATACACCATTTTAATAAAAAATATCACAAAATTCTTCTAAGTCCCTCGGGAAGAGTGAAAGACGCGCACGTTCATTTTCAGAGCTCCTAGACCTTCTTATAAGAAGTTAGCCAAAAAGTAGCTCCTTAAAACGCTTAGGTTAAGTTTCAGAGTTGCTTCTAATGTACCAAAGCTGGACTTAGACATCATTTCACTCTCACAACATTTTGGCTGGTTGGAGACAGTCCGAACCACAAGTACCGGGTCCATGGTTATGGGCGTATACTGGGGGCACGGGGACGACTCCCATTAACCCCTGACTATACCGGGGATACGCTTATCACATTGCCTTTCTGGTCTGTGCTGAAGCAGGGCATTCTGGCAGCCAATTGTCTTGACCTTTATTAGTGAGCCTGGTTACCCCCTCTCGGAACCACAGACTTAGAAATCGCCAGCTCATATACAGTGCATAAAATATATTTTTATATATACCCTTATACACCATTTTAATAAAAAATATCACAAAATTCTTCTAAGTCCCTCGGGAAGAGTGAAAGACGCGCACGTTCATTTTCAGAGCTCCTAGACCTTCTTATAAGAAGTTAGCCAAAAAGTAGCTTCTTAAAACGCTTAGGTTAAGTTTCAGAGTTGCTTCTAATGTACCAAAGCTGGACTTAGACATCATTTCACTCTCACAACATTATGGCTGGTTGGAGAAAGTCCGAACCACAAGTACCGGGTCCATGGTTATGGGCGTATACTGGGGGCACGGGGACGACTCCCATTAACCCCTGACTATACCGGGGATACGCTTATCACATTGCCTTTCTGGTCTGTGCTGAAGCAGGGCATTCTGGCAGCCAATTGGCTTGACCTTTATTAGTGAGCCTGGTTACCCCCTCTCGGAACCACAGACTTAGAAATCGCCAGCTCATATACAGTGCATAAAATATATTTATATATATACCCTTATACACCATTTTAATAAAAAATATCACAAAATTCTTCTAAGTCCCTCGGGAAGAGTGAAAGACGCGCACGTTCATTTTCAGAGCTCCTAGACCTTCTTATAAGAAGTTAGCCAAAAAGTAGCTTCTTAAAACGCTTAGGTTAAGTTTCAGAGTTGCTTCTAATGTACCAAAGCTGGACTTAGACATCATTTCACTCTCACAACATTTTGGCTGGTTGGAGACAGTCCGAACCACAAGTACCGGGTCCATGGTTATGGGCGTATACTGGGGGCACGGGGACGACTCCCATTAACCCCTGACTATACCGGGTCTACGCTTATCACATTGCCTTTCTGGTCTGTGCTGAAGCAGGGCATTCTGGCAGCCAATTGGCTTGACCTTTATTAGTGAGCCTGGTTACCCCCTCTCGGAACCACAGACTTAGAAATCGCCAGCTCATATACAGTGCATAAAATATATTTATATATATACCCTTATACACCATTTTAATAAAAAATATCACAAAATTCTTCTAAGTCCCTCGGGAAGAGTGAAAGACGTGCACGTTCATTTTCAGAGCTCCTAGACCTTCTTATAAGAAGTTAGCCAAAAAGTAGCTTCTTAAAACGCTTAGGTTAAGTTTCAGAGTTGCTTCTAATGTACCAAAGCTGGACTTAGACATCATTTCACTCTCACAACATTATGGCTGGTTGGAGACAGTCCGAACCACAAGTACCGGGTCCATGGTTATGGGCGTATACTGGGGGCACGGGGACGACTCCCATTAACCCCTGACTATACCGGGGATACGCTTATCACAATGCCTTTCTGGTCTGTGCTGAAGCAGGGCATTCTGGCAGCCAATTGGCTTGACCTTTATTAGTGAGCCTGGTTACCCCCTCTCGGAACCACAGACTTAGAAATCGCCAGCTCATATACAGTGCATAAAATATATTTATATATATACCCTTATACACCATTTTAATAAAAAATATCACAAAATTCTTCTAAGTCCCTCGGGAAGAGTGAAAGACGCGCACGTTCATTTTCAGAGCTCCTAGACCTTCTTATAAGAAGTTAGCCAAAAAGTAGCTTCTTAAAACGCTTAGGTTAAGTTTCAGAGTTGCTTCTAATGTACCAAAGCTGGACTTAGACATCATTTCACTCTCACAACATTATGGCTGGTTGGAGACAGTCCGAACCACAAGTACCGGGTCCATGGTTATGGGCGTATACTGGGGGCACGGGGACGACTCCCATTAACCCCTGACTATACCGGGGATACGCTTATCACATTGCCTTTCTGGTCTGTGCTGAAGCAGGGCATTCTGGCAGCCAATTGGCTTGACCTTTATTAGTGAGCCTGGTTACCCCCTATCGGAACCACAGACTTAGAAATCGCCAGCTCATATACAGTGCATAAAATATATTTATATATATACCCTTATACACCATTTTAATAAAAAATATCACAAAATTCTTCTAAGTCCCTCGGGAAGAGTGAAAGACGCGCACGTTCATTTTCAGAGCTCCTAGACCTTCTTATAAGAAGTTAGCCAAAAAGTAGCTTCTTAAAACGCTTAGGTTAAGTTTCAGAGTTGCTTCTAATGTACCAAAGCTGGACTTAGACATCATTTCACTCTCACAACATTATGGCTGGTTGGAGACAGTCCGAACCACAAGTACCGGGTCCATGGTTATGGGCGTATACTGGGGGCACGGGGACGACTCCCATTAACCCCTGACTATACCGGGGATACGCTTATCACATTGCCTTTCTGGTCTGTGCTGAAGCAGGGCATTCTGGCAGCCAATTGGCTTGACCTTTATTAGTGAGCCTGGTTACCCCCTCTCGGAACCACAGACTTAGAAATCGCCAGCTCATATACAGTGCATAAAATATATTTATATATATACCCTTATACACCATTTTAATAAAAAATATCACAAAATTCTTCTAAGTCCCTCGGGAAGAGTGAAAGACGCGCACGTTCATTTTCAGAGCTCCTAGACCTTCTTATAAGAAGTTAGCCAAAAAGTAGCTCCTTAAAACGCTTAGGTTAAGTTTCAGAGTTGCTTCTAATGTACCAAAGCTGGACTTAGACATCATTTCACTCTCACAACATTTTGGCTGGTTGGAGACAGTCCGAACCACAAGTACCGGGTCCATGGTTATGGGCGTATACTGGGGGCACGGGGACGACTCCCATTAACCCCTGACTATACCGGGGATACGCTTATCACATTGCCTTTCTGGTCTGTGCTGAAGCAGGGCATTCTGGCAGCCAATTGGCTTGACCTTTATTAGTGAGCCTGGTTACCCCCTCTCGGAACCACAGACTTAGAAATCGCCAGCTCATATACAGTGCATAAAATATATTTATATATATACCCTTATACACCATTTTAATAAAAAATATCACAAAATTCTTCTAAGTCCCTCGGGAAGAGTGAAAGACGCGCACGTTCATTTTCAGAGCTCCTAGACCTTCTTATAAGAAGTTAGCCAAAAAGTAGCTTCTTAAAACGCTTAGGTTAAGTTTCAGAGTTGCTTCTAATGTACCAAAGCTGGACTTAGACATCATTTCACTCACAACATTATGGCTGGTTGGAGACAGTCCGAACCACAAGTACCGGGTCCATGGTTATGGGCGTATACTGGGGGCACGGGGACGACTCCCATTAACCCCTGACTATACCGGGGATACGCTTATCACATTGCCTTTCTGGTCTGTGCTGAAGCAGGGCATTCTGGCAGCCAATTGGCTTGACCTTTATTAGTGAGCCTGGTTACCCCCTCTCGGAACCACAGACTTAGAAATCGCCAGCTCATATACAGTGCATAAAATATATTTATATATATACCCTTATACACCATTTTAATAAAAAATATCACAAAATTCTTCTAAGTCCCTCGGGAAGAGTGAAAGACGCGCACGTTCATTTTCAGAGCTCCTAGACCTTCTTATAAGAAGTTAGCCAAAAAGTAGCTTCTTAAAACGCTTAGGTTAAGTTTCAGAGTTGCTTCTAATGTACCAAAGCTGGACTTAGACATCATTTCACTCTCACAACATTTTGGCTGGTTGGAGACAGTCCGAACCACAAGTACCGGGTCCATGGTTATGGGCGTATACTGGGGGCACGGGGACGACTCCCATTAACCCCTGACTATACCGGGGATACGCTTATCACATTGCCTTTCTGGTCTGTGCTGAAGCAGGGCATTCTGGCAGCCAATTGGCTTGACCTTTATTAGTGAGCCTGGTTACCCCCTCTCGGAACCACAGACTTAGAAATCGCCAGCTCATATACAGTGCATAAAATATATTTATATATATACCCTTATACACCATTTTAATAAAAAATATCACAAAATTCTTCTAAGTCCCTCGGGAAGAGTGAAAGACGCGCACGTTCATTTTCAGAGCTCCTAGACCTTCTTATAAGAAGTTAGCCAAAAAGTAGCTTCTTAAAACGCTTAGGTTAAGTTTCAGAGTTGCTTCTAATGTACCAAAGCTGGACTTAGACATCATTTCACTCTCAAACATTATGGCTGGTTGGAGACAGTCCGAACCACAAGTACCGGGTCCATGGTTATGGGCGTATACTGGGGGCACGGGGACGACTCCCATTAACCCCTGACTATACCGGGGATACGCTTATCACATTGCCTTTCTGGTCTGTGCTGAAGCAGGGCATTCTGGCAGCCAATTGGCTTGACCTTTATTAGTGAGCCTGGTTACCCCCTCTCGGAACCACAGACTTAGAAATCGCCAGCTCATATACAGTGCATAAAATATATTTATATATATACCCTTATACACCATTTTAATAAAAAATATCACAAAATTCTTCTAAGTCCCTCGGGAAGAGTGAAAGACGCGCACGTTCATTTTCAGAGCTCCTAGACCTTCTTATAAGAAGTTAGCCAAAAAGTAGCTTCTTAAAACGCTTAGGTTAAGTTTCAGAGTTGCTTCTAATGTACCAAAGCTGGACTTAGACATAATTTCACTCTCACAACATTTTGGCTGGTTGGAGACAGTCCGAACCACAAGTACCGGGTCCATGGTTATGGGCGTATACTGGGGGCACGGGGACGACTCCCATTAACCCCTGACTATACCGGGTCTACGCTTATCACATTGCCTTTCTGGTCTGTGCTGAAGCAGGGCATTCTGGCAGCCAATTGGCTTGACCTTTATTAGTGAGCCTGGTTACCCCCTCTCGGAACCACAGACTTAGAAATCGCCAGCTCATATACAGTGCATAAAATATATTTATATATATACCCTTATACACCATTTTAATAAAAAATATCACAAAATTCTTCTAAGTCCCTCGGGAAGAGTGAAAGACGTGCACGTTCATTTTCAGAGCTCCTAGACCTTCTTATAAGAAGTTAGCCAAAAAGTAGCTTCGAAAAACGCTTAGGTTAAGTTTCAGAGTTGCTTCTAATGTACCAAAGCTGGACTTAGACATAATTTCACTCTCACAACATTTTGGCTGGTTGGAGACAGTCCGAACCACAAGTACCGGGTCCATGGTTATGGGCGTATACTGGGGGCACGGGGACGACTCCCATTAACCCCTGACTATACCGGGGATACGCTTATCACATTGCCTTTCTGGTCTGTGCTGAAGCAGGGCATTCTGGCAGCCAATTGGCTTGACCTTTATTAGTGAGCCTGGTTACCCCCTCTCGGAACCACAGACTTAGAAATCGCCAGCTCATATACAGTGCATAAAATATATTTATATATATACCCTTATACACCATTTTAATAAAAAATATCACAAAATTCTTCTAAGTCCCTCGGGAAGAGTGAAAGACGCGCACGTTCATTTTCAGAGCTCCTAGACCTTCTTATAAGAAGTTAGCCAAAAAGTAGCTTCTTAAAACGCTTAGGTTAAGTTTCAGAGTTGCTTCTAATGTACCAAAGCTGGACTTAGACATCATTTCACTCTCACAACATTTTGGCTGGTTGGAGACAGTCCGAACCACAAGTACCGGGTCCATGGTTATGGGCGTATACTGGGGGCACGGGGACGACTCCCATTAACCCCTGACTATACCGGGGATACGCTTATCACATTGCCTTTCTGGTCTGTGCTGAAGCAGGGCATTCTGGCAGCCAATTGGCTTGACCTTTATTAGTGAGCCTGGTTACCCCCTCTCGGAACCACAGACTTAGAAATCGCCAGCTCATATACAGTGCATAAAATATATTTATATATATACCCTTATACACCATTTTAATAAAAAATATCACAAAATTCTTCTAAGTCCCTCGGGAAGAGTGAAAGACGCGCACGTTCATTTTCAGAGCTCCTAGACCTTCTTATAAGAAGTTAGCCAAAAAGTAGCTTCTTAAAACGCTTAGGTTAAGTTTCAGAGTTGCTTCTAATGTACCAAAGCTGGACTTAGACATCATTTCACTCTCAAACATTATGGCTGGTTGGAGACAGTCCGAACCACAAGTACCGGGTCCATGGTTATGGGCGTATACTGGGGGCACGGGGACGACTCCCATTAACCCCTGACTATACCGGGGATACGCTTATCACATTGCCTTTCTGGTCTGTGCTGAAGCAGGGCATTCTGGCAGCCAATTGGCTTGACCTTTATTAGTGAGCCTGGTTACCCCCTCTCGGAACCACAGACTTAGAAATCGCCAGCTCATATACAGTGCATAAAATATATTTATATATATACCCTTATACACCATTTTAATAAAAAATATCACAAAATTCTTCTAAGTCCCTCGGGAAGAGTGAAAGACGCGCACGTTCATTTTCAGAGCTCCTAGACCTTCTTATAAGAAGTTAGCCAAAAAGTAGCTTCTTAAAACGCTTAGGTTAAGTTTCAGAGTTGCTTCTAATGTACCAAAGCTGGACTTAGACATAATTTCACTCTCACAACATTTTGGCTGGTTGGAGACAGTCCGAACCACAAGTACCGGGTCCATGGTTATGGGCGTATACTGGGGGCACGGGGACGACTCCCATTAACCCCTGACTATACCGGGTCTACGCTTATCACATTGCCTTTCTGGTCTGTGCTGAAGCAGGGCATTCTGGCAGCCAATTGGCTTGACCTTTATTAGTGAGCCTGGTTACCCCCTCTCGGAACCACAGACTTAGAAATCGCCAGCTCATATACAGTGCATAAAATATATTTATATATATACCCTTATACACCATTTTAATAAAAAATATCACAAAATTCTTCTAAGTCCCTCGGGAAGAGTGAAAGACGTGCACGTTCATTTTCAGAGCTCCTAGACCTTCTTATAAGAAGTTAGCCAAAAAGTAGCTTCTTAAAACGCTTAGGTTAAGTTTCAGAGTTGCTTCTAATGTACCAAAGCTGGACTTAGACATCATTTCACTCTCACAACATTATGGCTGGTTGGAGACAGTCCGAACCACAAGTACCGGGTCCATGGTTATGGGCGTATACTGGGGGCACGGGGACGACTCCCATTAACCCCTGACTATACCGGGGATACGCTTATCACAATGCCTTTCTGGTCTGTGCTGAAGCAGGGCATTCTGGCAGCCAATTGGCTTGACCTTTATTAGTGAGCCTGGTTACCCCCTCTCGGAACCACAGACTTAGAAATCGCCAGCTCATATACAGTGCATAAAATATATTTATATATATACCCTTATACACCATTTTAATAAAAAATATCACAAAATTCTTCTAAGTCCCTCGGGAAGAGTGAAAGACGCGCACGTTCATTTTCAGAGCTCCTAGACCTTCTTATAAGAAGTTAGCCAAAAAGTAGCTTCTTAAAACGCTTAGGTTAAGTTTCAGAGTTGCTTCTAATGTACCAAAGCTGGACTTAGACATCATTTCACTCTCACAACATTATGGCTGGTTGGAGACAGTCCGAACCACAAGTACCGGGTCCATGGTTATGGGCGTATACTGGGGGCACGGGGACGACTCCCATTAACCCCTGACTATACCGGGGATACGCTTATCACATTGCCTTTCTGGTCTGTGCTGAAGCAGGGCATTCTGGCAGCCAATTGGCTTGACCTTTATTAGTGAGCCTGGTTACCCCCTATCGGAACCACAGACTTAGAAATCGCCAGCTCATATACAGTGCATAAAATATATTTATATATATACCCTTATACACCATTTTAATAAAAAATATCACAAAATTCTTCTAAGTCCCTCGGGAAGAGTGAAAGACGCGCACGTTCATTTTCAGAGCTCCTAGACCTTCTTATAAGAAGTTAGCCAAAAAGTAGCTTCTTAAAACGCTTAGGTTAAGTTTCAGAGTTGCTTCTAATGTACCAAAGCTGGACTTAGACATCATTTCACTCTCACAACATTATGGCTGGTTGGAGACAGTCCGAACCACAAGTACCGGGTCCATGGTTATGGGCGTATACTGGGGGCACGGGGACGACTCCCATTAACCCCTGACTATACCGGGGATACGCTTATCACATTGCCTTTCTGGTCTGTGCTGAAGCAGGGCATTCTGGCAGCCAATTGGCTTGACCTTTATTAGTGAGCCTGGTTACCCCCTCTCGGAACCACAGACTTAGAAATCGCCAGCTCATATACAGTGCATAAAATATATTTATATATATACCCTTATACACCATTTTAATAAAAAATATCACAAAATTCTTCTAAGTCCCTCGGGAAGAGTGAAAGACGCGCACGTTCATTTTCAGAGCTCCTAGACCTTCTTATAAGAAGTTAGCCAAAAAGTAGCTCCTTAAAACGCTTAGGTTAAGTTTCAGAGTTGCTTCTAATGTACCAAAGCTGGACTTAGACATCATTTCACTCTCACAACATTTTGGCTGGTTGGAGACAGTCCGAACCACAAGTACCGGGTCCATGGTTATGGGCGTATACTGGGGGCACGGGGACGACTCCCATTAACCCCTGACTATACCGGGGATACGCTTATCACATTGCCTTTCTGGTCTGTGCTGAAGCAGGGCATTCTGGCAGCCAATTGGCTTGACCTTTATTAGTGAGCCTGGTTACCCCCTCTCGGAACCACAGACTTAGAAATCGCCAGCTCATATACAGTGCATAAAATATATTTATATATATACCCTTATACACCATTTTAATAAAAAATATCACAAAATTCTTCTAAGTCCCTCGGGAAGAGTGAAAGACGCGCACGTTCATTTTCAGAGCTCCTAGACCTTCTTATAAGAAGTTAGCCAAAAAGTAGCTTCTTAAAACGCTTAGGTTAAGTTTCAGAGTTGCTTCTAATGTACCAAAGCTGGACTTAGACATCATTTCACTCACAACATTATGGCTGGTTGGAGACAGTCCGAACCACAAGTACCGGGTCCATGGTTATGGGCGTATACTGGGGGCACGGGGACGACTCCCATTAACCCCTGACTATACCGGGGATACGCTTATCACATTGCCTTTCTGGTCTGTGCTGAAGCAGGGCATTCTGGCAGCCAATTGGCTTGACCTTTATTAGTGAGCCTGGTTACCCCCTCTCGGAACCACAGACTTAGAAATCGCCAGCTCATATACAGTGCATAAAATATATTTATATATATACCCTTATACACCATTTTAATAAAAAATATCACAAAATTCTTCTAAGTCCCTCGGGAAGAGTGAAAGACGCGCACGTTCATTTTCAGAGCTCCTAGACCTTCTTATAAGAAGTTAGCCAAAAAGTAGCTTCTTAAAACGCTTAGGTTAAGTTTCAGAGTTGCTTCTAATGTACCAAAGCTGGACTTAGACATCATTTCACTCTCACAACATTTTGGCTGGTTGGAGACAGTCCGAACCACAAGTACCGGGTCCATGGTTATGGGCGTATACTGGGGGCACGGGGACGACTCCCATTAACCCCTGACTATACCGGGGATACGCTTATCACATTGCCTTTCTGGTCTGTGCTGAAGCAGGGCATTCTGGCAGCCAATTGGCTTGACCTTTATTAGTGAGCCTGGTTACCCCCTCTCGGAACCACAGACTTAGAAATCGCCAGCTCATATACAGTGCATAAAATATATTTATATATATACCCTTATACACCATTTTAATAAAAAATATCACAAAATTCTTCTAAGTCCCTCGGGAAGAGTGAAAGACGCGCACGTTCATTTTCAGAGCTCCTAGACCTTCTTATAAGAAGTTAGCCAAAAAGTAGCTTCTTAAAACGCTTAGGTTAAGTTTCAGAGTTGCTTCTAATGTACCAAAGCTGGACTTAGACATCATTTCACTCTCAAACATTATGGCTGGTTGGAGACAGTCCGAACCACAAGTACCGGGTCCATGGTTATGGGCGTATACTGGGGGCACGGGGACGACTCCCATTAACCCCTGACTATACCGGGGATACGCTTATCACATTGCCTTTCTGGTCTGTGCTGAAGCAGGGCATTCTGGCAGCCAATTGGCTTGACCTTTATTAGTGAGCCTGGTTACCCCCTCTCGGAACCACAGACTTAGAAATCGCCAGCTCATATACAGTGCATAAAATATATTTATATATATACCCTTATACACCATTTTAATAAAAAATATCACAAAATTCTTCTAAGTCCCTCGGGAAGAGTGAAAGACGCGCACGTTCATTTTCAGAGCTCCTAGACCTTCTTATAAGAAGTTAGCCAAAAAGTAGCTTCTTAAAACGCTTAGGTTAAGTTTCAGAGTTGCTTCTAATGTACCAAAGCTGGACTTAGACATAATTTCACTCTCACAACATTTTGGCTGGTTGGAGACAGTCCGAACCACAAGTACCGGGTCCATGGTTATGGGCGTATACTGGGGGCACGGGGACGACTCCCATTAACCCCTGACTATACCGGGTCTACGCTTATCACATTGCCTTTCTGGTCTGTGCTGAAGCAGGGCATTCTGGCAGCCAATTGGCTTGACCTTTATTAGTGAGCCTGGTTACCCCCTCTCGGAACCACAGACTTAGAAATCGCCAGCTCATATACAGTGCATAAAATATATTTATATATATACCCTTATACACCATTTTAATAAAAAATATCACAAAATTCTTCTAAGTCCCTCGGGAAGAGTGAAAGACGTGCACGTTCATTTTCAGAGCTCCTAGACCTTCTTATAAGAAGTTAGCCAAAAAGTAGCTTCGAAAAACGCTTAGGTTAAGTTTCAGAGTTGCTTCTAATGTACCAAAGCTGGACTTAGACATCATTTCACTCTCACAACATTATGGCTGGTTGGAGACAGTCCGAACCACAAGTACCGGGTCCATGGTTATGGGCGTATACTGGGGGCACGGGGACGACTCCCATTAACCCCTGACTATACCGGGGATACGCTTATCACAATGCCTTTCTGTTCTGTGCTGAAGCAGGGCATTCTGGCAGCCAATTGGCTTGACCTTTATTAGTGAGCCTGGTTACCCCCTCTCGGAACCACAGACTTAGAAATCGCCAGCTCATATACAGTGCATAAAATATATTTATATATATACCCTTATACACCATTTTAATAAAAAATATCACAAAATTCTTCTAAGTCCCTCGGGAAGAGTGAAAGACGCGCACGTTCATTTTCAGAGCTCCTAGACCTTCTTATAAGAAGTTAGCCAAAAAGTAGCTTCTTAAAACGCTTAGGTTAAGTTTCAGAGTTGCTTCTAATGTACCAAAGCTGGACTTAGACATCATTTCACTCTCACAACATTATGGCTGGTTGGAGACAGTCCGAACCACAAGTACCGGGTCCATGGTTATGGGCGTATACTGGGGGCACGGGGACGACTCCCATTAACCCCTGACTATACCGGGGATACGCTTATCACATTGCCTTTCTGGTCTGTGCTGAAGCAGGGCATTCTGGCAGCCAATTGGCTTGACCTTTATTAGTGAGCCTGGTTACCCCCTCTCGGAACCACAGACTTAAAAATCGCCAGCTCATATACAGTGCATAAAATATATTTATATATATACCCTTATACACCATTTTAATAAAAAATATCACAAAATTCTTCTAAGTCCCTCGGGAAGAGTGAAAGACGCGCACGTTCATTTTCAGAGCTCCTAGACCTTCTTATAAGAAGTTAGCCAAAAAGTAGCTTCTTAAAACGCTTAGGTTAAGTTTCAGAGTTGCTTCTAATGTACCAAAGCTGGACTTAGACATCATTTCACTCTCACAACATTATGGCTGGTTGGAGACAGTCCGAACCACAAGTACCGGGTCCATGGTTATGGGCGTATACTGGGGGCACGGGGACGACTCCCATTAACCCCTGACTATACCGGGGATACGCTTATCACATTGCCTTTCTGGTCTGTGCTGAAGCAGGGCATTCTGGCAGCCAATTGGCTTGACCTTTATTAGTGAGCCTGGTTACCCCCTCTCGGAACCACAGACTTAGAAATCGCCAGCTCATATACAGTGCATAAAATATATTTATATATATACCCTTATACACCATTTCAATAAAAAATATCACAAAATTCTTCTAAGTCCCTCGGGAAGAGTGAAAGACGCGCACGTTCATTTTCAGAGCTCCTAGACCTTCTTATAAGAAGTTAGCCAAAAAGTAGCTTCGAAAAACGCTTAGGTTAAGTTTCAGAGTTGCTTCTAATGTACCAAAGCTGGACTTAGACATCATTTCACTCTCACAACATTATGGCTGGTTGGAGACAGTCCGAACCACAAGTACCGGGTCCATGGTTATGGGCGTATACTGGGGGCATGGGGACGACTCCCATTAACCCCTGACTATACCGGGGATACGCTTATCACAATGCCTTTCTGGTCTGTGCTGAAGCAGGGCATTCTGGCAGCCAATTGGCTTGACCTTTATTAGTGAGCCTGGTTACCCCCTCTCGGAACCACAGACTTAGAAATCGCCAGCTCATATACAGTGCATAAAATATATTTATATGTATACCCTTATACACCATTTTAATAAAAAATATCACAAAATTCTTCTAAGTCCCTCGGGAAGAGTGAAAGACGCGCACGTTCATTTTCAGAGCTCCTAGACCTTCTTATAAGAAGTTAGCCAAAAAGTAGCTTCTTAAAACGCTTAGGTTAAGTTTCAGAGTTGCTTCTAATGTACCAAAGCTGGACTTAGACATCATTTCACTCTCAAACATTATGGCTGGTTGGAGACAGTCCGAACCACAAGTACCGGGTCCATGGTTATGGGCGTATACTGGGGGCACGGGGACGACTCCCATTAACCCCTGACTATACCGGGGATACGCTTATCACATTGCCTTTCTGGTCTGTGCTGAAGCAGGGCATTCTGGCAGCCAATTGGCTTGACCTTTATTAGTGAGCCTGGTTACCCCCTCTCGGAACCACAGACTTAGAAATCGCCAGCTCATATACAGTGCATAAAATATATTTATATATATACCCTTATACACCATTTTAATAAAAAATATCACAAAATTCTTCTAAGTCCCTCGGGAAGAGTGAAAGACGCGCACGTTCATTTTCAGAGCTCCTAGACCTTCTTATAAGAAGTTAGCCAAAAAGTAGCTTCTTAAAACGCTTAGGTTAAGTTTCAGAGTTGCTTCTAATGTACCAAAGCTGGACTTAGACATCATTTCACTCACAACATTATGGCTGGTTGGAGACAGTCCGAACCACAAGTACCGGGTCCATGGTTATGGGCGTATACTGGGGGCACGGGGACGACTCCCATTAACCCCTGACTATACCGGGGATACGCTTATCACATTGCCTTTCTGGTCTGTGCTGAAGCAGGGCATTCTGGCAGCCAATTGGCTTGACCTTTATTAGTGAGCCTGGTTACCCCCTCTCGGAACCACAGACTTAGAAATCGCCAGCTCATATACAGTGCATAAAATATATTTATATATATACCCTTATACACCATTTTAATAAAAAATATCACAAAATTCTTCTAAGTCCCTCGGGAAGAATGAAAGACGCGCACGTTCATTTTCAGAGCTCCTAGACCTTCTTATAAGAAGTTAGCCAAAAAGTAGCTTCTTAAAACGCTTAGGTTAAGTTTCAGAGTTGCTTCTAATGTACCAAAGCTGGACTTAGACATCATTTCACTCTCAAACATTATGGCTGGTTGGAGACAGTCCGAACCACAAGTACCGGGTCCATGGTTATGGGCGTATACTGGGGGCACGGGGACGACTCCCATTAACCCCTGACTATACCGGGGATACGCTTATCACATTGCCTTTCTGGTCTGTGCTGAAGCAGGGCATTCTGGCAGCCAATTGGCTTGACCTTTATTAGTGAGCCTGGTTACCCCCTCTCGGAACCACAGACTTAGAAATCGCCAGCTCATATACAGTGCATAAAATATATTTATATATATACCCTTATACACCATTTTAATAAAAAATATCACAAAATTCTTCTAAGTCCCTCGGGAAGAGTGAAAGACGCGCACGTTCATTTTCAGAGCTCCTAGACCTTCTTATAAGAAGTTAGCCAAAAAGTAGCTTCTTAAAACGCTTAGGTTAAGTTTCAGAGTTGCTTCTAATGTACCAAAGCTGGACTTAGACATAATTTCACTCTCACAACATTTTGGCTGGTTGGAGACAGTCCGAACCACAAGTACCGGGTCCATGGTTATGGGCGTATACTGGGGGCACGGGGACGACTCCCATTAACCCCTGACTATACCGGGGATACGCTTATCACATTGCCTTTCTGGTCTGTGCTGAAGCAGGGCATTCTGGCAGCCAATTGGCTTGACCTTTATTAGTGAGCCTGGTTACCCCCTCTCGGAACCACAGACTTAGAAATCGCCAGCTCATATACAGTGCATAAAATATATTTATATATATACCCTTATACACCATTTTAATAAAAAATATCACAAAATTCTTCTAAGTCCCTCGGGAAGAGTGAAAGACGTGCACGTTCATTTTCAGAGCTCCTAGACCTTCTTATAAGAAGTTAGCCAAAAAGTAGCTTCGAAAAACGCTTAGGTTAAGTTTCAGAGTTGCTTCTAATGTACCAAAGCTGGACTTAGACATCATTTCACTCTCACAACATTATGGCTGGTTGGAGACAGTCCGAACCACAAGTACCGGGTCCATGGTTATGGGCGTATACTGGGGGCACGGGGACGACTCCCATTAACCCCTGACTATACCGGGGATACGCTTATCACAATGCCTTTTTGTTCTGTGCTGAAGCAGGGCATTCTGGCAGCCAATTGGCTTGACCTTTATTAGTGAGCCTGGTTACCCCCTCTCGGAACCACAGACTTAGAAATCGCCAGCTCATATACAGTGCATAAAATATATTTATATATATACCCTTATACACCATTTTAATAACAAATATCTCAAAATTCTTCTAAGTCCCTCGGGAAGAGTGAAAGACGCGCACGTTCATTTTCAGAGCTCCTAGACCTTCTTATAAGAAGTTAGCCAAAAAGTAGCTTCTTAAAACGCTTAGGTTAAGTTTCAGAGTTGCTTCTAATGTACCAAAGCTGGACTTAGACATCATTTCACTCTCACAACATTATGGCTGGTTGGAGACAGTCCGAACCACAAGTACCGGGTCCATGGTTATGGGCGTATACTGGGGGCACGGGGACGACTCCCATTAACCCCTGACTATACCGGGGATACGCTTATCACATTGCCTTTCTGGTCTGTGCTGAAGCAGGGCATTCTGGCAGCCAATTGGCTTGACCTTTATTAGTGAGCCTGGTTACCCCCTCTCGGAACCACAGACTTAAAAATCGCCAGCTCATATACAGTGCATAAAATATATTTATATATATACCCTTATACACCATTTTAATAAAAAATATCACAAAATTCTTCTAAGTCCCTCGGGAAGAGTGAAAGACGCGCACGTTCATTTTCAGAGCTCCTAGACCTTCTTATAAGAAGTTAGCCAAAAAGTAGCTTCTTAAAACGCTTAGGTTAAGTTTCAGAGTTGCTTCTAATGTACCAAAGCTGGACTTAGACATCATTTCACTCTCACAACATTATGGCTGGTTGGAGACAGTCCGAACCACAAGTACCGGGTCCATGGTTATGGGCGTATACTGGGGGCACGGGGACGACTCCCATTAACCCCTGACTATACCGGGGATACGCTTATCACATTGCCTTTCTGGTCTGTGCTGAAGCAGGGCATTCTGGCAGCCAATTGGCTTGACCTTTATTAGTGAGCCTGGTTACCCCCTCTCGGAACCACAGACTTAGAAATCGCCAGCTCATATACAGTGCATAAAATATATTTATATATATACCCTTATACACCATTTTAATAACAAATATCACAAAATTCTTCTAAGTCCCTCGGGAAGAGTGAAAGACGCGCACGTTCATTTTCAGAGCTCCTAGACCTTCTTATAAGAAGTTAGCCAAAAAGTAGCTTCTTAAAACGCTTAGGTTAAGTTTCAGAGTTGCTTCTAATGTACCAAAGCTGGACTTAGACATCATTTCACTCTCACAACATTATGGCTGGTTGGAGACAGTCCGAACCACAAGTACCGGGTCCATGGTTATGGGCGTATACTGGGGGCACGGGGACGACTCCCATTAACCCCTGACTATACCGGGGATACGCTTATCACATTGCCTTTCTGGTCTGTGCTGAAGCAGGGCATTCTGGCAGCCAATTGGCTTGACCTTTATTAGTGAGCCTGGTTACCCCCTCTCGGAACCACAGACTTAAAAATCGCCAGCTCATATACAGTGCATAAAATATATTTATATATATACCCTTATACACCATTTTAATAAAAAATATCACAAAATTCTTCTAAGTCCCTCGGGAAGAGTGAAAGACGCGCACGTTCATTTTCAGAGCTCCTAGACCTTCTTATAAGAAGTTAGCCAAAAAGTAGCTTCTTAAAACGCTTAGGTTAAGTTTCAGAGTTGCTTCTAATGTACCAAAGCTGGACTTAGACATCATTTCACTCTCACAACATTATGGCTGGTTGGAGACAGTCCGAACCACAAGTACCGGGTCCATGGTTATGGGCGTATACTGGGGGCACGGGGACGACTCCCATTAACCCCTGACTATACCGGGGATACGCTTATCACATTGCCTTTCTGGTCTGTGCTGAAGCAGGGCATTCTGGCAGCCAATTGGCTTGACCTTTATTAGTGAGCCTGGTTACCCCCTCTCGGAACCACAGACTTAGAAATCGCCAGCTCATATACAGTGCATAAAATATATTTATATATATACCCTTATACACCATTTCAATAAAAAATATCACAAAATTCTTCTAAGTCCCTCGGGAAGAGTGAAAGACGCGCACGTTCATTTTCAGAGCTCCTAGACCTTCTTATAAGAAGTTAGCCAAAAAGTAGCTTCGAAAAACGCTTAGGTTAAGTTTCAGAGTTGCTTCTAATGTACCAAAGCTGGACTTAGACATCATTTCACTCTCACAACATTATGGCTGGTTGGAGACAGTCCGAACCACAAGTACCGGGTCCATGGTTATGGGCGTATACTGGGGGCACGGGGACGACTCCCATTAACCCCTGACTATACCGGGGATACGCTTATCACATTGCCTTTCTGGTCTGTGCTGAAGCAGGGCATTCTGGCAGCCAATTGGCTTGACCTTTATTAGTGAGCCTGGTTACCCCCTCTCGGAACCACAGACTTAGAAATCGCCAGCTCATATACAGTGCATAAAATATATTTATATATATACCCTTATACACCATTTCAATAAAAAATATCACAAAATTCTTCTAAGTCCCTCGGGAAGAGTGAAAGACGCGCACGTTCATTTTCAGAGCTCCTAGACCTTCTTATAAGAAGTTAGCCAAAAAGTAGCTTCGAAAAACGCTTAGGTTAAGTTTCAGAGTTGCTTCTAATGTACCAAAGCTGGACTTAGACATCATTTCACTCTCACAACATTATGGCTGGTTGGAGACAGTCCGAACCACAAGTACCGGGTCCATGGTTATGGGCGTATACTGGGGGCATGGGGACGACTCCCATTAACCCCTGACTATACCGGGGATACGCTTATCACAATGCCTTTCTGGTCTGTGCTGAAGCAGGGCATTCTGGCAGCCAATTGGCTTGACCTTTATTAGTGAGCCTGGTTACCCCCTCTCGGAACCACAGACTTAGAAATCGCCAGCTCATATACAGTGCATAAAATATATTTATATATATACCCTTATACACCATTTTAATAAAAAATATCACAAAATTCTTCTAAGTCCCTCGGGAAGAGTGAAAGACGCGCACGTTCATTTTCAGAGCTCCTAGACCTTCTTATAAGAAGTTAGCCAAAAAGTAGCTTCTTAAAACGCTTAGGTTAAGTTTCAGAGTTGCTTCTAATGTACCAAAGCTGGACTTAGACATCATTTCACTCTCAAACATTATGGCTGGTTGGAGACAGTCCGAACCACAAGTACCGGGTCCATGGTTATGGGCGTATACTGGGGGCACGGGGACGACTCCCATTAACCCCTGACTATACCGGGGATACGCTTATCACATTGCCTTTCTGGTCTGTGCTGAAGCAGGGCATTCTGGCAGCCAATTGTCTTGACCTTTATTAGTGAGCCTGGTTACCCCCTCTCGGAACCACAGACTTAGAAATCGCCAGCTCATATACAGTGCATAAAATATATTTATATATATACCCTTATACACCATTTTAATAAAAAATATCACAAAATTCTTCTAAGTCCTACGGGAAGAGTGAAAGACGCGCACGTTCATTTTCAGAGCTCCTAGACCTTCTTATAAGAAGTTAGCCAAAAAGTAGCTTCGAAAAACGCTTAGGTTAAGTTTCAGAGTTGCTTCTAATGTACCAAAGCTGGACTTAGACATAATTTCACTCTCACAACATTTTGGCTGGTTGGAGACAGTCCGAACCACAAGTACCGGGTCCATGGTTATGGGCGTATACTGGGGGCACGGGGACGACTCCCATTAACCCCTGACTATACCGGGGATACGCTTATCACAATGCCTTTCTGTTCTGTGCTGAAGCAGGGCATTCTGGCAGCCAATTGGCTTGACCTTTATTAGTGAGCCTGGTTACCCCCTCTCGGAACCACAGACTTAGAAATCGCCAGCTCATATACAGTGCATAAAATATATTTATATATATACCCTTATACACCATTTTAATAAAAAATATCACAAAATTCTTCTAAGTCCCTCGGGAAGAGTGAAAGACGCGCACGTTCATTTTCAGAGCTCCTAGACCTTCTTATAAGAAGTTAGCCAAAAAGTAGCTTCTTAAAACGCTTAGGTTAAGTTTCAGAGTTGCTTCTAATGTACCAAAGCTGGACTTAGACATCATTTCACTCTCACAACATTATGGCTGGTTGGAGACAGTCCGAACCACAAGTACCGGGTCCATGGTTATGGGCGTATACTGGGGGCACGGGGACGACTCCCATTAACCCCTGACTATACCGGGGATACGCTTATCACATTGCCTTTCTGGTCTGTGCTGAAGCAGGGCATTCTGGCAGCCAATTGGCTTGACCTTTATTAGTGAGCCTGGTTACCCCCTCTCGGAACCACAGACTTAAAAATCGCCAGCTCATATACAGTGCATAAAATATATTTATATATATACCCTTATACACCATTTTAATAAAAAATATCACAAAATTCTTCTAAGTCCCTCGGGAAGAGTGAAAGACGCGCACGTTCATTTTCAGAGCTCCTAGACCTTCTTATAAGAAGTTAGCCAAAAAGTAGCTTCTTAAAACGCTTAGGTTAAGTTTCAGAGTTGCTTCTAATGTACCAAAGCTGGACTTAGACATCATTTCACTCTCACAACATTATGGCTGGTTGGAGACAGTCCGAACCACAAGTACCGGGTCCATGGTTATGGGCGTATACTGGGGGCACGGGGACGACTCCCATTAACCCCTGACTATACCGGGGATACGCTTATCACATTGCCTTTCTGGTCTGTGCTGAAGCAGGGCATTCTGGCAGCCAATTGGCTTGACCTTTATTAGTGAGCCTGGTTACCCCCTCTCGGAACCACAGACTTAGAAATCGCCAGCTCATATACAGTGCATAAAATATATTTATATATATACCCTTATACACCATTTCAATAAAAAATATCACAAAATTCTTCTAAGTCCCTCGGGAAGAGTGAAAGACGCGCACGTTCATTTTCAGAGCTCCTAGACCTTCTTATAAGAAGTTAGCCAAAAAGTAGCTTCGAAAAACGCTTAGGTTAAGTTTCAGAGTTGCTTCTAATGTACCAAAGCTGGACTTAGACATCATTTCACTCTCACAACATTATGGCTGGTTGGAGACAGTCCGAACCACAAGTACCGGGTCCATGGTTATGGGCGTATACTGGGGGCACGGGGACGACTCCCATTAACCCCTGACTATACCGGGGATACGCTTATCACATTGCCTTTCTGGTCTGTGCTGAAGCAGGGCATTCTGGCAGCCAATTGGCTTGACCTTTATTAGTGAGCCTGGTTACCCCCTCTCGGAACCACAGACTTAGAAATCGCCAGCTCATATACAGTGCATAAAATATATTTATATATATACCCTTATACACCATTTCAATAAAAAATATCACAAAATTCTTCTAAGTCCCTCGGGAGGAGTGAAAGACGCGCACGTTCATTTTCAGAGCTCCTAGACCTTCTTATAAGAAGTTAGCCAAAAAGTAGCTTCGAAAAACGCTTAGGTTAAGTTTCAGAGTTGCTTCTAATGTACCAAAGCTGGACTTAGACATCATTTCACTCTCACAACATTATGGCTGGTTGGAGACAGTCCGAACCACAAGTACCGGGTCCATGGTTATGGGCGTATACTGGGGGCATGGGGACGACTCCCATTAACCCCTGACTATACCGGGGATACGCTTATCACAATGCCTTTCTGGTCTGTGCTGAAGCAGGGCATTCTGGCAGCCAATTGGCTTGACCTTTATTAGTGAGCCTGGTTACCCCCTCTCGGAACCACAGACTTAGAAATCGCCAGCTCATATACAGTGCATAAAATATATTTATATATATACCCTTATACACCATTTTAATAAAAAATATCACAAAATTCTTCTAAGTCCCTCGGGAAGAGTGAAAGACGCGCACGTTCATTTTCAGAGCTCCTAGACCTTCTTATAAGAAGTTAGCCAAAAAGTAGCTTCTTAAAACGCTTAGGTTAAGTTTCAGAGTTGCTTCTAATGTACCAAAGCTGGACTTAGACATCATTTCACTCTCAAACATTATGGCTGGTTGGAGACAGTCCGAACCACAAGTACCGGGTCCATGGTTATGGGCGTATACTGGGGGCACGGGGACGACTCCCATTAACCCCTGACTATACCGGGGATACGCTTATCACATTGCCTTTCTGGTCTGTGCTGAAGCAGGGCATTCTGGCAGCCAATTGGCTTGACCTTTATTAGTGAGCCTGGTTACCCCCTCTCGGAACCACAGACTTAGAAATCGCCAGCTCATATACAGTGCATAAAATATATTTATATATATACCCTTATACACCATTTTAATAAAAAATATCACAAAATTCTTCTAAGTCCCTCGGGAAGAGTGAAAGACGCGCACGTTCATTTTCAGAGCTCCTAGACCTTCTTATAAGAAGTTAGCCAAAAAGTAGCTTCTTAAAACGCTTAGGTTAAGTTTCAGAGTTGCTTCTAATGTACCAAAGCTGGACTTAGACATAATTTCACTCTCACAACATTTTGGCTGGTTGGAGACAGTCCGAACCACAAGTACCGGGTCCATGGTTATGGGCGTATACTGGGGGCACGGGGACGACTCCCATTAACCCCTGACTATACCGGGGATACGCTTATCACAATGCCTTTCTGTTCTGTGCTGAAGCAGGGCATTCTGGCAGCCAATTGGCTTGACCTTTATTAGTGAGCCTGGTTACCCCCTCTCGGAACCACAGACTTAGAAATCGCCAGCTCATATACAGTGCATAAAATATATTTATATATATACCCTTATACACCATTTTAATAAAAAATATCACAAAATTCTTCTAAGTCCCTCGGGAAGAGTGAAAGACGCGCACGTTCATTTTCAGAGCTCCTAGACCTTCTTATAAGAAGTTAGCCAAAAAGTAGCTTCTTAAAACGCTTAGGTTAAGTTTCAGAGTTGCTTCTAATGTACCAAAGCTGGACTTAGACATCATTTCACTCTCACAACATTATGGCTGGTTGGAGACAGTCCGAACCACAAGTACCGGGTCCATGGTTATGGGCGTATACTGGGGGCACGGGGACGACTCCCATTAACCCCTGACTATACCGGGGATACGCTTATCACATTGCCTTTCTGGTCTGTGCTGAAGCAGGGCATTCTGGCAGCCAATTGGCTTGACCTTTATTAGTGAGCCTGGTTACCCCCTCTCGGAACCACAGACTTAGAAATCGCCAGCTCATATACAGTGCATAAAATATATTTATATATATACCCTTATACACCATTTCAATAAAAAATATCACAAAATTCTTCTAAGTCCCTCGGGAAGAGTGAAAGACGCGCACGTTCATTTTCAGAGCTCCTAGACCTTCTTATAAGAAGTTAGCCAAAAAGTAGCTTCGAAAAACGCTTAGGTTAAGTTTCAGAGTTGCTTCTAATGTACCAAAGCTGGACTTAGACATCATTTCACTCTCAAACATTATGGCTGGTTGGAGACAGTCCGAACCACAAGTACCGGGTCCATGGTTATGGGCGTATACTGGGGGCACGGGGACGACTCCCATTAACCCCTGACTATACCGGGGATACGCTTATCACATTGCCTTTCTGGTCTGTGCTGAAGCAGGGCATTCTGGCAGCCAATTGGCTTGACCTTTATTAGTGAGCCTGGTTACCCCCTCTCGGAACCACAGACTTAGAAATCGCCAGCTCATATACAGTGCATAAAATATATTTATATATATACCCTTATACACCATTTTAATAAAAAATATCACAAAATTCTTCTAAGTCCCTCGGGAAGAGTGAAAGACGCGCACGTTCATTTTCAGAGCTCCTAGACCTTCTTATAAGAAGTTAGCCAAAAAGTAGCTTCTTAAAACGCTTAGGTTAAGTTTCAGAGTTGCTTCTAATGTACCAAAGCTGGACTTAGACATCATTTCACTCTCACAACATTATGGCTGGTTGGAGACAGTCCGAACCACAAGTACCGGGTCCATGGTTATGGGCGTATACTGGGGGCACGGGGACGACTCCCATTAACCCCTGACTATACCGGGGATACGCTTATCACATTGCCTTTCTGGTCTGTGCTGAAGCAGGGCATTCTGGCAGCCAATTGGCTTGACCTTTATTAGTGAGCCTGGTTACCCCCTCTCGGAACCACAGACTTAGAAATCGCCAGCTCATATACAGTGCATAAAATATATTTATATATATACCCTTATACACCATTTCAATAAAAAATATCACAAAATTCTTCTAAGTCCCTCGGGAGGAGTGAAAGACGCGCACGTTCATTTTCAGAGCTCCTAGACCTTCTTATAAGAAGTTAGCCAAAAAGTAGCTTCGAAAAACGCTTAGGTTAAGTTTCAGAGTTGCTTCTAATGTACCAAAGCTGGACTTAGACATCATTTCACTCTCACAACATTATGGCTGGTTGGAGACAGTCCGAACCACAAGTACCGGGTCCATGGTTATGGGCGTATACTGGGGGCATGGGGACGACTCCCATTAACCCCTGACTATACCGGGGATACGCTTATCACAATGCCTTTCTGGTCTGTGCTGAAGCAGGGCATTCTGGCAGCCAATTGGCTTGACCTTTATTAGTGAGCCTGGTTACCCCCTCTCGGAACCACAGACTTAGAAATCGCCAGCTCATATACAGTGCATAAAATATATTTATATATATACCCTTATACACCATTTTAATAAAAAATATCACAAAATTCTTCTAAGTCCCTCGGGAAGAGTGAAAGACGCGCACGTTCATTTTCAGAGCTCCTAGACCTTCTTATAAGAAGTTAGCCAAAAAGTAGCTTCTTAAAACGCTTAGGTTAAGTTTCAGAGTTGCTTCTAATGTACCAAAGCTGGACTTAGACATCATTTCACTCTCAAACATTATGGCTGGTTGGAGACAGTCCGAACCACAAGTACCGGGTCCATGGTTATGGGCGTATACTGGGGGCACGGGGACGACTCCCATTAACCCCTGACTATACCGGGGATACGCTTATCACATTGCCTTTCTGGTCTGTGCTGAAGCAGGGCATTCTGGCAGCCAATTGGCTTGACCTTTATTAGTGAGCCTGGTTACCCCCTCTCGGAACCACAGACTTAGAAATCGCCAGCTCATATACAGTGCATAAAATATATTTATATATATACCCTTATACACCATTTTAATAAAAAATATCACAAAATTCTTCTAAGTCCCTCGGGAAGAGTGAAAGACGCGCACGTTCATTTTCAGAGCTCCTAGACCTTCTTATAAGAAGTTAGCCAAAAAGTAGCTTCTTAAAACGCTTAGGTTAAGTTTCAGAGTTGCTTCTAATGTACCAAAGCTGGACTTAGACATAATTTCACTCTCACAACATTTTGGCTGGTTGGAGACAGTCCGAACCACAAGTACCGGGTCCATGGTTATGGGCGTATACTGGGGGCACGGGGACGACTCCCATTAACCCCTGACTATACCGGGGATACGCTTATCACAATGCCTTTCTGTTCTGTGCTGAAGCAGGGCATTCTGGCAGCCAATTGGCTTGACCTTTATTAGTGAGCCTGGTTACCCCCTCTCGGAACCACAGACTTAGAAATCGCCAGCTCATATACAGTGCATAAAATATATTTATATATATACCCTTATACACCATTTTAATAAAAAATATCACAAAATTCTTCTAAGTCCCTCGGGAAGAGTGAAAGACGCGCACGTTCATTTTCAGAGCTCCTAGACCTTCTTATAAGAAGTTAGCCAAAAAGTAGCTTCTTAAAACGCTTAGGTTAAGTTTCAGAGTTGCTTCTAATGTACCAAAGCTGGACTTAGACATCATTTCACTCTCACAACATTATGGCTGGTTGGAGACAGTCCGAACCACAAGTACCGGGTCCATGGTTATGGGCGTATACTGGGGGCACGGGGACGACTCCCATTAACCCCTGACTATACCGGGGATACGCTTATCACATTGCCTTTCTGGTCTGTGCTGAAGCAGGGCATTCTGGCAGCCAATTGGCTTGACCTTTATTAGTGAGCCTGGTTACCCCCTCTCGGAACCACAGACTTAGAAATCGCCAGCTCATATACAGTGCATAAAATATATTTATATATATACCCTTATACACCATTTCAATAAAAAATATCACAAAATTCTTCTAAGTCCCTCGGGAAGAGTGAAAGACGCGCACGTTCATTTTCAGAGCTCCTAGACCTTCTTATAAGAAGTTAGCCAAAAAGTAGCTTCGAAAAACGCTTAGGTTAAGTTTCAGAGTTGCTTCTAATGTACCAAAGCTGGACTTAGACATCATTTCACTCTCACAACATTATGGCTGGTTGGAGACAGTCCGAACCACAAGTACCGGGTCCATGGTTATGGGCGTATACTGGGGGCATGGGGACGACTCCCATTAACCCCTGACTATACCGGGGATACGCTTATCACAATGCCTTTCTGGTCTGTGCTGAAGCAGGGCATTCTGGCAGCCAATTGGCTTGACCTTTATTAGTGAGCCTGGTTACCCCCTCTCGGAACCACAGACTTAGAAATCGCCAGCTCATATACAGTGCATAAAATATATTTATATATATACCCTTATACACCATTTTAATAAAAAATATCACAAAATTCTTCTAAGTCCCTCGGGAAGAGTGAAAGACGCGCACGTTCATTTTCAGAGCTCCTAGACCTTCTTATAAGAAGTTAGCCAAAAAGTAGCTTCTTAAAACGCTTAGGTTAAGTTTCAGAGTTGCTTCTAATGTACCAAAGCTGGACTTAGACATCATTTCACTCTCAAACATTATGGCTGGTTGGAGACAGTCCGAACCACAAGTACCGGGTCCATGGTTATGGGCGTATACTGGGGGCACGGGGACGACTCCCATTAACCCCTGACTATACCGGGGATACGCTTATCACATTGCCTTTCTGGTCTGTGCTGAAGCAGGGCATTCTGGCAGCCAATTGGCTTGACCTTTATTAGTGAGCCTGGTTACCCCCTCTCGGAACCACAGACTTAGAAATCGCCAGCTCATATACAGTGCATAAAATATATTTATATATATACCCTTATACACCATTTTAATAAAAAATATCACAAAATTCTTCTAAGTCCCTCGGGAAGAGTGAAAGACGCGCACGTTCATTTTCAGAGCTCCTAGACCTTCTTATAAGAAGTTAGCCAAAAAGTAGCTTCTTAAAACGCTTAGGTTAAGTTTCAGAGTTGCTTCTAATGTACCAAAGCTGGACTTAGACATAATTTCACTCTCACAACATTTTGGCTGGTTGGAGACAGTCCGAACCACAAGTACCGGGTCCATGGTTATGGGCGTATACTGGGGGCACGGGGACGACTCCCATTAACCCCTGACTATACCGGGTCTACGCTTATCACATTGCCTTTCTGGTCTGTGCTGAAGCAGGGCATTCTGGCAGCCAATTGGCTTGACCTTTATTAGTGAGCCTGGTTACCCCCTCTCGGAACCACAGACTTAGAAATCGCCAGCTCATATACAGTGCATAAAATATATTTATATATATACCCTTATACACCATTTTAATAAAAAATATCACAAAATTCTTCTAAGTCCCTCGGGAAGAGTGAAAGACGTGCACGTTCATTTTCAGAGCTCCTAGACCTTCTTATAAGAAGTTAGCCAAAAAGTAGCTTCGAAAAACGCTTAGGTTAAGTTTCAGAGTTGCTTCTAATGTACCAAAGCTGGACTTAGACATCATTTCACTCTCACAACATTATGGCTGGTTGGAGACAGTCCGAACCACAAGTACCGGGTCCATGGTTATGGGCGTATACTGGGGGCACGGGGACGACTCCCATTAACCCCTGACTATACCGGGGATACGCTTATCACATTGCCTTTCTGGTCTGTGCTGAAGCAGGGCATTCTGGCAGCCAATTGGCTTGACCTTTATTAGTGAGCCTGGTTACCCCCTCTCGGAACCACAGACTTAAAAATCGCCAGCTCATATACAGTGCATAAAATATATTTATATATATACCCTTATACACCATTTCAATAAAAAATATCACAAAATTCTTCTAAGTCCCTCGGGAAGAGTGAAAGACGCGCACGTTCATTTTCAGAGCTCCTAGACCTTCTTATAAGAAGTTAGCCAAAAAGTAGCTTCTTAAAACGCTTAGGTTAAGTTTCAGAGTTGCTTCTAATGTACCAAAGCTGAACTTAGACATCATTTCACTCTCACAACATTATGGCTGGTTGGAGACAGTCCGAACCACAAGTACCGGGTCCATGGTTAAGGGCGTATACTGGGGGCACGGGGACGACTCCCATTAACCCCTGACTATACCGGGGATACGCTTATCACATTGCCTTTCTGGTCTGTGCTGAAGCAGGGCATTCTGGCAGCCAATTGGCTTGACCTTTATTAGTGAGCCTGGTTACCCCCTCTCGGAACCACAGACTTAGAAATCGCCAGCTCATATACAGTGCATAAAATATATTTATATATATACCCTTATACACCATTTTAATAAAAAATATCACAAAATTCTTCTAAGTCCCTCGGGAAGAGTGAAAGACGTGCACGTTCATTTTCAGAGCTCCTAGACCTTCTTATAAGAAGTTAGCCAAAAAGTAGCTTCTTAAAACGCTTAGGTTAAGTTTCAGAGTTGCTTCTAATGTACCAAAGCTGGACTTAGACATCATTTCATTCTCACAACATTATGGCTGGTTGGAGACAGTCCGAACCACAAGTACCGGGTCCATGGTTATGGGCGTATACTGGGGGCACGGGGACGACTCCCATTAACCCCTGACTATACCGGGGATACGCTTATCACAATGCCTTTCTGGTCTGTGCTGAAGCAGGGCATTCTGGCAGCCAATTGGCTTGACCTTTATTAGTGAGCCTGGTTACCCCCTCTCGGAACCACAGACTTAGAAATCGCCAGCTCATATACAGTGCATAAAATATATTTATATATATACCCTTATACACCATTTTAATAAAAAATATCACAAAATTCTTCTAAGTCCCTCGGGAAGAGTGAAAGACGCGCACGTTCATTTTCAGAGCTCCTAGACCTTCTTATAAGAAGTTAGCCAAAAAGTAGCTTCTTAAAACGCTTAGGTTAAGTTTCAGAGTTGCTTCTAATGTACCAAAGCTGGACTTAGACATCATTTCACTCTCACAACATTATGGCTGGTTGGAGACAGTCCGAACCACAAGTACCGGGTCCATGGTTATGGGCGTATACTGGGGGCACGGGGACGACTCCCATTAACCCCTGACTATACCGGGGATACGCTTATCACATTGCCTTTCTGGTCTGTGCTGAAGCAGGGCATTCTGGCAGCCAATTGGCTTGACCTTTATTAGTGAGCCTGGTTACCCCCTCTCGGAACCACAGACTTAGAAATCGCCAGCTCATATACAGTGCATAAAATATATTTATATATATACCCTTATACACCATTTTAATAAAAAATATCACAAAATTCTTCTAAGTCCCTCGGGAAGAGTGAAAGACGCGCACG
Organism: Ascaphus truei; assembly: GCF_040206685.1. NCBI lineage: Eukaryota > Metazoa > Chordata > Amphibia > Anura > Ascaphidae > Ascaphus > Ascaphus truei. The sequence continues at coordinate 1,118,245 of NC_134488.1, forward strand.
TTCATTTTCAGAGCTCCTAGACCTTCTTATAAGAAGTTAGCCAAAAAGTAGCTCCTTAAAACGCTTAGGTTAAGTTTCAGAGTTGCTTCTAATGTACCAAAGCTGGACTTAGACATCATTTCACTCTCACAACATTTTGGCTGGTTGGAGACAGTCCGAACCACAAGTACCGGGTCCATGGTTATGGGCGTATACTGGGGGCACGGGGACGACTCCCATTAACCCCTGACTATACCGGGGATACGCTTATCACATTGCCTTTCTGGTCTGTGCTGAAGCAGGGCATTCTGGCAGCCAATTGGCTTGACCTTTATTAGTGAGCCTGGTTACCCCCTCTCGGAACCACAGACTTAGAAATCGCCAGCTCATATACAGTGCATAAAATATATTTATATATATACCCTTATACACCATTTTAATAAAAAATATCACAAAATTCTTCTAAGTCCCTCGGGAAGAGTGAAAGACGCGCACGTTCATTTTCAGAGCTCCTAGACCTTCTTATAAGAAGTTAGCCAAAAAGTAGCTTCTTAAAACGCTTAGGTTAAGTTTCAGAGTTGCTTCTAATGTACCAAAGCTGGACTTAGACATCATTTCACTCTCACAACATTATGGCTGGTTGGAGACAGTCCGAACCACAAGTACCGGGTCCATGGTTATGGGCGTATACTGGGGGCACGGGGACGACTCCCATTAACCCCTGACTATACCGGGGATACGCTTATCACATTGCCTTTCTGGTCTGTGCTGAAGCAGGGCATTCTGGCAGCCAATTGGCTTGACCTTTATTAGTGAGCCTGGTTACCCCCTCTCGGAACCACAGACTTAGAAATCGCCAGCTCATATACAGTGCATAAAATATATTTATATATATACCCTTATACACCATTTTAATAAAAAATATCACAAAATTCTTCTAAGTCCCTCGGGAAGAGTGAAAGACGCGCACGTTCATTTTCAGAGCTCCTAGACCTTCTTATAAGAAGTTAGCCAAAAAGTAGCTTCTTAAAACGCTTAGGTTAAGTTTCAGAGTTGCTTCTAATGTACCAAAGCTGGACTTAGACATCATTTCACTCTCACAACATTTTGGCTGGTTGGAGACAGTCCGAACCACAAGTACCGGGTCCATGGTTATGGGCGTATACTGGGGGCACGGGGACGACTCCCATTAACCCCTGACTATACCGGGTCTACGCTTATCACATTGCCTTTCTGGTCTGTGCTGAAGCAGGGCATTCTGGCAGCCAATTGGCTTGACCTTTATTAGTGAGCCTGGTTACCCCCTCTCGGAACCACAGACTTAGAAATCGCCAGCTCATATACAGTGCATAAAATATATTTATATATATACCCTTATACACCATTTTAATAAAAAATATCACAAAATTCTTCTAAGTCCCTCGGGAAGAGTGAAAGACGTGCACGTTCATTTTCAGAGCTCCTAGACCTTCTTATAAGAAGTTAGCCAAAAAGTAGCTTCTTAAAACGCTTAGGTTAAGTTTCAGAGTTGCTTCTAATGTACCAAAGCTGGACTTAGACATCATTTCACTCTCACAACATTATGGCTGGTTGGAGACAGTCCGAACCACAAGTACCGGGTCCATGGTTATGGGCGTATACTGGGGGCACGGGGACGACTCCCATTAACCCCTGACTATACCGGGGATACGCTTATCACATTGCCTTTCTGGTCTGTGCTGAAGCAGGGCATTCTGGCAGCCAATTGGCTTGACCTTTATTAGTGAGCCTGGTTACCCCCTCTCGGAACCACAGACTTAGAAATCGCCAGCTCATATACAGTGCATAAAATATATTTATATATATACCCTTATACACCATTTTAATAAAAAATATCACAAAATTCTTCTAAGTCCCTCGGGAAGAGTGAAAGACGTGCACGTTCATTTTCAGAGCTCCTAGACCTTCTTATAAGAAGTTAGCCAAAAAGTAGCTTCTTAAAACGCTTAGGTTAAGTTTCAGAGTTGCTTCTAATGTACCAAAGCTGGACTTAGACATCATTTCATTCTCACAACATTATGGCTGGTTGGAGACAGTCCGAACCACAAGTACCGGGTCCATGGTTATGGGCGTATACTGGGGGCACGGGGACGACTCCCATTAACCCCTGACTATACCGGGGATACGCTTATCACAATGCCTTTCTGGTCTGTGCTGAAGCAGGGCATTCTGGCAGCCAATTGGCTTGACCTTTATTAGTGAGCCTGGTTACCCCCTCTCGGAACCACAGACTTAGAAATCGCCAGCTCATATACAGTGCATAAAATATATTTATATATATACCCTTATACACCATTTTAATAAAAAATATCACAAAATTCTTCTAAGTCCCTCGGGAAGAGTGAAAGACGCGCACGTTCATTTTCAGAGCTCCTAGACCTTCTTATAAGAAGTTAGCCAAAAAGTAGCTTCTTAAAACGCTTAGGTTAAGTTTCAGAGTTGCTTCTAATGTACCAAAGCTGGACTTAGACATCATTTCACTCTCACAACATTATGGCTGGTTGGAGACAGTCCGAACCACAAGTACCGGGTCCATGGTTATGGGCGTATACTGGGGGCACGGGGACGACTCCCATTAACCCCTGACTATACCGGGGATACGCTTATCACATTGCCTTTCTGGTCTGTGCTGAAGCAGGGCATTCTGGCAGCCAATTGGCTTGACCTTTATTAGTGAGCCTGGTTACCCCCTCTCGGAACCACAGACTTAGAAATCGCCAGCTCATATACAGTGCATAAAATATATTTATATATATACCCTTATACACCATTTTAATAAAAAATATCACAAAATTCTTCTAAGTCCCTCGGGAAGAGTGAAAGACGCGCACGTTCATTTTCAGAGCTCCTAGACCTTCTTATAAGAAGTTAGCCAAAAAGTAGCTCCTTAAAACGCTTAGGTTAAGTTTCAGAGTTGCTTCTAATGTACCAAAGCTGGACTTAGACATCATTTCACTCTCACAACATTTTGGCTGGTTGGAGACAGTCCGAACCACAAGTACCGGGTCCATGGTTATGGGCGTATACTGGGGGCACGGGGACGACTCCCATTAACCCCTGACTATACCGGGGATACGCTTATCACATTGCCTTTCTGGTCTGTGCTGAAGCAGGGCATTCTGGCAGCCAATTGGCTTGACCTTTATTAGTGAGCCTGGTTACCCCCTCTCGGAACCACAGACTTAGAAATCGCCAGCTCATATACAGTGCATAAAATATATTTATATATATACCCTTATACACCATTTTAATAAAAAATATCACAAAATTCTTCTAAGTCCCTCGGGAAGAGTGAAAGACGCGCACGTTCATTTTCAGAGCTCCTAGACCTTCTTATAAGAAGTTAGCCAAAAAGTAGCTTCTTAAAACGCTTAGGTTAAGTTTCAGAGTTGCTTCTAATGTACCAAAGCTGGACTTAGACATCATTTCACTCTCACAACATTATGGCTGGTTGGAGACAGTCCGAACCACAAGTACCGGGTCCATGGTTATGGGCGTATACTGGGGGCACGGGGACGACTCCCATTAACCCCTGACTATACCGGGGATACGCTTATCACATTGCCTTTCTGGTCTGTGCTGAAGCAGGGCATTCTGGCAGCCAATTGGCTTGACCTTTATTAGTGAGCCTGGTTACCCCCTCTCGGAACCACAGACTTAGAAATCGCCAGCTCATATACAGTGCATAAAATATATTTATATATATACCCTTATACACCATTTTAATAAAAAATATCACAAAATTCTTCTAAGTCCCTCGGGAAGAGTGAAAGACGCGCACGTTCATTTTCAGAGCTCCTAGACCTTCTTATAAGAAGTTAGCCAAAAAGTAGCTTCTTAAAACGCTTAGGTTAAGTTTCAGAGTTGCTTCTAATGTACCAAAGCTGGACTTAGACATCATTTCACTCTCACAACATTTTGGCTGGTTGGAGACAGTCCGAACCACAAGTACCGGGTCCATGGTTATGGGCGTATACTGGGGGCACGGGGACGACTCCCATTAACCCCTGACTATACCGGGTCTACGCTTATCACATTGCCTTTCTGGTCTGTGCTGAAGCAGGGCATTCTGGCAGCCAATTGGCTTGACCTTTATTAGTGAGCCTGGTTACCCCCTCTCGGAACCACAGACTTAGAAATCGCCAGCTCATATACAGTGCATAAAATATATTTATATATATACCCTTATACACCATTTTAATAAAAAATATCACAAAATTCTTCTAAGTCCCTCGGGAAGAGTGAAAGACGTGCACGTTCATTTTCAGAGCTCCTAGACCTTCTTATAAGAAGTTAGCCAAAAAGTAGCTTCTTAAAACGCTTAGGTTAAGTTTCAGAGTTGCTTCTAATGTACCAAAGCTGGACTTAGACATCATTTCACTCTCACAACATTATGGCTGGTTGGAGACAGTCCGAACCACAAGTACCGGGTCCATGGTTATGGGCGTATACTGGGGGCACGGGGACGACTCCCATTAACCCCTGACTATACCGGGGATACGCTTATCACATTGCCTTTCTGGTCTGTGCTGAAGCAGGGCATTCTGGCAGCCAATTGGCTTGACCTTTATTAGTGAGCCTGGTTACCCCCTCTCGGAACCACAGACTTAGAAATCGCCAGCTCATATACAGTGCATAAAATATATTTATATATATACCCTTATACACCATTTTAATAAAAAATATCACAAAATTCTTCTAAGTCCCTCGGGAAGAGTGAAAGACGCGCACGTTCATTTTCAGAGCTCCTAGACCTTCTTATAAGAAGTTAGCCAAAAAGTAGCTTCTTAAAACGCTTAGGTTAAGTTTCAGAGTTGCTTCTAATGTACCAAAGCTGGACTTAGACATCATTTCACTCTCACAACATTATGGCTGGTTGGAGACAGTCCGAACCACAAGTACCGGGTCCATGGTTATGGGCGTATACTGGGGGCACGGGGACGACTCCCATTAACCCCTGACTATACCGGGGATACGCTTATCACATTGCCTTTCTGGTCTGTGCTGAAGCAGGGCATTCTGGCAGCCAATTGGCTTGACCTTTATTAGTGAGCCTGGTTACCCCCTCTCGGAACCACAGACTTAGAAATCGCCAGCTCATATACAGTGCATAAAATATATTTATATATATACCCTTATACACCATTTTAATAAAAAATATCACAAAATTCTTCTAAGTCCCTCGGGAAGAGTGAAAGACGCGCACGTTCATTTTCAGAGCTCCTAGACCTTCTTATAAGAAGTTAGCCAAAAAGTAGCTTCTTAAAACGCTTAGGTTAGGTTTCAGAGTTGCTTCTAATGTACCAAAGCTGGACTTAGACATCATTTCACTCTCAAACATTATGGCTGGTTGGAGACAGTCCGAACCACAAGTACCGGGTCCATGGTTATGGGCGTATACTGGGGGCACGGGGACGACTCCCATTAACCCCTGACTATACCGGGGATACGCTTATCACATTGCCTTTCTGGTCTGTGCTGAAGCAGGGCATTCTGGCAGCCAATTGGCTTGACCTTTATTAGTGAGCCTGGTTACCCCCTCTCGGAACCACAGACTTAGAAATCGCCAGCTCATATACAGTGCATAAAATATATTTATATATATACCCTTATACACCATTTTAATAAAAAATATCACAAAATTCTTCTAAGTCCCTCGGGAAGAGTGAAAGACGCGCACGTTCATTTTCAGAGCTCCTAGACCTTCTTATAAGAAGTTAGCCAAAAAGTAGCTTCTTAAAACGCTTAGGTTAGGTTTCAGAGTTGCTTCTAATGTACCAAAGCTGGACTTAGACATCATTTCACTCTCAAACATTATGGCTGGTTGGAGACAGTCCGAACCACAAGTACCGGGTCCATGGTTATGGGCGTATACTGGGGGCACGGGGACGACTCCCATTAACCCCTGACTATACCGGGGATACGCTTATCACATTGCCTTTCTGGTCTGTGCTGAAGCAGGGCATTCTGGCAGCCAATTGGCTTGACCTTTATTAGTGAGCCTGGTTACCCCCTCTCGGAACCACAGACTTAGAAATCGCCAGCTCATATACAGTGCATAAAATATATTTATATATATACCCTTATACACCATTTTAATAAAAAATTACTCAAAATTCTTCTAAGTCCCTCGGGAAGAGTGAAAGACGCGCACGTTCATTTTCAGAGCTCCTAGACCTTCTTATAAGAAGTTAGCCAAAAAGTAGCTTCTTAAAACGCTTAGGTTAAGTTTCAGAGTTGCTTCTAATGTACCAAAGCTGGACTTAGACATCATTTCACTCTCACAACATTTTGGCTGGTTGGAGACAGTCCGAACCACAAGTACCGGGTCCATGGTTATGGGCGTATACTGGGGGCACGGGGACGACTCCCATTAACCCCTGACTATACCGGGGATACGCTTATCACATTGCCTTTCTGGTCTGTGCTGAAGCAGGGCATTCTGGCAGCCAATTGGCTTGACCTTTATTAGTGAGCCTGGTTACCCCCTCTCGGAACCACAGACTTAGAAATCGCCAGCTCATATACAGTGCATAAAATATATTTATATATATACCCTTATACACCATTTTAATAAAAAATATCACAAAATTCTTCTAAGTCCCTCGGGAAGAGTGAAAGACGCGCACGTTCATTTTCAGAGCTCCTAGACCTTCTTATAAGAAGTTAGCCAAAAAGTAGCTTCTTAAAACGCTTAGGTTAGGTTTCAGAGTTGCTTCTAATGTACCAAAGCTGGACTTAGACATCATTTCACTCTCAAACATTATGGCTGGTTGGAGACAGTCCGAACCACAAGTACCGGGTCCATGGTTATGGGCGTATACTGGGGGCACGGGGACGACTCCCATTAACCCCTGACTATACCGGGGATACGCTTATCACATTGCCTTTCTGGTCTGTGCTGAAGCAGGGCATTCTGGCAGCCAATTGGCTTGACCTTTATTAGTGAGCCTGGTTACCCCCTCTCGGAACCACAGACTTAGAAATCGCCAGCTCATATACAGTGCATAAAATATATTTATATATATACCCTTATACACCATTTTAATAAAAAATATCACAAAATTCTTCTAAGTCCCTCGGGAAGAGTGAAAGACGCGCACGTTCATTTTCAGAGCTCCTAGACCTTCTTATAAGAAGTTAGCCAAAAAGTAGCTTCTTAAAACGCTTAGGTTAAGTTTCAGAGTTGCTTCTAATGTACCAAAGCTGGACTTAGACATCATTTCACTCTCACAACATTTTGGCTGGTTGGAGACAGTCCGAACCACAAGTACCGGGTCCATGGTTATGGGCGTATACTGGGGGCACGGGGACGACTCCCATTAACCCCTGACTATACCGGGTCTACGCTTATCACATTGCCTTTCTGGTCTGTGCTGAAGCAGGGCATTCTGGCAGCCAATTGGCTTGACCTTTATTAGTGAGCCTGGTTACCCCCTCTCGGAACCACAGACTTAGAAATCGCCAGCTCATATACAGTGCATAAAATATATTTATATATATACCCTTATACACCATTTTAATAAAAAATATCACAAAATTCTTCTAAGTCCCTCGGGAAGAGAGAAAGACGTGCACGTTCATTTTCAGAGCTCCTAGACCTTCTTATAAGAAGTTAGCCAAAAAGTAGCTTCTTAAAACGCTTAGGTTAAGTTTCAGAGTTGCTTCTAATGTACCAAAGCTGGACTTAGACATCATTTCACTCTCACAACATTATGGCTGGTTGGAGACAGTCCGAACCACAAGTACCGGGTCCATGGTTATGGGCGTATACTGGGGGCACGGGGACGACTCCCATTAACCCCTGACTATACCGGGGATACGCTTATCACAATGCCTTTCTGGTCTGTGCTGAAGCAGGGCATTCTGGCAGCCAATTGGCTTGACCTTTATTAGTGAGCCTGGTTACCCCCTCTCGGAACCACAGACTTAGAAATCGCCAGCTCATATACAGTGCATAAAATATATTTATATATATACCCTTATACACCATTTTAATAAAAAATATCACAAAATTCTTCTAAGTCCCTCGGGAAGAGTGAAAGACGCGCACGTTCATTTTCAGAGCTCCTAGACCTTCTTATAAGAAGTTAGCCAAAAAGTAGCTTCTTAAAACGCTTAGGTTAAGTTTCAGAGTTGCTTCTAATGTACCAAAGCTGGACTTAGACATCATTTCACTCTCACAACATTATGGCTGGTTGGAGACAGTCCGAACCACAAGTACCGGGTCCATGGTTATGGGCGTATACTGGGGGCACGGGGACGACTCCCATTAACCCCTGACTATACCGGGGATACGCTTATCACATTGCCTTTCTGGTCTGTGCTGAAGCAGGGCATTCTGGCAGCCAATTGGCTTGACCTTTATTAGTGAGCCTGGTTACCCCCTCTCGGAACCACAGACTTAGAAATCGCCAGCTCATATACAGTGCATAAAATATATTTATATATATACCCTTATACACCATTTTAATAAAAAATATCACAAAATTCTTCTAAGTCCCTCGGGAAGAGTGAAAGACGCGCACGTTCATTTTCAGAGCTCCTAGACCTTCTTATAAGAAGTTAGCCAAAAAGTAGCTTCGAAAAACGCTTAGGTTAAGTTTCAGAGTTGCTTCTAATGTACCAAAGCTGGACTTAGACATCATTTCACTCTCACAACATTATGGCTGGTTGGAGACAGTCCGAACCACAAGTACCGGGTCCATGGTTATGGGCGTATACTGGGGGCATGGGGACGACTCCCATTAACCCCTGACTATACCGGGGATACGCTTATCACAATGCCTTTCTGGTCTGTGCTGAAGCAGGGCATTCTGGCAGCCAATTGGCTTGACCTTTATTAGTGAGCCTGGTTACCCCCTCTCGGAACCACAGACTTAGAAATCGCCAGCTCATATACAGTGCATAAAATATATTTATATATATACCCTTATACACCATTTTAATAAAAAATATCACAAAATTCTTCTAAGTCCCTCGGGAAGAGTGAAAGACGCGCACGTTCATTTTCAGAGCTCCTAGACCTTCTTATAAGAAGTTAGCCAAAAAGTAGCTTCGAAAAACGCTTAGGTTAAGTTTCAGAGTTGCTTCTAATGTACCAAAGCTGGACTTAGACATCATTTCACTCTCACAACATTATGGCTGGTTGGAGACAGTCCGAACCACAAGTACCGGGTCCATGGTTATGGGCGTATACTGGGGGCATGGGGACGACTCCCATTAACCCCTGACTATACCGGGGATACGCTTATCACAATGCCTTTCTGGTCTGTGCTGAAGCAGGGCATTCTGGCAGCCAATTGGCTTGACCTTTATTAGTGAGCCTGGTTACCCCCTCTCGGAACCACAGACTTAGAAATCGCCAGCTCATATACAGTGCATAAAATATATTTATATATATACCCTTATACACCATTTTAATAAAAAATATCACAAAATTCTTCTAAGTCCCTCGGGAAGAGTGAAAGACGCGCACGTTCATTTTCAGAGCTCCTAGACCTTCTTATAAGAAGTTAGCCAAAAAGTAGCTTCTTAAAACGCTTAGGTTAGGTTTCAGAGTTGCTTCTAATGTACCAAAGCTGGACTTAGACATCATTTCACTCTCACAACATTATGGCTGGTTGGAGACAGTCCGAACCACAAGTACCGGGTCCATGGTTATGGGCGTATACTGGGGGCACGGGGACGACTCCCATTAACCCCTGACTATACCGGGGATACGCTTATCACATTGCCTTTCTGGTCTGTGCTGAAGCAGGGCATTCTGGCAGCCAATTGGCTTGACCTTTATTAGTGAGCCTGGTTACCCCCTCTCGGAACCACAGACTTAGAAATCGCCAGCTCATATACAGTGCATAAAATATATTTATATATATACCCTTATACACCATTTTAATAAAAAATATCACAAAATTCTTCTAAGTCCCTCGGGAAGAGTGAAAGACGCGCACGTTCATTTTCAGAGCTCCTAGACCTTCTTATAAGAAGTTAGCCAAAAAGTAGCTTCTTAAAACGCTTAGGTTAGGTTTCAGAGTTGCTTCTAATGTACCAAAGCTGGACTTAGACATCATTTCACTCTCAAACATTATGGCTGGTTGGAGACAGTCCGAACCACAAGTACCGGGTCCATGGTTATGGGCGTATACTGGGGGCACGGGGACGACTCCCATTAACCCCTGACTATACCGGGGATACGCTTATCACATTGCCTTTCTGGTCTGTGCTGAAGCAGGGCATTCTGGCAGCCAATTGGCTTGACCTTTATTAGTGAGCCTGGTTACCCCCTCTCGGAACCACAGACTTAGAAATCGCCAGCTCATATACAGTGCATAAAATATATTTATATATATACCCTTATACACCATTTTAATAAAAAATATCACAAAATTCTTCTAAGTCCCTCGGGAAGAGTGAAAGACGCGCACGTTCATTTTCAGAGCTCCTAGACCTTCTTATAAGAAGTTAGCCAAAAAGTAGCTTCTTAAAACGCTTAGGTTAAGTTTCAGAGTTGCTTCTAATGTACCAAAGCTGGACTTAGACATCATTTCACTCTCACAACATTTTGGCTGGTTGGAGACAGTCCGAACCACAAGTACCGGGTCCATGGTTATGGGCGTATACTGGGGGCACGGGGACGACTCCCATTAACCCCTGACTATACCGGGTCTACGCTTATCACATTGCCTTTCTGGTCTGTGCTGAAGCAGGGCATTCTGGCAGCCAATTGGCTTGACCTTTATTAGTGAGCCTGGTTACCCCCTCTCGGAACCACAGACTTAGAAATCGCCAGCTCATATACAGTGCATAAAATATATTTATATATATACCCTTATACACCATTTTAATAAAAAATATCACAAAATTCTTCTAAGTCCCTCGGGAAGAGTGAAAGACGCGCACGTTCATTTTCAGAGCTCCTAGACCTTCTTATAAGAAGTTAGCCAAAAAGTAGCTTCTTAAAACGCTTAGGTTAAGTTTCAGAGTTGCTTCTAATGTACCAAAGCTGGACTTAGACATCATTTCACTCTCACAACATTATGGCTGGTTGGAGACAGTCCGAACCACAAGTACCGGGTCCATGGTTATGGGCGTATACTGGGGGCACGGGGACGACTCCCATTAACCCCTGACTATACCGGGGATACGCTTATCACAATGCCTTTCTGGTCTGTGCTGAAGCAGGGCATTCTGGCAGCCAATTGGCTTGACCTTTATTAGTGAGCCTGGTTACCCCCTCTCGGAACCACAGACTTAGAAATCGCCAGCTCATATACAGTGCATAAAATATATTTATATATATACCCTTATACATAATTTTAATAAAAAATATCACAAAATTCTTCTAAGTCCCTCGGGAAGAGTGAAAGACGCGCACGTTCATTTTCAGAGCTCCTAGACCTTCTTATAAGAAGTTAGCCAAAAAGTAGCTTCTTAAAACGCTTAGGTTAAGTTTCAGAGTTGCTTCTAATGTACCAAAGCTGGACTTAGACATCATTTCACTCTCACAACATTATGGCTGGTTGGAGACAGTCCGAACCACAAGTACCGGGTCCATGGTTATGGGCGTATACTGGGGGCACGGGGACGACTCCCATTAACCCCTGACTATACCGGGGATACGCTTATCACATTGCCTTTCTGGTCTGTGCTGAAGCAGGGCATTCTGGCAGCCAATTGGCTTGACCTTTATTAGTGAGCCTGGTTACCCCCTCTCGGAACCACAGACTTAGAAATCGCCAGCTCATATACAGTGCATAAAATATATTTATATATATACCCTTATACACCATTTTAATAAAAAATATCACAAAATTCTTCTAAGTCCCTCGGGAAGAGTGAAAGACGCGCACGTTCATTTTCAGAGCTCCTAGACCTTCTTATAAGAAGTTAGCCAAAAAGTAGCTTCGAAAAACGCTTAGGTTAAGTTTCAGAGTTGCTTCTAATGTACCAAAGCTGGACTTAGACATCATTTCACTCTCACAACATTATGGCTGGTTGGAGACAGTCCGAACCACAAGTACCGGGTCCATGGTTATGGGCGTATACTGGGGGCATGGGGACGACTCCCATTAACCCCTGACTATACCGGGGATACGCTTATCACAATGCCTTTCTGGTCTGTGCTGAAGCAGGGCATTCTGGCAGCCAATTGGCTTGACCTTTATTAGTGAGCCTGGTTACCCCCTCTCGGAACCACAGACTTAGAAATCGCCAGCTCATATACAGTGCATAAAATATATTTATATATATACCCTTATACACCATTTTAATAAAAAATATCACAAAATTCTTCTAAGTCCCTCGGGAAGAGTGAAAGACGCGCACGTTCATTTTCAGAGCTCCTAGACCTTCTTATAAGAAGTTAGCCAAAAAGTAGCTTCTTAAAACGCTTAGGTTAAGTTTCAGAGTTGCTTCTAATGTACCAAAGCTGGACTTAGACATCATTTCACTCTCACAACATTATGGCTGGTTGGAGACAGTCCGAACCACAAGTACCGGGTCCATGGTTATGGGCGTATACTGGGGGCACGGGGACGACTCCCATTAACCCCTGACTATACCGGGGATACGCTTATCACATTGCCTTTCTGGTCTGTGCTGAAGCAGGGCATTCTGGCAGCCAATTGGCTTGACCTTTATTAGTGAGCCTGGTTACCCCCTCTCGGAACCACAGACTTAGAAATCGCCAGCTCATATACAGTGCATAAAATATATTTATATATATACCCTTATACACCATTTTAATAAAAAATATCACAAAATTCTTCTAAGTCCCTCGGGAAGAGTGAAAGACGCGCACGTTCATTTTCAGAGCTCCTAGACCTTCTTATAAGAAGTTAGCCAAAAAGTAGCTCCTTAAAACGCTTAGGTTAAGTTTCAGAGTTGCTTCTAATGTACCAAAGCTGGACTTAGACATCATTTCACTCTCACAACATTTTGGCTGGTTGGAGACAGTCCGAACCACAAGTACCGGGTCCATGGTTATGGGCGTATACTGGGGGCACGGGGACGACTCCCATTAACCCCTGACTATACCGGGGATACGCTTATCACATTGCCTTTCTGGTCTGTGCTGAAGCAGGGCATTCTGGCAGCCAATTGGCTTGACCTTTATTAGTGAGCCTGGTTACCCCCTCTCGGAACCACAGACTTAGAAATCGCCAGCTCATATACAGTGCATAAAATATATTTATATATATACCCTTATACACCATTTTAATAAAAAATATCACAAAATTCTTCTAAGTCCCTCGGGAAGAGTGAAAGACGCGCACGTTCATTTTCAGAGCTCCTAGACCTTCTTATAAGAAGTTAGCCAAAAAGTAGCTTCTTAAAACGCTTAGGTTAAGTTTCAGAGTTGCTTCTAATGTACCAAAGCTGGACTTAGACATCATTTCACTCTCACAACATTATGGCTGGTTGGAGACAGTCCGAACCACAAGTACCGGGTCCATGGTTATGGGCGTATACTGGGGGCACGGGGACGACTCCCATTAACCCCTGACTATACCGGGGATACGCTTATCACATTGCCTTTCTGGTCTGTGCTGAAGCAGGGCATTCTGGCAGCCAATTGGCTTGACCTTTATTAGTGAGCCTGGTTACCCCCTCTCGGAACCACAGACTTAGAAATCGCCAGCTCATATACAGTGCATAAAATATATTTATATATATACCCTTATACACCATTTTAATAAAAAATATCACAAAATTCTTCTAAGTCCCTCGGGAAGAGTGAAAGACGCGCACGTTCATTTTCAGAGCTCCTAGACCTTCTTATAAGAAGTTAGCCAAAAAGTAGCTTCTTAAAACGCTTAGGTTAAGTTTCAGAGTTGCTTCTAATGTACCAAAGCTGGACTTAGACATCATTTCACTCTCACAACATTTTGGCTGGTTGGAGACAGTCCGAACCACAAGTACCGGGTCCATGGTTATGGGCGTATACTGGGGGCACGGGGACGACTCCCATTAACCCCTGACTATACCGGGGATACGCTTATCACATTGCCTTTCTGGTCTGTGCTGAAGCAGGGCATTCTGGCAGCCAATTGGCTTGACCTTTATTAGTGAGCCTGGTTACCCCCTCTCGGAACCACAGACTTAGAAATCGCCAGCTCATATACAGTGCATAAAATATATTTATATATATACCCTTATACACCATTTTAATAAAAAATATCACAAAATTCTTCTAAGTCCCTCAGGAAGAGTGAAAGACGTGCACGTTCATTTTCAGAGCTCCTAGACCTTCTTATAAGAAGTTAGCCAAAAAGTAGCTTCTTAAAACGCTTAGGTTAAGTTTCAGAGTTGCTTCTAATGTACCAAAGCTGGACTTAGACATCATTTCACTCTCACAACATTATGGCTGGTTGGAGACAGTCCGAACCACAAGTACCGGGTCCATGGTTATGGGCGTATACTGGGGGCACGGGGACGACTCCCATTAACCCCTGACTATACCGGGGATACGCTTATCACAATGCCTTTCTGGTCTGTGCTGAAGCAGGGCATTCTGGCAGCCAATTGGCTTGACCTTTATTAGTGAGCCTGGTTACCCCCTCTCGGAACCACAGACTTAGAAATCGCCAGCTCATATACAGTGCATAAAATATATTTATATATATACCCTTATACACCATTTTAATAAAAAATATCACAAAATTCTTCTAAGTCCCTCGGGAAGAGTGAAAGACGCGCACGTTCATTTTCAGAGCTCCTAGACCTTCTTATAAGAAGTTAGCCAAAAAGTAGCTTCTTAAAACGCTTAGGTTAAGTTTCAGAGTTGCTTCTAATGTACCAAAGCTGGACTTAGACATCATTTCACTCTCACAACATTATGGCTGGTTGGAGACAGTCCGAACCACAAGTACCGGGTCCATGGTTATGGGCGTATACTGGGGGCACGGGGACGACTCCCATTAACCCCTGACTATACCGGGGATACGCTTATCACATTGCCTTTCTGGTCTGTGCTGAAGCAGGGCATTCTGGCAGCCAATTGGCTTGACCTTTATTAGTGAGCCTGGTTACCCCCTCTCGGAACCACAGACTTAGAAATCGCCAGCTCATATACAGTGCATAAAATATATTTATATATATACCCTTATACACCATTTTAATAAAAAATATCACAAAATTCTTCTAAGTCCCTCGGGAAGAGTGAAAGACGCGCACGTTCATTTTCAGAGCTCCTAGACCTTCTTATAAGAAGTTAGCCAAAAAGTAGCTTCTTAAAACGCTTAGGTTAAGTTTCAGAGTTGCTTCTAATGTACCAAAGCTGGACTTAGACATCATTTCACTCTCACAACATTATGGCTGGTTGGAGACAGTCCGAACCACAAGTACCGGGTCCATGGTTATGGGCGTATACTGGGGGCACGGGGACGACTCCCATTAACCCCTGACTATACCGGGGATACGCTTATCACATTGCCTTTCTGGTCTGTGCTGAAGCAGGGCATTCTGGCAGCCAATTGGCTTGACCTTTATTAGTGAGCCTGGTTACCCCCTCTCGGAACCACAGACTTAGAAATCGCCAGCTCATATACAGTGCATAAAATATATTTATATATATACCCTTATACACCATTTTAATAAAAAATATCACAAAATTCTTCTAAGTCCCTCGGGAAGAGTGAAAGACGCGCACGTTCATTTTCAGAGCTCCTAGACCTTCTTATAAGAAGTTAGCCAAAAAGTAGCTTCTTAAAACGCTTAGGTTAGGTTTCAGAGTTGCTTCTAATGTACCAAAGCTGGACTTAGACATCATTTCACTCTCAAACATTATGGCTGGTTGGAGACAGTCCGAACCACAAGTACCGGGTCCATGGTTATGGGCGTATACTGGGGGCACGGGGACGACTCCCATTAACCCCTGACTATACCGGGGATACGCTTATCACATTGCCTTTCTGGTCTGTGCTGAAGCAGGGCATTCTGGCAGCCAATTGGCTTGACCTTTATTAGTGAGCCTGGTTACCCCCTCTCGGAACCACAGACTTAGAAATCGCCAGCTCATATACAGTGCATAAAATATATTTATATATATACCCTTATACACCATTTTAATAAAAAATATCACAAAATTCTTCTAAGTCCCTCGGGAAGAGTGAAAGACGCGCACGTTCATTTTCAGAGCTCCTAGACCTTCTTATAAGAAGTTAGCCAAAAAGTAGCTTCTTAAAACGCTTAGGTTAAGTTTCAGAGTTGCTTCTAATGTACCAAAGCTGGACTTAGACATCATTTCACTCTCACAACATTTTGGCTGGTTGGAGACAGTCCGAACCACAAGTACCGGGTCCATGGTTATGGGCGTATACTGGGGGCACGGGGACGACTCCCATTAACCCCTGACTATACCGGGTCTACGCTTATCACATTGCCTTTCTGGTCTGTGCTGAAGCAGGGCATTCTGGCAGCCAATTGGCTTGACCTTTATTAGTGAGCCTGGTTACCCCCTCTCGGAACCACAGACTTAGAAATCGCCAGCTCATATACAGTGCATAAAATATATTTATATATATACCCTTATACACCATTTTAATAAAAAATATCACAAAATTCTTCTAAGTCCCTCGGGAAGAGTGAAAGACGTGCACGTTCATTTTCAGAGCTCCTAGACCTTCTTATAAGAAGTTAGCCAAAAAGTAGCTTCTTAAAACGCTTAGGTTAAGTTTCAGAGTTGCTTCTAATGTACCAAAGCTGGACTTAGACATCATTTCACTCTCACAACATTATGGCTGGTTGGAGACAGTCCGAACCACAAGTACCGGGTCCATGGTTATGGGCGTATACTGGGGGCACGGGGACGACTCCCATTAACCCCTGACTATACCGGGGATACGCTTATCACAATGCCTTTCTGGTCTGTGCTGAAGCAGGGCATTCTGGCAGCCAATTGGCTTGACCTTTATTAGTGAGCCTGGTTACCCCCTCTCGGAACCACAGACTTAGAAATCGCCAGCTCATATACAGTGCATAAAATATATTTATATATATACCCTTATACACCATTTTAATAAAAAATATCACAAAATTCTTCTAAGTCCCTCGGGAAGAGTGAAAGACGCGCACGTTCATTTTCAGAGCTCCTAGACCTTCTTATAAGAAGTTAGCCAAAAAGTAGCTTCTTAAAACGCTTAGGTTAAGTTTCAGAGTTGCTTCTAATGTACCAAAGCTGGACTTAGACATCATTTCACTCTCACAACATTATGGCTGGTTGGAGACAGTCCGAACCACAAGTACCGGGTCCATGGTTATGGGCGTATACTGGGGGCACGGGGACGACTCCCATTAACCCCTGACTATACCGGGGATACGCTTATCACATTGCCTTTCTGGTCTGTGCTGAAGCAGGGCATTCTGGCAGCCAATTGGCTTGACCTTTATTAGTGAGCCTGGTTACCCCCTCTCGGAACCACAGACTTAGAAATCGCCAGCTCATATACAGTGCATAAAATATATTTATATATATACCCTTATACACCATTTTAATAAAAAATATCACAAAATTCTTCTAAGTCCCTCGGGAAGAGTGAAAGACGCGCACGTTCATTTTCAGAGCTCCTAGACCTTCTTATAAGAAGTTAGCCAAAAAGTAGCTTCTTAAAACGCTTAGGTTAAGTTTCAGAGTTGCTTCTAATGTACCAAAGCTGGACTTAGACATCATTTCACTCTCACAACATTATGGCTGGTTGGAGACAGTCCGAACCACAAGTACCGGGTCCATGGTTATGGGCGTATACTGGGGGCACGGGGACGACTCCCATTAACCCCTGACTATACCGGGGATACGCTTATCACATTGCCTTTCTGGTCTGTGCTGAAGCAGGGCATTCTGGCAGCCAATTGGCTTGACCTTTATTAGTGAGCCTGGTTACCCCCTCTCGGAACCACAGACTTAGAAATCGCCAGCTCATATACAGTGCATAAAATATATTTATATATATACCCTTATACACCATTTTAATAAAAAATATCACAAAATTCTTCTAAGTCCCTCGGGAAGAGTGAAAGACGTGCACGTTCATTTTCAGAGCTCCTAGACCTTCTTATAAGAAGTTAGCCAAAAAGTAGCTTCTTAAAACGCTTAGGTTAAGTTTCAGAGTTGCTTCTAATGTACCAAAGCTGGACTTAGACATCATTTCACTCTCACAACATTATGGCTGGTTGGAGACAGTCCGAACCACAAGTACCGGGTCCATGGTTATGGGCGTATACTGGGGGCACGGGGACGACTCCCATTAACCCCTGACTATACCGGGGATACGCTTATCACAATGCCTTTCTGGTCTGTGCTGAAGCAGGGCATTCTGGCAGCCAATTGGCTTGACCTTTATTAGTGAGCCTGGTTACCCCCTCTCGGAACCACAGACTTAGAAATCGCCAGCTCATATACAGTGCATAAAATATATTTATATATATACCCTTATACACCATTTTAATAAAAAATATCACAAAATTCTTCTAAGTCCCTCGGGAAGAGTGAAAGACGCGCACGTTCATTTTCAGAGCTCCTAGACCTTCTTATAAGAAGTTAGCCAAAAAGTAGCTTCTTAAAACGCTTAGGTTAAGTTTCAGAGTTGCTTCTAATGTACCAAAGCTGGACTTAGACATCATTTCACTCTCACAACATTATGGCTGGTTGGAGACAGTCCGAACCACAAGTACCGGGTCCATGGTTATGGGCGTATACTGGGGGCACGGGGACGACTCCCATTAACCCCTGACTATACCGGGGATACGCTTATCACATTGCCTTTCTGGTCTGTGCTGAAGCAGGGCATTCTGGCAGCCAATTGGCTTGACCTTTATTAGTGAGCCTGGTTACCCCCTCTCGGAACCACAGACTTAGAAATCGCCAGCTCATATACAGTGCATAAAATATATTTATATATATACCCTTATACACCATTTTAATAAAAAATATCACAAAATTCTTCTAAGTCCCTCGGGAAGAGTGAAAGACGCGCACGTTCATTTTCAGAGCTCCTAGACCGTCTTATAAGAAGTTAGCCAAAAAGTAGCTTCTTAAAACGCTTAGGTTAGGTTTCAGAGTTGCTTCTAATGTACCAAAGCTGGACTTAGACATCATTTCACTCTCAAACATTATGGCTGGTTGGAGACAGTCCGAACCACAAGTACCGGGTCCATGGTTATGGGCGTATACTGGGGGCACGGGGACGACTCCCATTAACCCCTGACTATACCGGGGATACGCTTATCACATTGCCTTTCTGGTCTGTGCTGAAGCAGGGCATTCTGGCAGCCAATTGGCTTGACCTTTATTAGTGAGCCTGGTTACCCCCTCTCGGAACCACAGACTTAGAAATCGCCAGCTCATATACAGTGCATAAAATATATTTATATATATACCCTTATACACCATTTTAATAAAAAATATCACAAAATTCTTCTAAGTCCCTCGGGAAGAGTGAAAGACGCGCACGTTCATTTTCAGAGCTCCTAGACCTTCTTATAAGAAGTTAGCCAAAAAGTAGCTTCTTAAAACGCTTAGGTTAAGTTTCAGAGTTGCTTCTAATGTACCAAAGCTGGACTTAGACATCATTTCACTCTCACAACATTTTGGCTGGTTGGAGACAGTCCGAACCACAAGTACCGGGTCCATGGTTATGGGCGTATACTGGGGGCACGGGGACGACTCCCATTAACCCCTGACTATACCGGGTCTACGCTTATCACATTGCCTTTCTGGTCTGTGCTGAAGCAGGGCATTCTGGCAGCCAATTGGCTTGACCTTTATTAGTGAGCCTGGTTACCCCCTCTCGGAACCACAGACTTAGAAATCGCCAGCTCATATACAGTGCATAAAATATATTTATATATATACCCTTATACACCATTTTAATAAAAAATATCACAAAATTCTTCTAAGTCCCTCGGGAAGAGTGAAAGACGCGCACGTTCATTTTCAGAGCTCCTAGACCTTCTTATAAGAAGTTAGCCAAAAAGTAGCTTCTTAAAACGCTTAGGTTAAGTTTCAGAGTTGCTTCTAATGTACCAAAGCTGGACTTAGACATCATTTCACTCTCACAACATTATGGCTGGTTGGAGACAGTCCGAACCACAAGTACCGGGTCCATGGTTATGGGCGTATACTGGGGGCACGGGGACGACTCCCATTAACCCCTGACTATACCGGGGATACGCTTATCACATTGCCTTTCTGGTCTGTGCTGAAGCAGGGCATTCTGGCAGCCAATTGGCTTGACCTTTATTAGTGAGCCTGGTTACCCCCTCTCGGAACCACAGACTTAGAAATCGCCAGCTCATATACAGTGCATAAAATATATTTATATATATACCCTTATACACCATTTTAATAAAAAATATCACAAAATTCTTCTAAGTCCCTCGGGAAGAGTGAAAGACGCGCACGTTCATTTTCAGAGCTCCTAGACCTTCTTATAAGAAGTTAGCCAAAAAGTAGCTTCTTAAAACGCTTAGGTTAAGTTTCAGAGTTGCTTCTAATGTACCAAAGCTGGACTTAGACATCATTTCACTCTCACAACATTATGGCTGGTTGGAGACAGTCCGAACCACAAGTACCGGGTCCATGGTTATGGGCGTATACTGGGGGCACGGGGACGACTCCCATTAACCCCTGACTATACCGGGGATACGCTTATCACATTGCCTTTCTGGTCTGTGCTGAAGCAGGGCATTCTGGCAGCCAATTGGCTTGACCTTTATTAGTGAGCCTGGTTACCCCCTCTCGGAACCACAGACTTAGAAATCGCCAGCTCATATACAGTGCATAAAATATATTTATATATATACCCTTATACACCATTTTAATAAAAAATATCACAAAATTCTTCTAAGTCCCTCGGGAAGAGTGAAAGACGCGCACGTTCATTTTCAGAGCTCCTAGACCTTCTTATAAGAAGTTAGCCAAAAAGTAGCTTCTTAAAACGCTTAGGTTAAGTTTCAGAGTTGCTTCTAATGTACCAAAGCTGGACTTAGATATCATTTCACTCTCAAACATTATGGCTGGTTGGAGACAGTCCGAACCACAAGTACCGGGTCCATGGTTATGGGCGTATACTGGGGGCACGGGGACGACTCCCATTAACCCCTGACTATACCGGGGATACGCTTATCACATTGCCTTTCTGGTCTGTGCTGAAGCAGGGCATTCTGGCAGCCAATTGGCTTGACCTTTATTAGTGAGCCTGGTTACCCCCTCTCGGAACCACAGACTTAGAAATCGCCAGCTCATATACAGTGCATAAAATATATTTATATATATACCCTTATACACCATTTTAATAAAAAATATCACAAAATTCTTCTAAGTCCCTCGGGAAGAGTGAAAGACGCGCACGTTCATTTTCAGAGCTCCTAGACCTTCTTATAAGAAGTTAGCCAAAAAGTAGCTTCTTAAAACGCTTAGGTTAAGTTTCAGAGTTGCTTCTAATGTACCAAAGCTGGACTTAGACATAATTTCACTCTCACAACATTTTGGCTGGTTGGAGACAGTCCGAACCACAAGTACCGGGTCCATGGTTATGGGCGTATACTGGGGGCACGGGGACGACTCCCATTAACCCCTGACTATACCGGGGATACGCTTATCACATTGCCTTTCTGGTCTGTGCTGAAGCAGGGCATTCTGGCAGCCAATTGGCTTGACCTTTATTAGTGAGCCTGGTTACCCCCTCTCGGAACCACAGACTTAGAAATCGCCAGCTCATATACAGTGCATAAAATATATTTATATATATATACCCTTATACACCATTTTAATAAAAAATATCACAAAATTCTTCCAAGTCCCTCGGGAAGAGTGAAAGACGCGCACGTTCATTTTCAGAGCTCCTAGACCTTCTTATAAGAAGTTAGCCAAAAAGTAGCTCCTTAAAACGCTTAGGTTAAGTTTCAGAGTTGCTTCTAATGTACCAAAGCTGGACTTAGACATCATTTCACTCTCACAACATTTTGGCTGGTTGGAGACAGTCCGAACCACAAGTACCGGGTCCATGGTTATGGGCGTATACTGGGGGCACGGGGACGACTCCCATTAACCCCTGACTATACCGGGGATACGCTTATCACAATGCCTTTCTGGTCTGTGCTGAAGCAGGGCATTCTGGCAGCCAATTGGCTTGACCTTTATTAGTGAGGCTGGTTACCCCCTCTCGGAAACACAGACTTAGAAATCGCCAGCTCATATACAGTGCATAAAATATATTTATATATATACCCTTATACACCATTTTAATAAAAAATATCACAAAATTCTTCTAAGTCCCTCGGGAAGAGTGAAAGACGCGCACGTTCATTTTCAGAGCTCCTAGACCTTCTTATAAGAAGTTAGCCAAAAAGTAGCTTCTTAAAACGCTTAGGTTAAGTTTCAGAGTTGCTTCTAATGTACCAAAGCTGGACTTAGACATCATTTCACTCTCACAACATTATGGCTGGTTGGAGACAGTCCGAACCACAAGTACCGGGTCCATGGTTATGGGCGTATACTGGGGGCACGGGGACGACTCCCATTAACCCCTGACTATACCGGGGATACGCTTATCACATTGCCTTTCTGGTCTGTGCTGAAGCAGGGCATTCTGGCAGCCAATTGGCTTGACCTTTATTAGTGAGCCTGGTTACCCCCTCTCGGAACCACAGACTTAGAAATCGCCAGCTCATATACAGTGCATAAAATATATTTATATATATACCCTTATACACCATTTTAATAAAAAATATCACAAAATTCTTCTAAGTCCCTCGAGAAGAGTGAAAGACGCGCACGTTCATTTTCAGAGCTCCTAGACCTTCTTATAAGAAGTTAGCCAAAAAGTAGCTTCTTAAAACGCTTAGGTTAAGTTTCAGAGTTGCTTCTAATGTACCAAAGCTGGACTTAGACATCATTTCACTCTCACAACATTTTGGCTGGTTGGAGACAGTCCGAACCACAAGTACCGGGTCCATGGTTATGGGCGTATACTGGGGGCACGGGGACGACTCCCATTAACCCCTGACTATACCGGGGATACGCTTATCACAATGCCTTTCTGGTCTGTGCTGAAGCAGGGCATTCTGGCAGCCAATTGGCTTGACCTTTATTAGTGAGCCTGGTTACCCCCTCTCGGAACCACAGACTTAGAAATCGCCAGCTCATATACAGTGCATAAAATATATTTATATATATACCCTTATACACCATTTTAATAAAAAATATCACAAAATTCTTCTAAGTCCCTCGGGAAGAGTGAAAGACGCGCACGTTCATTTTCAGAGCTCCTAGACCTTCTTATAAGAAGTTAGCCAAAAAGTAGCTTCTTAAAACGCTTAGGTTAAGTTTCAGAGTTGCTTCTAATGTACCAAAGCTGGACTTAGACATCATTTCACTCTCACAACATTATGGCTGGTTGGAGACAGTCCGAACCACAAGTACCGGGTCCATGGTTATGGGCGTATACTGGGGGCACGGGGACGACTCCCATTAACCCCTGACTATACCGGGGATACGCTTATCACATTGCCTTTCTGGTCTGTGCTGAAGCAGGGCATTCTGGCAGCCAATTGGCTTGACCTTTATTAGTGAGCCTGGTTACCCCCTCTCGGAACCACAGACTTAGAAATCGCCAGCTCATATACAGTGCATAAAATATATTTATATATATACCCTTATACACCATTTTAATAAAAAATATCACAAAATTCTTCTAAGTCCCTCGGGAAGAGTGAAAGACGCGCACGTTCATTTTCAGAGCTCCTAGACCTTCTTATAAGAAGTTAGCCAAAAAGTAGCTTCTTAAAACGCTTAGGTTAAGTTTCAGAGTTGCTTCTAATGTACCAAAGCTGGACTTAGACATCATTTCACTCTCACAACATTTTGGCTGGTTGGAGACAGTCCGAACCACAAGTACCGGGTCCATGGTTATGGGCGTATACTGGGGGCACGGGGACGACTCCCATTAACCCCTGACTATACCGGGTCTACGCTTATCACATTGCCTTTCTGGTCTGTGCTGAAGCAGGGCATTCTGGCAGCCAATTGGCTTGACCTTTATTAGTGAGCCTGGTTACCCCCTCTCGGAACCACAGACTTAGAAATCGCCAGCTCATATACAGTGCATAAAATATATTTATATATATACCCTTATACACCATTTTAATAAAAAATATCACAAAATTCTTCTAAGTCCCTCGGGAAGAGTGAAAGACGTGCACGTTCATTTTCAGAGCTCCTAGACCTTCTTATAAGAAGTTAGCCAAAAAGTAGCTTCTTAAAACGCTTAGGTTAAGTTTCAGAGTTGCTTCTAATGTACCAAAGCTGGACTTAGACATCATTTCACTCTCACAACATTATGGCTGGTTGGAGACAGTCCGAACCACAAGTACCGGGTCCATGGTTATGGGCGTATACTGGGGGCACGGGGACGACTCCCATTAACCCCTGACTATACCGGGGATACGCTTATCACAATGCCTTTCTGGTCTGTGCTGAAGCAGGGCATTCTGGCAGCCAATTGGCTTGACCTTTATTAGTGAGCCTGGTTACCCCCTCTCGGAACCACAGACTTAGAAATCGCCAGCTCATATACAGTGCATAAAATATATTTATATATATACCCTTATACACCATTTTAATAAAAAATATCACAAAATTCTTCTAAGTCCCTCGGGAAGAGTGAAAGACGCGCACGTTCATTTTCAGAGCTCCTAGACCTTCTTATAAGAAGTTAGCCAAAAAGTAGCTTCTTAAAACGCTTAGGTTAAGTTTCAGAGTTGCTTCTAATGTACCAAAGCTGGACTTAGACATCATTTCACTCTCACAACATTTTGGCTGGTTGGAGACAGTCCGAACCACAAGTACCGGGTCCATGGTTATGGGCGTATACTGGGGGCACGGGGACGACTCCCATTAACCCCTGACTATACCGGGTCTACGCTTATCACATTGCCTTTCTGGTCTGTGCTGAAGCAGGGCATTCTGGCAGCCAATTGGCTTGACCTTTATTAGTGAGCCTGGTTACCCCCTCTCGGAACCACAGACTTAGAAATCGCCAGCTCATATACAGTGCATAAAATATATTTATATATATACCCTTATACACCATTTTAATAAAAAATATCACAAAATTCTTCTAAGTCCCTCGGGAAGAGTGAAAGACGCGCACGTTCATTTTCAGAGCTCCTAGACCTTCTTATAAGAAGTTAGCCAAAAAGTAGCTTCTTAAAACGCTTAGGTTAAGTTTCAGAGTTGCTTCTAATGTACCAAAGCTGGACTTAGACATCATTTCACTCTCACAACATTATGGCTGGTTGGAGACAGTCCGAACCACAAGTACCGGGTCCATGGTTATGGGCGTATACTGGGGGCACGGGGACGACTCCCATTAACCCCTGACTATACCGGGGATACGCTTATCACATTGCCTTTCTGGTCTGTGCTGAAGCAGGGCATTCTGGCAGCCAATTGGCTTGACCTTTATTAGTGAGCCTGGTTACCCCCTCTCGGAACCACAGACTTAGAAATCGCCAGCTCATATACAGTGCATAAAATATATTTATATATATACCCTTATACACCATTTTAATAAAAAATATCACAAAATTCTTCTAAGTCCCTCGGGAAGAGTGAAAGACGCGCACGTTCATTTTCAGAGCTCCTAGACCTTCTTATAAGAAGTTAGCCAAAAAGTAGCTTCTTAAAACGCTTAGGTTAAGTTTCAGAGTTGCTTCTAATGTACCAAAGCTGGACTTAGACATCATTTCACTCTCACAACATTATGGCTGGTTGGAGACAGTCCGAACCACAAGTACCGGGTCCATGGTTATGGGCGTATACTGGGGGCACGGGGACGACTCCCATTAACCCCTGACTATACCGGGGATACGCTTATCACATTGCCTTTCTGGTCTGTGCTGAAGCAGGGCATTCTGGCAGCCAATTGGCTTGACCTTTATTAGTGAGCCTGGTTACCCCCTCTCGGAACCACAGACTTAGAAATCGCCAGCTCATATACAGTGCATAAAATATATTTATATATATACCCTTATACACCATTTTAATAAAAAATATCACAAAATTCTTCTAAGTCCCTCGGGAAGAGTGAAAGACGCGCACGTTCATTTTCAGAGCTCCTAGACCTTCTTATAAGAAGTTAGCCAAAAAGTAGCTTCTTAAAACGCTTAGGTTAAGTTTCAGAGTTGCTTCTAATGTACCAAAGCTGGACTTAGATATCATTTCACTCTCAAACATTATGGCTGGTTGGAGACAGTCCGAACCACAAGTACCGGGTCCATGGTTATGGGCGTATACTGGGGGCACGGGGACGACTCCCATTAACCCCTGACTATACCGGGGATACGCTTATCACATTGCCTTTCTGGTCTGTGCTGAAGCAGGGCATTCTGGCAGCCAATTGGCTTGACCTTTATTAGTGAGCCTGGTTACCCCCTCTCGGAACCACAGACTTAGAAATCGCCAGCTCATATACAGTGCATAAAATATATTTATATATATACCCTTATACACCATTTTAATAAAAAATATCACAAAATTCTTCTAAGTCCCTCGGGAAGAGTGAAAGACGCGCACGTTCATTTTCAGAGCTCCTAGACCTTCTTATAAGAAGTTAGCCAAAAAGTAGCTTCTTAAAACGCTTAGGTTAAGTTTCAGAGTTGCTTCTAATGTACCAAAGCTGGACTTAGACATAATTTCACTCTCACAACATTTTGGCTGGTTGGAGACAGTCCGAACCACAAGTACCGGGTCCATGGTTATGGGCGTATACTGGGGGCACGGGGACGACTCCCATTAACCCCTGACTATACCGGGTCTACACTTATCACATTGCCTTTCTGGTCTGTGCTGAAGCAGGGCATTCTGGCAGCCAATTGGCTTGACCTTTATTAGTGAGCCTGGTTACCCCCTCTCGGAACCACAGACTTAGAAATCGCCAGCTCATATACAGTGCATAAAATATATTTATATATATACCCTTAAACACCATTTTAATAAAAAATATCACAAAATTCTTCTAAGTCCCTCGGGAAGAGTGAAAGACGCGCACGTTCATTTTCAGAGCTCCTAGACCTTCTTATAAGAAGTTAGCCAAAAAGTAGCTTCTTAAAACGCTTAGGTTAAGTTTCAG
The DNA here is from genome assembly GCF_040206685.1 of Ascaphus truei. NCBI lineage: Eukaryota > Metazoa > Chordata > Amphibia > Anura > Ascaphidae > Ascaphus > Ascaphus truei. The sequence continues at coordinate 1,145,394 of NC_134488.1, forward strand.
AGTTGCTTCTAATGTACCAAAGCTGGACTTAGTCATCATTTCACTCTCACAACATTATGGCTGGTTGGAGACAGTCCGAACCACAAGTACCGGGTCCATGGTTATGGGCGTATACTGGGGGCACGGGGACGACTCCCATTAACCCCTGACTATACCGGGGATACGCTTATCACATTGCCTTTCTGGTCTGTGCTGAAGCAGGGCATTCTGGCAGCCAATTGGCTTGACCTTTATTAGTGAGCCTGGTTACCCCCTCTCGGAACCACAGACTTAGAAATCGCCAGCTCATATACAGTGCATAAAATATATTTATATATATATACCCTTATACACCATTTTAATAAAAAATATCACAAAATTCTTCCAAGTCCCTCGGGAAGAGTGAAAGACGCGCACGTTCATTTTCAGAGCTCCTAGACCTTCTTATAAGAAGTTAGCCAAAAAGTAGCTCCTTAAAACGCTTAGGTTAAGTTTCAGAGTTGCTTCTAATGTACCAAAGCTGGACTTAGACATCATTTCACTCTCACAACATTTTGGCTGGTTGGAGACAGTCCGAACCACAAGTACCGGGTCCATGGTTATGGGCTTATACTGGGGGCACGGGGACGACTCCCATTAACCCCTGACTATACCGGGGATACGCTTATCACATTGCCTTTCTGGTCTGTGCTGAAGCAGGGCATTCTGGCAGCCAATTGGCTTGACCTTTATTAGTGAGGCTGGTTACCCCCTCTCGGAAACACAGACTTAGAAATCGCCAGCTCATATACAGTGCATAAAATATATTTATATATATACCCTTATACACCATTTTAATAAAAAATATCACAAAATTCTTCTAAGTCCCTCGGGAAGAGTGAAAGACGCGCACGTTCATTTTCAGAGCTCCTAGACCTTCTTATAAGAAGTTAGCCAAAAAGTAGCTTCTTAAAACGCTTAGGTTAAGTTTCAGAGTTGCTTCTAATGTACCAAAGCTGGACTTAGACATCATTTCACTCTCACAACATTATGGCTGGTTGGAGACAGTCCGAACCACAAGTACCGGGTCCATGGTTATGGGCGTATACTGGGGGCACGGGGACGACTCCCATTAACCCCTGACTATACCGGGGATACGCTTATCACATTGCCTTTCTGGTCTGTGCTGAAGCAGGGCATTCTGGCAGCCAATTGGCTTGACCTTTATTAGTGAGCCTGGTTACCCCCTCTCGGAACCACAGACTTAGAAATCGCCAGCTCATATACAGTGCATAAAATATATTTATATATATACCCTTATACACCATTTTAATAAAAAATATCACAAAATTCTTCTAAGTCCCTCGGGAAGAGTGAAAGACGCGCACGTTCATTTTCAGAGCTCCTAGACCTTCTTATAAGAAGTTAGCCAAAAAGTAGCTTCTTAAAACGCTTAGGTTAAGTTTCAGAGTTGCTTCTAATGTACCAAAGCTGGACTTAGACATCATTTCACTCTCACAACATTTTGGCTGGTTGGAGACAGTCCGAACCACAAGTACCGGGTCCATGGTTATGGGCGTATACTGGGGGCACGGGGACGACTCCCATTAACCCCTGACTATACCGGGGATACGCTTATCACAATGCCTTTCTGGTCTGTGCTGAAGCAGGGCATTCTGGCAGCCAATTGGCTTGACCTTTATTAGTGAGCCTGGTTACCCCCTCTCGGAACCACAGACTTAGAAATCGCCAGCTCATATACAGTGCATAAAATATATTTATATATATACCCTTATACACCATTTTAATAAAAAATATCACAAAATTCTTCTAAGTCCCTCGGGAAGAGTGAAAGACGCGCACGTTCATTTTCAGAGCTCCTAGACCTTCTTATAAGAAGTTAGCCAAAAAGTAGCTTCTTAAAACGCTTAGGTTAAGTTTCAGAGTTGCTTCTAATGTACCAAAGCTGGACTTAGACATCATTTCACTCTCACAACATTATGGCTGGTTGGAGACAGTCCGAACCACAAGTACCGGGTCCATGGTTATGGGCGTATACTGGGGGCACGGGGACGACTCCCATTAACCCCTGACTATACCGGGGATACGCTTATCACATTGCCTTTCTGGTCTGTGCTGAAGCAGGGCATTCTGGCAGCCAATTGGCTTGACCTTTATTAGTGAGCCTGGTTACCCCCTCTCGGAACCACAGACTTAGAAATCGCCAGCTCATATACAGTGCATAAAATATATTTATATATATACCCTTATACACCATTTTAATAAAAAATATCACAAAATTCTTCTAAGTCCCTCGGGAAGAGTGAAAGACGCGCACGTTCATTTTCAGAGCTCCTAGACCTTCTTATAAGAAGTTAGCCAAAAAGTAGCTTCTTAAAACGCTTAGGTTAAGTTTCAGAGTTGCTTCTAATGTACCAAAGCTGGACTTAGACATCATTTCACTCTCACAACATTTTGGCTGGTTGGAGACAGTCCGAACCACAAGTACCGGGTCCATGGTTATGGGCGTATACTGGGGGCACGGGGACGACTCCCATTAACCCCTGACTATACCGGGTCTACGCTTATCACATTGCCTTTCTGGTCTGTGCTGAAGCAGGGCATTCTGGCAGCCAATTGGCTTGACCTTTATTAGTGAGCCTGGTTACCCCCTCTCGGAACCACAGACTTAGAAATCGCCAGCTCATATACAGTGCATAAAATATATTTATATATATACCCTTATACACCATTTTAATAAAAAATATCACAAAATTCTTCTAAGTCCCTCGGGAAGAGTGAAAGACGTGCACGTTCATTTTCAGAGCTCCTAGACCTTCTTATAAGAAGTTAGCCAAAAAGTAGCTTCTTAAAACGCTTAGGTTAAGTTTCAGAGTTGCTTCTAATGTACCAAAGCTGGACTTAGACATCATTTCACTCTCACAACATTATGGCTGGTTGGAGACAGTCCGAACCACAAGTACCGGGTCCATGGTTATGGGCGTATACTGGGGGCACGGGGACGACTCCCATTAACCCCTGACTATACCGGGGATACGCTTATCACAATGCCTTTCTGGTCTGTGCTGAAGCAGGGCATTCTGGCAGCCAATTGGCTTGACCTTTATTAGTGAGCCTGGTTACCCCCTCTCGGAACCACAGACTTAGAAATCGCCAGCTCATATACAGTGCATAAAATATATTTATATATATACCCTTATACACCATTTTAATAAAAAATATCACAAAATTCTTCTAAGTCCCTCGGGAAGAGTGAAAGACGCGCACGTTCATTTTCAGAGCTCCTAGACCTTCTTATAAGAAGTTAGCCAAAAAGTAGCTTCTTAAAACGCTTAGGTTAAGTTTCAGAGTTGCTTCTAATGTACCAAAGCTGGACTTAGACATCATTTCACTCTCACAACATTATGGCTGGTTGGAGACAGTCCGAACCACAAGTACCGGGTCCATGGTTATGGGCGTATACTGGGGGCACGGGGACGACTCCCATTAACCCCTGACTATACCGGGGATACGCTTATCACATTGCCTTTCTGGTCTGTGCTGAAGCAGGGCATTCTGGCAGCCAATTGGCTTGACCTTTATTAGTGAGCCTGGTTACCCCCTCTCGGAACCACAGACTTAGAAATCGCCAGCTCATATACAGTGCATAAAATATATTTATATATATACCCTTATACACCATTTTAATAAAAAATATCACAAAATTCTTCTAAGTCCCTCGGGAAGAGTGAAAGACGCGCACGTTCATTTTCAGAGCTCCTAGACCTTCTTATAAGAAGTTAGCCAAAAAGTAGCTTCTTAAAACGCTTAGGTTAAGTTTCAGAGTTGCTTCTAATGTACCAAAGCTGGACTTAGACATCATTTCACTCTCACAACATTATGGCTGGTTGGAGACAGTCCGAACCACAAGTACCGGGTCCATGGTTATGGGCGTATACTGGGGGCACGGGGACGACTCCCATTAACCCCTGACTATACCGGGGATACGCTTATCACATTGCCTTTCTGGTCTGTGCTGAAGCAGGGCATTCTGGCAGCCAATTGGCTTGACCTTTATTAGTGAGCCTGGTTACCCCCTCTCGGAACCACAGACTTAGAAATCGCCAGCTCATATACAGTGCATAAAATATATTTATATATATACCCTTATACACCATTTTAATAAAAAATATCACAAAATTCTTCTAAGTCCCTCGGGAAGAGTGAAAGACGTGCACGTTCATTTTCAGAGCGCCTAGACCTTCTTATAAGAAGTTAGCCAAAAAGTAGCTTCTTAAAACGCTTAGGTTAAGTTTCAGAGTTGCTTCTAATGTACCAAAGCTGGACTTAGACATCATTTCACTCTCACAACATTATGGCTGGTTGGAGACAGTCCGAACCACAAGTACCGGGTCCATGGTTATGGGCGTATACTGGGGGCACGGGGACGACTCCCATTAACCCCTGACTATACCGGGGATACGCTTATCACAATGCCTTTCTGGTCTGTGCTGAAGCAGGGCATTCTGGCAGCCAATTGGCTTGACCTTTATTAGTGAGCCTGGTTACCCCCTCTCGGAACCACAGACTTAGAAATCGCCAGCTCATATACAGTGCATAAAATATATTTATATATATACCCTTATACACCATTTTAATAAAAAATATCACAAAATTCTTCTAAGTCCCTCGGGAAGAGTGAAAGACGCGCACGTTCATTTTCAGAGCTCCTAGACCTTCTTATAAGAAGTTAGCCAAAAAGTAGCTTCTTAAAACGCTTAGGTTAAGTTTCAGAGTTGCTTCTAATGTACCAAAGCTGGACTTAGACATCATTTCACTCTCACAACATTATGGCTGGTTGGAGACAGTCCGAACCACAAGTACCGGGTCCATGGTTATGGGCGTATACTGGGGGCACGGGGACGACTCCCATTAACCCCTGACTATACCGGGGATACGCTTATCACATTGCCTTTCTGGTCTGTGCTGAAGCAGGGCATTCTGGCAGCCAATTGGCTTGACCTTTATTAGTGAGCCTGGTTACCCCCTCTCGGAACCACAGACTTAGAAATCGCCAGCTCATATACAGTGCATAAAATATATTTATATATATACCCTTATACACCATTTTAATAAAAAATATCACAAAATTCTTCTAAGTCCCTCGGGAAGAGTGAAAGACGCGCACGTTCATTTTCAGAGCTCCTAGACCTTCTTATAAGAAGTTAGCCAAAAAGTAGCTTCTTAAAACGCTTAGGTTAAGTTTCAGAGTTGCTTCTAATGTACCAAAGCTGGACTTAGACATCATTTCACTCTCACAACATTATGGCTGGTTGGAGACAGTCCGAACCACAAGTACCGGGTCCATGGTTATGGGCGTATACTGGGGGCACGGGGACGACTCCCATTAACCCCTGACTATACCGGGGATACGCTTATCACATTGCCTTTCTGGTCTGTGCTGAAGCAGGGCATTCTGGCAGCCAATTGGCTTGACCTTTATTAGTGAGCCTGGTTACCCCCTCTCGGAACCACAGACTTAGAAATCGCCAGCTCATATACAGTGCATAAAATATATTTATATATATACCCTTATACACCATTTTAATAAAAAATATCACAAAATTCTTCTAAGTCCCTCGGGAAGAGTGAAAGACGCGCACGTTCATTTTCAGAGCTCCTAGACCTTCTTATAAGAAGTTAGCCAAAAAGTAGCTTCTTAAAACGCTTAGGTTAGGTTTCAGAGTTGCTTCTAATGTACCAAAGCTGGACTTAGACATCATTTCACTCTCAAACATTATGGCTGGTTGGAGACAGTCCGAACCACAAGTACCGGGTCCATGGTTATGGGCGTATACTGGGGGCACGGGGACGACTCCCATTAACCCCTGACTATACCGGGGATACGCTTATCACATTGCCTTTCTGGTCTGTGCTGAAGCAGGGCATTCTGGCAGCCAATTGGCTTGACCTTTATTAGTGAGCCTGGTTACCCCCTCTCGGAACCACAGACTTAGAAATCGCCAGCTCATATACAGTGCATAAAATATATTTATATATATACCCTTATACACCATTTTAATAAAAAATATCACAAAATTCTTCTAAGTCCCTCGGGAAGAGTGAAAGACGCGCACGTTCATTTTCAGAGCTCCTAGACCTTCTTATAAGAAGTTAGCCAAAAAGTAGCTTCTTAAAACGCTTAGGTTAAGTTTCAGAGTTGCTTCTAATGTACCAAAGCTGGACTTAGACATCATTTCACTCTCACAACATTTTGGCTGGTTGGAGACAGTCCGAACCACAAGTACCGGGTCCATGGTTATGGGCGTATACTGGGGGCACGGGGACGACTCCCATTAACCCCTGACTATACCGGGTCTACGCTTATCACATTGCCTTTCTGGTCTGTGCTGAAGCAGGGCATTCTGGCAGCCAATTGGCTTGACCTTTATTAGTGAGCCTGGTTACCCCCTCTCGGAACCACAGACTTAGAAATCGCCAGCTCATATACAGTGCATAAAATATATTTATATATATACCCTTATACACCATTTTAATAAAAAATATCACAAAATTCTTCTAAGTCCCTCGGGAAGAGTGAAAGACGCGCACGTTCATTTTCAGAGCTCCTAGACCTTCTTATAAGAAGTTAGCCAAAAAGTAGCTTCTTAAAACGCTTAGGTTAAGTTTCAGAGTTGCTTCTAATGTACCAAAGCTGGACTTAGATATCATTTCACTCTCAAACATTATGGCTGGTTGGAGACAGTCCGAACCACAAGTACCGGGTCCATGGTTATGGGCGTATACTGGGGGCACGGGGACGACTCCCATTAACCCCTGACTATACCGGGGATACGCTTATCACATTGCCTTTCTGGTCTGTGCTGAAGCAGGGCATTCTGGCAGCCAATTGGCTTGACCTTTATTAGTGAGCCTGGTTACCCCCTCTCGGAACCACAGACTTAGAAATCGCCAGCTCATATACAGTGCATAAAATATATTTATATATATACCCTTATACACCATTTTAATAAAAAATATCACAAAATTCTTCTAAGTCCCTCGGGAAGAGTGAAAGACGCGCACGTTCATTTTCAGAGCTCCTAGACCTTCTTATAAGAAGTTAGCCAAAAAGTAGCTTCTTAAAACGCTTAGGTTAAGTTTCAGAGTTGCTTCTAATGTACCAAAGCTGGACTTAGACATAATTTCACTCTCACAACATTTTGGCTGGTTGGAGACAGTCCGAACCACAAGTACCGGGTCCATGGTTATGGGCGTATACTGGGGGCACGGGGACGACTCCCATTAACCCCTGACTATACCGGGTCTACACTTATCACATTGCCTTTCTGGTCTGTGCTGAAGCAGGGCATTCTGGCAGCCAATTGGCTTGACCTTTATTAGTGAGCCTGGTTACCCCCTCTCGGAACCACAGACTTAGAAATCGCCAGCTCATATACAGTGCATAAAATATATTTATATATATACCCTTATACACCATTTTAATAAAAAATATCACAAAATTCTTCTAAGTCCCTCGGGAAGAGTGAAAGACGCGCACGTTCATTTTCAGAGCTCCTAGACCTTCTTATAAGAAGTTAGCCAAAAAGTAGCTTCTTAAAACGCTTAGGTTAAGTTTCAGAGTTGCTTCTAATGTACCAAAGCTGGACTTAGACATCATTTCACTCTCACAACATTATGGCTGGTTGGAGACAGTCCGAACCACAAGTACCGGGTCCATGGTTATGGGCGTATACTGGGGGCACGGGGACGACTCCCATTAACCCCTGACTATACCGGGGATACGCTTATCACATTGCCTTTCTGGTCTGTGCTGAAGCAGGGCATTCTGGCAGCCAATTGGCTTGACCTTTATTAGTGAGCCTGGTTACCCCCTCTCGGAACCACAGACTTAGAAATCGCCAGCTCATATACAGTGCATAAAATATATTTATATATATATACCCTTATACACCATTTTAATAAAAAATATCACAAAATTCTTCCAAGTCCCTCGGGAAGAGTGAAAGACGCGCACGTTCATTTTCAGAGCTCCTAGACCTTCTTATAAGAAGTTAGCCAAAAAGTAGCTCCTTAAAACGCTTAGGTTAAGTTTCAGAGTTGCTTCTAATGTACCAAAGCTGGACTTAGACATCATTTCACTCTCACAACATTTTGGCTGGTTGGAGACAGTCCGAACCACAAGTACCGGGTCCATGGTTATGGGCTTATACTGGGGGCACGGGGACGACTCCCATTAACCCCTGACTATACCGGGGATACGCTTATCACATTGCCTTTCTGGTCTGTGCTGAAGCAGGGCATTCTGGCAGCCAATTGGCTTGACCTTTATTAGTGAGGCTGGTTACCCCCTCTCGGAAACACAGACTTAGAAATCGCCAGCTCATATACAGTGCATAAAATATATTTATATATATACCCTTATACACCATTTTAATAAAAAATATCACAAAATTCTTCTAAGTCCCTCGGGAAGAGTGAAAGACGCGCACGTTCATTTTCAGAGCTCCTAGACCTTCTTATAAGAAGTTAGCCAAAAAGTAGCTTCTTAAAACGCTTAGGTTAAGTTTCAGAGTTGCTTCTAATGTACCAAAGCTGGACTTAGACATCATTTCACTCTCACAACATTATGGCTGGTTGGAGACAGTCCGAACCACAAGTACCGGGTCCATGGTTATGGGCGTATACTGGGGGCACGGGGACGACTCCCATTAACCCCTGACTATACCGGGGATACGCTTATCACATTGCCTTTCTGGTCTGTGCTGAAGCAGGGCATTCTGGCAGCCAATTGGCTTGACCTTTATTAGTGAGCCTGGTTACCCCCTCTCGGAACCACAGACTTAGAAATCGCCAGCTCATATACAGTGCATAAAATATATTTATATATATACCCTTATACACCATTTTAATAAAAAATATCACAAAATTCTTCTAAGTCCCTCGGGAAGAGTGAAAGACGCGCACGTTCATTTTCAGAGCTCCTAGACCTTCTTATAAGAAGTTAGCCAAAAAGTAGCTTCTTAAAACGCTTAGGTTAAGTTTCAGAGTTGCTTCTAATGTACCAAAGCTGGACTTAGACATCATTTCACTCTCACAACATTTTGGCTGGTTGGAGACAGTCCGAACCACAAGTACCGGGTCCATGGTTATGGGCGTATACTGGGGGCACGGGGACGACTCCCATTAACCCCTGACTATACCGGGGATACGCTTATCACAATGCCTTTCTGGTCTGTGCTGAAGCAGGGCATTCTGGCAGCCAATTGGCTTGACCTTTATTAGTGAGCCTGGTTACCCCCTCTCGGAACCACAGACTTAGAAATCGCCAGCTCATATACAGTGCATAAAATATATTTATATATATACCCTTATACACCATTTTAATAAAAAATATCACAAAATTCTTCTAAGTCCCTCGGGAAGAGTGAAAGACGCGCACGTTCATTTTCAGAGCTCCTAGACCTTCTTATAAGAAGTTAGCCAAAAAGTAGCTTCTTAAAACGCTTAGGTTAAGTTTCAGAGTTGCTTCTAATGTACCAAAGCTGGACTTAGACATCATTTCACTCTCACAACATTATGGCTGGTTGGAGACAGTCCGAACCACAAGTACCGGGTCCATGGTTATGGGCGTATACTGGGGGCACGGGGACGACTCCCATTAACCCCTGACTATACCGGGGATACGCTTATCACATTGCCTTTCTGGTCTGTGCTGAAGCAGGGCATTCTGGCAGCCAATTGGCTTGACCTTTATTAGTGAGCCTGGTTACCCCCTCTCGGAACCACAGACTTAGAAATCGCCAGCTCATATACAGTGCATAAAATATATTTATATATATACCCTTATACACCATTTTAATAAAAAATATCACAAAATTCTTCTAAGTCCCTCGGGAAGAGTGAAAGACGCGCACGTTCATTTTCAGAGCTCCTAGACCTTCTTATAAGAAGTTAGCCAAAAAGTAGCTTCGAAAAACGCTTAGGTTAAGTTTCAGAGTTGCTTCTAATGTACCAAAGCTGGACTTAGACATCATTTCACTCTCACAACATTATGGCTGGTTGGAGACAGTCCGAACCACAAGTACCGGGTCCATGGTTATGGGCGTATACTGGGGGCATGGGGACGACTCCCATTAACCCCTGACTATACCGGGGATACGCTTATCACAATGCCTTTCTGGTCTGTGCTGAAGCAGGGCATTCTGGCAGCCAATTGGCTTGACCTTTATTAGTGAGCCTGGTTACCCCCTCTCGGAACCACAGACTTAGAAATCGCCAGCTCATATACAGTGCATAAAATATATTTATATATATACCCTTATACACCATTTTAATAAAAAATATCACAAAATTCTTCTAAGTCCCTCGGGAAGAGTGAAAGACGCGCACGTTCATTTTCAGAGCTCCTAGACCTTCTTATAAGAAGTTAGCCAAAAAGTAGCTTCTTAAAACGCTTAGGTTAAGTTTCAGAGTTGCTTCTAATGTACCAAAGCTGGACTTAGACATCATTTCACTCTCACAACATTATGGCTGGTTGGAGACAGTCCGAACCACAAGTACCGGGTCCATGGTTATGGGCGTATACTGGGGGCACGGGGACGACTCCCATTAACCCCTGACTATACCGGGGATACGCTTATCACATTGCCTTTCTGGTCTGTGCTGAAGCAGGGCATTCTGGCAGCCAATTGGCTTGACCTTTATTAGTGAGCCTGGTTACCCCCTCTCGGAACCACAGACTTAGAAATCGCCAGCTCATATACAGTGCATAAAATATATTTATATATATACCCTTATACACCATTTTAATAAAAAATATCACAAAATTCTTCTAAGTCCCTCGGGAAGAGTGAAAGACGCGCACGTTCATTTTCAGAGCTCCTAGACCTTCTTATAAGAAGTTAGCCAAAAAGTAGCTTCGAAAAACGCTTAGGTTAAGTTTCAGAGTTGCTTCTAATGTACCAAAGCTGGACTTAGACATCATTTCACTCTCACAACATTATGGCTGGTTGGAGACAGTCCGAACCACAAGTACCGGGTCCATGGTTATGGGCGTATACTGGGGGCATGGGGACGACTCCCATTAACCCCTGACTATACCGGGGATACGCTTATCACAATGCCTTTCTGGTCTGTGCTGAAGCAGGGCATTCTGGCAGCCAATTGGCTTGACCTTTATTAGTGAGCCTGGTTACCCCCTCTCGGAACCACAGACTTAGAAATCGCCAGCTCATATACAGTGCATAAAATATATTTATATATATACCCTTATACACCATTTTAATAAAAAATATCACAAAATTCTTCTAAGTCCCTCGGGAAGAGTGAAAGACGCGCACGTTCATTTTCAGAGCTCCTAGACCTTCTTATAAGAAGTTAGCCAAAAAGTAGCTTCTTAAAACGCTTAGGTTAAGTTTCAGAGTTGCTTCTAATGTACCAAAGCTGGACTTAGACATCATTTCACTCTCACAACATTATGGCTGGTTGGAGACAGTCCGAACCACAAGTACCGGGTCCATGGTTATGGGCGTATACTGGGGGCACGGGGACGACTCCCATTAACCCCTGACTATACCGGGGATACGCTTATCACATTGCCTTTCTGGTCTGTGCTGAAGCAGGGCATTCTGGCAGCCAATTGGCTTGACCTTTATTAGTGAGCCTGGTTACCCCCTCTCGGAACCACAGACTTAGAAATCGCCAGCTCATATACAGTGCATAAAATATATTTATATATATACCCTTATACACCATTTTAATAAAAAATATCACAAAATTCTTCTAAGTCCCTCGGGAAGAGTGAAAGACGTGCACGTTCATTTTCAGAGCTCCTAGACCTTCTTATAAGAAGTTAGCCAAAAAGTAGCTTCTTAAAACGCTTAGGTTAAGTTTCAGAGTTGCTTCTAATGTACCAAAGCTGGACTTAGACATCATTTCACTCTCACAACATTATGGCTGGTTGGAGACAGTCCGAACCACAAGTACCGGGTCCATGGTTATGGGCGTATACTGGGGGCACGGGGACGACTCCCATTAACCCCTGACTATACCGGGGATACGCTTATCACAATGCCTTTCTGGTCTGTGCTGAAGCAGGGCATTCTGGCAGCCAATTGGCTTGACCTTTATTAGTGAGCCTGGTTACCCCCTCTCGGAACCACAGACTTAGAAATCGCCAGCTCATATACAGTGCATAAAATATATTTATATATATACCCTTATACACCATTTTAATAAAAAATATCACAAAATTCTTCTAAGTCCCTCGGGAAGAGTGAAAGACGCGCACGTTCATTTTCAGAGCTCCTAGACCTTCTTATAAGAAGTTAGCCAAAAAGTAGCTTCTTAAAACGCTTAGGTTAAGTTTCAGAGTTGCTTCTAATGTACCAAAGCTGGACTTAGACATCATTTCACTCTCACAACATTATGGCTGGTTGGAGACAGTCCGAACCACAAGTACCGGGTCCATGGTTATGGGCGTATACTGGGGGCACGGGGACGACTCCCATTAACCCCTGACTATACCGGGGATACGCTTATCACATTGCCTTTCTGGTCTGTGCTGAAGCAGGGCATTCTGGCAGCCAATTGGCTTGACCTTTATTAGTGAGCCTGGTTACCCCCTCTCGGAACCACAGACTTAGAAATCGCCAGCTCATATACAGTGCATAAAATATATTTATATATATACCCTTATACACCATTTTAATAAAAAATATCACAAAATTCTTCTAAGTCCCTCGGGAAGAGTGAAAGACGCGCACGTTCATTTTCAGAGCTCCTAGACCTTCTTATAAGAAGTTAGCCAAAAAGTAGCTCCTTAAAACGCTTAGGTTAAGTTTCAGAGTTGCTTCTAATGTACCAAAGCTGGACTTAGACATCATTTCACTCTCACAACATTTTGGCTGGTTGGAGACAGTCCGAACCACAAGTACCGGGTCCATGGTTATGGGCGTATACTGGGGGCACGGGGACGACTCCCATTAACCCCTGACTATACCGGGGATACGCTTATCACATTGCCTTTCTGGTCTGTGCTGAAGCAGGGCATTCTGGCAGCCAATTGGCTTGACCTTTATTAGTGAGCCTGGTTACCCCCTCTCGGAACCACAGACTTAGAAATCGCCAGCTCATATACAGTGCATAAAATATATTTATATATATACCCTTATACACCATTTTAATAAAAAATATCACAAAATTCTTCTAAGTCCCTCGGGAAGAGTGAAAGACGCGCACGTTCATTTTCAGAGCTCCTAGACCTTCTTATAAGAAGTTAGCCAAAAAGTAGCTTCTTAAAACGCTTAGGTTAAGTTTCAGAGTTGCTTCTAATGTACCAAAGCTGGACTTAGACATCATTTCACTCTCACAACATTATGGCTGGTTGGAGACAGTCCGAACCACAAGTACCGGGTCCATGGTTATGGGCGTATACTGGGGGCACGGGGACGACTCCCATTAACCCCTGACTATACCGGGGATACGCTTATCACATTGCCTTTCTGGTCTGTGCTGAAGCAGGGCATTCTGGCAGCCAATTGGCTTGACCTTTATTAGTGAGCCTGGTTACCCCCTCTCGGAACCACAGACTTAGAAATCGCCAGCTCATATACAGTGCATAAAATATATTTATATATATATACCCTTATACACCATTTTAATAAAAAATATCACAAAATTCTTCCAAGTCCCTCGGGAAGAGTGAAAGACGCGCACGTTCATTTTCAGAGCTCCTAGACCTTCTTATAAGAAGTTAGCCAAAAAGTAGCTTCTTAAAACGCTTAGGTTAAGTTTCAGAGTTGCTTCTAATGTACCAAAGCTGGACTTAGACATCATTTCACTCTCACAACATTATGGCTGGTTGGAGACAGTCCGAACCACAAGTACCGGGTCCATGGTTATGGGCGTATACTGGGGGCACGGGGACGACTCCCATTAACCCCTGACTATACCGGGGATACGCTTATCACATTGCCTTTCTGGTCTGTGCTGAAGCAGGGCATTCTGGCAGCCAATTGGCTTGACCTTTATTAGTGAGCCTGGTTACCCCCTCTCGGAACCACAGACTTAGAAATCGCCAGCTCATATACAGTGCATAAAATATATTTATATATATACCCTTATACACCATTTTAATAAAAAATATCACAAAATTCTTCTAAGTCCCTCGGGAAGAGTGAAAGACGCGCACGTTCATTTTTAGAGCTCCTAGACCTTCTTATAAGAAGTTAGCCAAAAAGTAGCTTCTTAAAACGCTTAGGTTAAGTTTCAGAGTTGCTTCTAATGTACCAAAGCTGGACTTAGACATCATTTCACTCTCACAACATTTTGGCTGGTTGGAGACAGTCCGAACCACAAGTACCGGGTCCATGGTTATGGGCGTATACTGGGGGCACGGGGACGACTCCCATTAACCCCTGACTATACCGGGGATACGCTTATCACAATGCCTTTCTGGTCTGTGCTGAAGCAGGGCATTCTGGCAGCCAATTGGCTTGACCTTTATTAGTGAGCCTGGTTACCCCCTCTCGGAACCACAGACTTAGAAATCGCCAGCTCATATACAGTGCATAAAATATATTTATATATATACCCTTATACACCATTTTAATAAAAAATATCACAAAATTCTTCTAAGTCCCTCGGGAAGAGTGAAAGACGCGCACGTTCATTTTCAGAGCTCCTAGACCTTCTTATAAGAAGTTAGCCAAAAAGTAGCTTCGAAAAACGCTTAGGTTAAGTTTCAGAGTTGCTTCTAATGTACCAAAGCTGGACTTAGACATCATTTCACTCTCACAACATTATGGCTGGTTGGAGACAGTCCGAACCACAAGTACCGGGTCCATGGTTATGGGCGTATACTGGGGGCATGGGGACGACTCCCATTAACCCCTGACTATACCGGGGATACGCTTATCACAATGCCTTTCTGGTCTGTGCTGAAGCAGGGCATTCTGGCAGCCAATTGGCTTGACCTTTATTAGTGAGCCTGGTTACCCCCTCTCGGAACCACAGACTTAGAAATCGCCAGCTCATATACAGTGCATAAAATATATTTATATATATACCCTTATACACCATTTTAATAAAAAATATCACAAAATTCTTCTAAGTCCCTCGGGAAGAGTGAAAGACGCGCACGTTCATTTTCAGAGCTCCTAGACCTTCTTATAAGAAGTTAGCCAAAAAGTAGCTTCTTAAAACGCTTAGGTTAAGTTTCAGAGTTGCTTCTAATGTACCAAAGCTGGACTTAGACATCATTTCACTCTCACAACATTATGGCTGGTTGGAGACAGTCCGAACCACAAGTACCGGGTCCATGGTTATGGGCGTATACTGGGGGCACGGGGACGACTCCCATTAACCCCTGACTATACCGGGGATACGCTTATCACATTGCCTTTCTGGTCTGTGCTGAAGCAGGGCATTCTGGCAGCCAATTGGCTTGACCTTTATTAGTGAGCCTGGTTACCCCCTCTCGGAACCACAGACTTAGAAATCGCCAGCTCATATACAGTGCATAAAATATATTTATATATATACCCTTATACACCATTTTAATAAAAAATATCACAAAATTCTTCTAAGTCCCTCGGGAAGAGTGAAAGACGCGCACGTTCATTTTCAGAGCTCCTAGACCTTCTTATAAGAAGTTAGCCAAAAAGTAGCTTCGAAAAACGCTTAGGTTAAGTTTCAGAGTTGCTTCTAATGTACCAAAGCTGGACTTAGACATCATTTCACTCTCACAACATTATGGCTGGTTGGAGACAGTCCGAACCACAAGTACCGGGTCCATGGTTATGGGCGTATACTGGGGGCATGGGGACGACTCCCATTAACCCCTGACTATACCGGGGATACGCTTATCACAATGCCTTTCTGGTCTGTGCTGAAGCAGGGCATTCTGGCAGCCAATTGGCTTGACCTTTATTAGTGAGCCTGGTTACCCCCTCTCGGAACCACAGACTTAGAAATCGCCAGCTCATATACAGTGCATAAAATATATTTATATATATACCCTTATACACCATTTTAATAAAAAATATCACAAAATTCTTCTAAGTCCCTCGGGAAGAGTGAAAGACGCGCACGTTCATTTTCAGAGCTCCTAGACCTTCTTATAAGAAGTTAGCCAAAAAGTAGCTTCTTAAAACGCTTAGGTTAAGTTTCAGAGTTGCTTCTAATGTACTAAAGCTGGACTTAGACATCATTTCACTCTCACAACATTATGGCTGGTTGGAGACAGTCCGAACCACAAGTACCGGGTCCATGGTTATGGGCGTATACTGGGGGCACGGGGACGACTCCCATTAACCCCTGACTATACCGGGGATACGCTTATCACAATGCCTTTCTGGTCTGTGCTGAAGCAGGGCATTCTGGCAGCCAATTGGCTTGACCTTTATTAGTGAGCCTGGTTACCCCCTCTCGGAACCACAGACTTAGAAATCGCCAGCTCATATACAGTGCATAAAATATATTTATATATATACCCTTATACACCATTTTAATAAAAAATATCACAAAATTCTTCTAAGTCCCTCGGGAAGAGTGAAAGACGCGCACGTTCATTTTCAGAGCTCCTAGACCTTCTTATAAGAAGTTAGCCAAAAAGTAGCTTCTTAAAACGCTTAGGTTAAGTTTCAGAGTTGCTTCTAATGTACCAAAGCTGGACTTAGACATCATTTCATTCTCACAACATTATGGCTGGTTGGAGACAGTCCGAACCACAAGTACCGGGTCCATGGTTATGGGCGTATACTGGGGGCACGGGGACGACTCCCATTAACCCCTGACTATACCGGGGATACGCTTATCACATTGCCTTTCTGGTCTGTGCTGAAGAAGGGCATTCTGGCAGCCAATTGGCTTGACCTTTATTAGTGAGCCTGGTTACCCCCTCTCGGAACCACAGACTTAGAAATCGCCAGCTCATATACAGTGCATAAAATATATTTATATATATACCCTTATACACCATTTTAATAAAAAATATCACAAAATTCTTCTAAGTCCCTCGGGAAGAGTGAAAGACGCGCACGTTCATTTTCAGAGCTCCTAGACCTTCTTATAAGAAGTTAGCCAAAAAGTAGCTCCTTAAAACGCTTAGGTTAAGTTTCAGAGTTGCTTCTAATGTACCAAAGCTGGACTTAGACATCATTTCACTCTCACAACATTTTGGCTGGTTGGAGACAGTCCGAACCACAAGTACCGGGTCCATGGTTATGGGCGTATACTGGGGGCACGGGGACGACTCCCATTAACCCCTGACTATACCGGGGATACGCTTATCACATTGCCTTTCTGGTCTGTGCTGAAGCAGGGCATTCTGGCAGCCAATTGGCTTGACCTTTATTAGTGAGCCTGGTTACCCCCTCTCGGAACCACAGACTTAGAAATCGCCAGCTCATATACAGTGCATAAAATATATTTATATATATACCCTTATACACCATTTTAATAAAAAATATCACAAAATTCTTCTAAGTCCCTCGGGAAGAGTGAAAGACGCGCACGTTCATTTTCAGAGCTCCTAGACCTTCTTATAAGAAGTTATCCAAAAAGTAGCTTCGAAAAACGCTTAGGTTAAGTTTCAGAGTTGCTTCTAATGTACCAAAGCTGGACTTAGACATCATTTCACTCTCACAACATTATGGCTGGTTGGAGACAGTCCGAACCACAAGTACCGGGTCCATGGTTATGGGCGTATACTGGGGGCACGGGGACGACTCCCATTAACCCCTGACTATACCGGGGATACGCTTATCACATTGCCTTTCTGGTCTGTGCTGAAGCAGGGCATTCTGGCAGCCAATTGGCTTGACCTTTATTAGTGAGCCTGGTTACCCCCTCTCGGAACCACAGACTTAGAAATCGCCAGCTCATATACAGTGCATAAAATATATTTATATATATATACCCTTATACACCATTTTAATAAAAAATATCACAAAATTCTTCTAATTCCCTCGGGAAGAGTGAAAGACGCGCACGTTCATTTTCAGAGCTCCTAGACCTTCTTATAAGAAGTTAGCCAAAAAGTAGCTTCTTAAAACGCTTAGGTTAAGTTTCAGAGTTGCTTCTAATGTACCAAAGCTGGACTTAGACATCATTTCACTCTCACAACATTTTGGCTGGTTGGAGACAGTCCGAACCACAAGTACCGGGTCCATGGTTATGGGCGTATACTGGGGGCACGGGGACGACTCCCATTAACCCCTGACTATACCGGGGATACGCTTATCACAATGCCTTTCTGGTCTGTGCTGAAGCAGGGCATTCTGGCAGCCAATTGGCTTGACCTTTATTAGTGAGCCTGGTTACCCCCTCTCGGAACCACAGACTTAGAAATCGCCAGCTCATATACAGTGCATAAAATATATTTATATATATACCCTTATACACCATTTTAATAAAAAATATCACAAAATTCTTCTAAGTCCCTCGGGAAGAGTGAAAGACGCGCACGTTCATTTTCAGAGCTCCTAGACCTTCTTATAAGAAGTTAGCCAAAAAGTAGCTTCTTAAAACGCTTAGGTTAAGTTTCAGAGTTGCTTCTAATGTACCAAAGCTGGACTTAGACATCATTTCACTCTCACAACATTTTGGCTGGTTGGAGACAGTCCGAACCACAAGTACCGGGTCCATGGTTATGGGCGTATACTGGGGGCACGGGGACGACACCCATTAACCCCTGACTATACCGGGTCTACGCTTATCACATTGCCTTTCTGGTCTGTGCTGAAGCAGGGCATTCTGGCAGCCAATTGGCTTGACCTTTATTAGTGAGCCTGGTTACCCCCTCTCGGAACCACAGACTTAGAAATCGCCAGCTCATATACAGTGCATAAAATATATTTATATATATACCCTTATACACCATTTTAATAAAAAATATCACAAAATTCTTCTAAGTCCCTCGGGAAGAGTGAAAGACGTGCACGTTCATTTTCAGAGCTCCTAGACCTTCTTATAAGAAGTTAGCCAAAAAGTAGCTTCTTAAAACGCTTAGGTTAAGTTTCAGAGTTGCTTCTAATGTACCAAAGCTGGACTTAGACATCATTTCACTCTCACAACATTATGGCTGGTTGGAGACAGTCCGAACCACAAGTACCGGGTCCATGGTTATGGGCGTATACTGGGGGCACGGGGACGACTCCCATTAACCCCTGACTATACCGGGGATACGCTTATCACAATGCCTTTCTGGTCTGTGCTGAAGCAGGGCATTCTGGCAGCCAATTGGCTTGACCTTTATTAGTGAGCCTGGTTACCCCCTCTCGGAACCACAGACTTAGAAATCGCCAGCTCATATACAGTGCATAAAATATATTTATATATATACCCTTATACACCATTTTAATAAAAAATATCACAAAATTCTTCTAAGTCCCTCGGGAAGAGTGAAAGACGCGCACGTTCATTTTCAGAGCTCCTAGACCTTCTTATAAGAAGTTAGCCAAAAAGTAGCTTCTTAAAACGCTTAGGTTAAGTTTCAGAGTTGCTTCTAATGTACCAAAGCTGGACTTAGACATCATTTCACTCTCACAACATTATGGCTGGTTGGAGACAGTCCGAACCACAAGTACCGGGTCCATGGTTATGGGCGTATACTGGGGGCACGGGGACGACTCCCATTAACCCCTGACTATACCGGGGATACGCTTATCACATTGCCTTTCTGGTCTGTGCTGAAGCAGGGCATTCTGGCAGCCAATTGGCTTGACCTTTATTAGTGAGCCTGGTTACCCCCTCTCGGAACCACAGACTTAGAAATCGCCAGCTCATATACAGTGCATAAAATATATTTATATATATACCCTTATACACCATTTTAATAAAAAAATATCACAAAATTCTTCTAAGTCCCTCGGGAAGAGTGAAAGACGCGCACGTTCATTTTCAGAGCTCCTAGACCTTCTTATAAGAAGTTAGCCAAAAAGTAGCTTCTTAAAACGCTTAGGTTAAGTTTCAGAGTTGCTTCTAATGTACCAAAGCTGGACTTAGACATCATTTCACTCTCACAACATTTTGGCTGGTTGGAGACAGTCCGAACCACAAGTACCGGGTCCATGGTTATGGGCGTATACTGGGGGCACGGGGACGACTCCCATTAACCCCTGACTATACCGGGTCTACGCTTATCACATTGCCTTTCTGGTCTGTGCTGAAGCAGGGCATTCTGGCAGCCAATTGGCTTGACCTTTATTAGTGAGCCTGGTTACCCCCTCTCGGAACCACAGACTTAGAAATCGCCAGCTCATATACAGTGCATAAAATATATTTATATATATACCCTTATACACCATTTTAATAAAAAATATCACAAAATTCTTCTAAGTCCCTCGGGAAGAGTGAAAGACGTGCACGTTCATTTTCAGAGCTCCTAGACCTTCTTATAAGAAGTTAGCCAAAAAGTAGCTTCTTAAAACGCTTAGGTTAAGTTTCAGAGTTGCTTCTAATGTACCAAAGCTGGACTTAGACATCATTTCACTCTCACAACATTATGGCTGGTTGGAGACAGTCCGAACCACAAGTACCGGGTCCATGGATATGGGCGTATACTGGGGGCACGGGGACGACTCCCATTAACCCCTGACTATACCGGGGATACGCTTATCACAATGCCTTTCTGGTCTGTGCTGAAGCAGGGCATTCTGGCAGCCAATTGGCTTGACCTTTATTAGTGAGCCTGGTTACCCCCTCTCGGAACCACAGACTTAGAAATCGCCAGCTCATATACAGTGCATAAAATATATTTATATATATACCCTTATACACCATTTTAATAAAAAATATCACAAAATTCTTCTAAGTCCCTCGGGAAGAGTGAAAGACGCGCACGTTCATTTTCAGAGCTCCTAGACCTTCTTATAAGAAGTTAGCCAAAAAGTAGCTTCTTAAAACGCTTAGGTTAAGTTTCAGAGTTGCTTCTAATGTACCAAAGCTGGACTTAGACATCATTTCACTCTCACAACATTATGGCTGGTTGGAGACAGTCCGTACCACAAGTACCGGGTCCATGGTTATGGGCGTATACTGGGGGCACGGGGACGACTCCCATTAACCCCTGACTATACCGGGGATACGCTTATCACATTGCCTTTCTGGTCTGTGCTGAAGCAGGGCATTCTGGCAGCCAATTGGCTTGACCTTTATTAGTGAGCCTAGTTACCCCCTCTCGGAACCACAGACTTAGAAATCGCCAGCTCATATACAGTGCATAAAATATATTTATATATATACCCTTATACACCATTTTAATAAAAAATATCACAAAATTCTTCTAAGTCCCTCGGGAAGAGTGAAAGACGCGCACGTTCATTTTCAGAGCTCCTAGACCTTCTTATAAGAAGTTAGCCAAAAAGTAGCTTCTTAAAACGCTTAGGTTAAGTTTCAGAGTTGCTTCTAATGTACCAAAGCTGGACTTAGATATCATTTCACTCTCAAACATTATGGCTGGTTGGAGACAGTCCGAACCACAAGTACCGGGTCCATGGTTATGGGCGTATACTGGGGGCACGGGGACGACTCCCATTAACCCCTGACTATACCGGGGATACGCTTATCACATTGCCTTTCTGGTCTGTGCTGAAGCAGGGCATTCTGGCAGCCAATTGGCTTGACCTTTATTAGTGAGCCTGGTTACCCCCTCTCGGAACCACAGACTTAGAAATCGCCAGCTCATATACAGTGCATAAAATATATTTATATATATACCCTTATACACCATTTTAATAAAAAATATCACAAAATTCTTCTAAGTCCCTCGGGAAGAGTGAAAGACGCGCACGTTCATTTTCAGAGCTCCTAGACCTTCTTATAAGAAGTTAGCCAAAAAGTAGCTTCTTAAAACGCTTAGGTTAAGTTTCAGAGTTGCTTCTAATGTACCAAAGCTGGACTTAGACATAATTTCACTCTCACAACATTTTGGCTGGTTGGAGACAGTCCGAACCACAAGTACCGGGTCCATGGTTCTGGCCGTATACTGTGGGGACGGGGACAACTCCCATTAACCCCTGACTATACCGGGGATACGCTTATCACAATGCCTTTCTGGTCTGTGCTGAAGCAGGGCATTCTGCCAGCCAAGTGGCTTGACCTTTATTAGTGAGCCTGGTTACCCCCTCTCGGAACCACAGACTTAGAAATCGCCAGCTCATATACAGTGCATAAAATATATTTATATATATACCCTTATACACCATTTTAATAAAAAATATCACAAAATTCTTCTAAGTCCCTCGGGAAGAGTGAAAGACGCGCACGTTCATTTTCAGAGCTCCTAGACCTTCTTATAAGAAGTTAGCCAAAAAGTAGCTTCTTAAAACGCTTAGGTTAAGTTTCAGAGTTGCTTCTAATGTACCAAAGCTGGACTTAGACATCATTTCACTCTCACAACATTATGGCTGGTTGGAGACAGTCCGAACCACAAGTACCGGGTCCATGGTTATGGGCGTATACTGGGGGCACGGGGACGACTCCCATTAACCCCTGACTATACCGGGGATACGCTTATCACATTGCCTTTCTGGTCTGTGCTGAAGCAGGGCATTCTGGCAGCCAATTGGCTTGACCTTTATTAGTGAGCCTGGTTACCCCCTCTCGGAACCACAGACTTAGAAATCGCCAGCTCATATACAGTGCATAAAATATATTTATATATATACCCTTATACACCATTTTAATAAAAAATATCACAAAATTCTTCTAAGTCCCTCGGGAAGAGTGAAAGACGCGCACGTTCATTTTCAGAGCTCCTAGACCTTCTTATAAGAAGTTAGCCAAAAAGTAGCTTCTTAAAACGCTTAGGTTAAGTTTCAGAGTTGCTTCTAATGTACCAAAGCTGGACTTAGATATCATTTCACTCTCAAACATTATGGCTGGTTGGAGACAGTCCGAACCACAAGTACCGGGTCCATGGTTATGGGCGTATACTGGGGGCACGGGGACGACTCCCATTAACCCCTGACTATACCGGGGATACGCTTATCACATTGCCTTTCTGGTCTGTGCTGAAGCAGGGCATTCTGGCAGCCAATTGGCTTGACCTTTATTAGTGAGCCTGGTTACCCCCTCTCGGAACCACAGACTTAGAAATCGCCAGCTCATATACAGTGCATAAAATATATTTATATATATACCCTTATACACCATTTTAATAAAAAATATCACAAAATTCTTCTAAGTCCCTCGGGAAGAGTGAAAGACGCGCACGTTCATTTTCAGAGCTCCTAGACCTTCTTATAAGAAGTTAGCCAAAAAGTAGCTTCTTAAAACGCTTAGGTTAAGTTTCAGAGTTGCTTCTAATGTACCAAAGCTGGACTTAGACATCATTTCACTCTCACAACATTTTGGCTGGTTGGAGACAGTCCGAACCACAAGTACCGGGTCCATGGTTATGGGCGTATACTGGGGGCACGGGGACGACTCCCATTAACCCCTGACTATACCGGGTCTACGCTTATCACATTGCCTTTCTGGTCTGTGCTGAAGCAGGGCATTCTGGCAGCCAATTGGCTTGACCTTTATTAGTGAGCCTGGTTACCCCCTCTCGGAACCACAGACTTAGAAATCGCCAGCTCATATACAGTGCATAAAATATATTTATATATATACCCTTATACACCATTTTAATAAAAAATATCACAAAATTCTTCTAAGTCCCTCGGGAAGAGTGAAAGACGTGCACGTTCATTTTCAGAGCTCCTAGACCTTCTTATAAGAAGTTAGCCAAAAAGTAGCTTCTTAAAACGCTTAGGTTAAGTTTCAGAGTTGCTTCTAATGTACCAAAGCTGGACTTAGACATCATTTCACTCTCACAACATTATGGCTGGTTGGAGACAGTCCGAACCACAAGTACCGGGTCCATGGTTATGGGCGTATACTGGGGGCACGGGGACGACTCCCATTAACCCCTGACTATACCGGGGATACGCTTATCACAATGCCTTTCTGGTCTGTGCTGAAGCAGGGCATTCTGCCAGCCAAGTGGCTTGACCTTTATTAGTGAGCCTGGTTACCCCCTCTCGGAACCACAGACTTAGAAATCGCCAGCTCATATACAGTGCATAAAATATATTTATATATATACCCTTATACACCATTTTAATAAAAAATATCACAAAATTCTTCTAAGTCCCTCGGGAAGAGTGAAAGACGCGCACGTTCATTTTCAGAGCTCCTAGACCTTCTTATAAGAAGTTAGCCAAAAAGTAGCTTCTTAAAACGCTTAGGTTAAGTTTCAGAGTTGCTTCTAATGTACCAAAGCTGGACTTAGACATCATTTCACTCTCACAACATTATGGCTGGTTGGAGACAGTCCGAACCACAAGTACCGGGTCCATGGTTATGGGCGTATACTGGGGGCACGGGGACGACTCCCATTAACCCCTGACTATACCGGGGATACGCTTATCACATTGCCTTTCTGGTCTGTGCTGAAGCAGGGCATTCTGGCAGCCAATTGGCTTGACCTTTATTAGTGAGCCTGGTTACCCCCTCTCGGAACCACAGACTTAGAAATCGCCAGCTCATATACAGTGCATAAAATATATTTATATATATACCCTTATACACCATTTTAATAAAAAATATCACAAAATTCTTCTAAGTCCCTCGGGAAGAGTGAAAGACGCGCACGTTCATTTTCAGAGCTCCTAGACCTTCTTATAAGAAGTTAGCCAAAAAGTAGCTTCTTAAAACGCTTAGGTTAAGTTTCAGAGTTGCTTCTAATGTACCAAAGCTGGACTTAGACATCATTTCACTCTCACAACATTATGGCTGGTTGGAGACAGTCCGAACCACAAGTACCGGGTCCATGGTTATGGGCGTATACTGGGGGCACGGGGACGACTCCCATTAACCCCTGACTATACCGGGGATACGCTTATCACATTGCCTTTCTGGTCTGTGCTGAAGCAGGGCATTCTGGCAGCCAATTGGCTTGACCTTTATTAGTGAGCCTGGTTACCCCCTCTCGGAACCACAGACTTAGAAATCGCCAGCTCATATACAGTGCATAAAATATATTTATATATATACCCTTATACACCATTTTAATAAAAAATATCACAAAATTCTTCTAAGTCCCTCGGGAAGAGTGAAAGACGCGCACGTTCATTTTCAGAGCTCCTAGACCTTCTTATAAGAAGTTAGCCAAAAAGTAGCTTCTTAAAACGCTTAGGTTAAGTTTCAGAGTTGCTTCTAATGTACCAAAGCTGGACTTAGATATCATTTCACTCTCAAACATTATGGCTGGTTGGAGACAGTCCGAACCACAAGTACCGGGTCCATGGTTATGGGCGTATACTGGGGGCACGGGGACGACTCCCATTAACCCCTGACTATACCGGGGATACGCTTATCACATTGCCTTTCTGGTCTGTGCTGAAGCAGGGCATTCTGGCAGCCAATTGGCTTGACCTTTATTAGTGAGCCTGGTTACCCCCTCTCGGAACCACAGACTTAGAAATCGCCAGCTCATATACAGTGCATAAAATATATTTATATATATACCCTTATACACCATTTTAATAAAAAATATCACAAAATTCTTCTAAGTCCCTCGGGAAGAGTGAAAGACGCGCACGTTCATTTTCAGAGCTCCTAGACCTTCTTATAAGAAGTTAGCCAAAAAGTAGCTTCTTAAAACGCTTAGGTTAAGTTTCAGAGTTGCTTCTAATGTACCAAAGCTGGACTTAGACATCATTTCACTCTCACAACATTTTGGCTGGTTGGAGACAGTCCGAACCACAAGTACCGGGTCCATGGTTATGGGCGTATACTGGGGGCACGGGGACGACTCCCATTAACCCCTGACTATACCGGGTCTACGCTTATCACATTGCCTTTCTGGTCTGTGCTGAAGCAGGGCATTCTGGCAGCCAATTGGCTTGACCTTTATTAGTGAGCCTGGTTACCCCCTCTCGGAACCACAGACTTAGAAATCGCCAGCTCATATACAGTGCATAAAATATATTTATATATATACCCTTATACACCATTTTAATAAAAAATATCACAAAATTCTTCTAAGTCCCTCGGGAAGAGTGAAAGACGTGCACGTTCATTTTCAGAGCTCCTAGACCTTCTTATAAGAAGTTAGCCAAAAAGTAGCTTCTTAAAACGCTTAGGTTAAGTTTCAGAGTTGCTTCTAATGTACCAAAGCTGGACTTAGACATCATTTCACTCTCACAACATTATGGCTGGTTGGAGACAGTCCGAACCACAAGTACCGGGTCCATGGTTATGGGCGTATACTGGGGGCACGGGGACGACTCCCATTAACCCCTGACTATACCGGGGATACGCTTATCACAATGCCTTTCTGGTCTGTGCTGAAGCAGGGCATTCTGCCAGCCAAGTGGCTTGACCTTTATTAGTGAGCCTGGTTACCCCCTCTCGGAACCACAGACTTAGAAATCGCCAGCTCATATACAGTGCATAAAATATATTTATATATATACCCTTATACACCATTTTAATAAAAAATATCACAAAATTCTTCTAAGTCCCTCGGGAAGAGTGAAAGACGCGCACGTTCATTTTCAGAGCTCCTAGACCTTCTTATAAGAAGTTAGCCAAAAAGTAGCTTCTTAAAACGCTTAGGTTAAGTTTCAGAGTTGCTTCTAATGTACCAAAGCTGGACTTAGACATCATTTCACTCTCACAACATTATGGCTGGTTGGAGACAGTCCGAACCACAAGTACCGGGTCCATGGTTATGGGCGTATACTGGGGGCACGGGGACGACTCCCATTAACCCCTGACTATACCGGGGATACGCTTATCACATTGCCTTTCTGGTCTGTGCTGAAGCAGGGCATTCTGGCAGCCAATTGGCTTGACCTTTATTAGTGAGCCTGGTTACCCCCTCTCGGAACCACAGACTTAGAAATCGCCAGCTCATATACAGTGCATAAAATATATTTATATATATACCCTTATACACCATTTTAATAAAAAATATCACAAAATTCTTCTAAGTCCCTCGGGAAGAGTGAAAGACGCGCACGTTCATTTTCAGAGCTCCTAGACCTTCTTATAAGAAGTTAGCCAAAAAGTAGCTTCTTAAAACGCTTAGGTTAAGTTTCAGAGTTGCTTCTAATGTACCAAAGCTGGACTTAGACATCATTTCACTCTCACAACATTTTGGCTGGTTGGAGACAGTCCGAACCACAAGTACCGGGTCCATGGTTATGGGCGTATACTGGGGGCACGGGGACGACTCCCATTAACCCCTGACTATACCGGGTCTACGCTTATCACATTGCCTTTCTGGTCTGTGCTGAAGCAGGGCATTCTGGCAGCCAATTGGCTTGACCTTTATTAGTGAGCCTGGTTACCCCCTCTCGGAACCACAGACTTAGAAATCGCCAGCTCATATACAGTGCATAAAATATATTTATATATATACCCTTATACACCATTTTAATAAAAAATATCACAAAATTCTTCTAAGTCCCTCGGGAAGAGTGAAAGACGTGCACGTTCATTTTCAGAGCTCCTAGACCTTCTTATAAGAAGTTAGCCAAAAAGTAGCTTCTTAAAACGCTTAGGTTAAGTTTCAGAGTTGCTTCTAATGTACCAAAGCTGGACTTAGACATCATTTCACTCTCACAACATTATGGCTGGTTGGAGACAGTCCGAACCACAAGTACCGGGTCCATGGTTATGGGCGTATACTGGGGGCACGGGGACGACTCCCATTAACCCCTGACTATACCGGGGATACGCTTATCACAATGCCTTTCTGGTCTGTGCTGAAGCAGGGCATTCTGGCAGCCAATTGGCTTGACCTTTATTAGTGAGCCTGGTTACCCCCTCTCGGAACCACAGACTTAGAAATCGCCAGCTCATATACAGTGCATAAAATATATTTATATATATACCCTTATACACCATTTTAATAAAAAATATCACAAAATTCTTCTAAGTCCCTCGGGAAGAGTGAAAGACGCGCACGTTCATTTTCAGAGCTCCTAGACCTTCTTATAAGAAGTTAGCCAAAAAGTAGCTTCTTAAAACGCTTAGGTTAAGTTTCAGAGTTGCTTCTAATGTACCAAAGCTGGACTTAGACATCATTTCACTCTCACAACATTATGGCTGGTTGGAGACAGTCCGAACCACAAGTACCGGGTCCATGGTTATGGGCGTATACTGGGGGCACGGGGACGACTCCCATTAACCCCTGACTATACCGGGGATACGCTTATCACATTGCCTTTCTGGTCTGTGCTGAAGCAGGGCATTCTGGCAGCCAATTGGCTTGACCTTTATTAGTGAGCCTGGTTACCCCCTCTCGGAACCACAGACTTAGAAATCGCCAGCTCATATACAGTGCATAAAATATATTTATATATATACCCTTATACACCATTTTAATAAAAAATATCACAAAATTCTTCTAAGTCCCTCGGGAAGAGTGAAAGACGCGCACGTTCATTTTCAGAGCTCCTAGACCTTCTTATAAGAAGTTAGCCAAAAAGTAGCTTCTTAAAACGCTTAGGTTAAGTTTCAGAGTTGCTTCTAATGTACCAAAGCTGGACTTAGACATCATTTCACTCTCACAACATTATGGCTGGTTGGAGACAGTCCGAACCACAAGTACCGGGTCCATGGTTATGGGCGTATACTGGGGGCACGGGGACGACTCCCATTAACCCCTGACTATACCGGGGATACGCTTATCACATTGCCTTTCTGGTCTGTGCTGAAGCAGGGCATTCTGGCAGCCAATTGGCTTGACCTTTATTAGTGAGCCTGGTTACCCCCTCTCGGAACCACAGACTTAGAAATCGCCAGCTCATATACAGTGCATAAAATATATTTATATATATACCCTTATACACCATTTTAATAAAAAATATCACAAAATTCTTCTAAGTCCCTCGGGAAGAGTGAAAGACGCGCACGTTCATTTTCAGAGCTCCTAGACCTTCTTATAAGAAGTTAGCCAAAAAGTAGCTTCTTAAAACGCTTAGGTTAGGTTTCAGAGTTGCTTCTAATGTACCAAAGCTGGACTTAGACATCATTTCACTCTCAAACATTATGGCTGGTTGGAGACAGTCCGAACCACAAGTACCGGGTCCATGGTTATGGGCGTATACTGGGGGCACGGGGACGACTCCCATTAACCCCTGACTATACCGGGGATACGCTTATCACATTGCCTTTCTGGTCTGTGCTGAAGCAGGGCATTCTGGCAGCCAATTGGCTTGACCTTTATTAGTGAGCCTGGTTACCCCCTCTCGGAACCACAGACTTAGAAATCGCCAGCTCATATACAGTGCATAAAATATATTTATATATATACCCTTATACACCATTTTAATAAAAAATATCACAAAATTCTTCTAAGTCCCTCGGGAAGAGTGAAAGACGCGCACGTTCATTTTCAGAGCTCCTAGACCTTCTTATAAGAAGTTAGCCAAAAAGTAGCTTCTTAAAACGCTTAGGTTAAGTTTCAGAGTTGCTTCTAATGTACCAAAGCTGGACTTAGACATCATTTCACTCTCACAACATTTTGGCTGGTTGGAGACAGTCCGAACCACAAGTACCGGGTCCATGGTTATGGGCGTATACTGGGGGCACGGGGACGACTCCCATTAACCCCTGACTATACCGGGTCTACGCTTATCACATTGCCTTTCTGGTCTGTGCTGAAGCAGGGCATTCTGGCAGCCAATTGGCTTGACCTTTATTAGTGAGCCTGGTTACCCCCTCTCGGAACCACAGACTTAGAAATCGCCAGCTCATATACAGTGCATAAAATATATTTATATATATACCCTTATACACCATTTTAATAAAAAATATCACAAAATTCTTCTAAGTCCCTCGGGAAGAGTGAAAGACGTGCACGTTCATTTTCAGAGCTCCTAGACCTTCTTATAAGAAGTTAGCCAAAAAGTAGCTTCTTAAAACGCTTAGGTTAAGTTTCAGAGTTGCTTCTAATGTACCAAAGCTGGACTTAGA
This sequence comes from Ascaphus truei, assembly GCF_040206685.1. Taxonomy (NCBI): domain Eukaryota; kingdom Metazoa; phylum Chordata; class Amphibia; order Anura; family Ascaphidae; genus Ascaphus; species Ascaphus truei. Next base: position 1,175,355 of record NC_134488.1, read on the forward strand.
CATCATTTCACTCTCACAACATTATGGCTGGTTGGAGACAGTCCGAACCACAAGTACCGGGTCCATGGTTATGGGCGTATACTGGGGGCACGGGGACGACTCCCATTAACCCCTGACTATACCGGGGATACGCTTATCACAATGCCTTTCTGGTCTGTGCTGAAGCAGGGCATTCTGGCAGCCAATTGGCTTGACCTTTATTAGTGAGCCTGGTTACCCCCTCTCGGAACCACAGACTTAGAAATCGCCAGCTCATATACAGTGCATAAAATATATTTATATATATACCCTTATACACCATTTTAATAAAAAATATCACAAAATTCTTCTAAGTCCCTCGGGAAGAGTGAAAGACGCGCACGTTCATTTTCAGAGCTCCTAGACCTTCTTATAAGAAGTTAGCCAAAAAGTAGCTTCTTAAAACGCTTAGGTTAAGTTTCAGAGTTGCTTCTAATGTACCAAAGCTGGACTTAGACATCATTTCACTCTCACAACATTATGGCTGGTTGGAGACAGTCCGAACCACAAGTACCGGGTCCATGGTTATGGGCGTATACTGGGGGCACGGGGACGACTCCCATTAACCCCTGACTATACCGGGGATACGCTTATCACATTGCCTTTCTGGTCTGTGCTGAAGCAGGGCATTCTGGCAGCCAATTGGCTTGACCTTTATTAGTGAGCCTGGTTACCCCCTCTCGGAACCACAGACTTAGAAATCGCCAGCTCATATACAGTGCATAAAATATATTTATATATATACCCTTATACACCATTTTAATAAAAAATATCACAAAATTCTTCTAAGTCCCTCGGGAAGAGTGAAAGACGTGCACGTTCATTTTCAGAGCTCCTAGACCTTCTTATAAGAAGTTAGCCAAAAAGTAGCTTCTTAAAACGCTTAGGTTAAGTTTCAGAGTTGCTTCTAATGTACCAAAGCTGGACTTAGACATCATTTCACTCTCACAACATTATGGCTGGTTGGAGACAGTCCGAACCACAAGTACCGGGTCCATGGTTATGGGCGTATACTGGGGGCACGGGGACGACTCCCATTAACCCCTGACTATACCGGGGATACGCTTATCACAATGCCTTTCTGGTCTGTGCTGAAGCAGGGCATTCTGGCAGCCAATTGGCTTGACCTTTATTAGTGAGCCTGGTTACCCCCTCTCGGAACCACAGACTTAGAAATCGCCAGCTCATATACAGTGCATAAAATATATTTATATATATACCCTTATACACCATTTTAATAAAAAATATCACAAAATTCTTCTAAGTCCCTCGGGAAGAGTGAAAGACGCGCACGTTCATTTTCAGAGCTCCTAGACCTTCTTATAAGAAGTTAGCCAAAAAGTAGCTTCTTAAAACGCTTAGGTTAAGTTTCAGAGTTGCTTCTAATGTACCAAAGCTGGACTTAGACATCATTTCACTCTCACAACATTATGGCTGGTTGGAGACAGTCCGAACCACAAGTACCGGGTCCATGGTTATGGGCGTATACTGGGGGCACGGGGACGACTCCCATTAACCCCTGACTATACCGGGGATACGCTTATCACATTGCCTTTCTGGTCTGTGCTGAAGCAGGGCATTCTGGCAGCCAATTGGCTTGACCTTTATTAGTGAGCCTGGTTACCCCCTCTCGGAACCACAGACTTAGAAATCGCCAGCTCATATACAGTGCATAAAATATATTTATATATATACCCTTATACACCATTTTAATAAAAAATATCACAAAATTCTTCTAAGTCCCTCGGGAAGAGTGAAAGACGCGCACGTTCATTTTCAGAGCTCCTAGACCTTCTTATAAGAAGTTAGCCAAAAAGTAGCTTCTTAAAACGCTTAGGTTAAGTTTCAGAGTTGCTTCTAATGTACCAAAGCTGGACTTAGATATCATTTCACTCTCAAACATTATGGCTGGTTGGAGACAGTCCGAACCACAAGTACCGGGTCCATGGTTATGGGCGTATACTGGGGGCACGGGGACGACTCCCATTAACCCCTGACTATACCGGGTCTACGCTTATCACATTGCCTTTCTGGTCTGTGCTGAAGCAGGGCATTCTGGCAGCCAATTGGCTTGACCTTTATTAGTGAGCCTGGTTACCCCCTCTCGGAACCACAGACTTAGAAATCGCCAGCTCATATACAGTGCATAAAATATATTTATATATATACCCTTATACACCATTTTAATAAAAAATATCACAAAATTCTTCTAAGTCCCTCGGGAAGAGTGAAAGACGTGCACGTTCATTTTCAGAGCTCCTAGACCTTCTTATAAGAAGTTAGCCAAAAAGTAGCTTCTTAAAACGCTTAGGTTAAGTTTCAGAGTTGCTTCTAATGTACCAAAGCTGGACTTAGACATCATTTCACTCTCACAACATTATGGCTGGTTGGAGACAGTCCGAACCACAAGTACCGGGTCCATGGTTATGGGCGTATACTGGGGGCACGGGGACGACTCCCATTAACCCCTGACTATACCGGGGATACGCTTATCACAATGCCTTTCTGGTCTGTGCTGAAGCAGGGCATTCTGGCAGCCAATTGGCTTGACCTTTATTAGTGAGCCTGGTTACCCCCTCTCGGAACCACAGACTTAGAAATCGCCAGCTCATATACAGTGCATAAAATATATTTATATATATACCCTTATACACCATTTTAATAAAAAATATCACAAAATTCTTCTAAGTCCCTCGGGAAGAGTGAAAGACGCGCACGTTCATTTTCAGAGCTCCTAGACCTTCTTATAAGAAGTTAGCCAAAAAGTAGCTTCTTAAAACGCTTAGGTTAAGTTTCAGAGTTGCTTCTAATGTACCAAAGCTGGACTTAGACATCATTTCACTCTCACAACATTATGGCTGGTTGGAGACAGTCCGAACCACAAGTACCGGGTCCATGGTTATGGGCGTATACTGGGGGCACGGGGACGACTCCCATTAACCCCTGACTATACCGGGGATACGCTTATCACATTGCCTTTCTGGTCTGTGCTGAAGCAGGGCATTCTGGCAGCCAATTGGCTTGACCTTTATTAGTGAGCCTGGTTACCCCCTCTCGGAACCACAGACTTAGAAATCGCCAGCTCATATACAGTGCATAAAATATATTTATATATATACCCTTATACACCATTTTAATAAAAAATATCACAAAATTCTTCTAAGTCCCTCGGGAAGAGTGAAAGACGCGCACGTTCATTTTCAGAGCTCCTAGACCTTCTTATAAGAAGTTAGCCAAAAAGTAGCTTCTTAAAACGCTTAGGTTAAGTTTCAGAGTTGCTTCTAATGTACCAAAGCTGGACTTAGACATCATTTCACTCTCACAACATTATGGCTGGTTGGAGACAGTCCGAACCACAAGTACCGGGTCCATGGTTATGGGCGTATACTGGGGGCACGGGGACGACTCCCATTAACCCCTGACTATACCGGGGATACGCTTATCACATTGCCTTTCTGGTCTGTGCTGAAGCAGGGCATTCTGGCAGCCAATTGGCTTGACCTTTATTAGTGAGCCTGGTTACCCCCTCTCGGAACCACAGACTTAGAAATCGCCAGCTCATATACAGTGCATAAAATATATTTATATATATACCCTTATACACCATTTTAATAAAAAATATCACAAAATTCTTCTAAGTCCCTCGGGAAGAGTGAAAGACGCGCACGTTCATTTTCAGAGCTCCTAGACCTTCTTATAAGAAGTTAGCCAAAAAGTAGCTTCTTAAAACGCTTAGGTTAAGTTTCAGAGTTGCTTCTAATGTACCAAAGCTGGACTTAGATATCATTTCACTCTCAAACATTATGGCTGGTTGGAGACAGTCCGAACCACAAGTACCGGGTCCATGGTTATGGGCGTATACTGGGGGCACGGGGACGACTCCCATTAACCCCTGACTATACCGGGTCTACGCTTATCACATTGCCTTTCTGGTCTGTGCTGAAGCAGGGCATTCTGGCAGCCAATTGGCTTGACCTTTATTAGTGAGCCTGGTTACCCCCTCTCGGAACCACAGACTTAGAAATCGCCAGCTCATATACAGTGCATAAAATATATTTATATATATACCCTTATACACCATTTTAATAAAAAATATCACAAAATTCTTCTAAGTCCCTCGGGAAGAGTGAAAGACGTGCACGTTCATTTTCAGAGCTCCTAGACCTTCTTATAAGAAGTTAGCCAAAAAGTAGCTTCTTAAAACGCTTAGGTTAAGTTTCAGAGTTGCTTCTAATGTACCAAAGCTGGACTTAGACATCATTTCACTCTCACAACATTATGGCTGGTTGGAGACAGTCCGAACCACAAGTACCGGGTCCATGGTTATGGGCGTATACTGGGGGCACGGGGACGACTCCCATTAACCCCTGACTATACCGGGGATACGCTTATCACAATGCCTTTCTGGTCTGTGCTGAAGCAGGGCATTCTGGCAGCCAATTGGCTTGACCTTTATTAGTGAGCCTGGTTACCCCCTCTCGGAACCACAGACTTAGAAATCGCCAGCTCATATACAGTGCATAAAATATATTTATATATATACCCTTATACACCATTTTAATAAAAAATATCACAAAATTCTTCTAAGTCCCTCGGGAAGAGTGAAAGACGCGCACGTTCATTTTCAGAGCTCCTAGACCTTCTTATAAGAAGTTAGCCAAAAAGTAGCTTCTTAAAACGCTTAGGTTAAGTTTCAGAGTTGCTTCTAATGTACCAAAGCTGGACTTAGACATCATTTCACTCTCACAACATTATGGCTGGTTGGAGACAGTCCGAACCACAAGTACCGGGTCCATGGTTATGGGCGTATACTGGGGGCACGGGGACGACTCCCATTAACCCCTGACTATACCGGGGATACGCTTATCACATTGCCTTTCTGGTCTGTGCTGAAGCAGGGCATTCTGGCAGCCAATTGGCTTGACCTTTATTAGTGAGCCTGGTTACCCCCTCTCGGAACCACAGACTTAGAAATCGCCAGCTCATATACAGTGCATAAAATATATTTATATATATACCCTTATACACCATTTTAATAAAAAATATTACAAAATTCTTCTAAGTCCCTCGGGAAGAGTGAAAGACGCGCACGTTCATTTTCAGAGCTCCTAGACCTTCTTATAAGAAGTTAGCCAAAAAGTAGCTTCTTAAAACGCTTAGGTTAAGTTTCAGAGTTGCTTCTAATGTACCAAAGCTGGACTTAGACATCATTTCACTCTCACAACATTATGGCTGGTTGGAGACAGTCCGAACCACAAGTACCGGGTCCATGGTTATGGGCGTATACTGGGGGCACGGGGACGACTCCCATTAACCCCTGACTATACCGGGGATACGCTTATCACATTGCCTTTCTGGTCTGTGCTGAAGCAGGGCATTCTGGCAGCCAATTGGCTTGACCTTTATTAGTGAGCCTGGTTACCCCCTCTCGGAACCACAGACTTAGAAATCGCCAGCTCATATACAGTGCATAAAATATATTTATATATATACCCTTATACACCATTTTAATAAAAAATATCACAAAATTCTTCTAAGTCCCTCGGGAAGAGTGAAAGACGCGCACGTTCATTTTCAGAGCTCCTAGACCTTCTTATAAGAAGTTAGCCAAAAAGTAGCTTCTTAAAACGCTTAGGTTAAGTTTCAGAGTTGCTTCTAATGTACCAAAGCTGGACTTAGATATCATTTCACTCTCAAACATTATGGCTGGTTGGAGACAGTCCGAACCACAAGTACCGGGTCCATGGTTATGGGCGTATACTGGGGGCACGGGGACGACTCCCATTAACCCCTGACTATACCGGGGATACGCTTATCACATTGCCTTTCTGGTCTGTGCTGAAGCAGGGCATTCTGGCAGCCAATTGGCTTGACCTTTATTAGTGAGCCTGGTTACCCCCTCTCGGAACCACAGACTTAGAAATCGCCAGCTCATATACAGTGCATAAAATATATTTATATATATACCCTTATACACCATTTTAATAAAAAATATCACAAAATTCTTCTAAGTCCCTCGGGAAGAGTGAAAGACGCGCACGTTCATTTTCAGAGCTCCTAGACCTTCTTATAAGAAGTTAGCCAAAAAGTAGCTTCTTAAAACGCTTAGGTTAAGTTTCAGAGTTGCTTCTAATGTACCAAAGCTGGACTTAGACATAATTTCACTCTCACAACATTTTGGCTGGTTGGAGACAGTCCGAACCACAAGTACCGGGTCCATGGTTATGGGCGTATACTGGGGGCACGGGGACGACTCCCATTAACCCCTGACTATACCGGGTCTACACTTATCACATTGCCTTTCTGGTCTGTGCTGAAGCAGGGCATTCTGGCAGCCAATTGGCTTGACCTTTATTAGTGAGCCTGGTTACCCCCTCTCGGAACCACAGACTTAGAAATCGCCAGCTCATATACAGTGCATAAAATATATTTATATATATATACCCTTATACACCATTTTAATAAAAAATATCACAAAATTCTTCCAAGTCCCTCGGGAAGAGTGAAAGACGCGCACGTTCATTTTCAGAGCTCCTAGACCTTCTTATAAGAAGTTAGCCAAAAAGTAGCTCCTTAAAACGCTTAGGTTAAGTTTCAGAGTTGCTTCTAATGTACCAAAGCTGGACTTAGACATCATTTCACTCTCACAACATTTTGGCTGGTTGGAGACAGTCCGAACCACAAGTACCGGGTCCATGGTTATGGGCTTATACTGGGGGCACGGGGACGACTCCCATTAACCCCTGACTATACCGGGGATACGCTTATCACATTGCCTTTCTGGTCTGTGCTGAAGCAGGGCATTCTGGCAGCCAATTGGCTTGACCTTTATTAGTGAGGCTGGTTACCCCCTCTCGGAACCACAGACTTAGAAATCGCCAGCTCATATACAGTGCATAAAATATATTTATATATATACCCTTATACACCATTTTAATAAAAAATATCACAAAATTCTTCTAAGTCCCTCGGGAAGAGTGAAAGACGCGCACGTTCATTTTCAGAGCTCCTAGACCTTCTTATAAGAAGTTAGCCAAAATGTAGCTTCTTAAAACGCTTAGGTTAAGTTTCAGAGTTTCTTCTAATGTACCAAAGCTGGACTTAGACATCATTTCACTCTCACAACATTATGGCTGGTTGGAGACAGTCCGAACCACAAGTACCGGGTCCATGGTTATGGGCGTATACTGGGGGCACGGGGACGACTCCCATTAACCCCTGACTATACCGGGGATACGCTTATCACATTGCCTTTCTGGTCTGTGCTGAAGCAGGGCATTCTGGCAGCCAATTGGCTTGACCTTTATTAGTGAGCCTGGTTACCCCCTCTCGGAACCACAGACTTAGAAATCGCCAGCTCATATACAGTGCATAAAATATATTTATATATATACCCTTATACACCATTTTAATAAAAAATATCACAAAATTCTTCTAAGTCCCTCGGGAAGAGTGAAAGACGCGCACGTTCATTTTCAGAGCTCCTAGACCTTCTTATAAGAAGTTAGCCAAAAAGTAGCTTCTTAAAACGCTTAGGTTAAGTTTCAGAGTTGCTTCTAATGTACCAAAGCTGGACTTAGACATCATTTCACTCTCACAACATTATGGCTGGTTGGAGACAGTCCGAACCACAAGTACCGGGTCCATGGTTATGGGCGTATACTGGGGGCACGGGGACGACTCCCATTAACCCCTGACTATACCGGGGATACGCTTATCACATTGCCTTTCTGGTCTGTGCTGAAGCAGGGCATTCTGGCAGCCAATTGGCTTGACCTTTATTAGTGAGCCTGGTTACCCCCTCTCGGAACCACAGACTTAGAAATCGCCAGCTCATATACAGTGCATAAAATATATTTATATATATATACCCTTATACACCATTTTAATAAAAAATATCACAAAATTCTTCCAAGTCCCTCGGGAAGAGTGAAAGACGCGCACGTTCATTTTCAGAGCTCCTAGACCTTCTTATAAGAAGTTAGCCAAAAAGTAGCTCCTTAAAACGCTTAGGTTAAGTTTCAGAGTTGCTTCTAATGTACCAAAGCTGGACTTAGACATCATTTCACTCTCACAACATTTTGGCTGGTTGGAGACAGTCCGAACCACAAGTACCGGGTCCATGGTTATGGGCTTATACTGGGGGCACGGGGACGACTCCCATTAACCCCTGACTATACCGGGGATACGCTTATCACATTGCCTTTCTGGTCTGTGCTGAAGCAGGGCATTCTGGCAGCCAATTGGCTTGACCTTTATTAGTGAGGCTGGTTACCCCCTCTCGGAACCACAGACTTAGAAATCGCCAGCTCATATACAGTGCATAAAATATATTTATATATATACCCTTATACACCATTTTAATAAAAAATATCACAAAATTCTTCTAAGTCCCTCGGGAAGAGTGAAAGACGCGCACGTTCATTTTCAGAGCTCCTAGACCTTCTTATAAGAAGTTAGCCAAAAAGTAGCTTCTTAAAACGCTTAGGTTAAGTTTCAGAGTTGCTTCTAATGTACCAAAGCTGGACTTAGACATCATTTCACTCTCACAACATTATGGCTGGTTGGAGACAGTCCGAACCACAAGTACCGGGTCCATGGTTATGGGCGTATACTGGGGGCACGGGGACGACTCCCATTAACCCCTGACTATACCGGGGATACGCTTATCACATTGCCTTTCTGGTCTGTGCTGAAGCAGGGCATTCTGGCAGCCAATTGGCTTGACCTTTATTAGTGAGCCTGGTTACCCCCTCTCGGAACCACAGACTTAAAAATCGCCAGCTCATATACAGTGCATAAAATATATTTATATATATACCCTTATACACCATTTTAATAAAAAATATCACAAAATTCTTCTAAGTCCCTCGGGAAGAGTGAAAGACGCGCACGTTCATTTTCAGAGCTCCTAGACCTTCTTATAAGAAGTTAGCCAAAAAGTAGCTTCTTAAAACGCTTAGGTTAAGTTTCAGAGTTGCTTCTAATGTACCAAAGCTGGACTTAGACATCATTTCACTCTCACAACATTATGGCTGGTTGGAGACAGTCCGAACCACAAGTACCGGGTCCATGGTTATGGGCGTATACTGGGGGCACGGGGACGACTCCCATTAACCCCTGACTATACCGGGGATACGCTTATCACATTGCCTTTCTGGTCTGTGCTGAAGCAGGGCATTCTGGCAGCCAATTGGCTTGACCTTTATTAGTGAGCCTGGTTACCCCCTCTCGGAACCACAGACTTAGAAATCGCCAGCTCATATACAGTGCATAAAATATATTTATATATATACCCTTATACACCATTTTAATAAAAAATATCACAAAATTCTTCTAAGTCCCTCGGGAAGAGTGAAAGACACGCACGTTCATTTTCAGAGCTCCTAGACCTTCTTATAAGAAGTTAGCCAAAAAGTAGCTTCTTAAAACGCTTAGGTTAAGTTTCAGAGTTGCTTCTAATGTACCAAAGCTGGACTTAGACATCATTTCACTCTCACAACATTATGGCTGGTTGGAGACAGTCCGAACCACAAGTACCGGGTCCATGGTTATGGGCGTATACTGGGGGCACTTGATGAATTCTCTCCTCTTGACGGTAGAATAGTGTGTAAAGCAAAGCACAATACATTGCTATGTGTAGAAGCAAAGATATACGCGATTTCAGAATGTGTTCCTAGAACAGCTGCGAGCAACTTTTTTACTCAACGTTAACAACACATCTGAAGCTCAATATTTCTGGGCTGAAGCGAGGAGGATTAGACAAAGTGTGCACTGTAAAGGGGAAGTCTGTGGCATTAACAGGAAGCGAGAAAAAGTACTTTCTACCCATTTTTAGTTCAGCGGTAAAACTGAAATTTCTATGGAACTGCAGCTCGGCTTGTGACTCTGGTTTTCCCGGTCAAACAAAAATGCTGAAATTCGACTTATACAGTGTTTGTGCTTATTAAACTTGATGAATTCTCTCCTCTTGACTGTAGAATAGTGTGTAAAGCAAAGCACAATACATTGCTATGTGTAGAAGCAAAGATATACGCGATTTCAGAATGTGTTCCTAGAACAGCTGCGAGCAACTTTTTTACTCAACGTTAACAACACATCTGAAGCTCAATATTTCTGGGCTGAAGCGGGGAGGATTAGACAAAGTGTGCACTGTAAAGGGGAAGTCTGTGGCATTAACAGGAAGCGAGAAAAAGTACTTTCTACCCATTTTTAGTTCAGCGGTAAAACTGAAATTTCTATGGAACTGCAGCTCGGCTTGTGACTGTGGTTTTCCCGGTCAAACAAAAATGCTGAAATTCGACTTATACAGTGTTTGTGCTTATTAAACTTGATGAATTCTCTCCTCTTGACGGTAGAATAGTGTGTAAAGCAAAGCACAATACATTGCTATGTGTAGAAGCAAAGATATACGCGATTTCAGAATGTGTTGCTAGAACAGCTGCGAGCAACTTTTTTACTCAACGTTAACAACACATCTGAAGCTCAATATTTCTGGGCTGAAGCGGGGAGGATTAGACAAAGTGTGCACTGTAAAGGGGAAGTCTGTGGCATTAACAGGAAGGGAGAAAAAGTACTTTCTACCCATTTTTAGGTTCAGCGGTAAAACTGAAATTTCTATGGAACTGCAGCTCGGCTTGTGACTCTGGTTTTCCCGGTCACACAAAAATGCTGAAATTCGACTTATACAGTGTTTGTGCTTATTAATCTTGATGAATTTTCTCCTCTTGACGGTAGAATAGTGTGTAAAGCAAAGCACAATACATTGCTATGTGTAGAAGCAAAGATATACGCGATTTCAGAATGTGTTCCTAGAACAGCTGCGAGCAACTTTTTTACTCAACGTTAACAACACATCTGAAGCTCAATATTTCTGGGCTGAAGCGGGGAGGATTAGACAAAGTGTGCACTGTAAAGGGGAAGTCTGTGGCATTAACAGGAAGGGAGAAAAAGTACTTTCTACCCATTTTTAGTTCAGCGGTAAAACTGAAATTTCTATGGAACTGCAGCTCGGCTTGTGACTGTGGTTTTCCCGGTCACACAAAAATGCTGAAATTCGACTTATACAGTGTTTGTGCTTATTAAACTTGATGAATTTTCTCCTCTTGACGGTAGAATAGTGTGTAAAGCAAAGCACAATACATTGCTATGTGTAGAAGCAAAGATATACGCGATTTCAGAATGTGTTCCTAGAACAGCTGCGAGCAACTTTTTTACTCAACGTTAACAACACATCTGAAGCTCAATATTTCTGGGCTGAAGCGGGGAGGATTAGACAAAGTGTGCACTGTAAAGGGGAAGTCTGTGGCATTAACAGGAAGGGAGAAAAAGTACTTTCTACCCATTTCTAGTTCAGCGGTAAAACTGAAATTTCTATGGAACTGCAGCTCGGCTTGTGACTGTGGTTTTCCCGGTCACACAAAAATGCTGAAATTCGATTTATACAGTGTTTGTGCTTATTAAACTTGATGAATTCTCTCCTCTTGACGGTAGAATAGTGTGTAAAGCAAAGCACAATACATTGCTATGTGTAGAAGCTAAGATATACGCGATTTCAGAATGTGTTCCTAGAACAGCTGCGAGCAACTTTTTTACTCCACGTTAACAACACATCTGAAGCACAATATTTCTGGGCTGAAGCGGGGAGGATTAGACAAAGTGTGCACTGTAAAGGGGAAGTCTGTGGCATTAACAGGAAGGGAGAAAAAGTACTTTCTACCCATTTTTAGGTTCAGCGGTAAAACTGAAGTTTCTATGGAACTGCAGCTCGTTTTGTGACTGTGGTTTTCCCGGTCACACAAAAATGCTGAAATTCGACTTATACAGTGTTTGTGCTTATTAAACTTGATGAATTCTCTCCTCTTGACGGTAGAATAGTGTGTAAAGCAAAGCACAATACATTGCTATGTGTAGAAGCAAAGATATACGCGATTTCAGAATGTGTTCCTAGAAAAGCTGCGAGCAACTTTTTTACTCAACGTTAACAACACATCTGAAGCTCAATATTTCTGGGCTGAAGCGGGGAGGATTAGACAAAGTGTGCACTGTAAAGGGGAAGTCTGTGGCATTAACAGGAAGGGAGAAAAAGTACTTTCTACCCATTTCTAGTTCAGCGGTAAAACTGAAATTTCTATGGAACTGCAGCTCGGCTTGTGACTGTGGTTTTCCCGGTCACACAAAAATGCTGAAATTCGATTTATACAGTGTTTGTGCTTATTAAACTTGATGAATTCTCTCCTCTTGACGGTAGAATAGTGTGTAAAGCAAAGCAGAATACATTGCTATGTGTAGAAGCAAAGATATACGCGATTTCAGAATGTGTTCCTAGAACAGCTGCGAGCAACTTTTTTACTCAACGTTAACAACACATCTGAAGCTCAATATTTCTGGGCTGAAGCGGGGAGGATTAGACAAAGTGTGCACTGTAAAGGGGAAGTCTGTGGCATTAACAGGAAGGGAGAAAAAGTACTTTCTACCCATTTCTAGTTCAGCGGTAAAACTGAAATTTCTATGGAACTGCAGCTCGGTTTGTGACTGTGGTTTTCCCGGTCACACAAAAATGCTGAAATTCGACTTATACAGTGTTTGTGCTTATTAAACTTGATGAATTCTCTCCTCTTGACGGTAGAATAGTGTGTAAAGCAAAGCACAATACATTGCTATGTGTAGAAGCAAAGATATACGCGATTTCAGAATGTGTTGCTAGAACAGCTGCGAGCAACTTTTTTACTCAACGTTAACAACACATCTGAAGCTCAATATTTCTGGGCTGAAGCGGGGAGGATTAGACAAAGTGTGCACTGTAAAGGGGAAGTCTGTGGCATTAACAGGAAGGGAGAAAAAGTACTTTCTACCCATTTTTAGTTCAGCGGTAAAACTGAAATTTCTATGGAATTGCAGCTCGGCTTGTGACTGTGGTTTTCCCGGTCACACAAAAATGCTGAAATTCGACTTATACAGTGTTTGTGATTATTAAACTTGATGAATTCTCTCCTCTTGACGGTAGAATAGTGTGTAAAGCAAAGCACAATACATTGCTATGTGTAGAAGCAAAGATATACGCGATTTCAGAATGTGTTCCTAGAACAGCTGCGAGCAACTTTTTTACTCAACGTTAACAACACATCTGAAGCTCAATATTCCTGGGCTGAAGCGGGGAGGATTAGACAAAGTGTGCACTGTAAAGGGGAAGTCTGTGGCATTAACAGGAAGGGAGAAAAAGTACTTTCTACCCATTTCTAGTTCAGCGGTAAAACTGAAATTTCTATGGAACTGCAGCTCGGTTTGTGACTGTGGTTTTCCCGGTCACACAAAAATGCTGAAATTCGACTTATACAGTGTTTGTGCTTATTAAACTTGATGAATTTTCTCCTCTTGACGGTAGAATAGTGTGTAAAGCAAAGCACAATACATTGCTATGTGTAGAAGCAAAGATATACGCGATTTCAGAATGTGTTCCTAGAACAGCTGCGAGCAACTTTTTTACTCAACGTTAACAACACATCTGAAGCTCAATATTTCTGGGCTGAAGCGGGGAGGATTAGACAAAGTGTGCACTGTAAAGGGGAAGTCTGTGGCATTAACAGGAAGGGAGAAAAAGTACTTTCTACCCATTTTTAGTTCAGCGGTAAAACTGAAATTTCTATGGAACTGCAGCTCGGCTTGTGACTGTGGTTTTCCCGGTCACACAAAAATGCTGAAATTCGACTTATACAGTGTTTGTGCTTATTAAACTTGATGAATTTTCTCCTCTTGACGGTAGAATAGTGTGTAAAGCAAAGCACAATACATTGCTATGTGTAGAAGCAAAGATATACGCGATTTCAGAATGTGTTCCTAGAACAGCTGCGAGCAACTATTTTACTCAACGTTAACAACACATCTGAAGCTCAATATTTCTGGGCTGAAGCGGGGAGGATTAGACAAAGTGTGCACTGTAAAGGGGAAGTCTGTGGCATTAACAGGAAGGGAGAAAAAGTACTTTCTACCCATTTTTAGTTCAGCGGTAAAACTGAAATTTCTATGGAACCGCAGCTCGGCTTGTGACTGTGGTTTTCCCGGTCACACAAAAATGCTGAAATTCGACTTATACAGTGTTTGTGCTTATTAAACTTGATGAATTCTCTCCTCTTGACGGTAGAATAGTGTGTAAAGCAAAGCACAATACATTGCTATGTGTAGAAGCTAAGATATACGCGATTTCAGAATGTGTTCCTAGAACATCTGCGAGCAACTTTTTTACTCAACGTTAACAACACATCTGAAGCACAATATTTCTGGGCTGAAGCGGGGAGGATTAGACAAAGTGTGCACTGTAAAGGGGAAGTCTGTGGCATTAACAGGAAGGGAGAAAAAGTACTTTCTACCCATTTTTAGGTTCAGCGGTAAAACTGAAGTTTCTATGGAACTGCAGCTCGGTTTGTGACTGTGGTTTTCCCGGTCACACAAAAATGCTGAAATTCGACTTATACAGTGTTTGTGCTTATTAAACTTGATGAATTCTCTCCTCTTGACGGTAGAATAGTGTGTAAAGCAAAGCACAATACATTGCTATGTGTAGAAGCAAAGATATACGCGATTTCAGAATGTGTTGCTAGAACAGCTGCGAGCAACTTTTTTACTCAACGTTAACAACACATCTGAAGCTCAATATTTCTGGGCTGAAGCGGGGAGGATTAGACAAAGTGTGTACTGTAAAGGGGAAGTCTGTGGCATTAACAGGAAGGGAGAAAAAGTACTTTCTACCCATTTCTAGTTCAGCGGTAAAACTGAAATTTCTATGGAACTGCAGCTCGGCTTGTGACTGTGGTTTTCCCGGTCACACAAAAATGCTGAAATTCGATTTATACAGTGTTTGTGCTTATTAAACTTGATGAATTCTCTCCTCTTGACGGTAGAATAGTGTGTAAAGCAAAGCACAATACATTGCTATGTGTAGAAGCTAAGATATACGCGATTTCAGAATGTGTTCCTAGAACAGCTGCGAGCAACTTTTTTACTCAACGTTAACAACACATCTGAAGCTCAATATTTCTGGGCTGAAGCGGGGAGGATTAGACAAAGTGTGCACTGTAAAGGGGAAGTCTGTGGCATTAACAGGAAGGGAGAAAAAGTACTTTCTACCCATTTTTAGGTTCAGCGGTAAAACTGAAATTTCTATGGATCTGCAGCTCGGCTTGTGACTCTGGTTTTCCCGGTCACACAAAAATGCTGAAATTCGACTTATACAGTGTTTGTGCTTATTAAACTTGATGAATTTTCTCCTCTTGACGGTAGAATAGTGTGTAAAGCAAAGCACAATACATTGCTATGTGTAGAAGCAAAGATATACGCGATTTCAGAATGTGTTCCTAGAACAGCTGCGAGCAACTTTTTTACTCAACGTTAACAACACATCTGAAGCTCAATATTTCTGGGCTGAAGCGGGGAGGATTAGACAAAGTGTGCACTGTAAAGGGGAAGTCTGTGGCATTAACAGGAAGGGAGAAAAAGTACTTTCTACCCATTTTTAGTTCAGCGGTAAAACTGAAATTTCTATGGAACTGCAGCTCGGCTTGTGACTGTGGTTTTCCCGGTCACACAAAAATGCTGAAATTCGACTTATACAGTGTTTGTGCTTATTAAACTTGATGAATTTTCTCCTCTTGACGGTAGAATAGTGTGTAAAGCAAAGCACAATACATTGCTATGTGTAGAAGCAAAGATATACGCGATTTCAGAATGTGTTCCTAGAACAGCTGCGAGCAACTTTTTTACTCAACGTTAACAACACATCTGAAGCTCAATATTTCTGGGCTGAAGCGGGGAGGATTAGACAAAGTGTGCACTGTAAAGGGGAAGTCTGTGGCATTAACAGGAAGGGAGAAAAAGTACTTTCTACCCATTTTTAGTTCAGCGGTAAAACTGAAATTTCTATGGAACTGCAGCTCGACTTGTGACTGTGGTTTTCCCGGTCACACAAAAATGCTGAAATTCGACTTATACAGTGTTTGTGCTTATTAAACTTGATGAATTACCTCCTCTTGACGGTAGAATAGTGTGTAAAGCAAAGCACAATACATTGCTATGTGTAGAAGCTAAGATATACGCGATTTCAGAATGTGTTCCTAGAACAGCTGCGAGCAACTTTTTTACTCAACGTTAACAACACATCTGAAGCACAATATTTCTGGGCTGAAGCGGGGAGGATTAGACAAAGTGTGCACTGTAAAGGGGAAGTCTGTGGCATTAACAGGAAGGGAGAAAAAGTACTTTCTACCCATTTTTAGGTTCAGCGGTAAAACTGAAGTTTCTATGGAACTGCAGCTCGTTTTGTGACTGTGGTTTTCCCGGTCACACAAAAATGCTGAAATTCGACTTATACAGTGTTTGTGCTTATTAAACTTGATGAATTCTCTCCTCTTGACGGTAGAATAGTGTGTAAAGCAAAGCACAATACATTGCTATGTGTAGAAGCAAAGATATACGCGATTTCAGAATGTGTTCCTAGAACAGCTGCGAGCAACTTTTTTACTCAACGTTAACAACACATCTGAAGCTCAATATTTCTGGGCTGAAGCGGGGAGGATTAGACAAAGTGTGCACTGTAAAGGGGAAGTCTGTGGCATTAACAGGAAGGGAGAAAAAGTACTTTCTACCCATTTCTAGTTCAGCGGTAAAACTGAAATTTCTATGGAACTGCAGCTCGGCTTGTGACTGTGGTTTTCCCGGTCACACAAAAATGCTGAAATTCGATTTATACAGTGTTTGTGCTTATTAAACTTGATGAATTCTCTCCTCTTGACGGTAGAATAGTGTGTAAAGCAAAGCACAATACATTGCTATGTGTAGAAGCTAAGATATACGCGATTTCAGAATGTGTTCCTAGTACAGCTGCGAGCAACTTTTTTACTCCACGTTAACAACACATCTGAAGCACAATATTTCTGGGCTGAAGCGGGGAGGATTAGACAAAGTGTGCACTGTAAAGGGGAAGTCTGTGGCATTAACAGGAAGGGAGAAAAAGTACTTTCTACCCATTTTTAGGTTCAGCGGTAAAACTGAAGTTTCTATGGAACTGCAGCTCGTTTTGTGACTGTGGTTTTCCCGGTCACACAAAAATGCTGAAATTCGACTTATACAGTGTTTGTGCTTATTAAACTTGACGAATTCTCTCCTCTTGACGGTAGAATAGTGTGTAAAGCAAAGCACAATACATTGCTATGTGTAGAAGCAAAGATATACGCGATTTCAGAATGTGTTCCTAGAAAAGCTGCGAGCAACTTTTTTACTCAACGTTAACAACACATCTGAAGCTCAATATTTCTGGGCTGAAGCGGGGAGGATTAGACAAAGTGTGCACTGTAAAGGGGAAGTCTGTGGCATTAACAGGAAGGGAGAAAAAGTACTTTCTACCCATTTCTAGTTCAGCGGTAAAACTGAAATTTCTATGGAACTGCAGCTCGGCTTGTGACTGTGGTTTTCCCGGTCACACAAAAATGCTGAAATTCGATTTATACAGTGTTTGTGCTTATTAAACTTGATGAATTCTCCCCTCTTGACGGTAGAATAGTGTGTAAAGCAAAGCACAATACATTGCTATGTGTAGAAGCAAAGATATACGCGATTTCAGAATGTGTTGCTAGAACAGCTGCGAGCAACTTTTTTACTCAACGTTAACAACACATCTGAAGCTCAATATTTCTGGGCTGAAGCGGGGAGTATTAGACAAAGTGTGCACTGTAAAGGGGAAGTCTGTGGCATTAACAGGAAGGGAGAAAAAGTACTTTCTACCCATTTTTAGTTCAGCGGTAAAACTGAAATTTCTATGGAACTGCAGCTCGGTTTGTGACTGTGGTTTTCCCGGTCACACAAAAATGCTGAAATTCGACTTATACAGTGTTTGTGCTTATTAAACTTGATGAATTCTCTCCTCTTGACGGTAGAATAGTGTGTAAAGCAAAGCACAATACATTGCTATGTGTAGAAGCAAAGATATACGCGATTTCAGAATGTGTTCCTAGAACAGCTGCGAGCAACTTTTTTACTCAACGTTAACAACACATCTGAAGCTCAATATTTCTGGGCTGAAGCGGGGAGGATTAGACAAAGTGTGCACTGTAAAGGGGAAGTCTGTGGCATTAACAGGAAGGGAGAAAAAGTACTTTCTACCCATTTCTAGTTCAGCGGTAAAACTGAAATTTCTATGGAACTGCAGCTCGGTTTGTGACTGTGGTTTTCCCGGTCACACAAAAATGCTGAAATTCGACTTATACAGTGTTTGTGCTTATTAAACTTGATGAATTCTCTCCTCTTGACGGTAGAATAGTGTGTAAAGCAAAGCACAATACATTGCTATGTGTAGAAGCAAAGATATACGCGATTTAGGAATGTGTTGCTAGAACAGCTGCGAGCAACTTTTTTACTCAACGTTAACAACACATCTGAAGCTCAATATTTCTGGGCTGAAGCGGGGAGGATTAGACAAAGTGTGCACTGTAAAGGGGAAGTCTGTGGCATTAACAGGAAGGGAGAAAAAGTACTTTCTACCCATTTTTAGTTCAGCGGTAAAACTGAAATTTCTATGGAATTGCAGCTCGGCTTGTGACTGTGGTTTTCCCGGTCACACAAAAATGCTGAAATTCGACTTATACAGTGTTTGTGATTATTAAACTTGATGAATTCTCTCCTCTTGACGGTAGAATAGTGTGTAAAGCAAAGCACAATACATTGCTATGTGTAGAAGCAAAGATATACGCGATTTCAGAATGTGTTCCTAGAACAGCTGCGAGCAACTTTTTTACTCAACGTTAACAACACATCTGAAGCTCAATATTTCTGGGCTGAAGCGGGGAGGATTAGACAAAGTGTGCACTGTAAAGGGGAAGTCTGTGGCATTAACAGGAAGGGAGAAAAAGTACTTTCTACCCATTTCTAGTTCAGCGGTAAAACTGAAATTTCTATGGAACTGCAGCTCGGTTTGTGACTGTGGTTTTCCCGGTCACACAAAAATGCTGAAATTCGACTTATACAGTGTTTGTGCTTATTAAACTTGATGAATTCTCTCCTCTTGACGGTAGAATAGTGTGTAAAGCAAAGCACAATACATTGCTATGTGTAGAAGCAAAGATATACGCGATTTCAGAATGTGTTGCTAGAACAGCTGCGAGCAACTTTTTTACTCAACGTTAACAACACATCTGAAGCTCAATATTTCTGGGCTGAAGCGGGGAGGATTAGACAAAGTGTGCACTGTAAAGGGGAAGTCTGTGGCATTAACAGGAAGGGAGAAAAAGTACTTTCTACCCATTTCTAGTTCAGCGGTAAAACTGAAATTTCTATGGAACTGCAGCTCGGTTTGTGACTGTGGTTTTCCCGGTCACACAAAAATGCTGAAATTCGACTTATACAGTGTTTGTGCTTATTAAACTTGATGAATTCTCTCCTCTTGACGGTAGAATAGTGTGTAAAGCAAAGCACAATACATTGCTATGTGTAGAAGCAAAGATATACGCGATTTCAGAATGTGTTGCTAGAACAGCTGCGAGCAACTTTTTTACTCAACGTTAACAACACATCTGAAGCTCAATATTTCTGGGCTGAAGCGGGGAGGATTAGACAAAGTGTGCACTGTAAAGGGGAAGTCTGTGGCATTAACAGGAAGGGAGAAAAAGTACTTTCTACCCATTTTTAGTTCAGCGGTAAAACTGAAATTTCTATGGAATTGCAGCTCGGCTTGTGACTGTGGTTTTCCCGGTCACACAAAAATGCTGAAATTCGACTTATACAGTGTTTGTGATTATTAAACTTGATGAATTCTCTCCTCTTGACGGTAGAATAGTGTGTAAAGCAAAGCACAATACATTGCTATGTGTAGAAGCAAAGATATACGCGATTTCAGAATGTGTTCCTAGAACAGCTGCGAGCAACTTTTTTACTCAACGTTAACAACACATCTGAAGCTCAATATTTCTGGGCTGAAGCGGGGAGGATTAGACAAAGTGTGCACTGTAAAGGGGAAGTCTGTGGCATTAACAGGAAGGGAGAAAAAGTACTTTCTACCCATTTCTAGTTCAGCGGTAAAACTGAAATTTCTATGGAACTGCAGCTCGGTTTGTGACTGTGGTTTTCCCGGTCACACAAAAATGCTGAAATTCGACTTATACAGTGTTTGTGCTTATTAAACTTGATGAATTCTCTCCTCTTGACGGTAGAATAGTGTGTAAAGCAAAGCACAATACATTGCTATGTGTAGAAGCAAAGATATACGCGATTTCAGAATGTGTTGCTAGAACAGCTGCGAGCAACTTTTTTTCTCAACGTTAACAACACATCTGAAGCTCAATATTTCTGGGCTGAAGCGGGGAGGATTAGACAAAGTGTGCACTGTAAAGGGGAAGTCTGTGGCATTAACAGGAAGGGAGAAAAAGTACTTTCTACCCATTTTTAGTTCAGCGGTAAAACTGAAATTTCTATGGAACTGCAGCTCGGCTTGTGACTGTGGTTTTCCCGGTCACAAAAAAATGCTGAAATTCGACTTATACAGTGTTTGTGCTTATTAAACTTGATGAATTTTCTCCTCTTGACGGTAGAATAGTGTGTAAAGCAAAGCACAATACATTGCTATGTGTAGAAGCAAAGATATACGCGATTTCAGAATGTGTTCCTAGAACAGCTGCGAGCAACTTTTTTACTCAACGTTAACAACACATCTGAAGCTCAATATTTCTGGGCTGAAGCGGGGAGGATTAGACAAAGTGTGCACTGTAAAGGGGAAGTCTGTGGCATTAACAGGAAGGGAGAAAAAGTACTTTCTACCCATTTTTAGTTCAGCGGTAAAACT
This sequence comes from Ascaphus truei, assembly GCF_040206685.1. NCBI lineage: Eukaryota > Metazoa > Chordata > Amphibia > Anura > Ascaphidae > Ascaphus > Ascaphus truei. The sequence continues at coordinate 1,196,194 of NC_134488.1, forward strand.
GAAATTTCTATGGAACTGCAGCTCGTCTTGTGACTGTGGTTTTCCCGGTCACAAAAAAATGCTGAAATTCGACTTATACAGTGTTTGTGCTTATTAAACTTGATGAATTTTCTCCTCTTGACGGTAGAATAGTGTGTAAAGCAAAGCACAATACATTGCTATGTGTAGAAGCAAAGATATACGCGATTTCAGAATGTGTTCCTAGAACAGCTGCGAGCAACTTTTTTACTCAACGTTAACAACACATCTGAAGCTCAATATTTCTGGGCTGAAGCGGGGAGGATTAGACAAAGTGTGCACTGTAAAGGGGAAGTCTGTGGCATTAACAGGAAGGGAGAAAAAGTACTTTCTACCCATTTTTAGTTCAGCGGTAAAACTGAAATTTCTATGGAACTGCAGCTCGGCTTGTGACTGTGGTTTTCCCGGTCACACAAAAATGCTGAAATTCGACTTATACAGTGTTTGTGCTTATTAAACTTGATGAATTTTCTCCTCTTGACGGTAGAATAGTGTGTAAAGCAAAGCACAATACATTGCTATGTGTAGAAGCAAAGATATACGCGATTTCAGAATGTGTTCCTAGAACAGCTGCGAGCAACTTTTTTACTCAACGTTAACAACACATCTGAAGCTCAATATTTCTGGGCTGAAGCGGGGAGGATTAGACAAAGTGTGCACTGTAAAGGGGAAGTCTGTGGCATTAACAGGAAGGGAGAAAAAGTACTTTCTACCCATTTTTAGGTTCAGCGGTAAAACTGAAATTTCTATGGAACTGCAGCTCGGCTTGTGACTCTGGTTTTCCCGGTCACACAAAAATGCTGAAATTCGACTTATACAGTGTTTGTGCTTATTAAACTTGATGAATTCTCTCCTCTTGACGGTAGAATAGTGTGTAAAGCAAAGCACAATACATTGCTATGTGTAGAAGCAAAGAGCAACTTTTTTACTCAACGTTAACAACACATCTGAAGCTTAATAGAGCAACTTTTTTACTCAACTCAAAAGAGCAACTTTTTTACTCAACTCAAAAGAGCAACTTTTTTACTCAACGTTAACAACACATCTGAAGCTTAATATTTCTGGGCTGAAGCGGGGAGGATTAGACAACGTGTGCACTGTAAAGGGCAAGTCTGTGGCATTAACAGGAAGGGAGAAAAAGTACTTTCTACCCATTTCTAGTTCAGCGGTAAAACGGAAATTTCTATGGAACTGCAGCTCGGCTTGTGACTGTGGTTTTCCCGGTCACACAAAAATGCTGAAATTCGACTTATACAGTGTTTGTGCTTATTAAACTTGATGAATTCTCTCCTCTTGACGGTAGAATAGTGTGTAAAGCAAAGCACAATACATTGCTATGTGTAGAAGCAAAGATATACGCGATTTCAGAATGTGTTCCTAGAACAGCTGCGAGCAACTTTTTTACTCAACGTTAACAACACATCTGAAGCTTAATATTTCTGGGCTGAAGCGGGGAGGATTAGACAACGTGTGCACTGTAAAGGGCAAGTCTGTGGCATTAACAGGAAGGGAGAAAAAGTACTTTCTACCCATTTCTAGTTCAGCGGTAAAACGGAAATTTTTATGGAACTGCAGCTCGGCTTGTGACTGTGGTTTTCCCGGTCACACAAAAATGCTGAAATTCGACTTATACAGTGTTTGTGCTTATTAAACTTGATGAATTCTCTCCTCTTGACGGTAGAATAGTGTGTAAAGCAAAGCACAATACATTGCTATGTGTAGAAGCAAAGATATACGCGATTTCAGAATGTGTTCCTAGAACAGCTGCGAGCAACTTTTTTACTCAACGTTAACAACACATCTGAAGCTCAATATTTCTGGGCTGAAGCGGGGAGGATTAGACAAAGTGTGCACTGTAAAGGGGAAGTCTGTGGCATTAACAGGAAGGGAGAAAAAGTACTTTCTACCCATTTCTAGTTCAGCGGTAAAACTGAAATTTCTATGGAACTGCAGCTCGGCTTGTGACTGTGGTTTTCCCGGTCACACAAAAATGCTGAAATTCGACTTATACAGTGTTTGTGCTTATTAAACTTGATGAATTCTCTCCTCTTGACGGTAGAATAGTGTGTAAAGCAAAGCACAATACATTGCTATGTGTAGAAGCAAAGATATACGCGATTTCAGAATGTGTTCCTAGAACAGCTGCGAGCAACTTTTTTACTCAACGTTAACAACACATCTGAAGCTCAATATTTCTGGGCTGAAGCGGGGAGGATTAGACAAAGTGTGCACTGTAAAGGGGAAGTCTGTGGCATTAACAGGAAGGGAGAAAAAGTACTTTCTACCCATTTTTAGGTTCAGCGGTAAAACTGAAATTTCTATGGAACTGCAGCTCGGCTTGTGACTCTGGTTTTCCCGGTCACACAAAAATGCTGAAATTCGACTTATACAGTGTTTGTGCTTATTAAACTTGATGAATTCTCTCCTCTTGACGGTAGAATAGTGTGTAAAGCAAAGCACAATACATTGCTATGTGTAGAAGCAAAGATATACGCGATTTCAGAATGTGTTCCTAGAACAGCTGCGAGCAACTTTTTTACTCAACGTTAACAACACATCTGAAGCTCAATATTTCTGGGCTGAAGCGGGGAGGATTAGACAAAGTGTGCACTGTAAAGGGCAAGTCTGTGGCATTAACAGGAAGGGAGAAAAAGTACTTTCTACCCATTTCTAGTTCAGCGGTAAAACGGAAATTTCTATGGAACTGCAGCTCGGCTTGTGACTGTGGTTTTCCCGGTCACACAAAAATGCTGAAATTCGACTTATACAGTGTTTGTGCTTATTAAACTTGATGAATTCTCTCCTCTTGACGGTAGAATAGTGTGTAAAGCAAAGCACAATACATTGCTATGTGTAGAAGCAAAGATATACGCGATTTCAGAATGTGTTCCTAGAACAGCTGCGAGCAACTTTTTTACTCAACGTTAACAACACATCTGAAGCTCAATATTTCTGGGCTGAAGCGGGGAGGATTAGACAAAGTGTGCACTGTAAAGGGGAAGTCTGTGGCATTAACAGGAAGGGAGAAAACGTACTTTCTACCCATTTTTAGTTCAGCGGTAAAACTGAAATTTCTATGGAACTGCAGCTCGGCTTGTGACTGTGGTTTTCCCGGTCACACTAAAATGCTGAAATTCGACTTATACAGTGTTTGTGCTTATTAAACTTGATGAATTCTCTCCTCTTGACGGTAGAATAGTGTGTAAAGCAAAGCACAATACATTGCTATGTGTAGAAGCAAAGATATACGCGATTTCAGAATGTGTTCCTAGAACAGCTGCGAGCAACTTTTTTACTCAACGTTAACAACACATCTGAAGCTCAATATTTCTGGGCTGAAGCGGGGAGGATTAGACAAAGTGTGCACTGTAAAGGGGAAGTCTGTGGCATTAACAGGAAGGGAGAAAAAGTACTTTCTACCCATTTTTAGTTCAGCGGTAAAACTGAAATTTCTATGGAACTGCAGCTCGGCTTGTGACTGTGGTTTTCCCGGTCACACAAAAATGCTGAAATTCGACTTATACAGTGTTTGTGCTTATTAAACTTGATGAATTCTCTCCTCTTGACGGTAGAATAGTGTGTAAAGCAAAGCACAATACATTGCTATGTGTAGAAGCAAAGATATACGCGATTTCAGAATGTGTTCCTAGAACAGCTGCGAGCAACTTTTTTACTCAACGTTAACAACACATCTGAAGCTCAATATTTCTGGGCTGAAGCGGGGAGGATTAGACAAAGTGTGCACTGTAAAGGGGAAGTCTGTGGCATTAACAGGAAGGGAGAAAAAGT